>NC_072791.1:221006350-221631350 GCF_028583425.1 Eublepharis macularius | reverse complement strand
ATGACCGTATTCTAATGGTTTTGTTTTATTGTTACAATTGTGAGCCACCTTGAGCAGATCTCTGGAGAAGCAGCGTATACGTTTTCCAAACACATACATAAATCAATTCAGATACAGTTTGATTTTAAAATATTGCATTATAAAACATACAATATGTTAGAAAAACAGCGTATCAGCTGTTCAGCTCTTCCAACTCTCGCATTTAATGGCTATGCTCTTAACATTACAGCAAATTAGATGACCAGAGTAAAGAAAATGATTTTATGAATAGAAAATCTCAGCAGGTCTCCACGGAAATTGATAACTAGCATAAAAAACACCCATAACCTTCTCACCATATATATATCATTACTTTTAAAAGAGATGGAAAATCTATTTTCGTACTGGTCAGTTTCACCTCTCCACGAAAATATTCGCTGTCCATCAGGCAAATAATTTTTCCCCTTGGTATTTCTCTGTGGAAAGCTGATTATATTTCCCCCCCAAGGACATTGCTCTGTGAGGTCAATTGCAGACCACAGAGAATGTAAGAAGAGACTACTTTGGAGAAGTTTCCCAAGTCCAGAGAGAGATTCTCTAAAGCCAAAGGAGATATTCAAATAGTTTAAATTCAGTAATAAATGAGGGTACTAAATAACATTTAAAGGTTGCTAGGAGCCTTGAGGAATGCCTGTGGCTTGCAGATGAGCTTGTTAAAATAATCTCATTTTCTCTTGGCTGAGGTTGCCATAGTCATATGCTTCCACAGCACAATTTTTGTTGCTTCGGGTTTTTGACATCCTTTGAAGAACAAAATGAACCAATGGAAGAACTGGCAAGGAGGTGGGTAGAAAGGAAGTGCTCAGAAGAAAGCAGAGCATAGCGGCCTTGATAGCCCAGCTCAGCTCAATCTTGTCAGAGCTTGGAAGCTAAGCAGGGTCAGTACTCAGATGGGTAGACCGCCAAGAAAGACTGGGGCTGCTACGCAGAGGAAGGCAGTGGCAAACCTCCTCTAGTCATCTCTTGTTTTGAAAACCCCATGAGGTAGAAATTCAAGTCAGTTGTGTGAGTCAACAGTGCACAACCATGAGTCAGTTGTGAGTCAACAGTGCACTTTGCGTGAGGGTTCAGTTGTAGGCCGTCTGTTTTGTATGCAGAAGGTTCCAGGTTCAATACCCAGTGTCTCTAGTTAAAGGAGTCAAGTAGCAGATGATGCAAAAGACCTCAGCCTGAGTCCCTGGAAAGCTGCTGCCAGTCTGAAAGTCTCTCTGCATGAGACATCTGACGTGTGAAGAACACGTCGGGAGATGCAATGTTAGCCGGGAAGGGTAGTTTATAAAGACAGAACTGGCAGCAGGGCAAAGGCTTTGCTATGCACTGGAACTGTGTGAGGGGGCTGTGAAATGCCAGAAGGGAAACTTCAGCCCATTATTACCTCTACAGGTCCAAGCCGGGCTCTGGAAGGCAGCTCCAGCCCATTTCCATTCCTCGCTGCCCTCTGGTTGTGATCCCAGCAGTTTTAGACTGGAGAGATGAAATTGACAGAGCCTCAGGGGAGGTGAAGATGAAATTGACAAGCCCTCTGAAGAGTGATTTCCACCGGCTCTATCTTTTTAAACTACCCTTCCCAGCTAACATTGCATCTCCCTACACTTGACAAACACGTGCTGAAGTATTGCATGTATAGAGACTCTGAGGTGACAACATTGATCTTGATGGACCAGAAGATCTGATTCCGTAGAAGGCAACTTCATATGTATATGTTCATCCTCCTTTAAAAAAAAAAAAGAAAACAGCATGAGATTTAGCCTATATACCTTCTGTGATGTTTCTAATGTGGTATTTTTGGATAAGATTTGGCACACAGTTAAAGCAAACAGGTGTTTCCAGAGTTCAGACTTGTTACTATGGTGACCAGATGTCCTTGCTTGTCCTGCATATCTTCCCCGCCCCCACCCTACTATTGTATATAATGCCTGTAGTGTAGAGTAGTAGGTAGAATACTGTTATTATTCAAATGCCTCCTCAGCCATGAAGTGTTCAGGGTGGCCTTGGACTGGGCAATGTCTGAGCCAAACCAGCTCAAAGATGAGAATAAAACAGTTTAATACAAGATACAACAGCTCCCAGAGGGACTGGATTGCAGGCTATGTGAGAGAGGCAACTGGGGAGATGGCATTATGGCCGCCATGTTGTGGAGGAGTGGAGAAAGACCGGGGACCAGGGGGCACACCCAAGCTCATCTGGCACAGGCCCCTGGTCTGGGCAGCTGGCACTTGGCCTATGGCGGCATCCCGCCCAGCCCTCCCTTTTGTCACAACTTTGGAGTGAGTAGGCTGTGTATTGGGCATTTGGCACTGATCAATTTGGGGGGAAACAGGGCCCTCAGGCTCAGTTTCCCTATTATGGGAATCCTCATAAGGGGTCTGGGGAGTCAGGAATGGTTGGTGCATGCCCAATCGGGGGCTGTCAGTCCACCTCACTCCCAGGTGGCAGGGGATGATTCACGCAGGGGTGAATCACCCATATGGCATCCCGCTGACTGTCATCCCATGGTTCCCCCCCCCTCAGCAGGGGTCTGAGGGGGTGTGTGGGTCATTGGCTTGGCAGGCAGGTCAGCCGATGCTCGGATATGTGCCCTATGTGTGCCTTTGCTCCCTGAGCTGTAACCTCAATAAAGCTGTGGCCTCTTTACCTCCAGCACTCTGTCCATGTGTTTTGTCGCCGTGCCCTCTCCCCGCTCTCCTCCTTCACTCAGCACTCAGCCTGCAATTGCTCTCAGACTAACCTACCTAACAAGGTTGTTGTGAGGATAAAAGAGGAGAAGAGAATGATGTATACCGCTATGAGGAGAAAAGTGGGGTAGAATGAATGACAACAACATTTACAATTCCTTTTAGCACATAACTGTACATTTTCCTGGGGGAGGGGGAATGCATTTTTACAGTCAAAGTGACAACTTTTGGTAAAGATTGCACCTGTCTAGTTCCATCTGCGCAACATCGTACAGACCTGTTATGAAATACTAGAAGTATTAGAATAATTATCAACAACTTAATATTATACTATCCATAAACATAAGGCAGATTTGTTCCTTTATGGGTGTTTTGGGTTGCTGTCATTATCTCTGTCACATGAAAGAAACCTGCCTCATAAATTGCTACATGTCGGTCATTGTCGGTATCAACTCCATCTGGTTTGTCACAATGTTCTATTCGATTTTCACTTCACAATGGTAACACAACTTCAGACATATTCCATGCTGGCTTTTATGGTCTGTCTTTGGAAGTCCACCTCTTGCCCTCTTTGGAAATCCACCTCTTGCTACACACTAGCTACACACAGTAAAGATGTGTGATACTTTTTATTAGGATCAACCACAATACTACAAAACCGTGCGCAAGATTTCCCATCCTGTAAAACTTCACAAACTGGATGACAAAACAATAGGGGTGGGTTAGATATTAAGTTGTTTCAAGTCATAGAGACCAAAACCCAACGTCTTCCGTTGTAATCCTAGGGTGTATTTTGACACCATTTGATATTGTGCTTGCACTACAGCGGTTATTCTCCTCAGAGTGGACAAGACAATCAACATAGGACCAAGCTACACATGACGAATGACACTTGAACGGCAAGTGTATTTCTCCCTGTTCACTTGCCCTCCACTCAATCCACTTGCCGTTCAAGTGTCATTCGTCATGTGCAGCTTGGCCCAAAGTTGAATAATTATGATAGCATACTGACAGTGAAATAACTAAGAGCGGGTTCTCTAACATGGTGCCTATGGGTGCCCCAGTGCCTGCCAGTACTTCCCTTGACACCTGCTGAGCTTGTCAGAAAATGGGCATGCAGGTCTTCTTATTGGCTTCCCTCATTCAAAAGAAATGGAGGGCCAGAAGGATTGGTAAGCACCTGGCTTTCCTTAGTCAGTGTTGTGAAGAAAATGGCTCTTTTCTGATTCAACCTGTAGCCATGTTTTTTTGATATGTATAGTTTGAGCTTACATGCTATAGATTTTTGTTACTTTAATCCCCACAGTCTGTCTTGTCAATTTTGAATATCTTTGCAGCTTAAATAAATAATTATATTTTTACTTCTGTTGTGGTTCTTGACTCTGAAACCTCAACCTGTTTCGATCCCTCTGTTGAGCCCACTTTGTGTACCTCTTGGACCACCTAAACTTTGTTCTAAGAACTCCGCTTGTAAGCCAACCTTGTAAGGTCAACTTTCTGTTTTAATTCCCTGATAGGCTTGGAGATTTGTCCCTTTACTCCGGTGCCTTGGGATAGACAAAGGGACTGGTGACAGCAACCAGGGCAGTTGGGAAGTTTTCTCTCATTGCCAGTTTTGTAAAGTTCTGTATAAAACTCTGTCGGGCTCTGTGCGTGCTCTTCCCCTCAGCTGGGTTGAGGTGGCAGTGCCAGCAAGTTGTGACAAGTGTGTGGTTCCATTCCCCCTTCAGGCTTTCCTTGTTCTCGTGAGGTATGAGGAGGGAAGTATTCCATTTGGCTCTGCCTTCTGAGGCAACCATTTTGGATTTGGCTCTGCCTCCTGTGGTAGCTCTTTTGGGGTGGTGCTCAGACCCCCTCTCAGGGCCAAGCTACAAGTGATGAATGGCACTTGAACGGCAAGTGAATTGAATGGAGTGCAAGTGAACAGGGAGAAATACACTTGCTGTTCAAGTGTCATTCATCACTTGTAGCTTCGCCCCCAGAATTCCCAAGGTGCCCACAGGCTCATAACAGTTGGAGATCCAGCCTTAAAGGGAAACCAGGACCGGTTGCAGACGAGGGGCCACAGACTAGGGGCTACGTGATCGAGTGGAGCGCAAGTGGAACACAAGTGAACAGGGAGGAATACACGTGAGTCTGTTCACTTGCCGTTCAAGTGTAATTCGTCACTTCTAGCTTGGCCCTAAGAGGGCAGTTCTCCTAAACCGAGTCGCCCACCTATGATGAGCATTGAAGCCAGTGGGCTCAGAAGGGTGTAACTCTGCCGACAATAAACGGGCTGTTGGACAATGAATGGGCTCTGCTTGCAACTTTTGTCTAATGGCTGTAAAATAATTTCTGTTGTTTGCATGTTATTTCACACCAGTAACATGTAACATGTCAGGCATATATATTTTCCTGGAGTTGATTTGTTTGATGAGAAAGAATTTGCTTCATTAAATTGTGCCTTCATTGTCTTACACACACACAGTTTGTGCTGACTGATATTCAGTTGGTAGGATTGCAGCCCATAAAGTAATGTCTTCACAATTCTTGTGGAAATATTGCGAGGAAATATCAGCAAGGTATTGCTAAGGGATGAAATTAAATATTGGTTTTCTTATAAGGGTTAAGTGCTTGCTAAGCAATGATTACTGTTTTATTTTTGTGTGAATAGATGACTGGGCCGATGTGTTTAAGTAACTCTTTCATCCATAATTTTTTATAGTACTTGAGTAGAAAAATGAAGTTCTTCAACATGAAGTCTTAACACCGCAGAGAACGATGTCTAGACTGTGGTTTGATTCCCCACGCCTCCACTTGAAGCCAGCTGGGTGACCTTGAGTGAGGGCCAAGCTACACATGACGAATGACACTTGAACAGCAAGTGGATTGAGTGGAGGGCAAGTGAACAGGGAGAAATACACTTGCTGTTCAAGTGTCATTCGTCATGTGTAGCTTGGCCCTGAGTCACAGCTTCTAGGTGCTTTTTCAGCCCCACCCACCTTACAGGGTGTTTGATTGTTGTGGGGATAATAATAACATACTTTCAGTGGGTGTTAAGTTGTCCTGAAGGGCGATACATAAATTGAATATCGTTATCGTTATCGTTATCGTTATCGTTATCGTTATCGTTATCGTTATCGTTATCGTTATCGTTATCGTTATCGTTATCGTTATCGTTATCGTTATCGTTATCGTTATCGTTATCGTTATCGTTATTTACTTAGAGCTCTCCTTGGTCCATTTCAGAAAATCACACCATTGTTTGTAAGACCAGCATGTAGAAGAAAGTTCTTTGTTTCTTAGAGAAATCGCATGACATATGATGTGGATCTCCGCACAAACTCCCCCTTCAGATGGTTCTCCCAACCCAGTCCATTGCAAGGCATTCCCATAGGCAGCATTGTCATCTATTTCGACAGGCTATGTATTGCGCCTGCCATGTCAGAGTATAAAATGTGGCTTCCAGTCAGACTGGCAGATCTCCAGGGAGAAGCAATCTAATCTCCAAACTAGGGATAATAGAAAAGTCAATACTCAACAGATGGTGACTGGGTACCATCTGGAATTTATCTGCATTTGGAGAAACTGCCCAGAACAGAGACTGCTGTTCAAATGGTAGCATTGGTCTCACCGAAGAACAACAATTAAAGCTTGCTTTTAAGTGAATAATGGAGGGAAACGTAAGATTTTTACGGGTGGCAAGTGAGGCGTTGAGGGATCTGTGGTCTATTGCGGATAGCTGTCTGGGATGTGAATAGCTCCGAGATACTCAATGAAAAGAGTCAGTCCTCATGCCCAAATGGCAAGATCCCCTTGCTGAGATGAGAGATGCCATCCATCTGCTTAATATGTTTGTACGTTTTCAAGATGTCTTACAGAATTGTTTCTGCTTCTCTAATAGGCACATTTATTCCCAACTCATTCCCCAATGAGCTCAGGGTGGTCAACACAAGGGAATCTTATTCATCCTTTATTTATTATCACAGTGAAGCAGGCAGAGAGACAGTAACTGGCCCAAGGTCACCCAGTCTTTAGCTCTGCCTACTACACCGCACTGTCTGACAATGCAAAAATGAGTTGTATATGCATATAAGTATGTACATATTATACGCACAGTGGAGTTACTAAATTGTTCCAGTCTACCAGTCCATTAGATTTCCCCTTCAACCAAAATTTGCTAAAAAGCAAATGCTGAGAAATCTTCAAAGAACCTTCTCTGATGGCATTCCATTCATAGTTTAGAACAGAACAATGTGAGGCTCACTCCTTTTCTTCCGAAAATCCATTTCCAAATTCTTTGTGATGTATAGAAAACATTCATCAACCAGAATTCGTTTCTTTTCCATTTTTTGAAAGAACTGCAACCCTCAGAGCGACAAACAGAAGAACATACAAATCATAATTAGTTTATATAATCACTTCCCCTTCATAAGACTGCTTAGTTTTTCTTATGCTAATGAAGTCTGGGGTGGAAGATTTTCAAACCTTGCTCTCTCTAAAGGAAATGCACAGCCATTTGGCCAAACCACAAAGAAAAATGATTCTATTCCCCTACTTTGTACCGACAGATGAGGACAGATCACATCCTGTAGGGTATGAAATATGCTTGTTACCGTAAAGAATTCTTTAACATAGATCCTGAATACCAGCTGGCCCCAGGAAGTGCCAAAGTGACAGCTAGTCTGATTTCTTTCACCCATGGGTAAGAGCATTTTAAAATAGCTACTTAAAAAAAATTACACCTTTCACTCTCATCAAAGCCCTCAAGATTTTTTTTTTACATACACATCTATCTTAGAATTTTTCCAGATTAACTCTATAACAGGATATAATATGTAATAGTCATATAATGATTTTTTTGTAGTGCTCTGCTGCTCCTAAGGACAAGACAAGATCTAGCGAGCTTAAGTACTGGTGGGTAGATGAAGGTTGAACATTGGGAGAAACTTTCTAATAGAGAGAGCAGTTTGATCATGGAAGCAATTACAGGGGGAGGGGACAGGATCCCTTGATGAAGATCTTCAAGAAGAAACTGGACAGTTTTGACTTGAGATTTTCTGAGTTCAATAGGAGGTTAGACTCAGGGCAAAGTTACAAGTGACGAATGACACTTGAACAGCAAGTGTATTTCTCCCTGTTCACTTGCCCTCCACTCAATCCACTTGCCGTTCAAGTGTCATTCGTCATGTGTCATTCGTCAAGTGTCATTCGTCATAGTGTTTTAAAAATACCTTTCCCTCTTGAAGATTCCAACACTGCCACTCTACCCAGAGTTGTATGTGGGTTGTGCTATCAAATAGCTTCCAACTAGTTTACAAAGTGTGTTATTGTTATCCCCACGAAAATCACTCTCTGAGGTGGATAGGGCTTCAAGTGGAGGAGTGGGGAATCAAACCTGGCTCTCCAGATTAGAGTCCTGCCGCTCTTAACCACTATGCCAAACTGGCTTCATATGAATGAATGCCCTCCAAAACATCCTATCATTGCCAACCTTGCTCAGGCCTTGCAAACTGAAGGCCAAGGCTTTCTTAATTGAGTTAAGCCATCACATGTTGGCTCTTCCTGTTTTCCTATTGTCTTCAACTTTCCCTAGCATTACTGATTCGTTTTCGTTTTCGCAGCCATGTCGGACGCTCCTCTCGGCAGGTCCGAGAGGAAGCGGCCGAGCCGCCAGGCCGGGTGGCTGATCTGCTAAGGTTAGCCCCCAGACTCTCAGGCAGGGAGTCTGAGTCTGGGACGCGGCAGGAAGAGCCCTCTGACAGATCGAGGCAGGGGGTAAATCACCCGTTTGTCCCTATGGAGGCCGGCAGACGAGTGCGGCACCCAGTGTGCTGCCGGGCTATTGAAAACGGCAAGGAGCAGGATTAGGCGAAAAGCCTGGAAGTAAGCGAATCCCTTCTGTTACTACAAGCGCATGTGAGGAGTGGTGGGGTCTGAAGGTTAGAAGACTCAGATTTTTCCCCCCTCATAGAGTCTCGGAAGATTGGCGGTCCCCCCCCCCCCTAAAATGACAGCAAGAAAGCAGAGTCCTTCTCTTGGCAAGTGAGTTACGGCGGCCTTGCAGAGGGGCGAGATGCTGGAGGAACTGGTTAAAAGAGCGGTTATGGAAGCCATAAAACCCTTTGCTGACAAGCTGAATGAAACAGATCAAAGGGTGGGCTTAATTGAAAGCGATGTGAAAGCCATTAAAGAAGCAGCGGGGGGGGGCAGAGAAGTCTGCCCGGGAAAGTGCGTCACTTACGAGAGCAACGAACAGGGAATTAAAGTTGGTGGAAAACCAGCTGATCGGACTGCAAGTGGAGCGAACACAAACCATTTTGCGTCTCCAGAATGTTAAAGAGGAGGAAAACGAGGATTTGTGGGATCTCGCCTCGGAACTTTTAGCGACACCCGCGAGGGCAACTAAAGAAGAAGTGAAAAGCACCATTTTGGGAGTCCGTCGGGCATCTTCAAAATATGCAATGAAGCGGCAGCTGCCTCGTGAGATTGTTATCGAGTTTTCATCTAAGATGGTCCGGGACAGTATCCTATATAATTCATACAATGCGGAATTGGACTTTCTGGGAAATAAAGTCAAGATATTGAAGGACGTTCCATTTTTAGTTCGGAAGCGAAGATTTAAGTACAAGAAGTTGGCAGCTCTTTTGAGGGAACGTGACATAAAGTACAAATGGCTACTCCCGGAAGGAATCGGGTTTAGTTATAAAGATCAAGCTCACAAGATTAATTCAGAAGATCAGCTAAGGGATTTTGTGGATAAAAATCCAGAATTTGGACCAGACACCAAGCAAAAAGAAGAGGATCCGAAGCCTGAAGGGAGGGGGGAGGCAATGAGCACTCCGGCGGTAGCTGCGCAGAGGGAATTGCGTCCGAGGCCCAGGGGAGGGGAAAAGATTTAATTTGAACTGTAATTTGTAATTTGTATGATCAACCACTCCGTCACTATTTTATTAAGCTATTTTTTACTATGGCAGTATGAAGGGAAAGCACTGAAATGTAGTGTTTAGTGTTTGTAGGTCACCTTCCCCTTTTTTCCACCCCTCCTTCCCTTTCTCTTTTTTCTCCCTTTTTTCCCATCCCTTGTGCTATTGTAGTCTTTTGTAGTTACTGTCTTGTAGGTTATGTATGTATGTAGTAGTTTTGTATGTTAGATATTGAAAAAAAATATTATAAAAAAAAAAACTTTCCCTAGCATTACTGTCTTTTCCAATGAGTCTTGTCTTTGTGAGTTATACTTTGTGAGTTATACCTTCTACATCAAAAGGGGGTAACTCTGCATGGGATGGCATGGGAGGAATCTTTGCTGCCAATATATACATCTAACCTGCTTGCTCTTCTCTGGAGCTGCCCTGAAGAGGCCTTGCAGTTTGACGCTGGAAGTGTGATAACATCACATAAAGACTTTGGGCCAAAAATGTTCAATCTGAAGCTTTAAAAAAAGGCTTAGAATCAATGCTTCCTAAGTAACTTGAACATTTTTGTGATTAGTGGGAAAAAAGTATAACTTCAGTTGTACAAGATAAAAAGGAAATCAATTTCTTCTCTGCCATTGCCATAGCAACCCAGATTTGCACAGTGAAGAAGGGGAAAAACACTTTTTAATTTCTGGAATTCTGTTAGCATTTGGGGGCAATATTTCATGGATACAATCCCCCTCTCCCTGTACACAGACTTAAACCATTTCAAAATAAAATAAACCTGCAGAAAGCAATAGACCAATGAGCTCCCCGCTCTATGAAAACATAAAACTTTCTTCTCCCTAAATAAAATCATCACAAGGACTGTAAGCAAAAACCGATGCAAAATGTTGATGAAAATTTCTGGTCTGATCTCGATGACCATAATAAACAATCAGTTCAGCTCTGATCAAATAAGAATACGCATATGTCCTGCAACAATGATTTAAGTATGCATACAGTTCAGCAAAAATTGCATCGCTGCTGTTGCTGGTAAGTACCCTATACTTACAATGCCAATATGTAGGAAAAATAATGGGACAGATTCCTATATTTTGATCGGAAGCCAAATCTTTACAAAATTCAAGACTACAGAAACAAGAGTTTTGTGCAGTCGATGGAGCCCTGTTTAAATTTTAAAGCCTCCCCCGTGTAAGGAACAAACTTTTGAGCGTGAAAGGTTGGGCAAAGTGAATTCAGATAGAACTAGTTGAAAATTGCTTGGTATGGAAGACTGAACATGCTGTGTTCCTTTATTCGTTGTTGGAATTGGTTTCATACATCAATGAACTTTCCTTGGTGTTTTCGCTAAATTTGAATACTACCCTTGAGAGCGTACCTGTGACTTTTGAAATGGAATGTCACCCAGGAGTGTATTTGTGGTTTCTAAATAGGGGCCATAATTAGAACAACATGTTTTGAACATACTAAAAAAAAACAAAAAAGCTGGGATTGGGGGAAAGAAGCATTTACAATATTTTGCTAATGTAGTGAAAGAACTGTAAATTGAGATCGAGACACTCACGAGCCCCTGTCAGCATAGGATGCGGTGTTAAAACGGCTACATCTTGGGGTTATGCACAGAATAAATTTTAAAAATTTGAGTTGCCATTGATTGGTGTAGAAAACTACACCAAGCTTCCGTAGAAAATTACTTGACCACATTTTGAGAAATATCGTTTGGCGTTTTTCAAGCATAGTAACTGGTGGTTGTTGTGGGTTTTCCAGGCTGTATTGCCGTGGTCTTGGCATTGTAGTTCCTGACGTTTCGCCAGCAGCTGTGGCTGGCATCTTCAGAGGTGTAGCACCAAAAGACAGAGATCTCTCAGTGTCACAGTGTGGAAAAGATCTCTGTCTTTTGGTGCTACACCTCTGAAGATGCCAGCCACAGCTGCTGGCGAAACATCAGGAACTACAATGCCAAGACCATGGCAATACAGCCCGGAAAACCCACAACAACCATTGTTCTCCAGCCGTGAAAGCCTTCGACAATACATCTTAGTAACTGGGTTGGATCCAAAGAGCCTGGGAGCTGGCATTAGAGGCACTGCTACTAGTGGAGAAAGATGAGGTCTCTGGACTGCAGTGGAAGCAGGATGAGGCAGGGAAGGTCCGTTTCACTCTACTGCTGGTGCTTTGTATCCAACCCACTAACAGCACGTAAGATTGATCAGAAGATTTATCTCCAAGGTTCATAGCAACACCATCCTTCTCGCCAGGTTGAGGCTGCAATGTCAAGTGGTGATGACTTGCTTGAAGGATCGTAGACCTAAGATTACAGAGAGAGAGAGCTTCTATTATCCATCTGTCTTGATTGACTGCAAGTGCAGCTACTATTTGGATTACATCCATGTGCGAGGATACTGAAGGATAGGTGGAGGGACATTGCCTTCCTCTCTCCTCCCAATGCCTGCCGTTATTTTTGTAGACTGCACTCTGCTGCTTGCCGGCCCAAACCTCTCTTCCCAATCCAAGAAAATCTACCTCTCGGTCTTCCTCTTCCTCTTGCTCCAGATACATCTGTTTTACCCTCCTTCTGCCACCAAATGCCCTTGCCTTGTCAGTCTGCTGCTTTCTCATGCTGCTGTTCTTTAAGCCAAGCAGCTGCAGCTGTCTGTGTTACTCTTTGGAATCTTTATTATCAAACTCCATCTCCAGGGAGATTCACTGTATCTCTCCGTCCTTGAGTCTCTCTACACAATACTTTTAACATGTGTTCTTCATGTGATGGAATGTTAGTAGGGAAGCATAGTTTTAAATGACAGAGCCGGCGGAGATCACTCCAGAGGGGACAGATTCTCTCACGGCCCTCCACCGCCTCTGGTGTGCCAGATTGTCTCCACTTCCATAGCCTATGCCCTGCCGAGGCTCAGTTAATTCAAAGTTTTAAGCAGTGAGGGCAGCAGGGCAAAGGCTTTAGAAGAGGAGACCATCTGGCATGTCAGAGGCAGCAGGGGGCTGTGGGAGAATCCATCCCCTCTGGAGTGATCTCAACCAGCTCTGTCTTTTAAAACTATGCTTCCCGGATAACATTCCATCTCCAGCAGTTGATGAACATGCGCCCAGGCCTCTCGTGTAGAGAGACTCCTTGTCTTCCACCAGCTGGTGAAGCCATCTCTATTTCATTTGTAACCTCTTATTGGCCCTTCCCCTGGCTGATGTGTGTTTATGTGTCAATATATGTATTTTAAATGTAATTTTAATGTTTTAAGTATCTGTTGTTCACCACCTTGGAAAACGTGTTTTTGGGTGGAAAGGCGGCATCTAAACATTTTAAGTAACCAAACAAATAAAACAAAATAGTCCTATGGGAGTAAATAACAAACGGAGCAGAAACAAAACAAACTCCCATGGACAAATCTAAGAGGTGGCCATGAGAGACAGAATGTGCCTCTAGAATCCCATTCTGCAGACATTCATCTAGTACTGACTCTTCTGGAAACGTTTGGTGAGAATAATGTTTTAATTTGTTCCCTTTAAATCTGTTTTAATCTGTTGCTATTAGCATCCTACTAGGTGGCTTGGTTTTGGTCCTCCACTGGACATTTTAGGAATGTTTGGGTGTGTGGTTTTATCTCTTTCCTTGTATGATTGGTGGCCCTGATAAGGACAGAAAGGTGGTGTAAATAAATGCAATAATGCTAATGGACAAATAGCCTCCAATAAGTCACGGTTCCATTTTACATTGAAAATTTTCATATGAAAAACATTTAATCTTATTCTAGAACCAGTGCCATAATCCAACTCCTTTGAATGCAGTAAATCAATAAATAAATGATAAAACACTCTTTTGTTCTGCTTGCAGAAGAGCAATCCAAAACAATAACTAAAGTGTATCTGCTTTCATTTGAGTTTTTGCTTATTTCATTAAATTTTAAACCTGCTTAAATTGAAGTACTCGGGCTTCATAACCTGTCAGCCACACAAAAGGAACTTTGACATATTTCCCTTTCAAAAGCATTATGTGGATTTACGTTTTGCACTTTGCAATTATATCTGTATTAAAATGATTTAGCACATTTGTGCATGGGAAAGAACAATTCATAATAACAGCAGTAAAATCCGGACAGAGTTTAGGGCATCGAGATGGAAATAAAGCACAGAAACGAGGAAGGCTGTGAATGGAAAGAGGTTTTAAAAGGAGAATGTATTTCTCATTGATATCTGTATCATTACTTTCAATAACGAGAAGTGAATAGATCAAAATGGGTAGCCGTGTTAGTCTGTTTGTAGCAGTAGAAAAAAGCAAGTGTCCAGTAGCACCTGTAAGACTAACAAAATTTGCGGAAGGGTGTGAGCTTTTATGAGCCACAGCTCACTTCTTCCGAGACCTGAAGTGAGCTGTGACTCAAGAGAAGTAAATAGCAACATTTTCAGATTTGTAGCATTTAAAAAAAAATATAATGTATTTTTAAAAAATGACTAATGTGCAAATTGATGTTCAACACATTGTTTAAGCCTGCAACTTCTCACAAATGTTTATTAGTATTTAGGGATGTGCGTTTCGGCATTCAGAATGCCGAAAGAATGCCGAAACAAAAGTGTTTCGGCTTCTTTCGGGGAATGCCGAAACGTTTCGGGGAATGCCGAAACGTTTCGGGTAGCCGAAAGAAAAAAGCCGAAACGTTTCGGGATTCTTTCGGCTTTCTTTCGGCTTTTCAATGGGAAAATGCCTCCGTCTTCCCGGACGTCTGGGGGAGGCATTTTCCCACCGAATAAGCCCAAAATTGGTGGGAACCTTCCTCTAACCCTTCTCTAACAACCACCCAAGTTTCAGACAGATTGGACTTTGGGGGGCCATGTTATGGCCCCCCAAAGCAGGTCCCCCATCCTCCCATAAGAAAGCAAAGGAGCAGCATATTGTTAGCATGCTGCTACTCATCTTCTTCATTATTTCCTATGGGGAAAAAATGAAGAAGCAGGCTTCCTTTGCCAGGGGTGGCATTTTGCATGCAAAATGCCCCCCAACCCTCTGGGGCCCTTCTCCCACCCCTCCTCCCACCCCCCACCAAGGCTCAGCCTGCTCCCACTTGGGGGGGTCATTTCATGGCCTCCCCAAGTAGGTGCTCTAATCTCTACCACTGACAGCTGGGGGAGGCTTGTCTTGCCAGGGGTGGCATTTTGCATGCAAAATGCCCCCCAACCCTCTGGGGCCATTCTCCCACCCCTCCTCCCACCCCCCACCAAGGCTCAGCCTGCTCCCACTTGGGGGGCCATTTCATGGCCTCCCCAAGTAGGTCCTCTCAGCCCCTAAAGTCCACCCCTTACAGCCCCACACAAACCCAATTCCCCCCCAGCTGCCACACACAGACCCAAATCCCCACATTAGCCCCTCACAGACCCAAATCCACCCCCACCTGCCCCACCCCCATAACCCCAGGAACAGGCTGGCAAAGGCCAGCACTCTCCCTTTGTTCCCTATGCTGGGAACTTCTAAACTCTCTTTCCCTGGGCAATTCTGCACAGCCCAGGGGTGCCACAAATGTGGGCACAGCAGGGGGGCGCACCAAAGGGCATGATAGAAGTGTACTACACAAAATAATACAACCCACTTCACCGTTTTTGACAGCAGTTGTGTTTGTGTGATTCTCTGATGTGAAGTGAGTTGTGTTATTTTTATGTAGTACACTGCTTTCATGCCCTGTTGTGCCTTCCTACTGTGTAACCTAAAGCAGTTAAGGAAATAAAGTGCTTTTGACAGCAATATTTTGGGGTGATTCTCTGATGTTAAGTGAGTTGTGTTATTTTTGTGTAAGATACTGCTGCCATGCCCTTTGGTGGGGGGTGGGAGGAGGGGTGGGAGAAGGGCCCCTGAGGGCTGGGGGGCATTTTGCATGCAAAATGCCACCCCTGGCAAGACAAGCCTCCCCCAGCTGTCAGTGGTAGAGAAAAGAGCACCTACTTGGGGAGGCCATGAAATGGCCCCCCCAAGTGGGAGCAGGCTGAGCCTTGGTGGGGGGTGGAAGGAAGGGTGGGAGAAGGGCCCCAGAGGGTTGGGGGGCATTTTGCATGCAAAATGCCACCCCTGGCAAGACAAGCCTCCCCCAGCTGTCAGTGGTAGAGATTAGAGCACCTACTTGGGGAGGCCATGAAATGGCCCCCCCAAGTGGGAGCAGGCTGAGCCTTGGTGGGGGGTGGGAGGAGGGGTGGGAGAAGGGCCCCTGAGGGCCCTTGCATGCAAAATGCCACCCCTGGCAAGACAAGCCTCCCCCAGCTGTCAGTGGTAGAGATTAGAGCACCTACTTGGGGAGGCCATGAAATGGCCCCCCCAAGTGGGAGCAGGCTGAGCCTTGGTGGGGGGTGGGAGGAGGGGTGGGAGAAGGGCCCCTGAGGGCCCTTGCATGCAAAATGCCACCCCTGGCAAAGGAAGCCTGCTTCTTCATTTTTTCCCCATAGGAAATAATGAAGAAAGATTAGCAGCAGCATGCTAACAATATGCTGCTCCTTCGCTTTTTATGGGAGGATGGGGGGACCTGCTTTGGGGGGCCATAACATGGCCCCCCAAAGTCCAATCTGTCTGAAACTTGGGTGGTTGTTAGAGAAGGGTTAGAGGAAGGTCCCCACCAATTTTGGGCTTATTCGGTGGGAAAATGCCTCCTCCAGGCGTCCTGGAAGACGGAGGCATTTTCCCATAGAAAAAAGCCAAAAGAATGCCGAAAGCCGAAAGCCGAAAGAGATTCTTGTTTCGGCTTTCGGCTTTAACGATAGAGAATCTTCTTTCGGCTTTCTACTTTCGGCTATAGCCGAAAATTTTTGGCTTGCACACCCCTATTAGTATTATTTCCCCCTATAGAGAATACTCTAGTCTCCATTCACTCTTTTAACCATTCATTGTTTTAACCAATGATTGAGATGGGTTGTGAAAAGCCGGAATCGAAATAGATCAATAAAGAAATGTGAATGTTGGTTACTAACCTATAGAGATCATAAATGGCAAACCAAAATTAATCTTGATAAATATTGGGCAAGATCTTCAAGCAGACGTGTCAATGGAGGCAAGTCCAGCAACTGCCTCAAGCGCAGAGGTGCTGGAGGGGGCGCCGGGGGCAGGGGTGTGTCCTGCGGAGTAACTGAGTGGGAGGGCTGGGAAGACACACGCACGCCAAGCATTCCTCCCCTATCTTCTGCCTGTTGCTTCACAAACTGGAAAGGAGTGGAGGAAAGGTGATATGTTTCTTTTGGTGGACTCGGGGGGGGATGAGATGGAATAATGACAGAAGAAAGCAAAGGGGAAGGGAAAGGAGAAAGCAGGAAGGACCCAGAGAATCAGTGGGGACATTTCTCTCTGCCATTTCCCCCCTCCTCTCTCAGTTTAAGCATTGGGCGAAGCTTCCATGTGGAGCAAGGAAGAGAGACTCTAGCTGGCTGGGGAGCAGCTAGCTCCCATCTGACCTTTTCTCCCCCTTGCTCCCTCCTTTCTTTTTTGCTCCCCCCCCCCCCCGCCATGTACTAAAAGGAATGACAGGAATGCCCATTGGAAATAATAGGAGAGGCTTAATGGCACATTGGAAATAATAGGAGAGGTTTGAAGGCCCACTGGAGATAATGGGAGCCAGGGATGCCAATTTACTTGCCTGGGCTCCATTGAAATGCATCACAACACAAAAAAAGTTGCAAAGAAAATGTGGAATGGATTTTCTATAAAGGTCTCTGGGACCAGATGTAATACTCTGGGAGTGGAATGACAACCCCCAGAGTGCAATGACTGTCCCTAGCTATAAAGTTTGTACTCCGGGAGCAGAAGGACAGGTTTCAGAGTGGAATGACAGTCCTTGGAATAGGCTCAGTGCTCTGGGACTGGAAGGACAGCCCTCAGAGTGCAGTGCATTGACAGCCCCTGGGAGTAGAAGAAGGGTTCTGGGACTGGAATGACAACTCCAAGAGTGCATGACAGCCCCTCGGAGCAGAATCTGTGCTCTGGGAAGGAATGACAGGTTACACAATGGAATGACAATCCCAATAGAAGTAGAAGCATTCTTGGAGTGGAATTACAGGCACCACAATGGAATGACAGCCCCTGGGAGTAGCAGAAGTGTTCTTGGACTGGAATGACAGCCCCAGAGTGGAATGACAGCCTCTAGGAACAGAACCTGTGCTCAGGGACTGGAATGACAGGTCAAAGAGTGGAACAACTGCTCCTGGGAATAGGGTCAAGGCTCTGGGGCTGGAATGACACCCCTGTCATTCCACACCCACTGCCATTCCAGTCCCAGACCACTGATTCTTCTCCCAGGGACTGTCATTCCACACTGGGGCCTGTGTTGATAGATCAAGATGCGTAGCCGTGTTATCTGTAGCAGTAGAAAAAAGCAAAAGTCCAGTAGCACCTATAAGACTAACAAAATCTGTGGTAGTGTTGAGCTTTCATGAGCCATAGCTCACTTCTTCACTATTGGACTCTTGCTCTTTTTTTGTGTTGTAATGCATTTCAATGGAGCCCAAGCAAGTAAATTGGCATTCCTGGCTCCCATTTTCTCCAAAGGGCCATTAAGCCTCTTCCATTATTTCCAGTGGGCAATCCTGTCATTCTTTTTAGTACATCCCTTTCCCCCTCCTCAGCTGGCATCAGTTCTACTTCTCACCTTTCCTCAGGCTTTTTTGGGGGAAGGGGGCTGCTTTTGGTGGAAAGAGTGGCTGGTTGTGTGTGCACCGCCGCAGAGGAAGGAGGAAGTGAGGAAGGAGGAAGTGAGGTGAGACTCACACAATTCCCTTTCAGTCCCTGTGCGACAGGTGCGACTGTTGTTGGGCTTAAAGTTGTTGTTTTAAATTCTATTACTTTCCTCCCCCTTTCTCCCTTTCGTTCTCCCTCCCCCTTCCTCTTCTCTGATCCAAATGCTGCTCCCCCTTCATTCCAGCAGAGCAGCACCCTGCACTGCACCCCTTCTTTATCACCTCCCTTCTCTCATCCCCTCGTTTCCATATATCACCCCCACCTTCCCCCTCTCCCCCAATAGTTTATTTCAATATTTATACACCACATGCTTAGCTGTCAGCTGCTGCTCACTTCAAACCCAAGGGTAGGGGGGTGAAGGATGAGCGTGGAGGGTAGTTCCCGAAAGGGATCTCTGACAAAGGTGATCAAGTCGGCCCTGTAAGAGAAGCCCTGCCTTCTACTGCCAAGAGTCTCTGGGTTCAGAGAGGTGGGAAGAAAGAGAGAGGGAAACTTTTTTATACACACACACACAAAAGGAGGTGTCCTCAAAACTTTAATGCAAGTTGCTGTTTCTGCTCACAAAATCGATTTTTGGCTTACAATAAGAAAAACCAAGACTTGTTATTTATTCGCACACTTATTAAAAAAAATAAATTTAAATTTTAAATCAAGAAGTAAAAATTAAATTAAAAATGTAAAAAGTTTCAAGTTTTGTGCTTTTAATTGTTCCTACATTTCTTCTAATTTTTAAAATTGGTTAGCAGGGGGGGGCACAAGTTGGTATCTCGCCTCAAGTGCCAGAAACCCTAGCACTGGCACTCAAGAGTCATGAGTATGAAAAAAGTCATGAGTCTGAGCAGAATTTTACTCACTTTGATAAGCACCCATCTTGGCTGTATAGTTGACAATTTTAATGCTTAAGGCCACAGAGGCATAGATCTTCCTACCTATGGAGTCCAACTTCTTCCCTTCCTTATCCAACAGGGTGATGTGTAAGCCCCGTCGTTACCTCGACTGCATTTCTTCAGTCGCAAGGGAAGAGGGAGGGGGTGAACTGACAGAAAAGGTCACGACTCATCCCTAATCATTTTTCTTGCTCCTCCCACATCAACCCAATGATATCATCATGAAGACAAACCTGATTGGTTCCATAGTATATGGCATTACCTTGTGTGCCAAATGATACCTGATTGGCTGGAATCATGCAGGTGACAAACCTTGGAAGAAAAGAGTAGCAGGAATGTATTGTGACAAAAGGAGTCAATGGCAGAGAGTAGAGTTAAAGAAAAAGTGAATGACCTCACAATTAAGTGGTTGTATGGAGGTTGTTCTAACACATGTACCCTGAAAGCACCATTTCCAGCATGAATATCAAAATGGGAAAATATTTAGTTCACAGTATGTTAGATATGGTCAATACTTTATAGTCACCATGGGTATTGATCCTTTTGTTGTGAGTTTTCAGCCTCCCAGATATTTATTGTGAGAACTGGTATCTCACTGTGGCCATACACCTACACGCAATTAAGCATGCTTAAACTTGAAGTCAATAGATTCTGGACCTGAGTAGGGCCAGTGAGTTTCTCCATCCATGTTGCTGGCCAATTCCATCAGTAACATGGAGATGGGCAAACTCATAAGAATGTAGTCCTAACTGTCACTGGTTATCTGTGGGCCATATGACGAATGACACTTGAACAGCAAGTGTATTTCTCCCTGTTCACTTGCCCTCCACTCAATCCACTTGCCGTTCAAGTGTCATTCGTCATGTGTAGCTTGGCCCTGAGACATGGGGATGGGCAAATGGCTGGGCAAACTCATAACAAGCTGGGCCTAGCTCTTGGGCTCAAACCACACGAGACAAAATACACTTGAATCACACTCGAATTACACTCAAATACACTCAAATTACAAAATACATTCGATTTACCCATGTAATTCAAGTGCATTTTGTCTTGCGTGGTGAGACCCCTAGACTTTTCAGAGTTGCAACTTTATAGAAGGTGGAAAAGTTGTGAATGATGGCCACCATGTCAGCTGTGAAGTATACATTATTTCATCGGGATTATAACTTTAACTGCTAAGCAAATTTATACAACTTCCCCTGATTCTACCTGAGCCACCTCATATTCTATATGAACCCTCACCAGTACCTCAGGAAGCCTGCTCCACCAAACCTATTAGCTCTATTTTTAATTCTTCTCTGGGGCAGACCCAGAAATCCATTGGAATAAGGATCAAACCTCTTTCTGATGTTCCCCTGACCCAGCAGCCCTTTCTGACTCCTAGAAAGTTATGCTTGGATTTTTCTTCCATTTTTTTTTCAAATCTGTTGTTGTTTACTAAAGGTTTCTGTGTAGAGGACCATTAATTTTGAGTTAATTTTTTGGTATGTTTTTGCGGGCACAATCTTATTTCCCTGAGGCTGATTATGAGTGTGAAAAAGAGAAAACAAATGTTTTCTTGTACCTTGTGTGAGTTGGAAAGGACAAAGAACATCCTTCTAGCAGCTTGTCATGCAGTTGGCAGCCTGGGACTCATGCTGGTATGCCGGGAATTTGCAAAAGTAACAAACAAAACATAGCAACAAACAAATTCTCGTTGCTTGAGTAATACAGGTTATAAAGCAGATAGATAGTATTTTCGGTTGATTCAATTCCTCACGTATCGATGGGTGAGCCCTACCGCCTCTTACAAGCCCAAACCAGAACAGGCCTAATTAAAAAGAATTAATTTAAAATAATCATTTTTAAAATAAAAATATGCTAAATTAGAGGCCTCAGTATTCTTGGCATCATCAGGAAGACAACGAGACCGAAGAAATGTCCTTGCTTGTTAGAAGCAGCTCTGCAGGGGCTTCTGCCACCCACCACTCCACACCACTCTTTCCCAAATTTAGCTGACAAATGCAGGGATGTATCTGGACACTGCTCCGATATGCTGCTAAGTTCCTCAAGAACAATGATCCATTTTTATATCACAATTCTCCCCAAATGCTTCGAATGGCATATGGTTCCTTGCATTTTCTCTCCCTCACAACAACATGGTGAAGTAAGTTAGGCTGAGAGATTTAGCAGGACTGGCCCAAGGCTTCATGCTGCATCAAGATTTGAACATGTGCTTCTCTCAAGTTCTTGTCCAATACTCTAACCATATCATATGAGGCAATATTTTCTGTAGTTCCTGGCAATCAGTCATGGAAACATCTAGAGTAGGTTTGCCATTTGCTCACTCACAGCAGGTAAACACACATCTTCTGCTCCAATCCCCTGCCTTTGACCAATGGAAAAGTGCAAGGAAAAAGTAGTGGAAAATCGCTTCCATAGTGAATCTCTAGGAATTTCTCCATGCGTCTATGATCTTTACCATAAAGATTAGTAGGAATTCCTAGAGTGTAACCAGGAAGTGCCATCAAATTCTCCCAGCATTTGCTGAGGCAGTGCTGACAACCCTAATCTAGAACCCAGCACAGGTTTTGATGTAAGTCTTCTCCACAGCTAGCTTTGTCTGGGTCAGATAAACAGGAGTAGCAGTGAGAATGAAGGTTTGCAGGGAAGAGGCAGAACAAGCTCACACTCCAAATGGATCTTGGGCCCAGCTCAACAGGTTCTACAATAGGGCTAAAAGGGGAAAAGTCACATTATGGTGCCTCCTTTTTTGAAGTCAGCCCCATCACGAGTCCTAGGGGTCATTACCTTATTCAATTATCAGTAACTCGGAATCAAGTGGCATGAACCAGGAACATGGTGGTTTGTTGTGTTTCATGGTTTGTTGCATTTTACGAACCATGAACCACGAACTGGCATGAAATTACCCGGTTCATGAATATGTCGCTTCTGGGTCAGCAGAACGTCTGCAGAAATCCCATCCCTCCCCGTTGCCTAGGAAACTGATTGATCAGTGCCAGGCTGCCTGCAGTGACGAACTGAAAAATGAACCAAATGAACCAGCCTAAAAATCGCCGTGGTTCATCATGATTTGTCAGAAATGCCCTCCAATGAATCGCCGGTTCGTGAATGAAAAAACAGCCTGGTTCGTGACAAACTATGGTTCGTATTTTAGTTCATGCCCACCTCTATTTGTTGACATGAAAACACCAGTCCTTGATGAACTAGCATATCAGCTACTTCTTGTTGGGCATACTAGATTCTTCCTTCTCCACATGCATTTGAATAACTTCTAAGGAAAGAGATTTCAGAACCTGTCTACCTGTCTACATACACCAAGTCAAATACTTACTTTACTTTTTTTAATTTACTTCCTGCTTTTCCCCATTGTCGGCACTCAAAGTGGCCCATTACATTGTTCTCCCCTTCTCCATTGTATGCTCACAACAGCAAGGCTTAAAGATTGTGACAGAGCCAGGTAACCTGGTAAGTTTCTGTGGCAGAATGAGGATTTGAACCCGGTTGTCCCAGGTCCTAGTTTGACACTCTAACCACTATGCAACATGGGATCTCAATCTACTAGCCCTGTATGGTGTCCAAACTGGAGCTTAATAAATCTCAATTTTTAAATAGTTTCTTGAGACTTGATTAGAATGGGATTTTCATGTGCATGCTAGATCACAACACATGGCTGGAGGGCTGTGTTCGGATTGGTGGATCACAGCCCCAGGGCCAAACCATCAGTTTGGTGGGCCCAGTTAAGGTTGCCAACTCCAAGTTGGGAAGTACCCTGAGATTTGGGGGTGGAGTTTGGGAGGGTGGGGTTTATTGAGGGGATTTAAATACTCAAACACCTGTCAGTTTGGCTTACATTCTGTTTGCAGGTTGTGAACAGAGACTGTTTTTTCTGACCAGTTCAACAGTTTATCAGACTGTTCATCAAACTGAACAACACTTCCAACTACTTCATCAGATTGCACAGGGAAGCCATTGAAATTCATAAGCATAAGCACGATTTCAACAGGAAAGAAGAGACTTTAAGAATGAATAGAGCATGGTTTCTAGTCCTGAAAAACACCAGGCTAACAAAATACTCTACACCCTACAATAGCCCTGCAGAGAAGATTAGCATATCAAGCACCAATCCATATGCAAAAGAACCTCCTCAGGATACAGTGAAGCTTCCCCCCATTAGCATTCCACACCCTGGGAAACTCTTACAGGATGACTCAGCCCAAACCCACCTTCCTGAGTAGATATAAATCACCTGCCAACATCTTCCTCCCACTGTGACACTGAGAGATCTCTGTCTTTTGGTGCTACACCTTTGAAGATGCCAGTCACAGCTTCTGGCGAAACGTCAGGAACTACAATGCCAAGACCACGGCTATACAGCCCGGAAAATCCACAACAACCATTATTCATCTGTTTGACAGGTTGTTTCATTATGTTCCTTACTAACCCTGCAATCTTGTGCAATTGGCCCAACTTTGCTGTGTAGATGCTCTGTGGAGCAGACAATTGTTTAACTAGGCAATTAAATCACTCATTAAATCTCTCACAAATCATATAAATCAGCCATCAGTGAATGCTGTGTTTCAATAAAAGCAGACCCTTTGGTGTTCGTCTATGTACCCTATGCAGTCCTTAGCGGAGCTAATGGCTGCCAATCAATTTGAACTGACAGTGTCTTGGCAGTTTTGCGAAGACCCAGTGCAAACTGATTCTTTTATGGGAAGTCTTACATTACAAAAGAAATTCAGGGAAATTATGGCTACCAACATTTTGGGGGGCCTTGAGTTTGCGAGCTTCCACATTTCTTCAAAAATTAAGTCATTGGATGGAACAAGACAAAACAAATCCTGTTTAAGGCTCAGGCCTGGCTCTTTGGGGGAAAGACAGGAATCAAAAAGCATAGAACTCATCTCTTCACATTTTTTAAAAAATAAAACATATTCTGAAGGTGGCGATGTGAATGCTCATATTACCTGACTATCTTCTGAAAGCATTCACCTGGAGTTGCACGATTGAAGTATCACCTTTTCTTCAATAGCAATGGCCATGTACACAATCCCTAGTGAAGTAATTTTCATCTTTCTGTGGTTCATCTTCTTTCCTAGTCGATGCATTACCTGAACAGACTGAAAAAGGTGTCCTTTATCTTCTTTTCTTTCCCTTTCTTTAGCCTTTTTACATTTTGAGCGGCCTGATTTGTACTATTTATAGCTAGTCATGGCAGCTGTGTGGGAAACAGCACTGACACCTATTTTGGATGGGTAAAACCTAGCAACAGCCAGCACGGGCTCCCATTTCCCCAGGGTCATTGTCCCTGATGAGTAAGGTGCTTTGTCCCTCCCACTGGCTGTCCCTCTCTCCTGCCTATGCACAAGCAATTCTGGGTCTGGTATTTGGTAAAAGAGCATGTCACAAAGGCAGCACATATCTCTCTGTCTCTCCGAACTAAACTACA
The DNA here is from genome assembly GCF_028583425.1 of Eublepharis macularius. NCBI lineage: Eukaryota > Metazoa > Chordata > Lepidosauria > Squamata > Eublepharidae > Eublepharis > Eublepharis macularius. The sequence goes on along the minus strand of NC_072791.1, from coordinate 221,606,685 downwards.
GGAGATGAATTACATGAGGATGTTCATGTGAAGGGAGTTGCAATGTTAGCGGAGAAGCAAAGTTTAAAAGAGTTTGGAAGGCTTTGTCAATTTCCCCTCTATACAGAGCCAGCAAAGATCACTCCTCAGAGGGTTTGTTAATTTCCTCTTCGCCTCCTGAAGGCTCTGTCAGTTTCACCTCCCCTTCTAGGAGGCAAAGAGAAAATAAACAAATCCTCTCAGGAACAATCTTTGCTGCTCTGTAGAGAGGGCAATTGACAGAGCCTTCCGAACTGTCTTTTAAAACTCTGTTTCCCGGCTAACATTGCGACTCCCTTCACGTGAGCATCCTCATGTAATTTGTCTCCTGTAGTTTAGCTCTCAGACTAAAATCTTACCTTAACTGTGCAAGTACATGCTCTGTGTTCCAAGGAAAGTCCTGGACCAGGCCCTGTGGCACTGTTTATTGGATCCTCCCATCCTTTTGATCATATTGACTTAAACTGTGCAACTTGCCTTGGGACTCCGTGAGAAAGGTAGACTATAAATAATATAAATTTAAAAAATAAAAATTCACTGTTCAGAATGTTTCTTGCTTGAGCATTGCTTTTCCTTGACTCTAAAAAATGCACAAGATTGGAATGTCCCATACAGGTACCTGTAATATATGTACCTATGCACCATCAAGGCGCAACTGATCTATGATGATCCTAGCAAGGGGCTTTCATGGCAGGTGAGAAGCAGAGGTGTTTGCCATTGCCTTCCTCTGCAGAGTCTTCCTCGGTGATTCCCCATCCACGTACTGACTCTGCTTAGCTTCCCAGATCTGACAAGATCTGGCTATACCATGCCGAACCACTACCCATTGGTACATATAAACCACATGACCATTTATGTGTGCATGTATGTGCTTTGAAGTCGCAATCAGCTTAGAGTGACCCTGCTTAGCTTCTGCTGTTTGGCTATTCCATGCCATATTCCCTCCTGGGTACCTGTAATAGGTAGCGGGAAATACATTCCTATAAATATCCTCAAGCATATTTTACAATTTAATTTCATTTTCCCCTCTTGATAATGGGCGGGGGGGGGTTGCTGTGGGGTGTCTCCCCCCCAGATTTCAGGGACTCGCAGTGAAATCCTAAGCAGAGTTACTCCTTAGGGGAGTCTAAGCCCATTAATTTCAATGAGTAACTCTGCGTAAGATTTCACTATCAGTATATTTTACCTTTCCCACCTTTCCACACTTGGCCCCATGTAGCCTTATTGTAGGTTATTTTGTTACAGTAATCCCCCCTCTTCCTGTATCTAAAAGACATTGCATTGTTTCCAGTATGTTTTTTCTATCTGGTATCCTTTTAAATATTTAAATATAATCAGTATGCTCCCTTTCTCTTAACTCTTATTTCCTACAATTCTACCAGTTCCTTCAGCCTTCCTGAACTTCTCTCAAGGGTCTAAGTACAAAGACGGAGATACATCAAACACTTCGAGAATGTGAACACATTGTTTATGAGTGCAATCCAGGTCGACATGAAACCTAAAGGAAGGCAAAAAGTTATGACAGAGAAAATGAGAATACTAAGTTTGACATTAAAGTGTGGCCTCCTCCCTGTTTATCATTTTGATCCTAGACATCTGTTTTAATACTCAAGTTTCTAAATTTGTCACCTTCTTACCTTTTAACACGATGTCTCGTTTCTAAGAACGTGCAAAGCTGTCCTATTTAGCTTCACAAATATTTTTCTCCTTAAACAAAAGCATTGTATATTCTGGACATTTATATGTTACTACACATATGGGGCATTCCCCATGGCTGGATTTCTCAAGCTGTTATTTAAAAGTACCCCTAATAATCAGTCGGCGACCTTGAAAAAGTTATTTCCCTTTTTCTATTTGTATTTTGCCTCCAGAAAAATGGCCACATGCCCCCAGAGCTTTTAGGGGCTTAGTTTTTAGGGGCTTTCATTTCTGCTTGAATACACAGATGCCTTGGTACTCAACGGTCTCCCAATCCTGGCGAGAAGCGAGCAGTTATCTTCCTCAAATTACTTAATTCATATTAGGTCTATTCAAGGCTTTGACCTAGAACCTCTTTTTATATTCATCGGTTCTGGAGTACGCAATACTCAGGTATGTCCTTTTAATTGTGTGTAGAGAAAATTCCCTTCTAAGATATAAAAAATACCCAGTTATATACAACAGAGAGAATAACTGGATGCACTGCATGGAGAAGGAGGTGAATGAAAACTGGGCCGTTTCCAGATGGCTTGCCTGCACCCGGAACGTCACGCCACGTTGCGGGGAAAATGCGAAATATTGTGTTTTCTTGCGCAACGTTGCGGAAAACTCGCGCGAGAAAACGCGATATTTCACGTTTTCCCCGCAATGTGGTGTGACGTTCCGGGTACAGGTAAGCCATCTGGAAGTGGTCCTGGTGTGTGTGTGTGTGTGCATGTCTGTCTGTCTGATGTCCTTCTCACAGGACAGAATGTGAATGCTAGGACCCCTGTTACAGTTACTCTTCAACTCTGGAATAATTTCCCCTCTTTTGGATTGAATGGACATTTCCATATGAATTTTGTACTTATGGCATAACTTGTATATATTTACTTCTCAAGACACTGTCACTTCATATTTATAAGCACTAGGCACTTTCTTACTGTTATTTATTGTATATGAGCAGCTTGCACTGTATTGTAGTATTTCTCTTTACTATTGTGAGTTTGTGACCTACTTCTGCTACTGTTCGAGGGTTGACTGTATGTGATGGCCTCTGAGCTTTGTATTGTACTTTGGCAGTCGTTGCATATGGAAACGAATATAGGAGACTGAAAATATTTATAATATTTATAAACGCTTTATAAATGAATGCTGTGTTTTAACAAAATCACACTCTTCAGTTTTCATCAAAGTAGCCCAAACCGATGCAAATGGCTGCCGATGGGTAGCATCTTTGTACATGTGCAGGTTTGTGAAAAATCATTGCAAACCTGTTTGGCAGGCATTCATAGTTATTTTGCATGAACCAAAAAGGCTGAGGAATCAGCACATGTCTGACCTTCAAAACTGGTAAGTTTGGCAGTCAAATGCTTTGTAGTGAAATTCTCAGAATCCCTATTTACTGGGCTCCAATTTCAAAGTAAGCCTAGGGAATTTGACCCGTCTTCATCAGCCAGTTGACACCAACTGGCTAGCTCAAGGGCATGCTATTCTGCGTTCCATGAATCTACAAAACCACTTGAAAGAATTTGCAGCCCTCCACTGGCAGTGTGTAAAAGTTTGCTGTGCATGCAAAATGTATGACATTCCTCCGTTCGAAACAACAAATCTCAGATATCTATTTTGTCCTATTTTTTTTTTTTAGCAAAAGTCAGTTGGTCGGTTTACATTACGTTTGGCTGTTTCCTGATGCAGCATCTTACTGAGACAACATAGCCCTGGGAGCTGTAAGAAGAACTGTAAAAATGGGCCAAGGCATTAATCTTCTAAGAAATAATTCAAATTAATCATTACAAGTGCAACCCGGTCAAAATTAAGCACTTTTAAAAATCCTATTGGTTTCCATGGAAAGGGTCTTAAACCTGCAGTATTCTGAAATCATCGATGAAATTTCAAAGAGTTTGCCTCCAGCCTTTGGTGTTGACTGTGAGGAAGCTTGAACCGACTCCAATTTCAGATCATTTCCTACTGATCAAAGCCAAACCACAATCCCAACTCTCTGATCAAGGAGGGAGAACTACGTTCATATGTTCTCCGTGCATTGCTGATGCACATTTGAAAGTGCGTCCTCATTTGACATCTAGCCCTTTTGAACGAGCTGGTTGCATCTGGGAGATGTGTATGCATACCCCAAGGCAACCAGTGGTTATATGTGGCTAGTTGCCAATGACAGGGGACCCAACACAACAGTACGAACAAAAATTGCAGCCCAAAACCCATTTGTTACATTAGTGCATTGGCTACAATTTCTGTCCTATACATTTGAAATATTCTTGCATAATCGTGGTGGGGGGCTTAGGAAATTATTTAAATTACAGCAACCTCCCTCATATTTATGTTTATGTGGGTTTCTGTTTGCTACGGTTTGCTAAAATTGAAGAAATCAGCTAAACATTGCAAAATGTCACATGAATATTAGACGAAGTTTTTAATGGCTTATTCAATCATTAATAAGGGAATGTTTCATTGCTCCGGTTAACAGGAGGTGCTGGATTTTACATGGTGACAATAAATCCTTTAAAAGACCTGGACGAAGAGGATGCTTTGCATGCTCTCTTTCCACGCCAAGACTTCCTCTGTATGCCTGTCAGGTATCCGAGCATTCCCGGCAGGATCATAGAAACGCCATCCTTCTCTCTCCTCACTAGACTTCATGCGGCTTTGTCATTTAGTTATCTTTTATTATACATGATTATGCTGCTTCATGTTTGATTAAGCCTTATTTTATCCTCCCATGTTTATCCATTTGTTCATTGCATCTACCGGGCTTCTTATAGATTTCCCTCATATTAGTTTCTTGCTTTATCGCTTTCTCGTTGCTGCGTTGTGTGAATTATTGAGTTCTGACGTCTCTTTTGTTTAGGTTCCACATCAATATTTTGTACGAGGCCTGCAGTGAATGTATGATAACGCTCCAAGTCAAACTCTCCACAACGGTGATGGACAAATATGGCCTTAACATTGCTTTTGGTTTCCATTGGTCTCCATTAGTAATGGTTTTGATCGACGTTTTTGTCATTGGCAATTTTTTCTCTTCTCTTATCCATTTTATATATGCAATATTTACTCAAATGTAAGACAAGATTTCACAAGTATACCGTCTGAAAAAGAGGAGACTGTCTTACCTTCGCATACAAGTTATAATTATGTCTAATAATATTTTGTGTGTGTATAACATTTTTAAGGTGCAAAATCAAAAAGAGTCGAGTAGCACCTTTAAGACTAACCAACTTTATTGTAGCATAAGCTTTCGAGAATCACAGTTCTCTTCGTCCATGCATCTGACGAAGAGAACTGTGATTCTCAAAAGCTTATGCTACAAGACGGCAACCCCCAGCCACGGCATAGCCGTTAAGGCTGGGTGCCTCTTTTGCTGCCCTGGAAGGAGAGAGAGCAGAGCTCCCCTTCCAGGACCTTAGGGGTGGGCGGAGCTCGCCGGTTTAGGCGCGCTCCGCCCGTTTTTCCCCTCAGTCGTCGCCTCGAGCTCGGAGTGGAAGGAGCCTCTCGGCAGCCCTTCGAGCTTCGAGGCCTGGGGCCGTCGGCGTTTTCGGCTGCAGTAGCAGCGGCGGGCGCAGCGTGCGAGCAGGACGGCTTGGAGGGCTTCCAAGCAGCGCTTTGCTTGCCGCTTGTGCGGCCCGGTTTGTGGCGGCGACCTTTGCAGCAGGGTCGCTGCTCGTGGGTGCCTTTGGAGGCATTCTCGCCAGCGTGGGCGTTGGCGAGTGCGGCTTGGGGGCGGCCCAGGGAACGTTTCTCCATCCTGGGAATTTCTCCGTGCGCAGTGATTTCTGCCGCGCTTCTCTGCCCCATTCTTACATAGGGGTTTGGGGGAGGTGATCCTCTCCGCATCCCTGGGAATTTCTCCGTACCTGGTGCTTGCTGGCGCGTTGGAATCCTTTCCCTCACAAGGGGGCAGGGGGGCCTTTGTAGTCCGGTGGCCATTTTGTTTTTGGGGAGCCGTTACTGGCAGTGGCCATTTGGTGCATGGTGGCCTTCTGGTCTAACTGTGCCTGGGGGTTTCCTCCTTTGGTGGCCTGTATTTGAATTATCGGCTAGGAGTGGCCAAAAGCATATTGCCTGGATATATTATAGCTTTCAGTGGGCAGTGTTACTTCTTGCCCAATTAAGGGGGATATTAGTAAGCAATTCATAGAAATGCCGGCTAAAAAAGGAGTGGGCACGTCTAAAGGGAAGCAGCCTGCGAAGCGGCCTCCCGCTAAGTGGGCTCTCCCACCGGTATTGTCCTCATCTGATGATGAGGGTGAGGATGGGGTTCAGCAGGAGATTATGGCACGCATAGCAGCACTGGAGGGCAGTAGAGGTGTTTCTGCTCCTACTGGTGGGAGTGCAAAGAGAGTGAGATCCACCAGGGCATCTTCTTGTTTATCTTTTCAGGCAGAGGTTCTTAAACACTTGTCTGCCCTTGAAGGTGCTGCCCCTCAGGCTGGGGACAATGCCTGTAGAGCTGTGGAGTCTGGCGAGACTGATCTTCCTGGAGAGCCGGGAGCTGATGACCAAGCTGGATCTCAGGTTGCCCTGCCAGTGGCGGTTGCGGTGGATAACATCCCGGGAGATGGTAAGTCGAACTTTACACAACACACAGCTGCCTGGCCTTGGGGCCAAAGTGTGCAGGCCTCACCTGCTGGTACTGGTGCCCCAGGGCCTTCCCCTTCTTGTAGCTACTGGCCTGCAATACCTGGTGGACCGCAATCATCTTTGGAGCCATATGGCAGGATAGGGTCGGGTCCAGCTGCGTCCCCCTTCCCTGCAGGGTCATGGCCGCATTGGGGTTCATCTGGCTGGCAAACTAGTGGCACTGCCATGCCTGCTGCTTCACCAGCAGTGCCTACTGCTCAGCAACTTATGCTGCCTTCTTCACAGGGCCCGGCTGGGCAGCCTAGCTGGTTCTCAGGTCCTGGTTTTTTCTGGCATGGCCAGCCTTATGTTCAGTCCCCTTATGGGTCTGTGCCATTCAGAGCTTTACCCTTTGGCGATACTGCCTTACCGTTGGGGGACCATTTGACACCAGCCACTCGTGACAAGATATTAAAAGGAGAATACGTCGACATCTTCACCCTTCTCTTCAGGGAACTGGAGAAGAAGGACAACGAAGACTTAGATGACAGGGAGAAAGAAAGGTTAAAGCATAGACGGGTAGATAGGACGTGGTTTAACTGGCTGCCGGGGTTCCTTATATATGCAGGTGTCCTGGCTAGGGCACAGCCCTGGAGGGCAGCCTCGCTTATCCAATATATGGATATAATTTACAAAGGCTATTCGGACTTCAGTGGTGCTGCATGGTTGCAGTACGACGAAGAGTTCAGAATGCGGGCTGCCATGAACCCCAATATCCCTTGGGACCAGATACACCAACAATTATGGTTGCAGGTGATGTCACCGGCAAAGCCTAACTTGGGGGATAGATCTGATAGTGGACACCTGGTCCACAGGGCATCGACTTCTTCTGGCACCCGCGCCTCCGCTGGGCAGTCGGTTCAGACACGGCTGCTTTGCTGGGAGTTTGCCTCACAGGGTGTCTGTGCCAGGAAGTCTTGCCCTTATAAGCATGAATGCCCCATGTGCGCTGGGCCCCATGCCTTCACAGCATGTCCCAGAACCAAGAAGAAGGGCGGGAGTAGGCGCCCCTGGGGGAGTAACCAGCCTCCGTCTGGAAAAGGGTCCCAGTCCCATAAATCTGAGAATCCTCAGTGAATTGTTGCCGGATTACCCTCGGCGTGATGATGCGGTTTATTTGTTGAATGGGTTCCAGTTTGGGTTTCGCATTCCTTTTCAAGGACCAAGGTCCGCCTTTATGTCAATGAACCTTAGGTCTGTCGTTGGCATGGAGGCGGTGGTTAGGAGTAAGATAGCTAAGGAATGTGCGGCGGGCCACGTTCTTGCCCCGTTTGCATCCCCTCCTGTGCCATGCCTCCGTGTCGCCCCTCTGGGGGTGGTGCCCAAGAAGGCTGTGGGCGAGTATCACCTGATACACCACCTCTCTTATTCGAAAGGGGCATCAGTGAATGATGCCATTCCTGATCATCTGTGCACGGTCCGCTACACGTCTTTTGACCAGGCTATGCGGGTGGTCAGGCGTTGTGGCGTTGGGGCGGAGATGGCCAAATGTGACATTAAGTCGGCATTTCGTCTTCTACCTGTGCACCCTGATGATTTCGAGTTGCTGGGTTTTGCTTTTGAGGGTCGTTATTACATGGATAGGGCCCTGCCTATGGGTTGCTCGATTTCATGTGCGGCCTTTGAACACTTTAGCTCATTCCTTGAATGGGCATTGCGTCAGCAGACGGGTTGTAGTGATACCAGCCATTATCTCGATGATTTTATCTTCGTTGGGAGGGCTGGCACAGGTCAGTGTGCGCACTTGCTGAGGGCTTTTACTGACCTTGCTCAGCGTCTGGGTGTTCCTCTTGCAGAGGAGAAAACTGAGGGTCCCACGACAGTGCTAACCTATTTAGGAATTGAACTTGATACAGTTCAGCAAACCTTTCGGCTGCCACAGGCAAAGGTGCAAGACCTTCTGGGACGTTTAGCTTCCTTTAAGGGAAAGCATAAGGTGTCTCTTCTCGAACTGCAGCAGGTGGTGGGGCACCTTAACTTTGCCTGCAAGGCTGTTGCCCCGGGGAGGGCCTTCCTTCGGCGTCTATGTGACGCCATGGCTTCCTTGAGGCTACCACATCACAGGCTGCGCATATCTCGGGGCATCAGGGAGGATTTGGAGGTTTGGGAATCCTTTCTCAACTCGTTTAATGGGGTTACCCTTTGGAGGGAGGACCTCTTAATTGAGGCTGAACTCCAGATCACTTCTGATGCCTCTGGGGCAACCGGCTTCGGGGTCTATTTTCGGGGGCACTGGTGTGCTGAAGAATGGCCAGCAGACTGGCATGATGGGGTTTTGGATAGGGATCTCACTTTTTTGGAATTTTTTCCAATTCTGGTAGCGATCTGGCTGTGGGGGAAGGAGTTGGCCAACCGCACGGTGCACTTTTGGTGCGATAATTTAGCGGTGATGCAGGTAATTAACTCCCTCACTTCCAGATCGCCCAGGGTTATGAGACTGGTTAGGCTGTTCACACTTCGGTGCCTCCGATTGAACATTTTGTTCCTGGCAAAACACGTTCCAGGGGTGAACAATGGGTTGGCAGACGCTTTGTCTCGCCAACAGATGGAACGGTTTTGCCAGCTTGCTCCCGAAGCCGATCAGCAGCCCTCCAAGATGCCAGTGGAGCTGTGGCACCTTGGGAAGTCGAGGTTCAGCGGGCTATTTTGTTAGCCATTGCCCCCAGCACCCGGAGGTCCTATGACTGCGCCGTTCAGCAGTTTGCCACTTTTCGGCGTGGGGCGGGTCTGCCCCAATTGTGGCCGATCCCAGTAGAGCACTTACTGCAATTCTGTGTCGACCGTAGAGGTAAGGGCTGTGCTCCCAAGACAATCAGAGGACAGCTGGCGGCCTTGGCGTTTGTAAGCAAGGCTCGCGGCTGGCAGGATTTTACAGGGGACTTCAGAGTCCGCAAAATGTTGGAAGGATGGGTGCAGGAGCTGGGAGCTCCTGTGGATGACAGGGAGCCTATGTCCCCTGCCATTCTCAAGGGATTGGGGGCTACGTGGGCCAGTGTATGTCGCTCTGACTTTGAGGCGAAGCTCTTCCAGGCAGCAGCTCTTTTGGCCTTCTTTGGGGCGCTGCGGGTAAGTGAGCTGGTGGTCCAGTCAGCTAGTGATAAGTCAAATCGGGCCTTGTTCACCCGAGATGTTAAATTGTCAAGGGATATGGTAACTGTCACCATTAGGCGATCCAAGACGGATCAGACGCGGAAGGGTTCGGTGGTGCAGCTGGGTTCCTGTTCTGATAAGGAGCTCTGTCCTGTGCATGCGCTGAGAGCATATTTGGAGGCTCGTGGAGATGTACCCGGGGTGTTGTTCCTCCACAGTGATGGGGCTCCCCTTACTCGTTTTCAGTTCTGGGCCGTTACGGCACGGGCTCTCGCCAAGCTTGGGTTGGCCGGTTTTAAGTTTGGCACGCACTCTTTCAGAATTGGAGCGGCCTCGACAGCCGCTGCAATGGGTTATTCTGGTCAAGCTATCCAGAGGGTAGGCCGATGGAGGTCTTCGGCTTACAAGTCGTATGTTCGCCCCCTGCAGGGGCCGTTATAGTCTTCTAACTGTTATCTTTTGTAGGTGCTGTGGCGCGTCGTGGAAGGTGCTCTATCCTTATCTCCGGGCACAGCTTCGTCTTCTGGCCTGCCCACCAGGCTAAGCGGACGGCGTTTGGGTCCCAGCTTGGCTTGAGCCGGTGGGCTACGGTGGAGTGGCAGGGCCGTCGAGGCTTACGTTGGCCTGGCCTGCTTCCGCTGTTGTTTGAGGGGAGGTGTGCTCCTCCACCTCATATTCTCGTCATTCACCTGGGAGGTAATGACTTGGGCTTGGTGAAGGGCAAGGCCCTGCCATTGCAGGCACAGGTAGACTTGCAGTTGATAGGCAAGCGCTGGCCTGGTGTCTTAATTATGTGGTCCGATATACTTCCCAGGAGGGTTTGGCGGGAGGCCTTGGACTATAAGGCAATAGAGGGAGCACGTTATAAGGCCAATAAGGCTCTGCACAAGGCTTTGGAGACAGGATTGGGGGTTTATTTACCCCACCCTGGTATAAGGGCTAATTTGCCAGACCTCTACCGAGGTGATGGGGTTCATCTTTCTTTTAAAGGCAACAACATCTTTCTTGACGACTTGCGGCGGGGGTTGCTGGAGGCTTTACGCCATGTATGGGGCGTCGAGGCCTAAGCAGAGGCTTGACCTCGTCGGTGGCAGGTTAGAGTTGGGATTTGAGAGCGGGCCGGTGAGTACCCTTGGCATATCCTCATTGGTGGGGAATTGGGGTCTGTCAGGAGTGGCTGCGGCTCTACGGCTCAGCTGCGAGGGCAGACTGCCTGGTGGGACCTCCCAGACAAGTCCTTATCTCAGGCTGTACGGCTTGGGGTGTTTGGAGCTTTATGCGGGGAACCATTTGCCTGGCCGGCCGGGCCCAAGCCATCTCAGTTGGATGGCTCGCACCCGGGGCAGTGGGTCTCGCCCAGGCAGGTTCAAGGAGGAGGTCCCATGGGACCACTGGCTTGACCTGTACCGCTAGTTAGCTCCCCTTGTTGCCGCTGTTAATGTTATGTTGTTGCTTTAATAAAGTAGCCCTTAGTACCCAAAACCTGTGTCTGCCTCTTTCTTCCGACTAGGGTAGCAATAAAGTTGGTTAGTCTTAAAGGTGCTACTGGACTCTTTTTGATTTTGCTACTACAGACTAACACGGCTAACTCCTCTGCATTTTTAAGGTGGTCATCATACATTCAGTGCTGCAGGACTGTTAAGGGTTAATCCCTCACAGAGTCATAGAGCTGTGAGTGACAGGCTACTCGAAGGAACCTGATTGGGTAGCATGAGCTAGAGAGAGAAGGGTCTTTTTTCAGTCCTAGCAGAGAGAGATTGAGTGTGAAGAGCTGGGAGACACATGCCTCCCACACCTCCGTTATTCCCATCTAACTCATTTAACCAATAGGATTGCCATGTCAATTGAGGGCTTAACTGGGGGATAGTGGAGCATGGGGGCAGAGGGCTCTTACGTACGTGCGCAGACCTGTGGAACTAGCAAATGATGTTGTGATGGATTGCACATTTTAAAGAGCATGGAAGTGCTGTACACACACAGACTGCATGACTATTAAGGGTTAATCCCTCACAGAATCAGAGAGCTTTGAGTGACAGGTTACTCCAAGGCATCTGATTGGGTAGTAAGCTAAAAAGAGGAGGGTCTTTTTTCAGTTCTAACAGAGAATGGAATCCAGTGTGAAGAATTGAGAGAGAGAGGGCCAAGCTACAAGTGACAAATGACACTTGAACGGCAAGTGTATTTCTCCCTGTTCATTTGCCCTCCACTCAATCCACTTGCCGTTCAAGTGTCATTCGTCACTTGAAGCTTGGCCCAGAGTCCCAACAGGGAGACCAGTTTTAACACCGACATGAAAACTGGGTAATATTGTCGAAAGCTTTCACGGCCAGAGAATGTTAGTTGTTGTAGATTTTCTGGGCTGTATGGCCGTGGTCTTGGCATTGTACTTCCTGATGTTTTGCCAGCAGCTGTGACTAACATCTTCAGAGGTGTAGCACAGAAAGACAGGGATCTCTCAGTGTCAATGTGTGGAGAAGATGTTAGCAGGTAATTTATATATACTCAGCAAGGTGAGCATATCCGAATGAGCTACTTGGGATCACAACTGGGAGGTCCTGCAGCAAAGTGGTATGTCACTCAGTACGGGGCATGTGCCCCCAAGCTACAGAACATGGAAGCATTCATCAAGGCCCTGAGAGCACAATTTGAAGACCCACTCGAGGAGGAGTGCGCAAGAACCAAACTGAAGTGGATGAGGCAAGGCAACTGCCGGTGTGCAAGTACACCACCAAGTATGCAATATGCAGCTAAAGTGAGAGACTGGACCAAAGGAGTAAAAATCAATTTTTTCCAAGCAGGCCTAAACCCAGACTTGGTGGCAAAGGCACTGGTCCAAGACAACCCGAGAACCCTACTCGGATGGATACAACTAGCCTGTGAGGTCAAAAAATGAGACCAGGTGGTCAAGCTCCTGCGGATGCAGCACCAAGTGGGATCCCACAAGTCTCCCCTGGAAACAAGCACGAGGGAGAAGTTTCCTAAGGTCTGCTCACCTGAAACTGAAGAGGTCCTCTGCCTGAAACGAGGCCTGTGTCTGCAGTGTGAAGGATCAGGACACTTCATTGCCAATTGTCCCGGGTCGAGGGGAGAAGCCCAGGGGAAAGGGTGCAAAGCTCAGAAGCCTCCTGCAGGACCCTCCAAGATGACCCAAAAGCCGGTACAGGTGAGGACCAAGGCCGCAACCAGCCTAAAGTTGGGGGAAGAGATGGAGCCGTCCAGCGGGAATCTGTCAGGAGAAGAAGAGGACCCCAAATAGCCAGTGGAAAATGACTATGACCTGCTGTGAGGAGGCCCCACCAGCGGGTCGCCAAGGAACCAACACCTGAAGAGGTGAGACCAAAAGGGGCCCTATTTTATGTACCAGTCACCTTAGTAAACCCCAGGAGGGGGACGCACATCCGAGTGCAGGTGTTAATTGACACTAGCTGCACCAGGGACCTAATTGCTCCCACGTTAGTAACGGGATTGGGACTGAATGTGTGCAGACTTGCCCATCCCATTGTGTTTGAACAAATGGATGGATCCCAAATGCATGGGACCCCTCCCAGTTACAAAACCAAACTAACCCCCATGGGGATAAGGAGCCACTGGGAAGCAAGAACTTTCGTAGTCAGTGCAGCCACTAAATTCCCCTTGGTGTTGGGGATATGTTGGCTGTGGGACCATGACCCGTATGTGCGCTGAAAAGCGGGAGAGTTGTACTTCGCTGGGGGAGAGTGCCAAGAGCATGTATAGAACAAGGAGTGGGGAACCACTGCCCCTTCCATCCCAGAGACTGTGTTGTTGACTGAGGAGGAGAAAGGACTGATCCCTCCCAAGTACCGAGACCTCAGTCAGGTATTTGTTGAGAAGGAAGCTGATGAGCTTCCCCCTCATAGGGCCAGTGACTGTGCCATAGAACAGATCTCAGGACAGAAATCGCCAAAAGGGAAGTTATATTCGATGAGCCAGGGGAGAGAAAAGAGCTACGGCAGTTCATTGACAAAAATTTGGCCTGGGGTTTTATCCAGCCCGCTAGCTCCCCCAACCCAGCACCGGTATTGTTTCGGAAGAAAAAGGATGGAGGCTTGAGACTGTGTACAGACTGTAGGGGGATCAATGTGGTATTGATGTCTAACACATACCCCCTCCCACTCATCTGGGATCTGCTAGGGGTTGTAGCCCAAGGGAAAATCTTCTCTGAATTAGATTTGAGGGCTGCATACTTCTGGGTGAGGATAAAGAAAGAGGACGAATGGAAGACTACCTTCAACACCCCCTTGGGGCAATTTAAATATTGGGTCATGCCTTTTGGATTACAAGGGGCTCCGGGGTCTTTTGTGACTAATTAATGAGGTCCTACACAAGTACCTGTTCAAGGGGGTGGTGGTTTATCCTGATGATGTTTTAATTTATTCAAAAGACTATGAATCATATGTGAAATGAGTATAGGAGGTATTAAAAACTCTGCAGGACCCTTCTCCAAATTCCAAAGTGACCCACAGGCTCAACAATTTTGGAGGCCCTTTCCATAGAGTTGTAGAATTTATATGTTTAAATAGAGTCGTATGCTGCCCCTCATGCCACGTTTAGCCCAAAGATTCATGGGAATGGCTTCTGAATTCAAAAAGAAAGAGAACAGAATTGAAAAATGTGAAGAGCAAACTGTTCTAATGTTTCTGCTTATGGTGTAGTGTCAGTTGGGGAAATTTCCGTTTTGTGGATCAATGAATGACCAACATTGGCTGAAGCATGTTATATAGGGATGCCACATGCCACTGGCAAACCTCCAGGAGGAATTAGGGGCAGGGGCACCTTGGTCTCATTACTGGACATCTTTTCTTGTACCAATGCAAAAATAACAGCATAATGTTGTGGGGATGCTCTAGGATTCAACCAAAAATATGGTTAAACCATAGAGTTCGGGGTGAATCCTAGAGTTCTACCCCGATGCAATTACATCACTTCTGGTTCTGATATAGCAGGAGACCTCCTCTTGCCTACTGCTCAGTGAGAAAAACACTGAAATAGCACATCCATTTCTGTACTTGGAGCTATATAATCTTTCTCATTCAAAAGGAACCCCATTTTCTGCATGAATAATACCTTTGTTTTGGAAATTATTCTCTTTCTTTTCCTTCTGATAGTCAAGTCTTGCAAAAATGTTCTGTGCAGCTAGTAAAATAACAGAAAAGAATTAGGTGCCTAATATTGATCAGAGATCATACCTCATAAATCCACCCATCCTTTCTTTGGTTGATTTTTTCTTATTTCCCCTACGTACAAAAAGCTGCCTTTTCTACTCATTTGAGCATATTCATATTCCTTTGTAGTCTTACAGGGGAAGATGATGAAGAATATAAAAAGATTAGAGAAGCTAACACGCTGGTGTAAAAAGAAAAGACTATAAATAAAAAACACATGAATTTGCAATGAAAATGCATTTCGAGCAATCACATTTTGTGCCAATGGCGCATTGCAGAATGTTTAAGAGCATCTGTAATTATTAGTGTGCATTGTGTACATATTTTCCAATTACTACATAAGCCAAAGCAGATGGAGATAAAGTTTATTTTAAAGATCTGTCTTTTCAAAATCAGACTGGCTTACAGTTCTGTGTTGCACTATTTTGTGGTGTCTGTATTCATGGGATGATCACTTTGCAAAGGAACTAGTGGATTCCGGTCTCGTTCTTGTAAGCATTGGCAGGTATCGGAATTGAAAAGGGTTAGATCAGGATTTGTATTTACATTCTTTATATAGGTTGAGTAACTAGCGTAATACATGGATCCTCTGGGTTCCACAAAGAATGGCTATCGGCAGCTTGTAAAAATCCAAACTATTTTATTTATATATATTACAACCAGGTCTCATTTTGAGGGGGAACACACAGGAACGCAGTTCCGGTAGTTCCCCAAAGAGGTCACATGTCAGGTGGCCCCGCCCACCTGACTCTTGGCCATTTTGGGCCCATTTCAGCCTGGATTGGAGCTGAAACAGCCCAGATTGGGCCTCTGATGGGTGGTGGATCACTGTCCCGCTCAGCAGCGGCCAAATCTTTACCATTTTGGGCCCTTTTCAGCCCTTTTCAGCCTCTTGATGCCATTTTGGGCCCAATTTTGGCCCTGAATGGCCAGGATTGGGTCCAAAACAGCCAGGATAGGTGGTTAGGGGGTGTGGCATATGCAAATTAGTTATGCTAATGATACATTTCCAGTGATGGCAAGGGTGTGGAATATGCTAATGAGTTATGTTAATGAGTTCCTCCAGCTCTTTTTCTACGAAATGACCCCTGATTACAACTTAGGCCTAGAAGTGCTAAGTGCAACAAATCCAAAAGCCATCTTAACAACCACAATTCACCTTCTTCTTCCTGGACTCTGCATTAAGTCTTTCATAACTGTATCATCCTGTGTACCATTTGGCGACTGGATCATGTTCTATGACTTCCCACTCTGCCAAAGTGGCAAAAGGAAAAATATATGGAAACATTTATTATTTTTATTTTATTAAAATGTTTCTATCCCTCTCCGTACATACAACAGTCCACCCTTCAATCCAGATTAGAGAATAACATAAATTTTAAATACGCATCAGGAATTTACACACAAACATGCACACACACACAGAACTAGAGATGCCAGGTCCCCCTACCCTCCTGGCAGGAAGATGGGGTACCCACAACTTACATTTTTGGTGTCACCGTGGGAGGGGGAAGAGACTTCTTAGAAGTCACTTCCAGCTCTGGAAAAGGAAGTGACATCATGCCACTCTAGAAATGTCAAAAATTCTATAGTTTTACCACAGAGATCATGACATCACTTCCTGTTCTGGAACAGTGACTTCTACATGCTGTTTTTCCTCCCCTTTCCCCACACTAGTCCATTGAGCAAAGGTCTACCACAGCCCCCCCACCAACACACACACACCATTACCAGGTGAGTGGTAAGCAACCCTAGTGTTGGTCAGGTTGGAGAACAGCGGCTACTGAAGTATTCTGCCTCACACTATTTAGATGATCTTGTCAGATTGCCTTCTGTGGGACTTTGCACAAACCAAGAACCTACAACGGTTGGATCTAGAAGACCCACCTGGTATCTGGGTCTCCCATTTGGGATTAGAGAAGTGAGGTTTCTTGTTGCATTTGGAACTCTGTCAATCAACACTCTTGAAAAAGCAACACCAAAACAGGAATTCAGCTTGCACCCTGTTGAGCAGTTGATAGCTGTGATTCTTTTCCTGTGGGTCCACTTTCTCCATTGTGGGTTCTCCTTGTTTGCCCACGGCTTCGGGTTCCCTTGAAGGCATCCTAAGAATAAAGAAGAGAGCTTGGGCTCCATTTTCTATTTCTAACCACATGGACTTCGGAGATTCTGGACTACTGTCAGGGATTCCTTTGATGCTCAAACCTTTTGGTCAAGGACAGGTTTCTAGTTATTCTGGAAGTTACTCATTGTAACCTTATTGTATGAACACTTGCTGGCTAGATAAATTACTATATTTTTGCTAAATTATTAGAGGAAGCATGTTTTCTTCCAGTTTAGTGTGCTTCTATTCTGTGGGTCTTCTAGATCCAACTGTTGTAGGTTCTTGGTTTGTACATTGTTATCTACTACGCAGTGCCCTTCTGTTCTGTCTTGTTCTGTGGGACTTTGGCTGAACTCCTATTTGCTAAGTCTTCCCCTGTATTTCTAGGTAAAGATGCATAAGATCAGACACTGGCTGGGTTTTACATTAGGTTGGGGTGTGCACATGGAATTTTTAAAGATTAATTTCAAATCCAGATTTGAGGAGGGCATGCTCTTCATTATCCTGAATTTTTGGAATATTCTTTATCACTTGGGGATTTTTTCCTAGGAATTTGTGGGGCTCTGTAAAATTCAGGAACATTTCCTCAATTGCTCCACCACCCAAAGGCAGCAGGAGCAGGGAGAGAAGGAGAAGAGCAAGGGAGTTGGTCTCACCAAATAGCAGTTTGGTTCAGCAGCATCTGCCTCCCTTTAAATACGGGAAGTGTCAGACTATGGATGACACGATACAGCAGATAGATCCCCGGACCATTGCAGCAAGACACAGGTTCTTAATCAAATGGCTTTTATTCAGCAATCAGATCCTTTCCATATACAGGTCCATAGGACTACTTAGAAGCAGGGCTTTTTTTCTGGGAAAAGAGGTGGTGGAACTCAGGACTACACAATGGCTGATTCCACACACATTGGATAATCCACTTTCAATACTCTTTGAAAGTGATTTTCCATGTGTGGAACAAAAAATCTACTTCCAAAGGATTGCAAAAGTGCATTGAAAGTGCATTATTCAGTGTGTGTGACATCACTTTTGGTCAGCTGGAACAAGGGGGGAGTTTTGTAAAGTTTAAATAGCCCTTTGCGAAAATGGTCACATGGCCGGTGGCCCCACCCCTTGATTTCCAGACAGAGGGGAGTTCAGATTGCCCTCTGCACCAAGCGGCGCAGAGGGCAATCTAAACTCCCCTCTGTCTGGAGATCAAGGGGTGGGGGCACCAGCCATGTGATCATTTGCAAGAGGTGCTGGAACTCCGTTCCTCCACGTTCCCACTGAAAAAAAGCCCTGCTTAGAAGCAAGGTAGACATCTAAGCAGCAAGGGTAAAAGTTGATAGGAATGACATCATATGAGAGAACCTTCTCTTTTAACATTTGAGTTTGCTCCTTTCCTCCCTCCCAACCCTAAACCCACACTCTCCTGGTGTGAGAACGTTCTACATATTTGTGATATCAATTTGAGCTACTAGGAAACAAGACATAGCAAAGTCTGGGAAGGAATACAAGGTCATAAACACTGGAAGGTGTTACAGTCCAACAGATAAACACCTGTGAAAGCCTGAGAAAGAAATAGTTATGAGACTAGCAAAGTAATATTGAGTTACAGCAGGATACATTTTGTGCAGCACAACAGAATCAAAATTGGCATGGATGGGGCTCAGACATGACAGGAAGATCTGGCCTCCTGCATTGGAGTCCAGGTCTATTCCCATTTTGAAAATGATACTTTAGCATTTAAAGGGACTGGAGAATCTGACTAACAGCTGATTAAGTAGCCTTAGCTGTGAAGGCTAGGTCTGCTCCCACCCATAGGACATAGGGAGCCATTGTTTCCTATGGATGGTAGTCGCCCTGAGAAAATTATGGTCCAATTATTTTCTATGGGTGGTAGAGGCCAGATCTACCTAATAGAAATAGTAGGGCTCATATTTCTCATAGGTAGATCTGGCCTCTCTACCACCCATAGGAAGTAATGGCTCCATTATTTCCTATGGATGGTAGACATAGCCTTGGAGGCCAGGTTTACCAGATCAGCTGTTAGTTGGCTTCTGGTTTTGGAGTGCACAAACAAAGATACATATATATCCACAATAATAGTCTAACTAAATAATCAATACAAAGAATTCTTTCAAAAGGTATGAACTGTTTATAAATAAATACAGAAGGTTTCAGTGCTTTGTATACCATAAGCAATCATTCATCCGTACAACAATTAAAGCTCTGTTATTACTATAACCGGAAAATCATAATTACAATCACATAAGGAGAATGCTTGATAACATAACGTACAATAAACAAGATTCAACCCCCTGCAATATAGTTCAAGTCCAAAGAATGTAATTCGGAAAGCTTTTTAAGGTTGATTGGGGCACGAAAATGAAACGCAGCCCACCCCGGGCAATTTTGGGGACCCCATTTCCACAGAAGTCTTTCTCAATGTGTAACTGTTTACACGAAATATCAAAACATCTAACTCGTTACTGAATCGTGTCTCTAAAGCTCCCTTCTGCAGTCTCTTACCATGATTCTCTCGAATCGAATACCTTTATTGGCATAACAGGACATACATGTGCACAGTCAGCAAGGAGACAAAAAAAAAACCCCTTGCCCCACCACTTAAACCATTCTTCTCCTCTTCAATGCACAACAAAGAAATTTAGCCAAAGACTCAATGATCCCAGCGTTATGTGTGGATAGTAAAAGGCGCGTCTTACTGTTGTCTGACTGACCTTCATGATTTTGAAGCAAAGGTTCTAGATAAATGGCACGGATATCACAATACAATAAGCAGTACAGGAGAACATGTTCAGTACTTTCTTCTAACTATCCCTCAAGCCACAGGCACAATACCTTGTGGAGCAAGGAAATTCCTTACTCCGTGATTCTCTCATTGTACGGCTCTACTGGAGATCAGGTCTCCATTGGAGATCAAGTCTCCCCATAGAAGATAATAGCCTTTTTAATTTATAGTTAGGGAGACCATGCCTAAAAGCTGTTTGGTGGATTATCTTCCTCTCTCTCCCCCTTGGTTCCTGGCCCTCCAAAAATCAAAACACTTTGGAATTTCTATGAGATAAATTTTCATTCCTCCCAGAATTTGGTTCATTTCAGATATCTCTGAGTCTACCTGAAATAGCTAATTTCTAGTTTATTTTCAGCTTGGGTACATCCAAGTTCTCACTCTAACAGTATGTACAGCTTTCTCTGGCACAAATAGACCTGAATCCTGCTGTATTACTTCTAATGGGGCTTAATAGCTACTAAACTTTGTAGACTGTGCCCAATCTCTCTCTTTCTCTTTTCTGATATGTGCCAATATCCTTCTGACTAGCCCTGTATACATGTCCGAGTGAACATACATACATTCTTCATGTATCCAGAGGAGTTAGCCGTGTTAGTCTGTAGTAGCAAAATAAAAAAGAGTCCAGTAGCACCTTTAAGACTAACCAATTTTATTGTAGCGTAAGCTTTCGAGAATCACGTTCTCTTCGTCAAATGCATGGAGGTGTTTCCTTCTGCCCTCCATGCATCTGACGAAGAGAACGTGATTCTCAAAAGCTTATGCTACAATAAAATTGGTTAATCTTAAAGGTGCTACTGGACTCTTTTTGATTCTTCATGTATGCATGTACATCTCTTTGTAAGAAAAAGCCAACGTGTGTTCACCTTAAAAAATAAAACAGGATCAGTACCTGGATAAATATGGAGTTTAAATCATATGTTCTGTCATACTTGCCTCAGATGTAATTTAATAGTGAAGAATCCAGTAGCACCTTTAAGACTAACCAAACTTACTGTAGCATAAGCTTTCGAGAACCACAGTTCTCTTGGTTAGATACATCAGAGAACTGTGGTTCTCGAAAGCTTATGCTACAGTAAAGTTGGTTAGTCTTAAAGGTGCTACTGGACTCTACTATTTTGCTACTACAGACTAACATGGCTAACTCCTCTAGATGTAATTTAAGAATAGCTCAGCAATCATGAATTCATTGTACATGAACGATAAACATATTCGTTGTAACATGTTCTAGATGCTATTAGTTCTTTCTATATTACAATGATCGGCTGAAAGACTTTATATTATTCTAGTCTACAAGCCTGTCCAACCACTTCAATGAGGCCCACTTTGAGAAGTGGGTCACCATTAGAGTTAATGGTTTGATTTATTTTTGCTTGTTGGCGAATTCTGTTTTTCTCAACCACTCTCTCTTGTCTAATAGGGTTATCATTGTATTTTTAATCTATTTTTACGGGGCTTTACGTTTGCTATTAGGACCAATTCTGCAGTAAGCATTTTCATACTTCTTGTTTACCCATCTAAGAAGCTAAGTGGCATATGATTTTTAAATAAATATGGCAGAAAATGAAGGTTACTCATCAGAAGAGTTTGTTGATGTAATCGCTTTTAATGTAGTCAGGCCATTATCCAAGAAGGTGAGTTACAAGGAGAAAAAGGAAATAAATGGCCACTTGATTAATAGAGGAAACTTGGTCTTTGTTCTCTAAGAAAAACTTCTATATTTAGCCCTGTCTTAAAAAAAAAAAGGAGCTTTGCCAACTTAAAAGCAACGACCGCAACATAATAGTTGCCATTGAGTGATCTGCTGGTTATCAGGAAAGATGCTGGCTACATCTCCTGTTGCTGTTGTTGTCAGAAAAAACAGATGTGCAGTGTAATCCTAAACTGAGTTACTCCAGTCTAAGCACATTGAAATCAGTGGGCTTAGACTGGAATAACTCTGCTTGGGATTGCACTGGTGATGAGGGAGGCTGTGAAAAGCAGACTTGGGATCTTAAAGAGAGGTGAACCTAAGGCAAGATTCTGAGTCCTGGTGCCAAATGAGGTCACTTTGTTTTCCTCTTGAGGAAATAGACAGAGAATGATGTTGGCAACGCTGTGGCTGAAAATATGGCAGGGCGATGCCTTTCCACGGTTTTCTGCTTTGCGTTTAAGGATAAGTTTCATCATTGATTTCTGTCTTTTAATTCACCCGAGAGCATCCCCTCTCCTTAGTATCCCTGAGAGCCAAACTACAAGTGATGTCTTACACAGGTTGGACACTAGTCGGCTTCCCTCAAGTTTTGATGGGAAATGTAGGCATCCTGGTCTTGCAGCTGTAATGGAGAGCCAAGCTGTAAAACCAGGGCGCCTACATTTCCCATCAAAACTTGAGGGAAGTTGACAAGCGTCCAACCTGTGTAAGGCGTCACTTGTAGTTTGGCTCTAAGACAGAGAGAGCACAAACAAGGCAGAAAATCAACACGACGCTGTCACCCAATATTGTGGAATATGGATTTAATGAAAGAGATTTTATACACCATTTCTGTGCCTTTCAGTATTATGTTTTCAGTATTCTATGCACTTTTACAATGCTCAGGAGCTATTGTAGTATTTGTAACACAACTTGCAAGAAAACGACACTTGAAACAAAGGACCAAAGAAGAATGTATGTTAAACATGTTAATCACTGTGAGAACTGAGAATTAACAGTACAATGCTTGCTATAGGATAGAGATGCACCCTGTCGCACACCGGCTGTATGATTCTGTATGATTCTAATACAAAAGCTCTTCGTAAGAACTGTTAATGCAAAATGTTGCAAATTAGGTCAGCCAGAATTAGCAAGATCTCTCTCAAGGCTGGGAAAGAGAGAAACTGCAGAACTGGGGGGCACATTCCTTTACCCGTTGCCACAAAAAGATAGAGACCAGGGGCCAACTCCAGCGCAAACTGGAGGAGAAGGAAGCCCATCTCCGTCATTCATTCCAGTCACCCCCCTTCCCCCATCAAATGCTAAAAATGTAACAGTCCGGCAACGCCAGCCTCAACCCCAAGGTTGTGCTTAACATTATGATAATAAACAAAGGGCAATACAGTAACAACTTCAATAAGACCCTAAACAAGCCACTGAAGCAATCTTACCCGGCCAAGTCAAGAGGCTACCACAAGGCTGGAGTGAAACTTCTTCTCTTGCCTTTTTGGGAAGTCAAGGAGAGAAGTTGAGCTCTTCCTTCTTGGAGAGAACCATTTCTCTCTCCAGTCCCTTTCTTCTTTAGGGTAGAGTTTGCATTCGCACTGTACTCTGCCACCACCAAGCTTATGAAAGTGACTGTGGATAGGTCCAGTTGAAACACTCTGGGGAGTTTCAGTGTAAATCCAGGATAGCCTTCCTGGGTAAAGGGTTAGCCTAGATTAACAATTCTGTGTCTCACTTCATTCCCTGATATTTCTGTAGGTTCATACGAGGTGAATTAAAGGGTAAAATGAGCTGAAAGACAAAATCAGGGGGTCTTGAGTCAGTTTATCTCAGTAAGTGATCAAGAAATCAATTGATTTCAAGGTAGCTTCAATAAAGATATACTTTTCCTCTATTTTCATCATTACACTTTGGTTTTCTTAATTCTTAATTTTCTTAATAAGCTTCTAGACCTGTTCACAAATTACACTGAATGTGCATACAATGTATACTCGATTTTTCTTTATACGTGTGTTGAGTAATTTTCATGTTATATTTAATGCACGAGACCCGTGGTGCAGAGTGGTAAGCGGCAGTACTGCAGTCCAAGCTCTGCTCTCGACCTGAGTTCGATCCCGGCGGAAGCCGGGTTCAGGTAGCCGGCTCAAAGTTGACTCAGCCTTCCATCCTTCCGAGGTCGGTAAAATGAGTCCCCAGTTTCCTGGGGGTAAAGTGTAGATGACTGGGGAAGGCAATGGCAAAGCACCCCGTAAAAAGTCTGCTAAGAAAACGTCGTGATGTGATGTCCCCCCATGGGTCAGTAATGACTCGGTGCTTGCACAGGGGACTATTCAATGCATATACAGTTCAACGTGAGATTTAAACCCTACATTCATCCAGATAATTTGGTAAGTGAATACACATTGGCTATCACTGTAAAATGGGGGTTCTAATGTCTAATCATCCACTGGTTAACATTTTAAGGTTAGCACATGAAATTCCAGACTTAGAGTCACAACCAGGGGTCATTTTGTAGAAAAAAGAGCTGGGGGAACTCATTAGCATAACTCATTAGCATAACTTATTAGCATATGTCACGCCTCTTGCCATCACTGGAAGTGTGTCACTAGTATGGCTGATTTGCATATGCCACACCCCCTGACATAACCTATTCTGGCTGTTTTGGACCCAATCCTGGCCACTCAGGGCTGAAATAGGGCCCAAAATGGCAAAAAGGGGCTGAAAATGGCTGAAAAGGGGCACAAAATGGTCAGAATCGGGCCACTGCTGAGTGGGAGAGAGATGCACCACCTGTCAGAGGCCCGAGCCAGACCATTTCAGCCCCAATCCAGGCCAAAACAGGCCCAAAATGGCCGAGAGTCAGGTGGGCGGGGCCACCTGACATGTGACCTCTTTGGGGAACTGCCGGAACTGCGTTCCTGCGCGTTCCCCCTAGAAATGAGCCCTGGTCACAAGCAGTGATATTCAGAAGCCACTGTATGGATGAATGAGCAGCCTGCCTCTCGAAATATTTTCGTAGCCAGTTCATTAGAAGTGAAATAAATTATACAAAATAAAATGTCACGCAAATCTCGTGACGTGATTTTCACATGGGTCTCATGATATTTTTTCTGAATGGGGCATGTTCTCTAGTAAGTCTGCTTTGAACGGCCGTCACATCTTCATTCATTCCTTCTTCTGCCTTCTTTTTTTGGACAGAAAGGTTGGGATGGAAATACATGAATGCATATCCCCCAACTACCAAAGTTGCAGTAAGTTGTCAGTTTGGTCGTCAGCCAAAAAAGCTCTCTCGCTTCTTTCTGGCTCGATGCTTTTTTTCTCACCCTCAGTTTGCCTTTTTTTTTTTGATGACTACAATATGCATAAATTATTCCTTCATTATTTCAGAACGATTCCCAACATCTATTTACAGGATCATCAATCATGCTATTGAATAATAATAGGCTTATAACATTCCCTTGTGCAATGCCATTCTCCAGCACAAATTCATTAAAAACACTTGCTTATCTTCTCACTTTACAGCAGAGATGTCAAAGCATTTGGCAATTAGGGGCCACTTAAGAGAACTAAGTAAGCATAAAGTGCCATTGGCTGCAAAAGGTACATAAACATGATGGGATTCGGGGATGGGGGCTGAAAGTATTTACTTTGGCAAGCTGCTCTGTTTCTTCACATACAGGTTTCCTTTTAACTTCATTAGTAGCTTTGTGGCACTGCTTATGAAGCCAGATAACTAGTGAGACATGGAAGAAAGGTATCATTGTTCATTACCATGCTTTCCTTTCAAAGTAAATCTCTCTCTGAGCCAAACTACAAGTGACGCCTGACACAGTTTGGACACTTGTCAGCTTCCCTCAAGTTCTGATGGGAAATGTAGGTGTCCTGGTCTTACAGCTTGGCTCTCCATTTCACTGAAGTTTACAGAACCCACCTCCCTACACCCAGCGGAGGGGAAGGGGGGCACCCGGTGAGAGCCCGATGCCTGCACTCCCCTCCCAACTGCATGTTCTCCCTCCCATAAACTGCTGCTCTGTAAACTTCAATTAAATGGAGAGCCAAGCTGCAAGATCAAAATGCCTACATTTCCCATCAAAACTTGAGGGAAGCTGACAAGTGTCCAACCTGTGTTAGGTGTCACTTGTAGCTTGGCTCTCTGTGTTAGGGTTGCCACCCTCTGCTGGCAATTCCTGGGAGCTCTTTGTAGTCAGAATCTGGGGTGGGACCGTGTTATGAACTCTGTGATGTTACCTCCAGTTGAGCAGCTGGCAGTGACATCACTGTGTCTGCAACACTCTAGGAATTCATCAAATATCTATGGTAAACTGCTCCACCAGAAGTGACATCATGGTGTTCGCAATGCCCCCCCCCCATGTTTCACTCCTACTGGTCCATACTGTGAGATTGGAAGCTGAGACGCTTGGCAGACCTATTCTGTATGCCATGAACAGGTATCGAACAGGTTCATCTCGTATTTAAAATCATTGTTTGTGCCTATATATGTGACAACCTGAGCAATCCTAAGCAGAGTTACTCCAGTCTAAACCCACTGTTTCAGAACTTTAGAATGGAGTATCTTCGTTTAGGATTGCACTGCATGGGTTTAAACTTCTTGGATCTGGTTTTGGGATGTTGGAATGCCCACAGCTTGGCTCATATTCTGCTCTCTGGTTATGATGTTGATTTTTTAGTGGGCTGTTTGGATGTTCATGGAAAATTCAAGCCTGACCATCATGTTAGTTTTGATATATCTATTTATTTATCTTAGTTGTAGATTTTCTGGGCTGTATAGCCATGGTCTTGGCATTGTAGTTCCTGACGTTTTGCCAGCAGCTGTGACTGGCATCTTCAGAGGTGCAGCACCGAAAGACAGAGACCTCTCAGTGTCAATGTGTGGAGAAGATGTTAGCAGGTAATTTATATCTACTCAGAAAGGTGGGTTTGGGCTGAGTCATCCTGTAAGAGTTTCCCAGGGTGTGAAATGCTAATGGGGAGAAGCTTCACTGTATCCTGAGGAGGTTCTTTTGCATATGGATTGGTGCTTGATATGCTAATCTTCTCTGCAGGGCTATTGTAAGATGTTAGTTGGATGTTTTTCAGGACTGAAAACCATGCTCTATTCATTCTTAAACTCTCTTCTTTCTTGTTGAAATTATGCTTATGCTTATGAATTTCAATGGCTTCCCTGTGCAATCTGACAAAGTAGTTGGATGTGTTGTCCATTATTTTAGTGTCCTGGAATAAGATACTGTGTCCTGTTTGAGTTAGGCTTGGTTCAGCCACTGCTGATTTTTTAGGTTGACCAAGTCTGCAGTGTCTTTCACGTTCTTTTATTCTTGTCTGGATGCTACGCTGTGTGGTCCCGATGTAAACTTGTCCACAGCTGCAGGGTAAGCAGTATACTCCTGCAGAGGTGAGGGGGTCTCTACTGTCTTTTGCTGATCGTAGCATCTGTTGTATTTTTCTGGTGGGTCTGAATACTGTTTGTAGGTTGAGCTTTTCCCATCTGATCAGTGATTCCTTTGCTATATGGCAAAAACATTTTTCCTGTGGGAGACTGTTTTTCCTTAGTTGTTTGATATATCCTTGGTTTAATCGCTCTTCTGATTTCATTTCTGGAGTAGCCATTTGCTTGTAGTGCATGGTTTAGATGATTAATTTCCTCGTTGAGAAAGTGCGGTTCACATATCTGTTTTGCACGGTCTATTAATGTTTTTATTATGCCTCTTTTCTGTCAAGGGTGGTGATTGGAGTTTTTGTGTAAGCACCGATCCGTGTGAGTTGGTTTCCTGTAGACCTTGTGATCTAGTTGAAAGTTTGCTTTGCGGATGACCAAGGTATCTCAAAATGGGAGTTTACCCTCAATTTCCTTTTCCATGATGAATTGTATGTTCAGGTGGATATTGGTGAGGTGGTTTGAAAACTCCATCAACTCTTCCTCACCATAGCTCCAAATGATAAAGGCATCATTCACGAACCGGAACCAGACTGTATGTTTGTAGGGTGCTGATTTTAAAGCTGTTTTTTTTCAAAATGATACCTTATGGGGAGAGCAGACTAAAATTCTAATATAATAATAATGATAATGATAATTGATAATGATATAATAATGATAATAATAATATAGAGCTAATAACTTATTATCTTTGCATTCACCCGTTGCCATGTTTCCTTGTTCATTGTAGTTTTGTTCCCAGAATAAGAGGAGAATTCAAATCCTACCTTTTGGTGTTCAGCATTCCACTGCAAAACAGGGCATTCTCACTGCCAATCTTTTCCAGGCAGGTAGAATAATTGACTGAACCCTCCCCCCCTCCCACTCTGCCCAAACAGACCTATGTTTCTCCCATTTTTTTTCCTTTTGCTGTGGGAGCAGACAGGATTGTTTTAGAAAGGGGTTTGCCATTTGACTCAGAAAAAGAAAGAGCTCTGAAAGACTGTGAAAGACTGTGAAACAGATCTACTCAGATGTAAGTCCCATGTTATTCAATAGTGCTTACTCCCAGGGAAGTGTCTTTGGTAGATAGATAGCAGTCTATGATAGATGTCTCCTGTCCAAACATTTCCAAAGCTGATAGGAGGGGTCTCCCCTTGCAAGGACTCATTTGGCCTGGAGGCAGAGAATACCATTTCCTGGGTAGCTATGCGGTATGAGATGGGGAGATACAATCACACTCATTGGACTCATTCCTCCTTCTCGCCGACAGAGTTAATTAATATCATAAAGTGTCTCTCCCCTTGAGATCTGATTTGAGCTGTTCAAGCTGCTGCTCTGCGAAGTGAGCCTGGGGCCTGCCTGCTGCTGCTGCAAGGTACAAACTGAAATGAAACACAAACTTTTGGGTGGGAGAGACTCGTTACCATTTAGTTTTTCCCGGATTGAGTTCAGCCTTCTGGAAGCTGCTTTAATGAGCCTTAGTGAGTTCTATGTGTATTTTGGCCCTTTTTTCTCTTACACGCACCCCTAGTGCCAAGTAGAGATGGGCACAAACAGCAATACGAACAAAAAAAGCCACAAACAGCCCAATCTGCTGTTTGCGAACAAGCTGTTCGTGAGGCCCCATTCTAAATGAACAGGTGGTCGTTGCAAGCCTCCTTTGTTGCTGTTCATCAAGCCAGACAGTCTGGCACCTGCAATCAATTCCCTTGGCAACTTAGGCAGGGATTGTCTGAACTCTGTCTGAACTCCTGATGTTGCCCTGGAAACCTCAATCTAAGCCCAATTTAGCTTAATAGGCAAGTCTTCCTTTCAAGTGTAGAGCTCCAAATTTGTTACAAGAGAGCAAAGAGTGGGGGGAGGGGGCTCCCAGCTCTGGCTAGTCTTTGCAGACAGTGGAGAGGGAGAGAATTGCTGTTGGCATTTTGATAGAGAGACAGGGAGAGTACATTGGAGCTTGAATTTTCTTTGTGTGTGGTGGGATAGGGATCTACCCCTTCAGGTTCCAGGGCTGCTGCCAGACTCTGGGGCCAAGCTATTATTTATTATTGGTACCTTTCCTGGTGCCTGCTCAGGTCAGGTTTCTGGGAGTGGTGTAGTAGGGATCTTGACCAAACTTGGATGATGGCTGGAGGAGCGCCTGCTGGCCCCCACGAACAGCCAACCATGAATATATTCGTAAACAGGGTCATGTCTGTGGTTGTTCATGAGTCCCTGTCCATGGATGGCAACGAACAATGAACATCATGTTCTTTGTTTTTTCTGTTCATGCCCATCTCTAGTGCCAAGTATGCAAACACTGGTGCTGGACTATCCTTACACCGAATCTAGAATGAAGAAGAAACCAGAATGCCCATAGAATGAAGCTGAATCATTATTCATTAGATTGTGCTTTGATCAGTCAGATTTTCGACAAGGCAAGGTTTTTTGTTAGAAGTTGGAAAACTATCTGTAGATACAGTATTTTCAAAGCAGATTTACAACCTTGGTGCTCCCTCAGGTTTGCAAAGAGATTTGTACAGCTTCTTCAGCAGGAGAATATGACTCTACAGGGCTTGCCTGGAAATTGCATTAAGGCAAACGTCCAAACTTTTTTGAGATCTTGTGAAAAATCTGTGAATAAAGAGTTTCTCTATTCCAAAATGAAACCTAGCAGTGCAATCCTAAGCAGAGTTATACCCTTCTAAGGACTAAAATCCACAATATGTTTGCATACGAGTACTCTCGGGGTTCACCAGTTTGATCAGAGTCTTACATCAGCTACTTGTATAAGATGAAGGGAGCTTTTACCCTTGAAAACTTATACTTTGGAAAATCCCATTGGCCTTTACGCCACTACTGCACTTAAACCTGGCACCTCAACTCCAAGAATGTCATTTTGAAAGACTTAAAAAGCTGTTGTTGCCAGGTGGCATGAGCGGAGGAAGGGTCACCTGCTTCCTCCCAGCCTTTCCCCCAAGCCTAAGGAATGCCCTGAGAGGAAAGGTGGCATGGTATAACCTGATCTCATCAGATCTCAGAAGCTAAGGCAATCCAGTACTTGAATGGAAGAACCACCAAGGAAGATGCTGCAGACCAAGGCAATAGCAAGCCACTTATTCTTCTGACTTTCTGTCAAAGCCCCTTGCTGACAGATAAGTCAGTTGTGACTAGAGATGGGCACAAACCAAAATACAAACCAAAATTAAGCACAAACCAGGCTGGTGTCTGGTTCATTCCTAACAATGCCTTGTTCAGCCAGGGTCTCAAATCCTGGAATATGGATGTCTAGGCCTGAATGCTGTCTTTCAAAATAAAACCTTTTGAAATCAAAAGACCTTGTCTTCTGGCAGAAGGGAGTAAGGCAGACTCTCGTATCTAGAATGCCATAGTCTGACATGAACTGCCATGAACTTTTAGGCTGGTTTGTTTGGTTCATTTTTTGGTTTGACACTGCAGACAGCCTGGATGCCAATCAATCAGTTTCCTAGACAACAAGGGATGGACTTCCTGCAGACCTTCTGCTGACCCGGAAGTGAACTTCTGCTGGACGGGAAGTGAACTTCTGCTGACCTTGAAGTGATGAGTTTCTAACCTGGATGTGACGTTTTCATGAACCAAACAAATCAGTTCATGAACCCGGGGCAGGTTCATGAAAGTTCGTGGTTTGTGAAATTTGATGAACCATGAACAATATTTTTCAGTTTTTTTCTGGTTCATGCCCATCTCTAGATGTGACCTGACGAACATACACACATGAAGAATGCCCCCCTCTAGTGGGACGTTATTTGCATGTAGAGCAGTCCAAGCACTTGCAGGCTGCAGCTCCAAAGTTATGGGAGTAACTTCCTACTAGAAGTTCTTTAGGCTGAGGAAAAAGACAGATGGGGGAAAGAGGAGCCCGTCATCTGCCGAAACAACTTATGAAGATTTTAAAGCAACTTTCTTGGAGCTGACATGTGACTGTGATCAAAGCGGTGAACCTGGAGACAAATTGTAAGCAAACATATCACATATTTTAGCCCCAAGTCCATTGAAGTCAAGGTGTTCTGCTTAGGATAGTACTATTAAACTATAAGTACCAGAATGCTTTATATCGTGCTGCGGGTATATTTCTGGAAATGTGAAACAACTCTATAGGATTTATAACACTTTTCTAATGGGGATGTGTTCTTACATAAGATGGCTTTATTGGAGTATCAGAAATAGCATTAATATTCATGAAGAATGAGTTTTTAAAGATAATATAATTTTATTGGCCCTGTGCAGGCCAGGATATACTGTTCTAATTGATGTAACACTCGCCAGAACACGAGTCTCTCATTGGCCGGAAGCCACAACACAGATACATGTACTTGTCTGCGTGAAACTTTCTCTTTTTTTGCTTCTTTTTATAACAAAAAATACCTCCAGGATGAAGAATGCTGTGATGAAACAGCTTTGTAGGAAGCAGTGCCGACTTTGTCTACAAGAAAAAGAGTTGACCTATTGCTAAATAAATCACTGGGCTTGGGATATCACAGAGGGAGCCCTGCAGATTCTCCTCTGTCTGCGGCTACAACCAGGAACTGGGAGTGTTTTTGCGTAGCCCTTCCTTTTTTCCCCTTTCTCTTCCTGACAAGATATCCATAATTACATTGCATGCAAGCCAGAACGCGACAACATAATGGACGCACAGATCATTGTTAAAGTCGGTTTGATGATTCCCTTGGAGAGATACTGAAGGCTTTCCAGCCGCCGACATGAACACCATCTTTGTCTGCGGCACCTCATTGCTTTTCTTTTCCACCAAGCTGCATTTGCGGCATTTAAATCACAAAGTGGTGTTTATTGCTGCCAGAGACTGCAGGAAACAAGATGAGAAAGAGAGTCTATTCTCTTCATAAAGTTGTTAAATTGCCAATTTGTTTTATTTTATTTTATTTTTTGCGCCGGTGCCACGCTCAGAGTAATACAATACACAGCCTCCTTGCAACCCATAGGAAGTGGTTTGTGCACAGTTAGGTATCAACAAATTGTTTATGCCGCGGCAAGTCAGACTGCTCGAGACCATATTTAACGTCGCATCATTCCCACTGTTATCATTCGCATGAAAGAGATGATTATTTATGCAACGATATGTAACTGGAGAAGCAGTTTTCGGAAATAATCACACCCCAGGGACATTGCTAGGCACAGGGTTCATTACCGTTGAGAGGGGAAGTATATTTTGTTCTGAAAAGGATGAAGCAGGAGTTTAGAATACTGAACTGCAGTTTCAGCTAAGCTCCTTGGTTCACTTAGATTAATCTGTCCCTTTAGACTGTTTGCCTCACCAGTCCATGGGAATATTCTTACAGCTCACGTCCCTTTCTTTAACCCCTTATAGATCAGTATCAGTAAGTACAGTTTATATATTCTGCAAGTATAGATCCTGGCTGCTATCACAAATCCCCCCCTTTCCCATCTTCGTTTTGTGATAGCACCCAGAACGAAGACCCGAGATTCCAAATATAAGGGATAAACTATTTCTTTTTTTGTAATACCTGTTCTTCATCAAGTAAACCACTGCCTTAACTTTGAATGGGGGCTGCTATCTGTCATACATACTGCGGCATGATAGTGTTTTAGGATTGCCAACCTCCAGGGGGAGCCTGGAGTTCTCCCAGAATTACAGTTGATCTCCAGACTACGGACATCAGTTCTGCTGAAGAAAATGGCGGCTTCAGAAGGCGTTATGGTATAATATTCCTGCTGAGCTACCTCCCTGCCTAGACTCCACCTTCCCTAAACTCTGCCTCCAAATATAAATGAATTTCTTGTTCTGGAGTTGGCAAGACAGACCCAGACTCGCTCCAAATTTAGCCAGTGTCACTTCTAGCTTTGTTGCTCAGTGCCAAAACAGTCCCTTCTTCAAAACACTTTGCCACTGAGACTGTAACAGCCAATTTAATAACAACAACAACAACAACATTCGATTTATACACTGCCCTTCAGGACAACTTAATGCGGTTTACAAAGTGTGTTATTATTTTCATGATAATCACCTTGTGAAATGGGTGGGGCTGAGAGAGCTCTGAGAGAGCTGTGACTGACCTAAGGTCACCCAGCTGGCTTCAGTCGGAGGACTGGGGAATCAAACCTGGCTCTCCAGATTAGAGTCCTGCCGCTCTTAACCACTACACTAGATTGGCCCTACCATTCAACAACCCTATCCTAGTTGCTGACTAACAAGTCTCTAGATGAGGCTGATCATAATTATGCTATGGTCTTACGTTATTGTTCTTTTATTATGTTTGTAGCCCTTGGATAATGTGGAGAAGGCCAAAAAGGCCATCCTGGAGTAGGTTTAAATGCCCCCAAGACCCCAAGAAAGGCTTCCCTCAAAGGCTTCCCTCTCTCATCCCTGGAGAGCCAGTTTGGTGTAGTGGTTAAGAGCGCAGGACTCTAATCTGGAGAGCCGGGTTCGATTCCCCACTCCTCCGCTTGAAGCCAGCTGGGTGACCTTGGGCTAGTCATGGTTCTCTGGAGCTCTCTCAGCCCCACCCACCTCACAGGGTGTTTTGTTGTGGGGATAATAATGACATATTGTCGAAGGCTTTCACGGCCGGAGAACGATGGTTGTTGTGGGTTTTCCGGGCTGTATTGCCACGGCAATACAGCCCGGAAAACCCACAACAACCAATAATGACATACTTTGTAAACCGCTCTGAGTAGGCATTAAGTTGTCCTGAAGGGTGGTATATAAATTGAATGTTGTTGTTGTTGTTGTTGTTGTTGGTGGTGGTGGTGGTGTTATTAAATCCCATGTAAGTCCATAGTGAGGGTGAAGAAAAGCCTGCCACAAAAGGTATTACAGATTTAAATAGCTAAACCCTTACCTCTCACTATTGACTGCCCCCCCCCAAGAAGCAATGGCCAGCATCTGGTGAGCAGTTGTCCAGTACCAAGTTTAAAATAGGGGGTGTCATAAAAATTCACCTCAGCTTGTCTCATTGTGAAATGGCCTAGCAGAGATGGGGGCTGCTTTGTCACTTCTTGCTTTCCCTTCTAAGGTAGATTTTTCACCTCAGGCTTTGGAGCACAGGAATAAATATAAATACAGCTCATTTTTAGACCTTTCCATGAATAAGGATGTCAGAGACTATACTTTGACCAAATTTCAGTTTACAATTTGTTACGAAAGCACTTTATCAGCGATGATATCTCTGTGACTGAGTCCATCAGACACGAAAGCCCAGGTGATTTTATATATCCAGATATAGAAAAATTGTGGTTTTGCAGATCTCTTCCTCCCTTCTCGCTTTGCCAGATATATATCTTCCCATAAAAATTAGAAAAGATATGGTCTTGGCATATGCAGTAATTAAAGCAGTACTTTAAAAAAAAAAACCCTGCAAGAATGACAGGAATCTAAATGGTGCCAGTCAGTAAGGATACAATTACCCAATATTCACATTACTTTAGAGGTCAGTGCATATAACCATTTTATAACAATTCAATCAATTCACTTTTATTTGTTTAGCCATAAGCCATTTTAAGAAAAAAATGCAAAGTACAAAATTCGATTGGTGTCGCAAACGTCAGAAGGAAGTTAAAATGAAACAAGGCTAAAAAAAATTGACAAGCATTACAATATTAGATCAATAATCTAGTTTATATTTTACAAACATCCATTATAACACGGGCAACTTTCTTACTACAGCCGTTTCAAAGCTGGTTACATTGTGTGTTATTATATTATCACCTTATTCAGTTCCCGGTTGTTTGGCTATGTGCATGTCAGGTGCCATCAAGTTGCCGCTTACTTATATGGCACCCCACAGGATTTCCAAGGCAAAGAGACAGACAGAGATTGATTGCCCTTGCCTGACTCTGTGTGTAGCAATCCTGGACATCGCTGGTTGGCTCTCATCCATGTATTAACCACAGATGACCCTGCTTAGCTTCCAAGATCTGATGAGGTCAGACTAGCCCATACCAATTAGGCCATGGTTTGTTTAGCAACACCCTACAATAATTAATAATATATGTCAACAAAGAATTAAAATTCCAGCAGCAGTTTTTTTTTATTTTGCCTAAAACATCATTTCATTAAAGAATCAGCAAAGGTACTGTCAGGTCTGTTGCCCACTGTCCCTCCATATTGTTATTCAGCTTACGATATGTTGCAATAGCCTCTTGCACCTTCTCCCTGTTGCTTTCCAGATTCCAGGACGGTGGAGCCCTTATCTCGGATGGCTCGCCGCAGTGGCCTTGGGACAGCTCCTTCTGTCCCGCTACTGGTTGTGTTTGGCTGGGAGAGCCGGAGGGGTGGGGGAACATGTGAATGGGTTGATATAATGTATCCTGTGCTCAATGCATCATTCTTAATAAGAGACCTGTGTACAGTCAGATGCCTTTAATTGCTTCTGTGTGACCTATGGACATATGTATAGAGAAACCTGTGATATCTCAATAAAGACCCATTTACTCAAGAGAGCTTGGATTTCCATAGACTGACAGGTACCTTTAAGAGATCAAACATAAATCTGTTTGTACTGAGATGTTATTTTATTGTTTTTATCCATTTTAATCCATTGTAATTCATTTATGATTGTAACCCGCCCTGAGCCTGGTTTCAGGGAAGGCGGACTAAAAATCTAATCAATCAATCTAAATAAATCAAATTGGTTGCTTTCCCATTAGAAAAGACAGCATCTTTCTAGATCGGGAATATCAAAAATAAATATCACTGATCAGAATATTACAGTCCCTGAATTCACAAATCATTGGTACCATCTATCGATTTCATTGAGAAGTTTTTTAAAAGCACATTTTGCTATGAAGGCATGTTAAGCTGTTTTTTAGTTATGAATTAATTATTATTGGCAAGCTGAAATTCAAGTTTCAGTTGATTTGACCGAAAAGAAATATTTGCCAGAAGCTGTACCACTTTTCTATCTTATTTCTTTATAAGCAGTACAACTCAGCAAGTATGGTGTATATCTTCTACTACATCTTCCCTGAAAATATATAATCTGAGATTAAATGATATCTCTCTAAAAGTACCAGGGCATCTTTTAAAATCCTTAAAAGGTTACAGCCCTTCTGATAGGAAACTAGCGGCAGCGTCTTAAACCATGTCTCTGAATGACTTGGGTCAGCAGTTCTCAGCTATGGGTCAAGATTGAAAAGTGGGTCATATCTCTCTTGCAAGTGGGTTTTGAGACTGGGGGAAGGGAAAGGAACAAGGTGAGCTGGACAATGAACCATGGCAAATTTTGGTTTTCCGCTGCAGAGTATGCCCAATGGCCACAAAACGTGGCTTGTTAATCAGTAATGTGATACGTTTATAAATACTAAACATGAACAATATTAATGGGTATTCCTTAGGGTGAGAGGCTGGAATTTTATCTCAGAGAGAAGGAAAAAAGAGCAACTGGGCCCCAAAAGGAGAGTTATTTGAGAAAAGTGTCCCTCTTCAAAATATTGGTAGACTGCTGGCTTAGGATGTTAACAGCACACTATGAACACTTCCCTGGGAGTAAGCCCTATTGAAAAGATCTGAGTAGGTTTCTGAGCAGACGTCCCTAAGATTGTTCTCTAGGTCCTATGCCAGCATAACACCAAGAGATGTTTCTGTATCTAGAGATATGCTGATGCCAGGGTATGGTGGCCCCTTGCCAGTGCCAGGCCAGTCTACACCCAGCACTGGCTGGGTGGTGTAAGAGAGGCAATATCTGTGGTATCTGATGAAGGGAGCCCTGACTCTCGAAAGCTCATACCTTACTGGTACCCTAAGGTGCTACTGAATCCAAATCTTGTTCAACATCCATGGTATACCTGGGGAAATTACCCCCTCCCCAAATTTGGAATGAAGAGACAGACACAAGGTTAGGGTATAAATCTGGGCCATATATTAACCAACATTAAACTTAATAATGGCAAGGGCATCATTAGAGGTATCGGTCAGGATGAAGGGATCACCCCAGACCTCCTCCCTGACCTGTCTGGGCAAGTCACCCACTGCCCCAGGTGTGAGCCATCCATGCACATGGCTGTAACCTGGCCGGCCAGGTGAATGGTTCCCCCCTTAATGCTCCAAGCACCCCAAGGTGTGGAGCCTGAGGGAGGTACTTGTACAGGAGGGTCCCACAGATAGTCTGCCCTCTCAGCTGGCAGCCTTAAAGCCCACCAATTCCCCTCCAATGGGGAGGTGCCAACAGCCAGCTCTGTCTACCCAAATCTAATTTCCCTAGGTGACAGCTCCACCCTTCCAAATATCAATTCTATAGGACAGTACAAGGTACTTAAAAACACTTCTTCCCTGAGCCAATTTGGGAAAAGGAAAAAAAATCCTACCTGGTCCTGGTAACCAGCAACCAGCTAATCCTGTACTGCCATCGGGTGTGTTTGGTAGGCTGAGCTTTCAAAGCTGACTAAGCCCTATGGAGGTAGAGCCGCCCTTTATAGGGCCAGAACCCGCCTCCCAAAGACCCAGATGCCTGGGAATGAAGAGCTGCCTCTCCCTCTGTGCAGGGAGGCAAAAGTGGCCCCTGGCCTGAGCCTGTTTCACATGCAGCCAGGTGTGCTGTCTTCTCATGGAAGTCATGGAGAGGGAAAATACTTCTGCCCCCCAGTATCCTGCCATGCTCTCAAGCTATGGCACAATCTGGGAATACTGACTAACACTGTAGCCAACCACTGCTGTCCCAAGCTCAATATTAAGGTCAGGAAGGATGTTTGTATCAAAGAGAATAGAGTAAGTGACTTGCCTATCTATCACTCTGGGCTCAAGTCAGGCAAATGTAGGACTCCCTTGGTGGGTCTTTTGATGAAGGAAAAACTAGTGAAAGAGCCCTCTGACCTGAAGGGAAGCAGAATACTTTCCCTTTTGAAGCGATTGGCCTTGAGACCAGCTGCACCTAACACAAACAAGGCTCCTTCTGGGAACAAGTATGATTTCATGCTTACTCTGTAGATGTAGCCTAAACTGTGATATTTTTTGTCTCTCGCATTCGTGCCAGAATTTCAACAGACTTCTAACCTGGGTGTGGGGCCTTACACTATATCTAACCATGCTTTTCATTAACACATCACTTCTGCCAATTCTACTGTCTTAGCAACCTGAACTGAGGGATCTCTAATAAAAGTTACTTCAACCAAATCACTGGTGTGTTTGCTGTGGAGAACTAAGGGATCTAACTGCCAGGGATTAACAGGTGTGGCTTTACTAATGCTGTTCTGCTCAAAACCTATACAGGTGGCCACCTGAAAATTCTAATTGGAGCTTTTGCTTGGGATTGTCTCATCCCAGGGTTGTCAAGGTAAGAGATGATCAGAAATGGTTTGCCATTTGGCCCAGTTAGCTGCCATGTCACTGCCATTATCTGTGAATGCTCCTCTGCTACTGTCACTCTCCACTATTGCAGCTGCCCAGGAGCCACCCTTCAAGGACTTGTCTGTCCCTATCACCATTGTAGTACAGTCAATTCTCTTCTGCGGATGGTGTAGAACAGTCAATTCTCTTCTGCGGATGGGATTGATTCCTGGAAGGAGTGGATGCATCTTAGTCTTGTGATTCAGCTTCCACCTTGAATGACTCTGCAAGACACTTGACATTGGCTGATTCCACACACGTTGGATAATGCACTTTCTTTATATATATATATATATAATTATTTTTAACATCTAAAACCATAAACTACAAAAAACTACAATAGTACAAGGGAAGGGAAAGAAGGGAGAACAAGAATAGGGGGAAGGGGGGAGTGGAAAAAAGGGGAAGGCAACTTACAAACACTAAACACTACACTTCAATGCTTTCCCTTCATACTGCCATAATTAAAAAAATAGCTTAATAAAGTAATGATGGAATGGTTGATCTTGCAAAATACAAATTACAATTCAAATTAAATCTTTTTCCTCCCCCTGGGCCTCGGACGCAGTTCTCTCTGAGCAGCTACAGCCGCAGCGCTTGTTGCCTCCCCCCTCCCTTCAGGCTTCGAATCTTCTTCTTTTTGCTTGATGTCTGGCCCAAATTCTGAATTTTTATCCACAAAATCCCTTAGCTGATCTTCCGAATTAATCTTGTAAGCTTGATCTTTATAACTAAACCCGATTCCTTCCGGAAATAGCCATTTGTATTTTATGTCCCGTTCCCTCAAAAGAGCAGCCAGCTTTTTATACTTAAATCTTCTCTTCCGAACTAAAAATGGAACGTCCTTCAGTATCTTGACTTTATTTCCCAGAAAGTCCAACTCCGCATTATATGAGTTATATAGGATATTGTCCTGGACCCTCCTGGATGAGAACTCAATAACGATCTCACGAGGCAGCTGCCGCTTCATTGCATACTTTGAAGATGCCTGTCGGACTCCCAAAATGGCGTTTTTTACTTCTTCTTTAGTTGCCCTTGCGGGTGACGCTAAAAGTTCCGAGGCAAGATCCCATAAATCCTCGTTTTCCTCCTCTTTAACATTCTGGAAACGCAAAATGGTCTGTGTTCGTTCCACTTGCAGCCCAATCAGTTGATTTTCCACCAACTTTAGCTCCTTGTTCGTTGCTCTCATAAGTGAGCTTCCTTGATGGCTTTCACATCGCTCTCAATTAAGCCCACCCTTTGATCTGTTTCATTCAGCTTGTCAACAAAGGGTTTTATGGCCTCAGTAACCGATCTTTTCACCAGTTCCTCGAGCGACTCGCCTCTTCCCTGCAGGGCAGCCGAAACTGACTTGCCCAAAGCAGGACTCTGCTTTCTTGCTGCCATTTTAGGGGGGAGGGGACCACCAATCTTCCGAGACTCTGCGAGGGGGGAAAAATCCGAATCTTCTAAACTTCGGATCCCACCACTCCTTCACATGCGCTTGTAGTAACAGAAGGGATTCGCTTACTTCCAGGCTTCCGCCTAATTCTGCTCTTTGCCGTTTTCCATGGCCCGGCAGCACACAAGGTGCTGCGCACGTCTGCCGGCCTCCATAGGGACAAACGGGCAATTTACCCCCTGCCTCGATCTGCCAGAGGGCTCTTCCCGTTGCGTCCCGGACCCAGGCTCCCTCCCTGGGAGCCCTGGGGGCTAACCTTTGCAGATCAGCCACCCGGTCAGGGTGCTCGGCTGCTTCTTCTCGGACCTGCCAAGAGGAGCATCCAACATGGCCGCGAAAACGAAACTGAATCGGATAATGCACTTTCAATGCACTTTTTCAATCGTTTGAGGTGGATTTTTTGTTCCGCACACAACAAAATCCGTTCCAAATGATCTATAAAGAGGATTGGAAGTGTATTATCCAACGTGTGCAGAATCACTCATAGTCTAAACTGCTGATGATATTGTTCTCAGCTTCACCGACATACTCAAACCCACTGACCATGTTAAGAGGTGTATCCCAGTATCCAAGACCTAAGCAAAGCTGTTAATTATAGGATGTTTTGTGGGTCATTCATAATGATAAGACATTTTGGAGCTCATTAATTCATAGAGTGCCCTGAGCGGGCTAGCCCAGGTGAGCCTGATCTCATCAGATCTCAGATGCTAAGCAGGGTCGGCCTTGGTTAGTAATTGGATGGAAGACCTCCAACAAAGACCAGGGTTGCAGAGGCAGGCAATGGCAAACCACCTCTGATAGTCTCTTGCCATGAAAACCCCACCAGGGGTTGCCATAAGTCAGCTATGACTTGAGGGCATGATACACACATAATTCAAAAAGGTCTCCATAAGTTGGAAGCAACTTGATAGCACATACCACACACAACGGGAGATTCCATTCTTCCAACTGGAGAATTATCCACACTCTGAAGATGAGCAAGGGACAGGGGTTTCTTTCCTCAGATTCTGACTTTTGCTAGTGATTCTGCATTAAGGTTGCCAACTTTGAGCTGGGAAATTCCTGGAGATATGGGGGTGGACTTGGGAAGAGTGGGGTTTGGGGAGGGGAGGGACCACAGCAAGATTTAAGGCAATAGAATCCACCTTCTGAAGCAGTCATTTTCTCCAGGAGAACTGATGTATGTAGTCTGGAAATGAATTATAATTCTGGGAGAACTCCAGGCCCTACCTGGAGGTTGGCAACTCTATTATGCATACACCGAACTCTGCCTGAAAGCAGTTAGCATTTCTATCATAAGCAGAGTTATACCCTTCTAACTCCAACAACTTCAATAGACATAGAAAGGTGTATATCTACAGAGAGTTACTCTACAAATATCTGAATAATTACCTTGGGAAAATGAGCCTCATCTGGGAAGGAATAATTGAAACATCTGCTCAGAAATGGAGAAGAAAAGATAGTCTGATCTGTGTGTCTTTGTTTAAATTCTGCCAGGTTCCATAATCTCCACTGAAAGAATTGTAGCCAGGTCGCATGTATGGGTGGAAGAATGGGTCCACTTTAGTGTGGGGGTCTGTGTGTAGCTGCTAATCCATTTCCATAATATGACCTCTTTCCGTCACTGGCTGCAGCAAGCCAAATGGGATCCTGATCTCCCTGGTCGGGTCACCTTCCTCCGCAGCCGTTGCCCACATCTCCTTTGCACTCTCTCCTTCTTCCTGGGGCTTGCCACTTGACATTCTGTTAGCAGTCACACCCCTTCTCCTTATTGAATGGGCAGCTTATGAATATGAAATCTCATAAGCCCCTTTCCTCATGTGCCATAAGCACAAAATACTGCCTGGCCAGGCAAAACACATGCCAACCCCAGCTGGAGTTGGAAAATTACCAGAAGGTGAGGCACGCTGGCTAGCTGCCCCTCCATGCCCCAGAGAAGCACTTAAGTAAAACAAAGAGGTCTTCCACAAGTTCCTGCTTTATCTCATCAATACCCTTCGGTACCTTCCTCTCCAATTTTCCTAATCTGGGTTATTCAGGGACCTGATAAGCCCTTCCCATCTGGTAGTTGCGGTAGTCACCTATAGTTTCTCCCAGATATGTTCAATCAAGCCTTCCCTAACTTATTGTTTCACCTCCGTTCAAGCCTTCAAGTTATTGTTTCGGGGGCAGAAAATGTAATTCTGCCCCAGGATACATTTTGCTCTGTAACTAGGCTGTCCCCAGACATATGCCATGTGCATGTCCTTGGATCCTATGTGCACCCTCAGATGCATATCAGGGTCTTCTTCCTGCTGCAAAGAGCTGGTTGCTCGAGCTGCTATCTCTACAGA
The DNA here is from genome assembly GCF_028583425.1 of Eublepharis macularius. NCBI lineage: Eukaryota > Metazoa > Chordata > Lepidosauria > Squamata > Eublepharidae > Eublepharis > Eublepharis macularius. The sequence goes on along the minus strand of NC_072791.1, from coordinate 221,564,975 downwards.
CATCCTCTCTCTCTCTCTCTCTCTCTCTCTCTCTCTCTCTCTCTCTCTCTCTCCTAGACTGGAAAACATCACTCTACCCTGAATCTCTCTCCTTCTTTCTTCCTGATTTTCTAGTTAGCATTGTGTGTATGCCATGTGTGATTTTCTGTGTGTTTTCTTTTTATTGCTCTGTTAATAAAGAAACTTTTCCTTTAGAACATCTGTCTGTTCATTTAAGAGTTTCTCTAAGGGAACAATCCTGGTATACATTGGTGGAGATCCCAGTTTCCCCCTCTCACTGCATCTCCTTTAATGTTAATTTCCCCAAATCACAAGGAGACCCCCCCCATTTAGGGTAAAAGTTCTACCTATTTTGTTGGGGGTGTGGAAGAGTGCCCTCCTGCTCTGAGTTTAGACGTGACGCTGGCTCTGGTCTCAGATAGCACAAATCAGTCATCGGGTCCAAAGCACTTCCTTGATGTCATATTCTTAGAGCCAGCTGTTCGAAGAAATGTTAGTCCACTCTTGTCTACCTCTTTGGCTGCATGATGCATTGTAACACATAACAGATATGTGAAAACAGAGTAAATGCTTTCACTCTATGGAAGATGCTGTACTTGTCCAAAACACATCTTCCGATTCAGCTCTCGTCATATGAAATTCATCTTGGACAACCAACAGTGGCCCTGGACAGGAATGCACAACTCCTTCAAAATATGCATACAATCCCAAACAAACCAAGGGAGCCCAAATGGAGACTAAATGCACATCCAGGTGTGCATCTGCAATGCTCTTAGCCCACTCAAAATATCCAGTATTTTATGTCTTCTGTCTGCAAGATGTTCAGTAAAAAAAAAAAGTAAAAGTCATGTTCAATTTCATCTTCGCCTTGGCTCCCAGTAATCACATTAGATGTTTCTGGCAAACCATTAGAACACCACAACATTTCTAAAGACAGGAGACAGAATTTACAGTGGAAATAGGGATGTGCCAGATATTCAAAATTTGTTTGCCTATGTAAGTTTCATTTTCCTGCTACCTTTGGGAAACACTTCCAAGGTAGGGGGGAAATGGACCTCAATAAAGCAGTCCACAGATGGATTACTGTCTGTAGCCCTAACTAATAAATACCATTCAAAATAATTTATCTTCTGTTTTGAACTGTATTTATTAGTTAGGGCTACAGACAGTAATCCATCTGTGAAATTATGGCAGCTGGTAACATTTTTATACCACTCCATCTGAAAAGATGGAATTTCTCTCGTCTTGAGAAATCTCGCTGTACATTTCCAATTTACTGCATTTTTTTCTTTTTCTTTTCCTTTCCAATCTCTGAACCATTTCTAGTCCATTTCATTTAGAACGTGGTCACTTTCTTCCTTTCACCTTTTCCACATGCAATGATCATTTCTGAAAGAAAAAAAAATTCCCATTTAACACCTCAAAGGACAACAGCTTTTGATATGCGGTATTAAGGAGATGTCTTCTCTCAAGATACATCATCTACCCCAATAAGGCAAATTTATATTTCTATATTCTGACAGCTCTGACATTATAATATGGATAAGTGGAATCCAGCCAGCTTTCAGCTGCTGAGAATGGGAAGAAGAGTTTTTGGCCACTGAAGAAGGCGATGCGGGGGATCATATGACCTGCATGTACCAAAGCCATGGGGGACAGAGTCTGTAGTATTCAGGGAAATTGGTGAGATTGAATGGAAAAGCTGGATGGATCCCACCCCACATGTCATGAACCCAATATCGTGTGATGGTGGAGGACTGGAATCATAGGATATTTGGGATTGTTAAAATGAGGCCACTACAGAGTGCCCCCTATGTTCCTTGGAAAAGGTCTACAAATGTGACCTTAACAGCACAGTCTTAAGATCCTAGCACAGTAGTGTGCCACCAAAGTTCATAAGATGCTAGCTGGCATCCACTTCCTGGCCCCTAATAGAGGATCAACAGCGCATGAAGTCTTAACACTAGAAAGTGAAAACACAATAACAATGCAAAATTTCATAGGACCTTCACTGATGCCCACCAGTGACAGGTCAATAATGCCCGTATGTGGAAACTAAACCAAAGCATGGCTAGACAGACAAACCTCTGTGAAATCACCACCACCCAAAATGGAACAATGGAAGAAACATGGTCAGCCATTGCACTGGTGCCCAGACACTCCAGCTATCTGTTTCTGAGGATTCAAAAACACCAGTAACTTTTCCAGGGATATACAGGGATCAAAGTAACGACTTACCACCCATCTCACAGACACACATTAGGAACATGAAGCAGAGGGAAAACTTTTATACAACACACAGCCAGCCCGAGTGATATAGTGGTTGGAGAGTCAGACTAGGGTTTGGGAGACCCAGGTTCGAATCTCCACTGCCCTGGAAGCTCACTAGGTAAATTTGGGCCAGTCACATATACTCAACCTCAGTTCTCCAGTATCTGTCTCACAGGATCCTTGTGGGGGTCAAATGGAGAGAAGAACAATGTAAGCTGCTTCGAGTCTCCAATGGGAAGAAAAGAGGGCATAAATGAAGTAAATAAATAAAATCAGTAAATAAAATAAAAGTCCATTTAAGTTGCCAGACATCAATAACAGTGTAAAGTAAAGTGGCATAAGAGTGTGTGTGTGAAAGAAAACTCAGAGAAACAAAATCATCAATGATTCTATAACCTTATGCAAGAGACTAAGGCTATTTATACATTTTACATACAGAAATTGCAATGTAAAAGCCAAACAAATACCAAAAGCCAAGAAATACTTTGAAGAAGGGTGTCCTAATGTGCACAGGTACCTTGACCTGGATAGCCCAGGTGAGCCTGATCTCATCAGATCTCAGAAGCTAAGCAGGGTCAGCCTTGGTTAGTGATTGGATGGGAGACCTCCAATGAAGACAAGGGTTGCAAACCATCTCTGATAGTCTCTTGCCATGAAAACCCCACCAGGGGTTGCTGTAAGTCAGCTATGTCTTGAGGGCACTCTCTACCACCAATGTGCAAAAGTACACAAAGTAGAATAGAGAAAGAACTGGAAAAGAGAATTGATTTGTTGTGAGCCACAAGATGTAGCCTAAAAACTAATAGACTGGGCTATAGTCCCTGCTTCAGATCTTACCTCTGTGACAAATGCCGCTTTCTCTCAGCATCCCGCACCCCCCACAAACAACAATACTGGGATAATAGTATTACACAAATATATTGTATACGAAGAGTTCTGATGTGATGCTTTAACCCTGCTAGTGTGACTCACATTTAGATATGGGCACGAACACAAAAAAAACCATGAACATAGTGTTGGTTGTTCATTGCCATCCACAAACAACGAATATTGACGAACATGACCTGTTCACGAACATGTTCATTGTTCATGGGAGTCAGCAGGCTCTCCTCCAGCCATCAAGATCCCTACCACACCACTCCCAGAAACCCTACCTGAGCAGGCAGCAGGAAAGGAACCAATAATAAATAATAGCTTGGCCCGGAGCCTGGCAGCAGCCCTGGAACATGAAGGGGTAGATCCCTACCACACCACTCCCAGAAACCTTACCTGAGCAGGCAGCAGGAAAGGAACCAATAATAAATAATAGCTTGGCCCAGAGCCTGGCAGCAGCCCTGGAACCTAAAGGGGTAGATCCCCATCCCACCACACACAAAGAAAATCCAAGCTCCAATGCACTCTCTCTATCAAAATGCCAACAGCAACTGTCTCTCCCTCGCTGTCTGCAAAACCAGAGCTGGGAGCCCCCCCTCCCCCCTGCTCTTTGCTCCCTTGTAACAAATTTGGAGTTCTCCACTTGAAAGAAAGACCTGCCTATCAAGCTAAATTGGGCTTAGATTGGGGATTCCAGGGCAACAGCAGGTGTTCAGACAGAGTTCAGATAATCCCTGCCTCCGGTTGCCAAGGGAATGGATTGCAGGTGCCAGACGGTCTGGCTTGATGAACAGCAACGAACGAGGCTTGCAACGACCACCTGTTTGTTTAGAATGGGGCCTCGCAAACAGCTTGTTCGCGAACAGCAGATTGGGCTGTTCGTGGCTTTTTTTTAGTTCGTATTGCTGTTCATGCCCATCTACACATCCTGTTCTCTAGTCATGGACAGATAGTCAGTTTTGGAGTGAACTGTTGATCACCTTTTCAGGGCTGCTCAACAGGTTGCTTCACCATCTTCCTTCCTCACACTACTTGATGGCACAAGTAGAATTTCGCATATGCACATTCTCATGTAGCCCAGTTAAGCTAAGCTCTGTACTTGTCACATAACTAATCTGCTCAACAGGTGATTGCAAGAACAGACAATGAAGTCAGCCACAAATCATAAACATAAGTAATAAATAAATACTGTGTTTTTAAAAAGTCCTACTGCTTGTTTAAGTAGTCCTTAGCAACATTAAGGGCTGCTGAATGGCTGATGTGTTTGGAGCAGCAGCAGTTTTACACCTGCACAGTTATGCAGACAGCAAGCAAATCTGTTTGGCATGCATTCAAATCCTTTGGTGCCAAACTGAACAGACCTAGTGATTGGCTCCTATCTAGTCATCGCAGTCCAACCTGCTAAGGTCAACCATTAAACACATTGAGTGTGAAATTCACACCATCCTTATTTTAAAAAGTCCAATGCAAATATTAAGTATATTAAGGAAAAGTGTAGTAAGTAGTGTATGGAACAGATGTTGCTCCAATAAATGAGAAAAAAAATAGAAAATAGTATTGTGACAATTTATTGAGAGCCAAGCTACAAGTGACTTTTTTCACGTGGAGAACACTTTATTGTTTTTGCAAGTTTTCCTGGGAAGTGAAGTCCAAGTGTTCTTCCCCTCTCTATTAGAATCACTGCCCGAAGAGCCAGAGAAAGCCGGCGGCAGCAGCAGCTTTTGCAAATCGTTCCTCCAGTCGCAAGCCTGCTGGACAAGAGGGCTCCCAATCATCGTTTGGGGGCAGGCAGCTGCTACTTTCTCCCTGGGCATTCTGCTCACAGGGACGTGTGAGAGAGCCGCCATGTCAGTGAAGCTCCAGCCACAGCGACAGCGGAAGAATCTGCTGCTGCTCTAACATGCCCTTCCCTTGCTTCTGAACTCCTGGAGAAAAACTGGAATGAGGTCATGTGGTGGAATTAGCAAGCAAAGAGAATGGCTATGCAAGAGGCTGGTAACCACAGGGATCTATCACCAATTTCTATCAGGTCCCTTCCTAAAATAGCAAACGAGGCTGGTTCTTAAAGTCCAACAATAACTTTTATTAAGAACAAAACGGCATGCACATCCACTCGAAATTACAAGGTAAAAATCACACACACACACACAGACACACACACAGAGTCCTAGGAAGCTTAGTCAGAAATCTGGAATAGAGAGAGAGGGAGCAAATATATTTACCTATCCTGAAGAGGGGGGGTCCAGTCCGTCGGAGAAGAGAGATGCTTCGATCTTCCAGCGTCCTCAGCCAAGAGAGCTAGAGGCTTAGGGTAAACCTCAAGGGAACAGTGCTTGTGGATCCAGAAGAGTGTACAGAGAGAGAGGCTTAGGGAAGTGACCCTAAGGGAGCAGTGCTTGGACTCACGAAGCGTACACAATTTGAATGAGGCCAGGGCCCTACCTTTATAGGTAAAATGTGCCCTGAGGTGGAAGAGCCCACCTAGCCATTAGAACAAAGGCTCCAAAGGTCAGTTCCTGGGTTTGACAAAAGGTTTGATTGCCTTGATCGGTAGCTGCCAGGGTGTGTGAAAGCAAATGCAAAACATGTTCTAGCGTTGCACAAAAGGGATAGTTGGTTAGTGAATTCCACCAGAGCTAAGTTAATGGATTTAGGTGGGGACTGTACTTTCCCCGGAACAACTGTATATACTTATGAATGTCATTTGATTAGCTCCTCATTCAAGGACAGGAGATCTCATCATGGAAGAAGGGAAAGGAATATGTTAAGTGGGGATGACTCTGCAAGACCTTTATTGCACTGGACACCTATGGAGCTGGCAGGACTGCAAATCCAATCACCTCTTAGTCACTCCGTATTCCTGTGCAGCATTCCATGCATGCTGTGTTCTCCCAGGCAGGATTCAGCAACTTTTGGAGGTCCTCTGGTGGCAATACAGCAGCCATTTTAAATCCAGAGGCTGTCATGTATACAAGCATCCATGCCATTGTTGTGTTCTGCATCTTATACTGAGAGTAATTTAAGCATCCATGCCATTATTGTGTTCTGCATCTTAAACTGCATCTTAAACTCATACTGATATAATGCCAAAGTTAAATACTGTGTATCTTATGCATTTTATATGTCACTTGAGGGTGTCTATACTGCTAATACTAATTTCCAGAGGAGCCAGTGGCCCCTTTGTTATCTCCAAGAAATATGCGCTTTCACTTCTGAGTGTCCTTGGACCAGAGCTGCAGCTGTGTACTGAAATGTATCTTTTTCACAAGAGGGAATCATTCCACTCTGTACTTTGTCTAGACTAAACTACTCTGTTCCCATGTAACTTTTTGGGTTTTCGCACCTGAATGCAAATAGGCCAGAGGGCAGGAGAACGTCCCCTATAATCAGTAGTCCTATTGTTTGAATAATCGCTTCTGCCAACTTCTACCTATGAGTACACACCTGAACTGAATAGATCTCTGAATAAAGTTTCATTAATTGATGCACCTGCATGCTTGCTATGAGGGGCTTGGGGATCTAACTGGCAGGGACTGCCACCCTAGGCAGAGGCCTGGTGGTATTTTTAATATCACAAACAACCATGTTAAAATGGTTATTAAAATGGCAGAGGGTGGGCCAACCGCTTACAATTGCAGGATTTTATGTGTGGTCCTCAATTCACGTGCAGGATGTGCTTTTGGTGCCCGTGCATGCCACTTTCACGGGACCTCCCTTTGTGTGATTATATCTGCAAGTGAGTCCTGCTCTGTTTTCACTGTGAAGCTCTTTTGATTTGCCAGTTTGCTGTAGGTTCCTTTGACTTGCTAATTTGCATTTCTTTAAGGTGTGAGAAACTGTCAAGATCTGCATTTCAATGAATGGATGTGGGAGGTGGGGGGAATTCGGCAATTGTAAACAACCTGAGATACTTTTAACAGTTGAAATCAAATGTGTGAATGTACTCACAGGGAGCAAATTGAAATGTGATTGTGTGAGTAAGTGCATGGGAAGTCAGAGGGGGGACATGTGAAAAGAGGTTCACTTGAGTGTCCCTAGGTACTTCATAACATGTAGAGAGACTGTTATTTGAATGGTACACAGTGCTGGGACAGTAGCATCCATGGCCCCAATGACTCATGAATTAAAATATTTGAGACCCTTTGGGAATTCAGAACTAAAATATGTGAAGATTTTCTTCCTCCTCAAAAAAGTTAGCTCTGCGATAGAATATGGATTTTTAAAAGTGACATATGGGAAAAAACACAGTTTAAGAAATGAGTCTCTAGTGTTACTCAGTCCACAAAATCTGACCCAGCTATCAGGAGAGGAAATGGTACAAGAGGCAGAATTATATGTTGGAATGACAATGAAGCCATGACAAATCAAGAGCAAATGGAAATAAGTGAGAAAACCCTTCATGCAGCTGATAGCTTGGCAGTAGGGTAAAAAGCATATTTTTGGAGGCTATGGGAACGTTTTGTTTATCAATCTTTGCCACACCAGCTTTCCCACTCATTCTCACCCAATTCCCCTTGTTGTTATAGCCCACATCTCACGTTCCTTTTGGCCATGAATTTGCCATGCTCCCAGGATAGACAATTCCGGGAATATTAAATTATCAATTCTTTATATTCAGTGCAAAGTGCAAAGTGCAATTATATAAATATACAAATTGATAAATATACAATAAATACAAAAAGAGTATCTGATTTCTCTGTCCCAACGTGCAATAAATATGATAAAAATTACTTATTTTTTGTCCAAATCATTATGGAGAAGGTTTTTAGAGATCAATGTCCATAAACTGTATATGATGGAAGTTTAGCAGCATGCAAGGTTGTAAATGGAGAGTCCTGATGTAGATGCTGGGTGACTCCAGTCCAAACTGTAAATTGTTCCAAAAGTGCCACTTGAATATAAAGAATTGATAATTTAATATTCCCGGAATTGTCTGTTACAGTTCATTACTATCCAGGTGGATTCCCTTGGTTTGCCTATGCTCCCAGGATACGCAAGAGAAAGGAGCGATTCTAAGCATTTTAAATATACAAGTAAAAAATAAATAGCTTTCTGGCAGTCAAAGGGCCCCCCTCCTCCGCCACTCCTTTTTTTTTTAACCAGCAGAAAATCTGGGCCATTTCCACACAGCTTACCTTGTTCCGGGAAACAGCGAAATCTTGCATGATTTCGCACAATAACAGCATCTTCTCGCGCAATTTCGTGAGAGATTTCGCTGTTTTCCGGAACATGGTAAGCCATGTGGAAATGGCCCTGGATGTATCCAATTCATTCTCTGGTCAATGCCTGGTTCTAGCTTGGAGGGGAATTGCAGGAATGTAGGAATAGCTATACAGACTCAGTTCAGTAGAGTTGTTATGGGAAGTGGAATTTCTTTGTCCAAAATTTACTTTTTAAAGATTCCTACTTGAAGCTGATTCATCTCCTTTTTCGCTTTCAAAAGAATTTCTCTTTCATTTCACTTTTATTTCTCTTTCTGCTTTTCTGTTACATCTCTCTGTACCCTTTAGTAACTTCAGCATTTTTAGGGTTTTTTTTAAGCTTCTCTTTTAATCAGAATGGAATTGACTTGGAACAGAGTCCAAATTCCTAAAAAGGCAGGAAAGAACAGCTTGTTGTACTTCGGGGAGAAATTGGATGAAAAGGAATTAACAGTGCTATTCAATTGTCGTTACCTCTTAAACTGGGAGGAAAAAAAACATTGTTATCTCTTAACAGCGCTGAAGTGAAGCTTATACAAATTTTAGTGTTAATTGTGTGGGAAGAGGCCTCAGTGGTGCGTGCTAGGGCTGCTATTGCAATGGGCAGAAGTTCCTGAAAACAGATAATTTTTGATGGAAGTGCTTTTTCTTAGGGGAGAGGTTAATTGTGCCCCCCTTCCTTGAGTCAATCAACAAGTACTTGAAGAACAGTATACAAGATGAAAAGAAATATTAGAGCAGAATGGCAAAAGATCTACGGAGTAGAGCTTAGCCATAGCTAATAGACCAGTAAACAGACTGCTGTTATTTGGTGTAGATTTACTGAAATGGGTCTAACAGCTGATATAATTAAGTTCAGCAAACAGAACTAAATTCTTAGAAGAATCTGTTCGTGAACATTTCATGCCTGCTAATTCTGGCTTTGAAGAATGACCCTTTTGACCACATTAATAACAACATTGTTTCCTAAATGGAGGGCTGGGTAACCCTATTACTAGAGTATGCCAAATCAGTACAACAAATGGAAGGCCCAACACAATTTCTCAGTTGTTTAAAAGGTTTTGTAGCAACTCCCAGATATGTTCACATTGGAAATGGAAGCTATTATAAGCAATACTCTTAATGGATGTTCCCCCCCCCCACCAATCCCTTCATGAACGGAACAATGTATACATTTATTGTGAAAATGGACAAAAACAGCTAGGATCTCAGCATTTTATAGGTAATCAGTTGTTTCAGAGACAATTATCTTCAGAGACTTGCCTTTCCCACAAAATAGAGTAAGTGAATAATTATATTTTCTCAACTATGACAATTGAAAATTCAGGGACAGATAAAACCGTGGGATTTACCCAAGTTGTACTGACAATTATATATCAATATGCAGGCAAAGTCAGACCAGTTGCTCACGCAACAGCATTTTTATGGGATAGACGGGACATATACATCAAATGTAATTTTCCAAGAAATTTGGGGTTTTAAAATGTTTTCTAATACACAAAATAAGGAAGAAAATCCATGAATAAAAAAGCATAGAAAGAGAGTACTTTATACCACATTTTCCAAACACCAATGAAGTGTTTTATAACTTTTTTTTAAATTATTTAAAGAAAGTACTGTGGAATAACACTGAAATCTAGCCAGTGAGAAATGGAATTTAGAAGGTGGGAAAGATCGATAAAGATAAGTTGATGTGATAATTTGTGGAAATGCAGAATAACTATGTTTAAAAGAACAGCTTGACCAACAAGTGATTTTTAAAAAGAGCATATATTCTATGTGGAACATATCAAACTTCGTAAATCTGGAGAGTTTCTGTAGCATAGTGGTTAAATAGTTGGGCTTTGAATCAGCACTCTGCTGGTTCGAATCCCACTCCTGCCATGAGCTCAGCAGATGGCCTTGAGTCAGCCACTCCTCTCAGCCTCAGCTCCCCAGTTGTATTGTGAGGATAATAATAACTCTGACTTTGTTCACTGCTCTGAGTGGGGCACTAAGTGGTTGGGCTGTGAATCAGCACTCTGCAAGTTCGACTCCCACTACCGCCATCAGGCCAGCAACTAGCGCTGGGTAAGCCACTCCTCTCAGCCCCAGTTCCCCAGCTGTATTGTGGAGATTATAATAACACTGACTTTGTTCACTGCTTTGAGTGGGCCACTAATCCATCTAAAAGATCAGTATATAAGCACAGTTATTCCTATTATTTGTTATTATTATTTCAAACCAAAGAGAAATTAGAAGTAAAAATGGCAACCTTGTCATGGACATGTTAATGCAATTATAGGACTCTCAAGCAAATGTACCTAAATTTGTGGCTACCAAAGAGAACATGTCCTTTCCCAAAACAAATTCTTGTTGACAAAAGCATTTCTTGAGGAGCATGGAAGGGGTAACCTGGTTGAGAAGAAATGATCAAAGCATATTACTCAATAATTATTTAGAACCTGTTGTGAAAACAAAGAACAGAAGAATTGCCAAACTAGGCGAGATGAAGTGTCACCTAGTTTAGCTCCCTTCCTCCAGCAGTGGATAGCCAGAACCCCCAGTGCTGCACACTAGACCCATTTAGTAATCAGACATATTTTGCAATGGTTAAACAACCATCCTTACTAGTGGATGGCACTATTTCACATCTAAATGTTTAGGCTGAGTCCATATTGGTTCTCATTGTCATTCTGCTAGCATGGCAATTGGTGGGAGATGAGGGGAGGCGGGAACTTACAGGAGGACATGCAATTATCATCCCACTTTGATGACATCACTTCTGGCACCAGCCAGAAGCAATGGCATTGCACTGGGGCTTATTCTTTAGCACTGAGTGCCGAGTGCCAAAAAAAATCAAACCAAGAACAACACCATTGCTTCTAGATCACAGTAGAAGTGACGTCATCATGTTGGGATGATGATCTCACACACACCCTTTGGTCAGCCAGCTTCTGCCTGCTGGTCAGCTGAAGACTGGCAGGCAGTGGCCAGAACCCCATGAGATCGTCTGCCATAAGCAGGCGACTGGAATCCCTACGTTCTGAAAGTCTTGACTGTTAATTGTAGTAAGTCTGTGCTGGTAGCTGTGCTGAACACCACGTGGAACGAGGTCACAGCACCATCCTGTTGCAATAGGTTGTATTAATTGTGCGTTAAATGAAGAAATGCTTCCTTTTGCCATTCTGAACCGGCTGCCAATCCATTTCCCTGAATGACCCGCCCCTGACTGCCAGTGTTTGAAGAACACTTGCCTCCCTCTGGCTCCTGGGACTTTAACAACTGCACAGCCATTGGAAACTTAACATGTGACATTTTCCCGCCAATACTGTCTCCTGTTTAACTGTTGTCTGACTGGGTGCTGTGAAAGGCGAAGAGGGAAAAAAGCGTCACCAGTTCACTAGTTGCGATGTGGCTGCAATCTGTGACTTCCGTTAGAAGGCATGATTCACTCACACAAACATGCTTCCATTTGGCTGGGCCCAGTCACCCAGGTGCCTCACCAACTGCCTTTTAGTACACCTAGCTGCATTTAGTACACCAACTGCATTTTAGTACCACCTAGCTTAGAATCTCTGCTGTTGCATGAGGGCACCTCATTCCAGTAGAGGCAACATGTTGATGTCAAGCAGCCACATGGCTGTTTTCATTGGCATGCTAAATAGGTTACCAGAAAGAAATGCTTTCAAGGGTCACTCTCATGCAGTATGCCTAGTGCCTCAGAAAACTTGGGTTTCAGGGGTGCTAAGCGATTGCCATTATTCTCTTAATGCTGTTCAGAACTGTGTAAATTCATGCCTTTCTCTGTCTTATTCCTAAATTCAAAATCCTAAATTGCTGTGCTTTTCTTCATAAGGAAGATCTTGTACCTCAGAGGAGCAGGCATGGCGAATCTACTTCCACGGCAGACCTATTGCTAAATTCTACGGTTTTAAAACTTTTAAACTTTGTAAGGCTTCCATTTCAAATTTTTTTTGTTATAATTTTTATTTTATTAGTAAAACTAAAAGCCCTATAAAAGGACAGAGAAAAGAAAAAATAAAGAAAAAGGAATAGGTCAGCTATGACTTGAGGGCATGATACACATATAATTCAAAAAGGTCTCCATACGTTGGAAGCAACTTGATAGCACATACCACACACAACGGGAGCTTCCATTCTTCCAACTGGAGAATTATCCACGCTCTGGAGATGAGCAAGGGACAGGGGTTTCTTTCCTCAGATGCTGACTTCTGCTAGTGATTCTGCATTAAGGTTGCCAATTTTGAGCTGGGAAATTCTTGGAGATATGGGGGTGGGCTTGGGAAGAGTGGGGTTGGGGAGGGGATGGACCACAGCAAGATATAAGGCAATAGAATCCACCTTCTGAAGCAGTCATTTTCTCCAGGAGAACTGATCTCCGTAGTCTGGAAATGAATTATAATTCTCGAAAAAGGAATAGAAAGAGAGAGAGAAAAAGAGGGGGGGGGCAAAAACTAAAGAAAGGAAAAACAAAGAAATAATAATACACATTTTATTTTCCATTTTCCTCTACAACACCTATTATATCTTTACACACATTGTCCTTGTAGTTTTAATACCTCTAAAATTTACCTTTTCAATACTGCCCCCTTTCAATTTATTTTTCCCAAGTTTCTCTTCTTAATAACCAAACCCACAAATTATCAATTCATTTTTTTCTCGTCTCACGTAGAAAATCAATAAGGGGGTTCCAATGGTGTATGGCTTCCATTTCAGAAGCATCCATCCCTCCCAAACTCTCAGTTGAATCCTCTCCTTTTTAGGAATTGCTGAAGTTTCTTGGGCTTCTGCAAGCTGACACTTTCTTTACTGGAGGCTTGTCAATTTACTGGAGCTCCTCGGCAGACACGAGCACATCACAAGCTGGGTTCTGGCGCTGCCAACCACACGTTTCTTTATTTTTGGTCCCAGATGATTCATATCTTCTTATAAGAACACCAGCTTCAAAAGAGGTTGACATTAAGTACATCTGTGGAAAACCTACACCCTTTCATGTCATCAAACAATGTGTCCCGAGATTATTTTGCTTTATATTATTCATTGGTGCTTCAGCAGAAGTTGAGACTGGGGATCTTGCATAAGATGTTTCTCCCCACCCCATCTCTTTACTAGCCAAGACCACTGAAGTTGGGATCCGGCTGATAATAATCTCGTTGCTAGAGATGGGCATGAACTGGAAAAAAACTGAACCTTGCAGTTTGTGGTTCATCAAATTTCACGAACCATGAACCACGAACTTTCACGAACCTGCCACTGGTTTGCGAACTGGTTCGTTTGGTTCATGAAAATGTCACATCTGGGTCAGAAAATCATCACTTCTGGATCAGCAGAAGGTCACTTCTGGGCCAGCAGAAGGTTACTTCCTGGTCAGCAGAAGGTCTGCAGGAAGTCCATCCCCTGTTGCCAAGGAAACGGATTGATTGGCACCAGGCTGTCTCTGCAGTCACGAACCAAAAAACAAACCAGCCTAAAGTTTGTGGCAGTTTGTCAGAAATGGGATCTGATGATCCGCGGTTTGCGAACCATGAACCAGCCTGGTTTGTGTTTAATTTTGGTTCGTATTTCAGTTCGTGCCCATCTCTACTCATTGCTTGTCAGTTTTCCAGCTTCCGTTCTGCATTTCCAAACAAGCATCTTTGATGGTAGGACGAGATGGCTGAGGAAGGCCGACGTCTTGAAAGCCTCGAGAAATAATACCTCCTACGGCTATTTCTGGTAACAACAGTGGTGCTGGAGGTTTCTAAACTGGGCATTGTGCATAGAGGAACTGAGAAGAACCCTTGACTGACTTGTTAGTAGGGATGCCGGGATGCCTCCTGGGAGCTTTGGGATCAGGGCAAGTGGCAGCTGTGACGTCTTGTGATGCAACAATGTCACATTCAGGTGAAAACTCAGATAGATGTGATGTCAGCATCTCAGCTGATGCTGTGGAAACACTCTGCATTTGGGCCTGGATGTGATGTCGATGTGTCATGCAACGCCATCTCCACCACCCACTGTTTCTCCTGCTGGTCTAGTGGAAAGGGCAGGAGGGAGGGCCCAGCTGGTAGGAGAATGCACACCAGAATGAGGCAAGTGGCATGTCTGTGTGTATGTGTTACACTGGCCACAGTAGGGTTGCCAGCTTCAAGTTGGGAAATTCCTGGAGATCTTTGGGGCCGAAACCTGGAGAAAGTGGGGTTTGGGGAGGGAAAGGACCTTGGCACGGCATAATTCCATAGAGTCCACCCCCCAAAATAGCTATTTTCTCCAGATAAACTGATCTCTGTGGCCTGGAGACCAGTTGTAATTCCGGGAGATCTCCATCCACTACCTGGAGGCTGGTAACCCTAGGCTACAGGCTGAGGACCCCAGACCCAACAGCCTGCTTAAGGAGATCAGGAAAACTCCCCCCTTTCCTGGCTTTCCACAAACTAAGCAAAACTGAATTATTTTTTATCCAGGCAGGAGGGCCGTACTATAAGGAAATGGTTCAGAGAGATGTTTGGGTTAAAGGACAGTGTGCCTACTGAGTAGCTTCTACTTCATTTAATGTGCCATATCTAATTGCTTATACTTTGCTAATTGCTTATGCTTTGTTTCAACTCTCTATCAGATTCTGGATGTGTTCAAATTTCTGCAATCCATACCCTACTGGATTGTTACAGTAGGTTTGAGCCATTGATTGTATTGACTCACACTGTGTAATCCTCCTTGAGTCTCAGTGGGAAAGATGTAAACAAACAAACCTATATACCCCGTATTTTATGAATGTGAAGCTGCTACCATTCTGAGTTTTCTTGGTGTGCTCTCTGTTGTTTTTTAATCCATTTTTCTCTAGAAATGTTAACAATGTTGAGGAAAAGCCCGTTAATTATGAGGTGAGCCAGGAAGCTCACTTATCACTATTTATTGTGTGAATACTGTGTGAATCTTGTGTAAATATTGTGTGAATATGAAGCTGCTACCATTCTGAGTTTTCCTGGAGAGCTCTCAGTTGTTGCTTTTTAATCCATTTTTCTCTAGAAATGTTAACAAAGTTGAGGAAAAGCCTGTTAATTATGAGGTGAGCCAGGGAGTTCACCCGTCGCTAGTTATTAATTGTTTTTTAATTAATGTGCATCTCGTAAGATAAACACAACTTTGGTTCAAGATAAATTTAATATGATTACACAAAAGAGCCAAAATAGAAGTACGTAATATTGACATATTTTTCTTTTTAATTAAAAATCATTTCCCTCCATTTGGAATGCTGATTCTTCTTCTTCTTCTTCTTTTTTGATTTTTTTTATTTTTAATATCTAACATAAAAATCTACAAAAAACTACAAAAGTATAAGGGGGAGAGGAAAAAAAAGGGAAGGGGGGACTGGGAAAAGGGGAAGAGCAACATACAAACAACAAACGCTACACTACATGTCTTGTATTCCCTTCATGCTGCAATTTTTCTTAAAAGTTAACTTTCTAATATGCTATCAGATTGGTAGATCTTATACAATTCAGACTATATTCAGGATCAGGTTTTCCTCCCCCCCACCCCCTGCGTCTCGGTCTCAGTTCTCTCTGCGCAGCTGGAGCAGCTGCGCCCGCTCTCTCCTCCCCCCCACTTTCCCCTTCAGACTTCGAACTTTCTTCCTGCTGGAACTCCTGATGGTTGAGCAAAAAGTCTGTCAGCTGCGCTTCCGATGTAATCTTGTAGGTTTGATCCTTATATCTAAACCAGATGCCTTCTGGAAACAACCATTTATATTTTACATCACATTTCCTCAAGAAAGCCGCAAGTCCTTTATACTTAAATCTTCTTTTACGAGCAAAAAATGGAACATCCTTCAATATTTTAACCTTATTGCCCAAATAATCCAAGTCCACATTATACGAATTATATAAGATGGTGTCCCGAGTCTTCTTAGATGAAAAGTCAATAATAATCTCGCGAAGCAGCTGACGCTTCATTACATACTTTGAAGATGTCCGCCGGACTTCCAAAATATCGCTTTTTAACTCTTCTTTAGTTGCCTTTGCGAATGGCGCCAAAAATCCAGACACCAGATCTTTCAAATTTTCACTTTGCTCCTCTTTTACATTCTGAAGACACAGTACCGTTTGGGCACGGTCCACTTGTAATCCTATTATTTGATTCTCCAAAAGCTTCACTTCCTTACTTGTTGCTTTCATGAGTACTGCATTCTCGTGTGCAGACTACTCTGCTCCGGTCGCTGTTTCTTTAATGGCTTTCACTTCGCTTTCCACTGAATCAACCTTTTGCCCCATTTCATTCAGTTTCGCTACAAAGGGCTGCACAGCATCAAAGACTGCTCGTCTCACCATCTCTTCCAAAGTTTCCCCCTTCCCCTGTAACGTCGCCATCACCGATTTACTCATTGCTGGGCTCTGCTTTCTTGTCGCCATCTTAGGGGGGGGGGGCGCCAACTAAGTTCCGAAACTCCGTGAAGGGGAAGAAATCCGCGCCCTCTTAGCTTCAACTCCCACCAATCCTTCGCATACACTTAGAAATCAGAAGGGATTCGCTTACTTGCAGGTTTTCACCTTAAATCTGCTTATTGCCGTTCTCCATGGCCCGGCAGCATGTGAAGTGCTGTGCAAGTCTGCCGGCCTCCGTTGGAGCAAACAGGCAATTTACCCCCTGCATTGCTTTCAGGGGGTTCTTCCTGCCGCGTTCCGGACCCCGTCTCCCTCACTGGGAGTCCTGGGGGTTAACCCTCGCGGTTCAACTGCCCAGTCAGGCTGCTCGGACGTTTCCTCCCGGACCTGTGGAGAGGAGCATCCGACATGGCCGGGAAAACGAAACCGAATCGAATGCTGATTCTTCTTTAGTACACCGAGCATAATCTGTTTCTGTGATGGTGGTAGAGAGCGCCAAGGAGAAAGGTTTCGTGTGCCCAGTTGCGGGAACAGCAGAAATGAAGAGAAGGGACATTGTAGGTTCTGCCTCTCAGGAAGAACACCAGGTCAAAGGGATCATCAGCCTGGCTTCAGGGCTAGTAAACCAGCAGTTGTAAGGAGCTTGCTTTCCCCTTATCTGAAAGAGCGGCATCTGTCCTAGCAGCCAGTTTCCCTGAGACATCAGAACTGAGGACAAAGTATATAAAATGACTGTAATCTATTATAAGGCACCTGGGAGATCATGCAATCAAAGATGGGGCTTAAATCCTTACCGTAAGCAATTCATTAATAATGTCCAATTGATAGAAAATTTTGCTTACCATGAAGATAGTTTCAATTGGGTAGCCATGTCAGTCTGCGGTAGAAGAACAAGTTTCGAGTCCAGTAGCATTTTAAAGACCCCAAAGATTTCCAGGGTATACGTTTTCAAAAGTCAAAGCTCCTTTGTCAAATTGCTGAAATCTGATAAGTGTGACATTGTCAAAATTGAGTTCACTCACAAATTCAGAACAACAGACCTGTCACGTCTGTACCCCTACATCCATATCATTGTTCTGTGTGGAACCATTACTAATGCTATGCCTTGATTTCATTTTGCTAATGCTCTAACCATCACTTTCGTTTCTCTCGCAGCCTGAGAACACAGCTGTCTTATCTCTTTTCTTTGAAGCTCACAGAAGTGATCTTGTACTGTCTGAAATGTTCCAGTTTAGTCTCATGCATTCCCAGACCATTTCCCATGCAAACCTGTGGTCTAGCTGGGAGGGGGAGATGAGTGGGTTTTTAGAGTTGTACTTACCTCAAGTCTCTATTCCTATCAAGGGAATGTGTACTGCTTAGATGCTTTCTTACCTCTGAACAATTCTATGGACATATACAAGGAAATGATTGGACTTCTGAATAAAAACCATTTAACCAAGAGCTTGGATTTCTTGTTATAATGGGACAGAGACCTGTCTACCATATCCTGTCATCCATAGTCTGACAGGACCCCCCACCCCCAGGCCTGAATAGAGATATAGGATTCTTATCTCATTATGCAAGTTTCTTCTCGAATTGAACTGCATTGTACCTTTGCATCCTTGAATCACCTCTTCTACCTTCTGTCTGGGATATAAAGGTTCGGGGATCTCCATGCCTACTTGTATCTGGTGAAGGGGGCTTTGATTCGCAAAAGCTTATGCTCTGAAAATCTTGTTGGTTTCTAAGTTGTTGCTGAACTTGAATATTGCTTACCATGTAAACTAGTTTTTAGATGTCTTTTTTTGGAAAAAAAAATGTTATGAGTTCAGAATCAGATTAATAATCCGAGAATAAATCCCAGATATTATCAGATGATTATATCACATAAGGCACCATTGGAATAAATACTGATTGCTTTACGATCGCGATGATAATCAATGTTGTTGCAAAGGACAATGAAATTACTTGCTGCGGCCGTTGCCAGTGGAACAGCTAGGTGCTACTATATTAATAGACGGCAGGCAGTGGTAGGTTTTATCCAAATGGGAGCAATCAAATCTCTGCCCTTCTCGGCTGTTTGCTTATCTGCCTTTACCCTGGAGAGTGCTGCAGGGTTATTTTTCTGCTCCAATTATTTAGGGAGAGTTGCGCTGAAGTCGAGAATCTGGCAGCTGGGCCTGGAAACAGTGATGGTTTTGCTATTTCTGAAGTCTGCTGGGAAAGACTTCCTGAACCTTATTTGTTAATATAATCAGGAGGGTTTTTGCACAGGCAGGTAACCTTGCAGTGCCTTCATTGCAAAAGGTGTCCCACAAAATTCAGATGACTCCAAAGAAGGCCAAGTAAGGAAGTAACTACCCCTCCCATTTTGAAGTACCCTGAGGAGTACAACTGCAATTGAGGACCTCAGAATATTCCATGAAATGGCCACAAAATTCCACAACTAGCAAGAAATAAGGCAGGTCCCATTGGCTTCTGACAGTTTACGGCAACCTGTTCACTTTCCCACACCAAGAAAGCTTTTCTAATTATCATTTCTGTCGGAGCTGTAAAAAGCCAGAAGCCATAAAGAGAAAACGACATTCCTGTCACAGGCTCTTGGATAATAAGTCCGGCTCTCCTCTATCATCTTTCACCTCCGCATCTTGGCTTTTTCTCTGGCTCATTTCCCTTTTCTTTTTCAACCCCCCTTTCTCCATTTTCCCCGGGATTGAAATTTTTGCTCAGTTTCTTTTGTTGTTGTTGTCTGTACTCATCTGATCTTAGAAGCCTCCACTCTCTTTCTACTGCTAATGAATAGGGACTCAGGCTGTGACGGAGAAGCGCTTTTCTAGATATGTTTTGATGCCTCCGCTGTCTATACTTCAAAGATTTCCATGCCAGCAGTCTAATGAGTCACCTCCCAGGAAACAGCCAGTGAGCTAGGGAGTTGTTTCACACACCCACTCTCTCTTCAAACACAATCCACATCCTACCCTTTGATAAATACCCCAGTATGAGGCACATCTCTGATTGTTATGTCTTTCCTCACCTATGAGCCTTTACTCATTAAAATAAGACCTGGAACAGCCAGCTTCAGGGTTAACTTCCCCAGTGGCTGATCCTCAAATACTACTAAGGCTGACTTTGGGGCAGATTTACCAGGGCCACTCCTGAGGGGATGCTGCCCTGGAGGGCCATGGATGGCAGGCAGCAAGCTAAGCTGAATGGCTCCGAGATGTTCCACACTTCAGTCCACATGACGTGGATACTTCCATGATGTTATCTCTCGTCCTTCAGAACCTTCTCCAAAATTCACCATGAAGCTTTTGGCTGAGTCTCTGAGCTCTCATTCCTGCTTCAAGTGAAGGCTAAATACTGAGGATGCCAACTCCAGGGGAGGGATTCCTGACAATTTGGGGTCCAGCCACCACCTGGAGGCTGGGAGCCCTAGGTTGAGGAAGGGAGCTCTGCCATGATGTGATGCCATAGAGTCCATCCTCCAGAGCAGCCACTTTCTCATGGGGAATGGATTTCTAGAGACTGGCCCACCTCGAGGTTGACAACTGCACTATATGCTCTTTGTCATCTCTTATATTGTTTAGATGTAGATTGCAAGTGCCACAGGGGAAAGTCCTTTCGATTGTGTTATTCTGCAGTGCATTAGATACATTGATGGTCCTACTAATTAATAGTAAAAGTAATCTAATTTTTGGAATGGTGAGATCCAAGTGGAACGATGTCATCCACTTCCTGGCATTAAAGGAAAAGTTGAGAAAAAAATCAGGACCAAGAAAAGCCTTGTCATAATAGTATATGTGATCTATGGGTTTCAGTTGGGTAGCCATATTGATCTGCAGTCAAAGATCAAGATCTGGGTCCAATAGGACCTTAAAGACCAGCTAGATTTCCAAAGTGTGAGCTTTCGAAAGTCAAAGCTCCCATTTCCTTATGTGGTAATGTAGTGTCATTGTATGTATGATTGCTGCTCTGTGCTACCCTGGAACTGTATGTGGCCTCGACCTGGACCACAAAGTCAGATGTGGTTTGAATGCATTGAAATGCAGTAATAACCTTTATTGATAGCTGTTAATAAAAAAGCTCTTTTAAATGCTGACTGATTCAGCGTCTGTGGGGGCGACTCACCTACATACCGAACAGAAAGTTCTTGACTGAAGCTGGCTTTTTTGCTGCCGCCTCCAAGAGCGATTTCCTCCAACTTCGGCTTGAAATCCAGACTTCTAGCTTCTGATGTGGCTGAAGTCTTACTTATTTATTTCAACCATTGATATCCCGCCGAGGAGTCTAACAGAGCAATGAGAAGTAGCAAATACATAAAACACAATAGAACAATCAAGCAAATGGACTCAACATGATAAAAACAGCACACAGTGTCATCTCAAAACATTGCACTCTCTCCCAAATGCTCTTGGAAATAGAACTGTCTTACAAGCCTTTGACAAAAAGGAAAGGCATTTTCTGCACTCACTCTGGTAATCCATTTCAAAGGTCCGATCCTGTGAGGGGGAGATATGGTTGCCAGGTCCCCTCGCCCTCCGTGGTGGTTTAGATAATGAGGAGTAAAGCTGGGTATCATCCACATATTGGTGACAACTAGACATGGGCACGAACCAAAAAAATTTAATGAACCAGCGGTTCATGGTTTGGTGCTGACGATGATCCCGAGATTGCAAACCGCAATGAACATTTTCCGTTGCCGAACCGATTCGCAGTTCGTGGTTCGTTGGGCACAGAATGGCCCCCGTGGCATTTAGAGAGCCCATATTCCTGGAGAGTCTTTTGCAGGCTCTCCTACAGCCATTATCCAAGTTTGGACAAGATTGCAAAAGGGATCTTGGAGTTATACCCTCTCCAATCCAAGGCCCCCAGGAAACTCCCACAAAAATCCAAGCTCAATTATACTCTCAGGGCCAAGCTACAAGTGATGAATGGCACTTGAACGGCAAGTGGATTGAGTGGAGGGCAAGTGAACAGGGAGAAATACACTTGCTGTTCAAATGTCATTTGTCACTTGTCGCTTGGCCCTTAGTCTCTCTCCCCAAAGGCTAGCAAGTGGCAAGCAAGAGCTCTGTCCCACTCCACTGCTCGCTGAAAGTGAAACCCAGCCTGGGAGCCCACGGCTATTTATAAGCACAGGTCTCATTGAGCAACGCAGGAGGTCTGTGTTTGGCCATCAGAGCTGCCTATCAGGGTTTGCAGGGATGAGATTGGAGTGCCCATGGCTACAGGACACCCCCTTCCCCCTCCCTCCCTTGGGTGTCTTCTCCCAACTTGTAACCACTTTGCAGCTCCGTGGTTAGAAGGAAGACCTGCCGATCAAGGTAAGATGGGCTTTGATTCGGGTTTCCAGGGTGACAAAAGGAGCGCAGACAGAGTTCAGGCATTCCCCCGGCTCCATTGCCAGGGGAATTGATTGCTGGCTGTCCGCCTTCCCGAACTGCAGCTGAACGCACCAAACCAAGTGTCTTCTGAACGCTGGTTTGTTGGCTGTGGATGATCACGAATCGCCGGTTCGTGATTGTGCGATCGCCATTTTCATGGGCGTTTGAAGTTTGTAATGCGGTTCATACCCATCTCTAGTGACAACCCACTCCAATGCTCCAGATGGTTATTGCAAAAAGTTTAACAAAGAGTGTTTAACATAGAAAAAAATAGCAGCTATTCTGAACTGTCCCCACTCATAATGATGATGATGATGATGATGATGATGATGATAATGACGATGACTTAACATGCACTCAGAGCAGTTTACAAAGTATGTTATTATTCTCCTCACAACAATCGCACTGTGAGGTGGGTGGGGCTGAGCGAGCTCTGAGTAGCTGTGAGTGACCCAAGGTCACCCGGCTTACCTATGTTTATATGTTATACTGTTTTATGTGTTTTATGTTTATGGATTGTAATGATTTTTGGCCACAAACAATAAACCTACCTACCTACCTACCTACCTACCAAGGTCATCCAGATAGCTTCAAGTGGAGGAGTGGAGAATCAAACCCGGTTCTCCAGATTATAGTCTTGCCTCTCTTAACCAATACACCAAACTGGCTCATGTGTGTCTGTATGCTCCATTAAGTTGCAATTGGCTTATGGCAACCCCAATTAGGGCTTTCACGGCAAGTGAGAAGCAAAGGTGGTTTGCCAGTGCCTTTCTCTGCAGCATCTTCCTTGGTGGTCCCCCATCCAAGTACCGACCCTGCTTAGCTTCTGAGATCTGATGAGATCGGGCTCCATCATGCCACCTCTCCTCCCCCCTGCCCATACCACCAGGCAAAAGTATGCCGCTATATCATCACCATCAACAACTACAACACGATGAAAAGTGATGAGGATATAGATTGGCCAGACGTGATGAATTTGCTTTCTTGCATTGCAAATACTTCTTCATCTTATCAGCAATCGAGGATACTTATTTTCCAACTGACCGTATTAATTTTTACAACAGTTCATCATGATTTTCTCTCCCAGGTTTGCTTAAGCTCTTTTCACCTTCTTGAGATTTTTTTGTAGAATAAGGTCACTTTCCACCCAGCTTATTAATAAGTACATAGTAGATAAATTAGTCTGTGAAACTAATTGCAACATTGATTTTATGGTGTGTGTAGGAAGGATGCTCCTATTGAACAAAAATAGCTTTGGCTCAGGCTCTCTCATCTTAATTATCGTGACTGTCAGTGACCAGACCAGCTTTTAGTCCTCATCTCTGCTCTCTCCAGTCTTCTCGCCACATTTACCCAACTCTCCCTCCCTCTTGTACTTTTACCCACCTCCTCTAGTTTCAGCTTCTCCCTGTTTCTCCCACCTCTGGGCAACACATTCGCCCTTTCCTTCTTTTCCAATCCTAACCATCAAGCTCCAAATTACCACAGAGAAAAGTCTTCACTTTTGAAATTAATGTTTCCCGCCCCAACCCCTTCACCTTGGGTTCCACTACCATCCAAGGCCATGTAACACAGGTGAGAGAGAAAAACTTTGGTTTGGTTCAAAACTGACCTGAAACCAAGTTTTTTTTTAAAAGCAATGGTTAGTTTGTGAAACCTGGATTTATCTCACAGGTGATGACACATTTTGGCCTGTCTGAACAAATTCTGATTTCATTACCTTGCATTCTTTCTTCTACCTTTCCTGTGAAAAGCTGTTTGGCATCCAGTTTAGTGTAGTGGCTAAGAACGGCAGGACTCTAATCTGGAGAACCAGGTTTGATTTCCCCGCTCCTCCGCTTGAAGCCAGGTGGATGACCTTGGATCAGGCATAGCTTCTTGGAGTTCTCTCAGCCCCACCCACTTCACAGAGTGATTGTCATGAGGATAATATTCAGGGCTCATTTTGATGGGGAACATGCAGGAGTGCAGTTCCAGCAGTTCCCCAAAGAGGTCACATGTCAGGTAGCCCTACCCACCTGACTCTTGGCCATTTTGGGCCCATTTTGGCCTGGATTGGGGCCGAAACAGCCTGGATCAGGCCTCTGATGGGTGGTGGATCATTCTCCTACTCAGCAGCAGCCCAGTCCTGACCATTTTGGGCCCCTTTTCAGCCATCTTCAGCCCCTTTTTGCCATTTGGGGCCCAATTTCAGCCCTGAATGGCCAGGATTGGGTCCAAAACAGCCAGAATAGGTGATGTCAGGGGGTGTAGCATATGCAAATCAGTTATACTAATGACAAACTTCTGGTGATGGCAATAGGTGTGGCATATGCTAATGAGTTATGCTAATGAGTTCCTCCATCTCTTTCTACGAAATGACCCCAATAATAATAACACATTTGGTAAACTGCTCTGAGTGGGCATTAAGTTATCCTGAAGGGTGGTATATAAATTGAATGTTGTTGTTGTCATCGTCGTCCTGGCCAATGTGTTACAAGGGAAGGAACTGGAATTAAGCTAGGAAGTCCAAGTTTATATGTCATGGAAAACTGTACGAATAAAAGTGGTTCATAAACTTTCATACTATGTTTCAGATCATAACCTAACTTAATGGAGTGGTTTGGACGATCGTTCAAATTATAGTAAGTTGAGATAAACTATGGTTTTGTTCAACATTTGAAATGGCACAGAGTGTGTGAAAGAAAGAAAAGGGGTAGAACAGATGGTACATTTGGGAATGAGATGGTGGAATCTTATTCCCTTTCCTTTTTGCAAAAAGAATTTTACTTCCATTTCAGATTGAAATGTATTTGGCGTGACCAAGTTTGCCGTACCGGCTGCAATATTTGTATGAAAGAAATGAACTTTTTTTTTTTTTTAGCGAGACTCCAACTTTCTAAAGTGACGAGAATCAAATGGTGCCCTCAGTTTTTGTGCTCTGAACCCTAATTGGTTTCAGTGGGGTTGTGCTGAGTGCAAGACGGATCGGCTGTGGCTCTCGTTACCACAGGGCATCTTGCCAGGACATGATTAGCTCTTACTTGACTAGGGTCCTTGGCTACATATCCCATCAATTATACCTTGGTCAGTGTTGGAAGAAAAGCATGCTAAGTTCAAAGGAAGTAATCCAGGAAATCTGGAGAGACGGCCCTTCCTCAAGCTGCGAACTGAATTTTCTAGTATGCAGTAATCACACAGAGCCTGGTAATGAATAGTGTACAGTGGGGAGAAATAAGGCAAAAGTTATACAGTTGCCATTACTTTGAAGAACAGGATGATTTTCTAGCAAAGTGGGAAACATATTATACACCTGATGTTGACATTACTTCTCCCTTAAATCTTCTCCTGTATTAATCTACCGTGACTATCAAATAACAGTTCCAGGTGGGTAGCTGTGTTGATCTGTAGTAGACGAGCAAGATTTGGGTCCAGTTACACTTTAAAGAACAACTCAATTTCCAGGGTAGCAGCTTTCAAGAGGCAGCGCTTCCTTTGTCAGGTCAGAGAACAACAAAGTATAGCTTCAAATCTGAAAATCTTGTTGATCTCTAAGGTGCCACTGGACTAAAATCCCACTGTTCTACTGCAGAGCAGCACAGCTGTCCACCTAACTGCCCTTTGTCAGGTATCTGTGATTGCAGGCCAATATTTGGCCTCTCAGCTGTTTTGGATTGGGATCGAGAGATGTTTTGCTAGAAATAAGCTTCTTTCTCCTGTTCAGATATCTATCAGCCCACAGGGATCCTGGCGGAGATGTTCCTCCAGGCGTCTGGTTGGGACTGGCCATGAGCCTTCCAACCGGTCTCCTATTGCTGCTCCTCCATCGCTCACTCCATAGATTGCCTGATTGGGGGTTGGAAATATGAGCTGCCATCTAGATCGGTTTGAGAACTGTTATTATTAAACTAATTATGGTTTTAATATGAATTTTATTGTAAATTTATTATCGATGTCATCCGCCCTGAGCTGGTTTGCAGGGAGGGTAGATTATAAATGTAATCGATCAATCAACATAAAGACATAAAGAGCTCCACTGTACATTTGTACAGCAACGATGCCTTTCTATGACAATCCAGAGAAATCTGCGTGCATGCAACTGCTACTCGACACATTTTAGAGGTTTCAGTAACTAGAGGAGCCAGTAAAAGAAGTTGTTGAATGAACACGACACATCGATTCCCCAAACTTCTGGGACGTGATCCATCCAAAGAAAAGCACTTTTCTATCCCATTAATTTCATGGGAGAATTAAGTACAAGTTTTTAATCTCTTCCAATGAGTCAATGGGTCCTAAAAGGATTTACTTTGACTCTATCATGCTTGCAGTTTATTATTGAACATTCTGGGTCAGAGGCAGCTCTGTAACTGGAGACCATTGGACAAAAATGGCTAGTGGGCCTCCGTAATCCATGGGAGGGGAAAGGGATAGGGTCATAGACTGAAGGGATGTTTTAAGGTGTCCCCACCAATCCACCATTCATGCCGTCCTTTCTCCACCTCTCCAGTTCCCAGAATCTTATGAAGGGAAAATAAAAACTACAGTGCATGTTGCTATTAAGGTGATCAGATCTCCTGCTATGGTGAGAGCATTCCCACAGACAACCCAGGACCCTATCACAGCATGGAAGTTTGGGAGGGGAAGAAATCAGGCAAAAATTACCCATGCATCGATGGTGTGACATCATTTCCAGGGCAAAGCTGGCAGTGATGTCACACCACTCTAGGATTCAGTGGTGTGATGTCACTTCCAGGTTCACTCCAGAAATGACATCACTCTGTCAATGTGACAGTGGCCCCTATGTCCCCATCCCCAGTCTCCCACCAGAGAACGATGTGCTCTTGGCATCCAGTGCACTTGGCACCCAGAGAGCCAGTTTGGTGTAGTGGTTAAGAGCACGGGACTCTAATCTGGAGAGCCGGGTTGGATTCCCCACTCCTCCACGAAGCCAGCTGGGTGACCTCGGGCGAGTCACAGCTCTCTCAGAGCTCTCTCAGCCCCACCCACCTCACA
The DNA here is from genome assembly GCF_028583425.1 of Eublepharis macularius. NCBI lineage: Eukaryota > Metazoa > Chordata > Lepidosauria > Squamata > Eublepharidae > Eublepharis > Eublepharis macularius. Next base: position 221,537,909 of record NC_072791.1, on the reverse strand, counting down.
GGGTGATTGTTGTGGGGTAATAATAACACTTTGTAAACCGCTCTGAGTGGGCGTTAAGTTGTCCTGAAGGGCGGTATACAAATCAAATGTTGTTGTTGTTGTTGTTGTTGTTATCCCTAGTTGCTTTCCCAGAATCTATGTCCCTAACATGGAACAGACTTCCTGTATTCCATTTTTAAATCCTTTTTACTGCCCTAGATTAGATAGAATTAGCCCAAAAGCTCTAAATAGACGTTTGAAAAGAAAATAGCCAGTTCCTCTTCTTATATACACTTGGCAAATGGTGATGAAGGAGCCCAAAGTGGTCTAAGCCTCTCAGAACAGGATGAAAATCTCATACTTGGATTGGATTTATGGCAGACATCCTCCTGTGGGTGGGAGGTTTTTGAAATAAGAGAGTGTCCCTTGCCTCCCCTCCAAAAAAAAACCCTTTGGCTTCTGGGCCAAGCTGAGTCTTGGAGGTTAAAAGTTAGAGCCCCAGAGTAAGTTGAACAATGGCTTCTGTTAGGCTGGACCCAGACCAGTGGCGATGAGAAAGACAACGACGACAACCCTATGCATTTTCCTTGGAGGTTAAGTCCCACTGACTGCCATGGGCCATGGGCTGCTGTAGCATAGTGGTTAAGTGGTTAAGCTGAGAATTAGCATGTTGGAGGTTGGACAGTGAAGAAAGCTGACGGGGAAAGAATTGATTCTTTTGAAATGTGTTGTTGGAGGAGAGTTTTGTGGACACCATGCTGACCTACTGGGTTTAGAATATTGCTCGGCTTTTTGCACAGGTAAAGTACTTTACATACAGCCGCTGACAACATATTATAAACATCAGAAATTCAAAAGGCCAAATTGGCCCTGCCCACCTTCTAAAAGCAGTTAATGGCACTAAGAAAGGTGTTGGTGGGCACCACATTGGGGACCCCGATGTAGAAGTCCCACCAATGTTTCCACGTCTCAGGGTGGTCATACTCCAAAAAGGACAGGGATTCTATATGTTGAATCTGGAATTGGCCAGTGCGAAATTCTGCAGTTTCGCGCCTATTTGAAGCTAGCTAAAATTCACATATTATCCCAGTGTTGAAACCATTGCATCATTTCCATTTCCTAATCAAGGTGGTGATGCCATACAAGGCTCATATCTTCAGGACTGTCTCTCGTAAGTACATAAGAAGAGCCCTGTGGGATCAGACCAGTGGTCCAGCATCTTGTTTCACACAGAGGCCAACACAGTTGCCTTAGAAGTCCAACAAGCAAGGGCCTGTCGAGGCCTTCTACTGATGCTGCCTCCGAGCCCTGGGACTCAGATGTCTGCTGTGTCTGTATATGGAGGGTCCCTTAGGGAAGGGACCTCAGCAGGGTATAATGCCATAGAGTTGACCCTCTAAAGCAGCCATTTCCTCCAGGGGAACTGAGCTCTTTAGATCAGTTGTAATTCCAGTGGCACTCCAGGCCCTACTTGGAGGTTCAGCGTTGACACGAGGGGTCTCAACCCCTCCCGTGGTCAATATTGAAAATTCAATTAACAAAAGTTCAAATAGAATTTAATAGTATGTGATATATCAATAGAATCAAAGTGCGCATGTACAATAAATAATTATGAACTCTTTCCTAGTCTTTCCTAGATATTCCAACATGATGTTCTTTTATAGATATTCCAAATAACAATCATAAATACAATAAATACATTAATGTATGAAGGAACTGGGGGCTGCAAAGTCCAATACTAATTTGTTCTGTTTTCTTCTTTCACAGGATGGATGAACCATGTTGGTCGCCACGATTCTCCCAATCCCAAAGGTAAGTTTTCCCTTTAACAGACCATTTCAAAAGGTGAAAATCGTCTTTCCTTTGTTTTGCAGGTACATAAATTCCTTGGTTGTCTGGCTCAATACGCCCAACGAGAAACTAGCTGGAAGTCTCATTTCGTTGCCCTTTGTCAAGAGCATTCTTAAGTGCAGTAATAACCAACCAATAAATCATTTTGTACAAACATATGGGTGGCTTCTAAAATGTTGATGGCCACACCTGGAGGTAGGCCACACTAGTTTTAGGGGCCATCACCTCTGGTTTGACCCTTAGAGAGCCAGACAGATTAGATCGGCATCTGTCTGCTCCAGAGTTTTTCCAGAGATGACTTCTATGTGGCGGTCTTAGATCGAGAGGAGTTAGCCGTGTTAGTCTGTAGTAGCAAAATCGACTGGACTCTTTGCTATGCTATGCTACTGGACTCTTTTCGATTTCTCTGTGGAGAAATAGCTTTCCCTGGAAGGTCAGAAAGGCCCTTACATTAGTAGCATTTCAACAGAAGACCGAAGGAGACCAAGGCCATTTCCGCACTACTCGCCTTCTTCCGGAATGGGGCGCAACACCGTAAAAAAACGCTATCTTCCACGTTTTTTTCAGGACGTTGCGCCCCGTTCTGGAAGAAGTTGAGTAGTGTGGAAATGGCACAAGTGTTTTAGATGGGCCTTCCGTCATTTTCTGATTGCGTGAAGTTATTTCGATCTTCTTTCCTATGTAGAGTTTAATTTTTTATTTTATCATGGTGTATTTTAAAAAAAATCATTTGAACTCACAGTATTCACTTTTTCTTTTTAGGAGAACAGTAGGCTAGAATTAAAGTAATTAATTTAAAACTCTGAAGCAAAGAAAATGTAGCAAATGCAGTGTTCCTTTAACTGCAACAGTCTGGACTGTCCAGCCATTTTGTTCCCCCTCTGCCTAATCTTTCCCTACAGGATTCCTATTGTGCTATTTGATAGTTTAAAATTAGTCTGGATAATGAGACTATTTTCTCCCTTGCAGCACTTGATGTTCCTGCACTCAGGATCTTGCTCACTCTTTGAAACATGAATGCTGTTGCAGTGACTCACTCTGGGCAGCCTGCTACAATTACATCCTTGTTCATTATTCCATTCCAGATGATTTGCTGGGGGTCTTAAATAATAGCTCCAACTTACGAAATTGGGGCCCTTTTCACACTGCCCGATATCACACGAAACAAGTGCCATGAGTCGATAATGACGCTCCCGCTATCGGTTGTTTCCGCAATCCAATGAGATGTTTTGCTTCCTTGCGGTTCCAGATGTCCCCATTCATGCGTGCCAGAGGGTGTCGTGGCTGACGACAGCGTTTTCCCACCCATTTCCTTTTTTTTAAAAAAAGGCTCTATATTTTGCGCTATTGCGTAATCGCACAGTTAAATAATCACGCACATACACTTTTCTGGGCAAAAAGAAGTCACCGCTGTATACTGTTGGGCTGAATGGCAATTTTTGCACAGCCATCGGACCACAGCCACAGCGTATATTGAAAGTATGTTCCACCCAAAGATCGCCAGGTTCGAAAGACGCCAGTGGACTCATGCAAAATGGGAGCCACAGAGCTGTCTTGGCCCATGTTAAGGCGTATGCAGGAGAGACGGCGTCTGCATGTGGCTGCAATTTTGTGGTAGCACTAAAAACACTGAGAAATATATGATTATGTGGAAAAAAGGTACTCACACAGCATCGCAATTGCGCAATACTTTTGAGAATTTTTTTTTAAAAAAAGGGAGCTCAAGGGGGGTGCAAAGGCTTGCGGGACCCCTTGGACTTGGTGGGAAAACGCCACCCAGAGGCTAGAAGGCAGGGAGGGGAAGTGGGAAGACCCAAGCACAGGAGGCGCCATAAAGCATTACCGACTGTTCTCACACTGGCAAAAAATGCACGAAAAATGGAACAAAAAGCGGGATAAGGGCAGCGCAACGAGCACAGGTAAGCACGGGATTTTACTGTTGTTGTTTCAGCATGAGGCGCTATTATGGCACTATGATGGCACATTTTTGGGGCAGTGTGAAAAGGGCCTGGGTCTACAGATGTGATGCTCTTTTGGACACTTACAATTGCCCAGTCCAGATCTTCCCCCTGGTTTCAACTGATCAAAAGAGATCATGTTAAATCTCCTTATTTAGTGGATATCACATCCCAAAATCTCAGAAAATCATTTACCTCCCTGCGCTTTCAAACAATGCTGACAGCTTTACTTACAGGAAGATACCATCAAACCCCAATGGCTCTCTGTCTCTGTATATGCGGTGCCTCAGTTCCTGAGAATCTTCTACATTACACTTTATTTTGTCTCATGTATGCAGAGGTTAGAGCTAAATTTCTTGCTAATTTGTTAGTGGGGCGTAACTTTACCACTGATATTAACAAATTAGTTTTTTTGTTATCTGATACTGATTCATTTGTCACTAGCAGAGTATTCCTGTTTGCCTTAGCTGCAGAAAAGATTAGTGCCAAGATTTCCTGATAAAACTAACTTTCCCCCCTAACTATCTGGTATTTATTAAGGTTCTATTGTAATTGCATTTTATTTTTGATGTACTGTACGGTTTTATCATTTCTTGTATTAATTTTTTTTTAAGTATTGTATTTTTGTTATTTTAATAACTGCATTTTATGCTTGTATGATAAATTTCTATTTTTACTGTTCTTAACTCTGTATTGTGATGGCCTTTGGCCATATACAATTACATCTACTAGATACAATTAAACCTACTAGATACTAGGTGAACGCTGTTGCTCTCTGTGAGCGGGCAGCAGCACTTCCTTCCTCGTTCCTTTTCCGTTTGTCCTTCCACCAAACCAGTCACTCACTCAAAAGCTCTCCTCGGCACTGTCTGTCTCCAGCCACTTAATTTATCTTCACGACCCCATTCACTCAGAGCTCTTCAGAGGGTGCTATGCTCCCTGGGATTTATTTTTTTTCTTTTCTTAGATGATCATTTTTTAAAAACTTGCACTCGTTATTCCCTGGTACCATTTTATCTCTTTCCTCCCTTTCCGTTTAATCTTTCAATATCCACTGTCCAGACACATGCCCTCAAATCTTGCTTTTATCTCCTCACTAAGCCCGAGATAGCACTGCTTCATGCTGGATGTTTCTTTCTGTAACTGATATCATGAATCATTGTCTCTAAAGCTGGCACCTCTCTAAAGGCCTATTTTGAGCCCCCTTTGTTTATTTTTAATATGCTGTTTCTCAGTAACCTCACCTGTTGCTATATCGGTTCATGATCGTTGCATCAGTGTTTTTCACCGTGCATTTCTTTCACTGTTATGATTTTTTTAAACTTTCTTTAAAAAAATAAAAATGCTTACTCAAAATAACAGGAATGATGGAGCAGAATTAATGGAAAGAAGATGATTTGCTGGTTGTTGTGGGTTTTCCGGGCTGTATTGCCGTGGTCTTGGCATTGTAGTTCCTGACGTTTCGCCAGCAGCTGTGGCTGGCATCTTCAGAGGTGTAGCTCCAAAAGACAGAGATCTCTCAGATGCCAGCCACAGCTGCTGGCGAAACGTCAGGAACTACAATGCCAAGACCACGGCAATACAGCCCGGAAAACCCACAACAACCATCGTTCTCCGGCCGTGAAAGCCTTCGACAATACAAGATGATTTGCTTTGATGCATTTTGGTTGGCCCACAGACCTTTTAAAAGTAATACTACTGCTTAAAGAAAATTGCACTCCAAAGGAAACTATGTGGTACAGTAAATATGGGACTGCCACCAGCTATGGCAACACCATGTCAAATAATCTCCATAATCAAATAATCTCCATTCATAATGTGTCACAAAGTTTATGTGTTCCTAAAGTTCTGAGATTACAAGTTTTCTTGCTGTTACTTTGTATCTTTGGCTTCCATTGGAGAAAGCAAATAAATATATTGTTTTCTAAGTTTAGGGGGTATTCAATGACTGATTTTGGGTGGCAATCTTATCTTTATGATAATATGTAACTCTCTCCTGTGAAGTAATCTTTACAGGCATTTGCCACGTAATTTTTTAAAGCAGGCAATTTACTGTTTCTTAATTATGACTTGCCTTATGCCTTGTCTCAAATCTTGCTCGTCTGTTAAGAGCATTTCTTTCTCATTATTGTCCCTCGCCAACCTCTCCTGCCCTTGGCATGGAAGCTAGTGCTGTCATTTACCCCATAGCTGGGTGACCTAAAGATGGCTGGAAGATGTCTAGCTGGTGGAAAACTCATGCTGAAACTGATAGAGCTTGCTACAGACCTTATTGGAAGACCTATGAAGTGGAGATGAGAGCAACACAGAAACATTATTTCTCTGCAACTATTACACCAGCTAGTTCCCAACTGTTCAAGGTACCTCAACATCTTCTAACCACTAAATCTGAACCTTTACAGTCTCACGAACAGACAGCCAATATTTGTGCCAATAAAATTGCACAAATAAACTCTTATCTGGATGCCAGATGAGATGGAAGAAAAGCACAATACACTGTCAGGTTAATTTATGGACCCGTTTGACCCAGTTACAGCAATGGATATTGACAGGATCCTGTCATCTGGGATCTGTGCACTGGATCCTCGCCCATCTTGGCTGTTAGAATCATGTAAGGACCACAAAAATGAGCCTTTGAAGTCTCTCTTAAATCAGTCACTAACTCAGGGCACCTTCCCCCAGCCACTCAAACAGGCAGTTATCCATCTGCTAATTTAAAAAGTCCCCAGACAAAAATGACACGGCCAATTACCTCTCAGAGCTAAAACACATGAGAAGAATTACACGAGGATGCTGAAGTGAAGGGAGACACAATGTTAGAAGGGAAGCTGAGTTTTAAAAGAGATCGGAAGGCTTTGCCAATTTCCTCTCTTTAAAGAGCCACTGAGATCGCTCCTCAGAGGGTTTGTTTGTTTCATCTTCACCTCCCAGAAGGCTCTGTCAGTTTCACCTCCCCTTCTCGTATCTGCAAAACTCTCCTCCAGCACCACATTTCAAAGGAATCGATTTTCTTCCTGTCAGCTTTCTTCACTATCCGACCTGCACATTCATACATTGTAATCGGGAATACCATTATTTGGATTATCTTGATCTTGGTTCCCAGAAAGACATCTTTATCTTTAAGGATCTTTTCTGGTTCCCTCCCTTGCTCTTCCAAGTCTCAATCTTCTTCTGATTTCTTCATCGCAGTCTCCCTTTTCGTTGATGATTGAGCCAAGGAATATAAAATCTTGAACCATTTCAATTTCCTCATTGTCAGCTTTAAAATTGACTAGTTGCCCTGTCCGTTCTATTCTTGTAAGTCAGCTGTCTAACTGACATGCTCTTAATGGCCTTTTCCCCGCTGTCTTCCTCTTTCCCTACTGCTTTCCACTTTTCCTAGCATTATTGTCTCTTCCAGTGATTGTTGACCAAAGTACAACAGCCTCAGGGCCAAGATAGAAGTGACGAATTACACTTGACTGGCAAGTGAACACACTCACATGAATTCCTCCCTGTTCACCTGCACTCCACTTGCACTCCACTCGGTCACTTCTAGCTTGGCCCTCAGTTTCATCACTTTAGCTTCTATGGAAAATTCAGACCTGGTTTGATCTAGAGCCTTCTTATTTATCTTTTTGTCTGGCCGTGGCATCTGCAAAACTCTCTTTCAGCACCACATTTCAAATGAACCCATTTCCTTCCTTTCATCTTTCTCTATGTCCAGCTTTCACATCCATACATGTAAAGATTTTTTAAAGAGTAAAAGCTCCTCCAATAGCTTTGATTTTTGTCTAGTGGATTGCATTCAGCCGCAAATAAGCCAACTGGTCTGTGGGTTGAGCTGCATGCCGATTGCTGCCCTACGCCTCTACATGTGGCTATTTATATCCCAACTCAGGTGTATTATTCCTTCTATATTTTCTGGGAATTGGCCAGCTGTGTGTGTTTCAGAGAAGCACTCACTTAATTGTTACTCTCACACAGAAGTCCACTATTATGCTGGGATCCTCTCTATTCACACTAATCCACCAAGGCCTGAGACAGAATAATTGAAAATCTGGAAAGGCTCCCAGAGTGAGGCTAAAGGAAATCAAGTATTCTATGCAGGGTACATTGAGAGGTATATTTCAGCCTGTCACAATAATATTGTTCATCGTGGAGAAGAGATAAACCAGGCCCTCTGCTTCCAAAGCACCAGGACATTTCTGTGCTATTTCACATGCCCTTAGAGTCGCAAGGAAAGTCAGAGCAGGCGTTGGCATCACGCATGCGCCTCTGAACTGCAAGACACACCTGGACTCCACTGAACCCGATGGATCCATCTGTTGAAGCAGATGCGACCGCTTGTCATTTGGGATTAGGAAATGTTCCCCGTTTCATTTATATTGATTTATACTTTTCTCAGCAGTTGCATTTCTATGTTTTCTCGCTGTTGGTTCTACAGGGATATTTGTACTGTGTACACACCTTGGCTGTTTCAACACGTCCTGAAAGGGACGGCCCACTTACCAAAAGCTGGCATCTTTTCCCCTTTACTCCAGAGGCTCAGTTTTCAAAGTTGCAGGCTTTTTGGCTTCCGTTTTTCGGCACCTTTTTTGGGAATACGCTTTTCACGGTCCCCAAAAAGGCACCAAAAAAAAATGGAAGTCAAACTGCCTGCAATTGTTTTGAAAACAGAGACATTGCCCGTGTTCCGTGAGTGGTCCATCCCTGTAAGGACATGCGGAAATGGCCATTGCTGGTTCCAGTGTGCATTTACGTGGTATATATACATACAACGTAGGTGCCATTATAATGGAACGGTTCCATTATAAGAGAAAGGGACTTTGGACTGCACTGTTGTGTACTATCTGCTGCTGTACGTATTTTCCATTGTTTATTGGATGTCCTGTCCTGTTGATTGCATTGACTGTTGCTGTATGCATTTTCCCGCTATGTAATTTCTGCATCATTTAACATACCATGTTAATACTTAGACTTTGCTTCTGTTCACTTTCAGATTTCTGCTATGTTTTAGATTTCAGCAATCCTAATACACCATTGCATTGACTTACTCTAATCCACCAAAATTTACACTGAATGAGAAAGGTTGGACTATAAATACCATAAATAAGTACACTTGTACATATGTGGTGGTGGAGAGTGCCCTCAAGTCATAGCTGACTCATGGCGAACTCTGGTGGGGTTTTCATGGCAAGAGACTAATAGAGGTGATTTGCCATTGACCGCCACTGCAACCCTGGGCTTTGTTGGACGTCTTCCATCCAAGTAGTAACCAAGACTGACCCTGCTTAGTTTCTGAGATCTGATGAAATCAGGCTTACCTGGGCTATCCAGGTCAGGGTACACTTGCACACATAACATGCAAATAATGTATGATGCTGATTTATTGAAACAGAAATAATATTCAATATTGTATACATGTTGTGGGAAATGTTTGTGCAAGGAAATAACACAAAAATAAGAATACACTGGTTCAGGTTTACAGAAGGGAGAAAGAAAACTGAACGAGGGATTTGACGGATGGAAGAACAGGGAGAAGAAGTTCAAATAATCCCTATTTTCATATGCTATGAGCATACTTAGAATTGCATTAGTACAATATGATGTTTCTCTATACAGTTGTGGGCTTGTTCCACAGCAGATTATTTCTACATTATACTTTCAACCGAAATTGGCATTCCCGTCACAACCACCAATTGCACTGCGCTCTTGAAAAAGAGATTACGAAACAGGAGTTCAGCTTGCGCCCTGTTGAGCGCATGGTGGTCTGTTATCTTCCTTGAGGGCTGGACGTCTCAGCTGTGGTCTCTCCCAGTGGGGAATTGGTCTCAGGAACATTTCCATCATAGACCACTGTATACAAGAAGAAAGGAATACCTTCCACAACATTTGAAAGTGGTTTTGGGGATGTTTACACCCTGTCAGGGTTTGACTGCATAATTATTGTATGGGTCTGTAGACCTTATTACTGTGGGTTTGTTTTTCTGTGTGAATTGCTCCATGGCAGCAGATGTGAAAGATCTCCACCCGAGAGCTCAGAGAGTCTTTGCCAATCTGAGTAGACAATACTGACCTTGATGGACCATCAGTTTGAATCAGTAAGGACGGCTTCATGTGTGTTATGTGTTCCTATCCCTGGTTTCAGGAGAGCACTGGGAAGTGAAAGTGGCTTTGGGGGAAGCCATGTGGCATGGTCCCTGTGGCCCCATTACAAGAGTCACTCCGCTCAGTGGGCATTCGCTCCCCCATTACTCCCTCCTCAATTTTTTAATTAAGAGTTTTATATAATAAAAACGACACAACATAGAGATACAATTACACAAAAACTAGCAAAAAATCCCAGCTAACGGATGAACAAAAATAACAACCATACAAACAGGACAAAGAATAAATGTAAAAGAGAAAGAAAAAGTATATAAACTAAAAGGAGGATTCCACAACAAATATCTGTATTTTCATTTTTTTCTTACTCTCTTTTTTTCTAATGTCCAAGTTCCTTACTCCATAGATCCACAAGTCATCAAATCATCATTGTCTATTTTGTGTACAAAATCAATAAGGGATTTCCATTCTACAACAAATGGACATCTTGTCTTCTCTCTGATCAGTGAAGTAAGTTTGGCCATCATTGCTAATTCCATCACAAGGCAATTGGAATTGTTAAATCTGAGATAATTGTTGAATTGACACCAATTATCATTGCCAATGAGGAGTCTAAGCCTAGTGGCCTCTGAGGCCCTGGCATGGTTGCTAGAGCTTGGTCCTGCTGGTTCATGGCCACCAGCTGTCATTTGTGGCCCACTAGGACATGTCCCTGTAAAGTAGAGCCAAACTATAAGTGATGCCTGACACTAGTTGGACACTTGTCAGCTTCCCTCAAATTTTGATGGGAAATGTAGGCGTCCTGGTCTTGCAGCTTGGCTCTCCGACTGCTGTCCAATGGACTTTTCAACTGTCACTTGTCCAACATTCCACCAAGCTGCCTACATTTCCCATCAAAACTTGAGGGAAGCTTACAAGTGTCCAACTAGTGTCAGGTGTCACTTGTAGTCTGGCTCTTAAAAGGCCGATTCTTCCCTAGCTAAACTCAGTGTGTGTGGTGAGCTCAACTGTGATCTCTTTGTTAAACCTCATTATAGCCCAACCTCCAGTGCAGACACCCTATCTCCATGCCACTGTTAAGCTTGCCAGACTTCCTGTTTGGGTGGGAGGCATCCCAGCAGCGGGCCCCATTGTCTGCTGCTGTTTGGTGGGAGAAAAATAAATTTCAAAGAAGTGTAACCTGATACAACCTGGAAGTGACAAAGGATAACTCTAGGAATTTCTGGAAACTCTATGGTCTCACCACCATTGAGTTTTCCATGATTCCTAGAGCTAGCTTTTGTCACTTCCAGGTATGATGTAGAGATGTTGGTGATATCACACATGATTGCTTGTCACCACCTCAAGACCTCCTGCTGGTTGTTAGACTGAGTTATGGCTGATCTGACTCTAGCTCCACACACAGAGAGGCACTGATCTGCCTATAGCTTTTCTTTGCTGTCATATAATGGGCCATTTCCACACGGCTTACCTTGTTCCGGAAAACAGCGGAATCTTACACGAAATCGCACGAGAAGTCACTGTTATCATGTGAAATCACGCGAGAAGATGCTGTTATCGCATGAGAAGACGTGATAACAGCATCTGCTCGTGTGATTTCACATGAGATTTCGTTGTTTTCCAGAACAAGGTAAGCTGTGTGGAAGCGGCCATGGTATGCCGAGAGAACTGATTACTCCACCACTTCCCTCTCTCATGCTGCCAAACATTAAGCTTCAGATTGCTGAAGCTGCAGCCCCGAGGGTGCCTCTCTCCAAACCCCCTAACTGGTAAGTCAGGGTGCTGACCAACCATTCTTAACTTGAGCAAAAGCCAATATATCCAGGGAACAAGACATTTACCCCATGGATGCTAAGCTTTGTGCAAAACATAATACATAGATCGGAATGGTTCTTTGTCTTTTCATGCAATGGAAAGTTCAGTTTCCTTCCTGTCTTTTGAAAAACAATTTCGATCCCCCCCAAAGCAAAAGCATTGTTATATCAATGACTTAAATCTTTTCAGAATGAGATATAAGGGGCGGGGGGGGAGAAGAGATTTGATTGTGTTAATACTGAGGATTCAGTCGCTGTGATAAGCATCCCGCATGACACAAACGCACTGACAGTTGTTTACCCTCGTTTGCTAGTTTAACACAAAGGCAGTGCTCTATGACTCATTTTTTAAAAACTGTTGTTCACCTTATGGATTCCATAAAGCCAGGCTCTCAACTGGAACTCTATTAAGCCATCATTGCATTCTCCTCGAGGAAATGAGCTAGCAAGCAATTACTTGAAGCTGTTTTCCACTTAGGGATTCTGTTTTGTAAAGCTGAATGTTAACATCTGAACTGAAACAATTATGCTCTGGCGGCTTGTGAAACACTTCCAGAGAAACATTGAGCCAACAACAACAACAACCCCTAAACAAGGTACCTCCTCTAATAAACTCCACTAATAAAGAGCCCCCTCTGTAATCATCCCCCTCACACACAGAATTAAAAACGAAAGACCTCAAAATACTCACAAGATAATCTGTATTTTAATCACTCTTGTAGTGTTCCTTTGAATCTGTTATCTCCCCCCCACCTTCTTTCTGTACCGTTCTTTGTTCCGAAAAAATAAAAATGAAAATAAATAAAAAATACAAGATAGCATGGTTTCAAATGGTTTCCAAGCTAGATGTGAAGTGCTGCCCATGTGATCTGGTGAAGTATCTTTAAAAATGCTTAATTTTACACACAAACTCTCCTCTCAAAGGGCCAAGCTACACATGACGAATGACACTTGAACGGCAAGTGTATTTCTCCCTGTTCACTTGCCATCCACTCAATCCACTTGCCGTTCTTCGGATGGCATGCATATTTATGGTATGATAAAGTAAAAGCGGACTCTATGTTCTTACATCATTATATTCGGAGAAGCCTATTCACAACTTGGAAGAAGTACAGGAATTACCTACAAGATGGAATCCCCTTATGGGTGGTTCCATATGAAGTAATAGATCCGAGAACTGTCGATAATGAACAACAGTGTTTAACATACAAGGAGATAACCCGAATGGAATTTTCTAAACCCAAAATAAAGACGCAGGACGAGTTGTCTCCAAGTTACGATTGGTTTCAGTACAGACAGATCAGAGATCTTTATAATTCGGACTGTGTGAAGGGAGGGATAAGAATGGAGAATTCGGAATTAGAACAGGCACTTTTACAAGAGGATAAAAAGGAAATCTCTAAGGTATACAAAGTGCTGCTGAAATGGTATACTGAAGATGAAACAGTTAAAGTGCAAATGGTGAAGTGGGCTATAAACTTTAATAAAGAAATAACAATGGAGGCGTGGGAATACTTGTGGAAAAATACGTTGAAGATCACGACATGCACCAATATTAAAGAGAATGTCTATAAAATGATTTATCGTTGGTATCTGACACCAAAGAAAATTGCGCTAGGGAATTTGAATACGTCTAACAAATGCTGGAAATGTAAAAAGCATGAGAGATCTTTGTATCACATGTGGTGGACTTGTGAGGTAGCTAGGCAGTACTGGGGGGAAATAATAAGAGTAATAAGTGAGATTTTACAATTTCAAATTAATAAGAACCCAGAACTCCTGCTACTGAACTTGGGAATGGAGGATATTCCAGCACAATATAGGACATTGCTATTTTACATGACAGCAGCGGCTAGACTTTTGTACGCGCAAAAGTGGAAAGTGCAAGAAGTGCCAACTATTGAGGACTGGATATATAAATTGCTGTACATGGCGGAAATGGACAAAATGACAAGGAAACTGAGAGACCTTGATCCAGGACAGTTCAACACGGATTGGGAGAAGCTGAAACAATATTTAGTGAAGAAATGGGAGGTGGGAGGAGAACTGTGGCAGTTTGAAAATTACTGAAATACAATAAAAGTAGAGGGAGGTGACTTTACCGGGGGGTGGAGAGGTAAATGAGAACTTCTAAGCAACTATTTTATTAGACTATTATATATAGCATTAAGTATTATAGGTGTTATTACAAGAACTATAATGATAGAAATTAACTAATTATAAGGATAGAAACTAATTAATTTCATTTCTGGCAATAATTGTATAATGGAGGTAATTTTATAATTGCAATGAAGGAATTTAAGTAAGGTGGGAAAATATATATTAATGTATAGATTATGTATTAAATTGATTGAATTGGTTTGGAGGTATATATGGGTCAAATTGGTTGACTATTTTTGGTGGATAGTTGCATAATGAAAGAATAATACAATTATATAATTAAAACAGTATGAAGATGAGATATGTAGAAAAAGAAATATATAGAGTATAAGTTAAATTGGTTGACTTATATTGAATGTACTGTTTATAGAAGCATCTAAAAATATGCTAAATGAGGGATAAATTGTTTGCCCCATATTGAAGATGAGATTATAAGATAGAGTATAGAGTACCAAAATTAGCTAAATGATTATTACCAAAAGAAAATATGCCAAGAATGTATTATTTAGTTATGTATTATTTAGTTGTTAAAGTAAGTAGGAAGACAGAAGGAGCACTGTGTTATATAGATAAGCTTAGAAGAAAGTGAAAGATTATGTTTGACAGATAGAATAAATTTAAAATGAGTAAGGGAAAAGGGACAAGGGGTTGGAAAACTGTTGGAAGTCAACAAAAGGGGGGGAAAGGGAGGGGGTTAGAATTGGAAAAATTAAAGGAAACTGATTGTAATGTACAATTTAATGATATCTAATCCAATAAAATTATTTAAAAAAAACAAAAAAACAATCAACTTGCCGTTCAAGTGTCATTCGTCATGTGTAGCTTGGCCCTGAGTCAATGAACCTACTTATGTGGTTAAAAAGATGTATGTTCTAAATATATGGGTTTCTTGGGGACCCTGACAGAAAATGTACTAGATATGCAGAAGGGTTCGATCTTTGGCACCTCCAGTTTAAAGAAGCTCAAGTGGGGGAGGTGTTGAGGGAAAAACCCTCTTCTTATAGACCCTTAAGAGGGACTGGAGAGGTGGTGGTTGTGGGAAATGCCATTGAGTTATAGCTGATGTATGGCAACCCCTGCTGGGGTTTTCAAGCCAAGAGACTGTTAGGTTGCCATTGCCTGCCTCTGCACAGTGACCCTGGACTTATTTGGAGGGCTCCCAACCAAGCAGCAACTAAGGCCCATCTTGTGTAGCTTCTGAGATCTGATGAGATCTTGGGCTTGCCTTGGCTATCCAGGTCACTTGAGAGGTACCTGAGGGCCAAGCTACATGTGACGAATGACACTTGAACCACAAGTGAACAGACTCATGTGATCAAGTGGAGGGCAAGTGGAGCGCAAGTGAACAGGGAGGAATACACGTGAGTCTGTCCACTTGCCGTTCAAGTGTCATTCGTCACTTCTAGCTTGGCGCTGAGGTTGGCCGTTTCCACACATGTTGAATAATGCACTTTCAATGCACTTTAGTTATCCTTTAGAAGTGGGTTTTTTGTTCCACATGTGGAAAATCAGTTACAAATGTTCACTAAAGCGTATTGAAAGTGGATTATTCAACATGTGTGGAAACGGCCCTAATGTCTGTTTTAGTCTGAGGCAGCTTCTTGCCTTCTAATGTCCTTTAAAAGCTTTATAGATCATGGGAAAAGACTGCAGAATTGTATATATTGCTGGATCGTAGCTACTTTAAAATGGGGATGGGGTGGGGACTGCAGAATTCAATGCCATAGAATGCCATGATATCACTTCCAGTTGGGTGCCTGGAAGTGACATCATGGCATCATATAACGTTCTAAAATTTCCCCAGCTTTCTATGGTTTTTACATATTGGGAAACCTGGCACCTGTAGCTTTGAACTGGTTTGCAAATGAAACTGTGCCTTGTTTGGTAGAAGTAAACAAAAAAAAAGGTTAACAAAGCACTGGCGGTACACAGAGTCCTCTCCCATGTTTAGACTTCCCAACTTCAAGGTGTGGCCTGGAGTTCTCCCAGAATTACAACTGATCTTGGCACTACAGAGATCTGTTCCCTTGGAGGAAATAGCACTTCATTGGGTGAACCCTATGGCATCACATTCCCACTGAGCTTGTACCCTTCCCCAAACTCTACCCACCCCGGGTAGCACCCCCAAATCTACAGGAATTTTCCAAGCCAGAATTGGCAACCCTAACCATGTTGGTGGAGGGTGTTCTAAGTGGGCAGCTGATTTAATCCTTCTTCAGGGACTCTAATGCCACCAGATTCACCCAGAATATGGCAATACGTTCCAGTTCTCATTGAGAAAACAAAGCAGCGCGTGCCATGGACCACTTCAGAGAGCAGGTGCAATGTTGCATGATTGAATTATCCCCCAAATCAAAGGAATGCACAGTGGCTTGAGCCGGGGACCATACTTTGCCCCCTTGGAAGGAGGAGGAGGCAGAGGCATCTTCAAAGTATACAGTACAAATATCCCTGCAGCTGCTCTGCATGCTCGGCCCACCCACCTCACCCTGTAGAAGTGCAGGATTAGCCGGCTGCTGTTCCCAGAGCCAGGTAGGATTTTTTTCTCCTCTCACCATATCGGCAAGGGGGGAGAGGTGGTTTTCGCCTACCTTGCACTGCAGGCAGAGGTTTGAGGTAATTGGCAATGGTGGTGCATCGTTTTAAGTCACTGGCAGGAGAGAGTTTGGGGATAGGGAGCGGGCTGGTGAGCACCCCTCGGCAATTCCCCATTGGTGGGGAAATGGGGTCTACCAGGGGCAGATTGTATGCTTGTGACAGCTACCACCACCTGGAGACTGCCTGCAGTGAACCCCATGTGCAAGGCCTTCCCTCATACTGCACGGCTGAGGCTTTAGGAGCTTGAAGGGGGGAACCATTTTGCCTGGCTGGCCAGGGAAAAGCCATTACATGGATGGCTCCTACCTGGGGCTGTGGGGCTCGCCCAGACAGGTCAAGGCGGTGGTCCAGGGGTGACCCCGTGGCTTGACCTGTACCACTAGTTTGCCCTTGCCATATTTAACGGTTGATGTTATATTAATAAAGTGGCCCTTTAGTTCCAAATCCTGTGTCTGCCTCTTCATTCCGACTGGGGTGGCAAAAGTCCATTCAAATAGAAAACTGGCAAGTTGGTGAAAAAAATAAGCCTCTTTCCTGGCATCTGGTTTTCTCTGTGAAGAGATGTTTTGTATTGTATGGAGCTGAATGTAAGCTGTTTTCCACCACCTGTGGTGCTTCTGCCAGGGCACAAGTGTGCCACTTAAGAAAATGATGTTGGCAGAGTTCTTCTGAACAAACACAAACTGTGGAAGGAGGAGAGAAAGCAGTTTGGATCCACAGCACCATTCAGTGGCTAGAAAAGTCACTGCTATCCCAAAGGCTTGTCAAAGGTCTGTCAAGTGTACTATCAGCTTCTCTAGTCCTCATTCAGGCACAAACAGACTAACAAACAAGCCCCAGGGACTTAAAAAAGCTTGTGCAAAAGGCTGAGGAAAGAAACCATAGTTAAGAGGTTGCAAGAAATCTATAGCAATGTCGAAATGGAGCTTCAATACCAACAAACCGTTCCTCTTGAAATCAGCAGTTTTCTGATATGAAAGTGGCGTGTGGTTCCATTGGCTCTATCCAAGCCCAGAAAAGCCACAGCCACATTTGGAGAGAGGCTGTGGATCACTGGGAGAGGGCTTTCTGATGCTGTCTAGGAGACCATTCCATCAAGGAGGGACCATCCTGGCAAAGGTCCCAGAGGAAGCGGTCACCAATTTCACTTAGAGCCAAGCTACAGGTGAGGCCTGACACAGGTTGGACACTTGTCAGCTTGCCTCAAGTTTTGATGGGAAATGTAGGCGTCCTGGTCTTGCAGCTTGGCTGTCCATTTAATTAAATACAGAGCGGCAGTCTATGGGAGGGAGAACATGCGGTCGGGAGGGGAGTGCAGCCGTCGGGCTCTCGCCGGGCGCCCCCCCCGCTGTGTGTGTGTGTGTGTGTGTGTGTGTGTAGGGGGAGTTTCTGTAAACTTCAACTAAATGGAGAGCCAAGCTGCAAGACCAGGATGCCTACATTTCCCATCAAAACTTGAGGCAAGCTGACAAGTGTCCAACCTGTGTCAGGCCTCACTTGTAGCTTGGCTCTTGGTTACAAGAGGAAATTATCAGCAAACTTCATTTGGCCCAGCAAATTTGATGCTGGGAGATATCTCTCTAGAGGCAAGCCAGTAGAACCCATGCCAGGAAGGATGTTATAGATAATCTCCAACACTTTGGATTGAACCGGGAAACCAATTGGAATAATATGCCTAGTCAGTTTCAGTCTGTCTGTCTGTCTGTTTGTTTGTTTGTAGTCCACCTTTCTCACTGAGACTCAAGCCAGATTACACAGTATGAGATTAGTACAATCAGTATCAAGTACATTTCAATATAGTATCAAGGACATCTGCAACAAACAAACAAACAAGTTTAAAAAACATAGTATTAGCAAGAATCCAATACAGAGTAGAAAAAATACTGAAACAAAATATAATTTTAGGAGTGACATTAGACAACATGGAGCACAGGTGGTACATAGTAGTACATATTTAAAGCAACAGATAATACGTAAGGCAATAAAGTGATGAAGTCTACCGTCCCTAACTCATTAGCAAAGCATCTAAGACCCCATCCTTACACTACAGCCCTCCCGTTTGAGTAAAAAGCCTTTTTGAATAGTTCAGTTTTGCATCATTTTCAGAGAGCCAGGAGAGTGGGGGCTCTCCTGACCTCCTCAGGCTGGTCATTCAACAGGATAGGGGCCACCACAGAGAAAGCCCATGCATGGGCTGCTGTTGATTTCGCCCATGTGTAGCCTGGCACCTGGAGGAGACCCTGTTCAGATGAGCGAAGCTGCCATAGAGCTCAATCTGGTTTTGCTTCCTCCCTCATCATCCTTCTTGTTACTCACCTCATTTTTCAAAATGAAACTCGGACAGCCCAAATGGCTCCTAATTCCCATGGAGTAATCATGTGAGATCTTGATATTTAAACACTTTGTAATGTTATCACTTTTAAAAAAAATAAGATTTTTTTCTGAAAAAAACCCCCATGATTCATTAAAAAAAGAAAAAGAAAAAGGTATCTTGGACTTAAGGTTGCCAACTTCTAGGTAGAACCTGGAGATCTAGAACTCCCCTGGAGAAAATTACTACTTTAGAAAGTGGATGCTAACTGGCAATAGTGCTCCAGGGTTTCATAGAGTTCTTTCATATCACCTGCTACCCAAATATTTTCTCTGCAGATGCCAAGGATTAAACCTGGGACCTTCTGCATGCAAAGAAGATATTCTACCTAGGGTTACCAATCTCCCACTGGGGGCAGGGGATTCCCTGCTCCCCCCCTCCCCCCCCACTGCTTACTTGAATGGTGGGGGGGAAGGCAGGGGAACGTGCCTCCTGGAGCACGCTCCAAGGTGGTGTGGTGTTCTCCTGTGCTCCGCGGTGGGCTGGTTTGGGCCCCAAATGGGGCAAATTGGACCTGTTTGGGGCCTAAATTTTCCTGCTGTGAAGCATCAGAGCTCTCCAGGGCCCTACTGGCAGTGCTCCTGCACTCTACAGCAGGTCAAATCAGGCCCATTTGTGGCCAAAATTGGTCTGCTGCAAAGGGGAGGAGCACTCGAGGGCCCTGCATGAGGATGTCATGCTGCCCCAGCTGTGTTCCCACACTCCACAGCTGGCCAATTTCAACCCCAATGGGCCTGATTTGGCCCACCGTGGAGTGCAGGAGCATTGCCGAGAGGGCCCTGTAGAGCTCCTGTGCTTCACTGCAGGCAAATTTAGGCCCCAAATAGGCTGAAGTCGACCCACTGCAGAGTGCGGGAACTCTCCCAGGGGCAACACAACGCCCTGCGTGATGACACCACTTCCCAGAAGTGACATCATTGCACAGCCTGGGAGCTACAACACAGGCAAGTGCTTTCCCAGGCGGGGAAAGGGACCTGGTAACCATCTTTTTACCATTTAGCCAGAACTCCTCCTCACAATGCTGGAATGATATCAGCTCTAGGTCTTTGCAGAAGAACCATCAAAACAGCTCCTTCCTTTGACAGAAGTGCTGACCTGGAAGAAAATCACACAAGATTGCAAATTCAGGCACTGGGCATTCATGGAAATTTGGGGAGTGTGCCTGGGGAGGCCAGATTTGGGGGTGGGGAAGGATCTCAATAGAAACATGATGCCATACAGTCCATCTTCTGAAGCTCCCATTTCCTCCAGGAGCACTAATTTATGTAGCCTGGAGATCATTTGTAATTGTGGGAGAATGTTAGGCCCCGCCTGGAAGTTGGCAATCTTAGAGCAGGACCACAAGTGACAAAAGGCACAGATTGGACACTTGTCTGCTTCCCTCAAGTTTTGATGGGAAATGTAGGCAGCTTGGCGGAATGTTGGACAAGTGACAGTTGAAAAGTCCATTGGACAGCAGTCAGAGAGCGAAGCTGCGAGACCAGGATGCCTACATTTCCCATCAAAACTTGAGGGAAGCTGACAAGTGTCCAATCTGTGCCTTTTGTCACTTGTGGTTCTGCTCTTAGAAGCATCTGACCCCGGACATCGCACAGTAGCAAAACAATTCAGATAGGAGACACAGCATTTCTGAATCCACATGTCTGAAAAGCCACCTATCCCTATATGAACCAGTGACCCTGTTAAATTCCTCTTAGTTGCCAGCTCTTTGTGCCTCCCCTCCCGGTTATAGCACCACTGATATGGAATGGTCTTCCTTCCAGAGAAGATAAAAGCACTTCACTGCTTACCTTTAGAAACAGGGTAATTTGGCAGCAATTTTCAAAAATAGTTACAGAATTGTAGAATCATTCGGGGGTAGGTAACTGAAGAAATGAAGGGTGTAGCATATGGTATAAAAATGGGTTTCGGTCTAGTTATGGATTACATCAGGTATTCTTTTGTGAGCTGCCTTGAATCTTTTGGGGGAAAGGCAGGAGATAAATGTTGCTAAATATCCTAAGATAATATCGGAAAGGACCTTTAGACACCACTCTGAGATAAGTCGTAAACCGGGGTACTCAGAGGGCTTCCTTGCAGGATTTTTTTCTTCGGATTGCCCTGCTAAATCTTCATAACACCCTGTGGGAAAATGAAGTAAACCTTGAGAAGAATGTCTTTGAGAATATTATGATGTTGCAAAAATTTGTCAGAAAGTTGTACTATTCTGAATGCTTGCAATGATGGCTATTTTATCTGATGAAGAAAATATCTGAAATGTTAGACATTTTCCCTCGATGTCTCTCTTCTGCTGTGCGACTTTTTGATTTCCATTGTATGAAAATCCTTTGGGAAGGTTTAAGGTAGTTTTATTGCCCAAGCCAATCAGGCTTTGTTGGCCTTGAAAGCTGATTAGTGTATGATTGGTTCCCACTGCTCTTCCATTCGATATCCTTGAGCTGCTCCTGTATAGTTTATGATACTAAATCTCATATTGTGGAATGGCGTAGGATGCTTTCTGTAACCTGGTTTCCTCCAGGAGATGCCCTTTGAAAAACAAAGAGAAAGAGGATTAAACAACAACAAAATTGAGGCAGGTCTTACTTTTCACTTGATGTGATTTATTGGTTTACAAAGAGAAGATGTATAGTTCCACTCAATGTCAAAAGGCAACTAAATTATGAAGTCTTTGCAGGAACAGGGACAAATAAGCTTAGCCGAGTTCCCACGAGGGCTTTTTTACTGGGAAAAGAGGTGGTGGAACTCAGGACCGCACAATGACGTCACTTTGGGTAAGCTGGAACAAGGGGGGAGATTTTTGAAGTTTAAATCACCTTTGGTGAGAATGGTCACATGGCTGATCTCCAGACAGAGGAGACTTTAGACAGGGGGCGGGGTCACCAGCCATGTGACCATTTTCAAGAGGTGCCGGAACTCTGTTCCGCCGCGTTCCAGCTGAAAAAAAGCCCTGGTTCCAACCACCCAAACACTAGCAGGTGAGGGACCCGGGAAAGCCTATGGGTCAATGGTAGATCACTATAGTTACATATATAGGTTCAATCTTGAACTTCTCAGAGTCTTTCTCTATGAGACATCTATCACATGAAGAAAATGTGTCACGAGAGGCAATGTTAGCCAGGAAAGGTAGTTTCAAAAGACAGAGCCAATGGCAGGGCAAAGGCTTTGCTATACAGCGGAGCTGTGTGAAGGGGCTGTGAAATGCCAGAAAGGAAACTTCAGCCCATTATAACCTTTCCAGGTCCCAGCATAGTTCTGGAAGGCAGCTCCTGTCCCTTTCCATTCCTCGCTGCCCTCTGGTTGTGATCCCACATAGTTTTAGACTGGAGAGGTGAAATTGACAGAGCCTTTGGGGAGGTGTAGTTGAAATTGACAAACCCTCTGTGAATCGATCTCCACCGGCTCTGTCTTTTAAAACTACGCTTCCCAGCTAACATTGCATCTCCCTATATTTGACGAACACGCACCGAGGCATCTTTTGTAGAGAGGCTCTCCGAAAGCAAGACTGGGAAACAATTGTACCTGAGACTCTTCTGAACTTCTGGCCAATCATGATAGATAAGACTAGGCTAAGCAGACTTGTTGAGAGTTTCAAGTCTCAGAGTGAATGGATCTACCTTCTGTTCTTGGCCTAAAGTGGTCACAGTCTATGAAAAAGGGAAAGATGAAAGTTCTTTAATGGACACTTATTGTTGGGAAATGATCCTCTCCAAATATCAGGGTTGCAAACACTGAGTTGGTAAATTCCTGGAAATGCCTTCCTGTGGAAGGCAGGGCTTGGGAAGGAGAGGGGACACAGCAGGGTATAATGTCAGACTGTACACTCCGAAGCAGTCATTTTCTCTAGGAGAACTGATCTCTGAGGTCTGGAGATCAGTTGTAATTCTGGAAGCTCTCCAAGACTTGCCTGGAGGATGGTAACCCAAATATCTAAGAGCTAAACAACAAGAGACAAATTACACAAGGATGCTTGCGTAAAGGGAGTCACAATGTTAGCCGAGAAGCCGAGCTTTAAAAGACAGCTCGTAAGGGTTTGTTTTTTTCCCTCCTCATCTTCTAGAAGGGGAGGTGAAACTGAGGGCAAAGCTACAAGTGACAAATGACACTTGAACGGCAAGTGTATTTCTCCCTGTTCACTTGCACCCCACTCAATCCACTTGCTGTTCAAGTGTCATTCGTCACTTGTAGCTTGGCCTTGACAGAGCCTTTGGGAGGCGAATAGGAAATAAACAAACCCTCTGAGGAGCGATCTTTGCTGCTCTGTAGAGAGGAAATTGACAGAGCCTTCCGATCTGTCTTTTAAAACTCAGCTTCCCGACTAACATTGCGACTCCCTTCACGTGAGTGTCCTCGTGTAATTCGTCTCTTGTAGTTCAGCTCTTAGTCTTTGGTTTTTTTTCTAGTGTTGCTGAACACATGAAAAAAATTTAATAGGTGAATGTTACAGACACCTTCCTGTTCTCGGCCCTTTGGGAACTCTGATTAGTGACTCTTCATAGCTAAAAGGATGTTGACGCTGCCTTTCTCCATAACACTTCCATGATTAATGGCGGGAAGATCAAGCTCCGGAGAATTTGCATACAAGGACCAAGGGCGTATTGCATCTTGTTATTGACTCATAGATCTTTGGCTGCACAGCTATCCCTTTGCCTGACCCAAACCGCTGCACGGATCTTCACTTTTTTTATATCTACTTGTTACTCTGTTGGGAAAACTGAAACTATCTCAGGAGTCTGTGATGCCGGAGGAGTTTTATGGTGATTTGTAGCTTACAGTTCCTGAACTTCTGTAAGAGGGTTCAGAGTAAAGCACTCATAAAAGGTTTGAAGCACTCCCATAATTTCAAATCATTTTGCACGGTAGAGAGCAATTTAAAATTGTTTGAAGTGCTTTAATATTTTTGTTATAAGTGCATCAATTTGGAAATAAGTCATGCTGTGTGCTTTTAGAATAGTTTGAGATATACCGAACTTAAAAATTTAGCATCCAAAGTGGAAAATAAGTGGGGGGAGGGAGAGAGAGGATAACGTTAGAGTACAAAGAATTTATCGTTATAGTGGAGGATGACAATGGTTGGTAATTAAAACAGACAATTAGACTAAAGCTGTTTATAGCCAACTATACAAAGTGACATGGGGGGTATGTGTGAGAACATTTCTTCTTGACTGACAATGACAGACATAGAACTGCACTGGTTACAATATATTTCTTAACCCAGTTGAAAGAACCAGTTATATAAAGCCCTATATGGCATGAACCCAGTGTATCTTGCTAACATCTGATCCCACAAGAACTTCAATATTTCAGGTCACCTAGTCTTATTTTCACTTTGCTTACCATCTAATCTGTGCAAAGTTCAAGTCCAATAGCACCCTAAAAACCAACGAAGAGTTTCCAGGTCTTTAAGTTGCTACTGGACCTCAAACTTGCTCATTTTCTGCAGTCCAACATGGCTACCCACCCAAAACTATTCTGTATACTTTGTCTCAGCCTTGTTTTGGAATTGTGAATTTTTGTCTCCATACATCATGTTAACACATATAGATACAGATGATTAAAATCTCATAGCAGCCCATTATATCTTTTCAAGGTGATTTTTCAAAGGCCTGCTTTCCTCCCATTCCCCCATTATTCTTTGATGAAGCTCTCAAATAAGCCTGCCCATTGCTGGATATCATCTTGGACTGGCCTTCACAATATACCCACCTTATATGGCATTGCTGGTGAGCACTCAAGAAAGGTTCTTCTGTGATGCAATGCATCCCCCAAACTTGAGAATTCTCTCCCCTTACAGGTCCATCAGCATCCTCTTTGATGGCCTTCCAAAAGTCAGTAAAAATGTGTTCACTCCAGAAATCACAGAGCTCCTGACCTTAGATGTACCTTAGACGTGGCTGATACAGCACCGAAGATGATGGGGAAGGAGGAAGGACAAGGGGTGGGGGAAAGACTCCAAATGAATCACCATTTGCAGAGCAGCCACTACAAAGGGAGAGCATGAAAGGAAGTAGAAAATGATGTGAATTCTTCTCCGGCTTGAAGATACAATCAGAGAAGACAATAATCCTGAACTCGAATGCTTCCTTTAATGATGAAGATGAGCATTATGGGATGCCACAGCTAACATCCCAGGCACAAAGGGTAGAATTATTATTTCTACTCTCACTTTGTCTAGAAGATAAGAGTAGCAATAAAACTGAACTGGAAACCACATTGCCCTCAGAGTAAATTCAACTGTTTTGTTTGGCATGAAACTTGGGAGATAGCTTTAAGAAAATCATCATCCCTCACTCCCTCTTATGAATGTTCTAATAATGTTGGCCTACCTTACATGGTAATTCTAGGGACTTCTGGGATAATATTTCCTAAGGGTTTGGTATTATCCTCTTCCTTTCCCAATATGGGAGAATTTAATGGCAACCACTTTCCTTTGGGAAGATATATAGTGGTATTTTGGTGGAGAGTGCCCTCAAGTGAAAGCGGACTTATGGTGATCCTTGGTGGGGATTTCATGGCAAGAGACAAACAGAGGTGGTTTGCCATTGCCTGCCAGCAACCCTGGTCTTCTTTGGAGGTCTCCCATCCATTTCCTAACTAAGGCCGACACTGCTTAGCTTCTGAGATATGATGAGATTAGGCTCACTTGGGGCCAAGCTGGAAGTGATAGTGATCGAGTAGAGCGCAAGTGGAGTGCAAGTGAACAGGGAGGAATACATGTGAGTCAGTTGACTTGCCATTCAAGTGTAATTCGTCACTTCTAGCTTGGCCCTTGGGATATCCAGGTCAGGGTATATAATTGTGTTAATATTCGAGATGGGCACTAACCAGAAAAAAACCAAACCATGCAGTTCGCGGTTTATCAAATTTCATGAACCATGAACTTTCATGAAACTGCCCCTGGTTCGCAAACTAGTTTGTTTGGTTTGTGAAAAAGTCACAACCAGGTCAGAAAATAATCACTTCCAGGTCAGCTGAAGGTTACTTCTGGTTTAGCAGAAGGTCTGCAGGAAGTCTGTCTCCTGTTGCCTAGGAAACATTGCTTGGCACCAGGCTGTCTGCAGTGACGAAGCAAAAAACAAACCAAATGAACTAGCCGAAAAGTTGGTGGCGGTTCATCAGAAATGAGATCTGACGAACCGTGGTTCGCGAACCACGAACTGGCCTGGTTCGTGCTTAATTTTGGTTCATATTTCAGTACATACCTATCTCTAGTTAATATACAGTAAATTTTTGGACCAACAATTACAAAAATGAATTCATGCAGGAAAATGTATTGGGCCAAGCTGTAAATGTAAAATGAGTCGCTCTCTAAACTGAGGCTGTGGGGAGATTCCTTAGGTAAGCTTACTAGGGAAGTCAAAACAGTTCAATATTTGTTCATCTCAACATGACCTCTGCATAGATGTAAACGCTTTGGACAATGACAGAGATGGCAGGGATTTTTTTTAAGCAAATAAACTTCCCAGCATCCCTGTCAGATATATGTCACCCAATAACATAAACCCAGTTTGCTTCCCACCGGCTTCCCAATAATGTCAGGCCTCCAGAACAAATGAGTCAGAATACAAATTAATCAATATCTCACATAACTCATGCTGGGTGTTAGTACAGTGTTGCTTAATCCTTATGCTGTAAATTGATTTCTGAAATAATAATAGATGGGAAGAGGGAGAGGACTTATTTTCTTGCTTTGCAATTCACTCTGCAGCCTGGATGTCTTTTCTCTCCCCTCCCCTGCTTTAAAAACAATTTACTTTTCCTGACTGCCTTGTCAGCTTGATTGGCAGAATTGTGGGTAGTCTTCCATAAGGCAGATGTGTGGGGGTTGTAGACAGTTCAGACAAATACCTGGCAATATGTTTTCCTTTCTTCCTTCACTGAAAAAGAAAGGTTTGGTGAATGCTGGAAGTTATTCCGTATTCAAAAAATGATTGTGTCTCATAGTTAAATCAGCCCAAAGAGGGGAAAAAAAATCAATTCATCCCAAGCTCAGACAAGAGAAATATTTTTAGGAAGTGATTTATTAGGAAGAGATGGCAGTGGTGTAAATCTGATTATACTGATGGTTTTGAAAATTACAACCTTCTACTGCTAAAATTATTCTCAATCAATGCAGTGCAGGCATTGTGTTTTTAGAGCTAGTGTAGCATAGCAGGTAATAGTACAACTGCAGAGAAATGGATCTACTGCCGTTTTGTTTTTAACTTCAAAGCATCCACAGGGGGAGGAGACAAGTGGGTCAAGGAAGTGGCCGTGATGAAAATGGTACCAGTCCCTTTCACCGGCAGAGATGGAACTAAGGTTCCTTTCACACACGTTTGATAATGTTCCTTCAATTCACTTTAGTGATTGGTTGGAAGCGAATTACCTAGCATGCAAGAAAACAGCCTAAATAAACTAGCGTTTAGGGCCTCAAATTATGAGAGGTCTCTAAATTTAAAAAACAATTATTCATAATGGCTAATTTGGTAATTCTGTGGGGCCTTTTGACGTTGCTTAGACTCTCAGCATATCTTAATACGGCCCTATTCAGCCGGACGTTTTCCCAACCAGATTGTCTCCCTGACGCTGCAATTTCCCTCATGCAGAAACATTTTGGTGTCTTCTTCTAGGAAATCTGCATTCTTTCTTTCTGGGTCTAGTTCTCACTGAAGTGGTAAAGCTGTGTTTGAAGTATACCAGTTGAGATTGAAACTCACATTATTGCATGCATAACAGTTTGGTGTGGTGGTTAAGAGCGGCAGGACTCTAATCTGGAGAGCCGGGTTTGATTCCCCACTCCTCCACTTGAAGCCAGCTGGGTGACCTTGGGCTAGTCGCAGCTCTCTCAGAGCTCTCTCAGCCCCACCCACCTCACAGGGCGTTTTATTGTGGGGATAATAGCAACATACTTTGTAAACAGCTCTGAGTGGGCATTAAGTTGTCCTGAAGGGCGGTATATAAATCGAAAGTTTTTATTATTATTATTATTATACTCATAATTCACTCCCCCAAATCCATGAATATAGAAAAGTCAATGTGCAAGAGAAGGATTCTACCATAATCTAGACAAAGCAGTTTTCTATGTACAGGTTCCTTTTTGAGGAGAAGCAAGTCATCTGCTACCTGAAGTGGTACATCCCAGACACACATTGGCTGCTTCAGCAAGAACCAGGCCTTAGTTACCATGACACTTACACCTCTGCCTCCTAATATCTATGAATAGGTCTTTCTTTTGTGACAGTACTCACTGATATTTAATATAGGCACCTTTTCTTGAGGCTCTCCCAAATCCTGAGGGGGGAACTGGTGGAAATCAGTGCAAACTTTTATATATAGGGTTGCCAGTAACCCCTGGAAGAAATTGGGTTGTGGTGATGGCCTGGTATTGCACCAGTGTGCTGACTTCACTTCTGGTAAAAAAAATGATATCATTAGATGCTTGAGTCTTCTGGCTTTAACCCTTCAAAGTACTTCCAGCCAAGAGTCCCATTTTTGCCACTGTGAAGAGAAAATGACTGCAAAGGGGGGTCCCATGGATCATGCCTTTCCTGGGGTGCAATCTCTCTGAAACTTGGGGGGTCTTTGTAGGACAGAGGGGACTATGTCCCCTGCAAATCTGGTGGGTATTGGACATCGGGAAGGTCAGTTTGTGGGGTGTTTAAAGAGCCCTGCTCCTTGCACATGGCAGGAAAGGGCCCTTTAAACTCTCAGCTGGCAGGCGGGAATCCTTTCTGCCACCTGCCAGCTGATCATTTAAAGGGATCTTTAAAGGGCCATGAACAATGAACATGTTTGTGAACAGGGTCATGTTCGTTACTGTTCGTTGTTCATTGTTTGTGGATGGCAACGAACAACAAACAGCTTGTTCGGGTTTTTTTTTCCATTTGTGCCCATGTCTAGTCCTAACATCCCTACTTTAAAAAAAAAAAAAAACCTACCTATGACCTACAGAGTTCCAGGCAATCAGCCCACCACAACCTCCTTGCAGCACATTGTTCTTCGATGGCAGGGCCTTGGGAGTGTAGGCGGCAGTGTACAAACATAGAAGCACTGAACCCTGTAGCACAGCTGGGGGGTCTAAGTTAGCAATGGCATGGATACAGGCACACCATCTGCACCACCTGCTCTTCCTTTCTCTGAGATAGATCGTTGTCCCTCGTATCATTGCTTATTGGAACCGTTTTCCATTTCTTCAGCATTAGAGGTGTTTCTGGCCCGAGTACTCTGAAACAATAAGACAATTTTGGAATCTAGTGGGGGTCCCCTCTCCCTTAGAGTGGCTCCAGACTATTTGGAATCATTCTTCGGGAGCATTTAATTGGACCAAAGTGGCTGTTCTTTTCGAGCCGCTGGTTGTTATTTAAGATAAAAATACCCCCCAGCTCACACTCTGTGTGAGTTTTCATATGCAATTGAATCTTGGATCCGAGATTAACCCAGTTTAGCCTTTACAAAAGCTTTTGTGACTTCTCTGGACATGGGAGAATTTCCTAGAACTTTATCCCCAAGGATCAAGAAACAGATGTTTCAACCTAGGGCAGGATCTTTGCTCTCTTATTACCAAATTCTCTTTGGGCAATGAACTGTATTAATTGTCCCCAATTGAACTGCCCCCAATGCGGATCAGGATACATTTATTTGCAACAGGTTATTGTTGTCTGGGTAGGGGCCAATGGCCCAGCAAGGACAACTCTTCCTTCTCATTCAGGGGAAAAAAATAACTGAGAGAGCTACTGTAGCAATGTGACTTAACAATATGACGGCTTTTATTTTAGCGGATTGGCCTTCTGCTCTTCTGTATTCGCTTGGGATTCCCAAGGCAGAGTGAGATGTCGATGAATTTCTGGGCCAGTTGCACTGAAATTAGAGAGGTGTGTAATAGGTCTTTTGGTTTTAATATTAAGGAAGCAAATCACCTTGGGGAATGGATAGAGAGCATCTGGTCGGGGAGTGGAGCAGTCCTTGTGCAGGGATTTGAAGGAGCGCATTTGTGTTTTGCTGATCATTTCTAAAATGAGCCTCACACGCTTTCACAAGGTAGAATAATCTCCCTGCCCCTGACTGTGTGCTGTGGTTTATTTTGTGATGTTCAGGTAGTTGAATAGTCTCCCGCATGTTCGCATAGTTCTTCTGGGAAAGCAGAAGATATCGTAAAGTTGGGGATAAGCAAATTGCCCGTCTGTGATTAGACTGCAAATCGAGACCGGAACCTTCCAATGCTTGTCAGCAGTTCGCTCCCCCATGAACACCCAAAACTGTATTACAAGACATTTTGTGCATGTATGTTCTCATGTTGCTTTCCATGTGCCTATCTTTTACCTGCAAATAAAACATTCTTGATAATGGTATGCAAACATTTTGACCTTGCTGGGATGGGTGGGGAAGGAAGCCTCATGACCGGTCTTTTTAATCTCTTTCTTTCTAATCCACTTCATGTTTTTTAATGGGGATACGTGGATTCGAATGGCAATTTATTTCTACATGTGTGTCCTCACGCTGCTTTCCCTCACTTATTTCCCTCTCATCCTTGGGCCTTGCATTTACCCACCAGGGTCTGGGAATAGTCTCCCATTTCCCACCTCAGAGGAACTGAAGAGTGGGAGGGGGGAAAGGCCTCCACATAGTGATGCACAAAAGGACATAGAGACTATGGGAGGCAGCCTAAATCATCACCTGGAAATGACATCACGTTCCCCACAAACTCCACCTTCCCCAGGCACTGCCCCCCAGATCTCCTGGCATTTGCCAAGGCAATGTGAACCTTCCCTGTCCATATCTGTGCACCCAACGCACTTGACAAAAAAATTAGAATACTTTATGCATCTTTACATTTCTCTTTGAGAGCTATGCTTTGATTTAATAAGTTGTTTGTATGCACCACCGTGACGATAGCCACTGACAGATGGATGTTGTGGACATCCCAACCATAAAAAAAGTATATGGACTAGAAAGGCAGCTGCTTTAAAATGATATGTAGTCTGCCCACGAGGATCCTTGGGTGCATAGAATCTATACAAACGAGTTCATTTTGTATGTGAGCCAACAGTGGCTACCTGGCTGGATGCCATGCAGCCACAAAACTACAGACAATTCCTGGATTTCTATGATTTGCAATGAAATTGTCAATGTGGTCATCGACAATGAGCATTGCAAATACGTTTAAGTTGTGCAGATTGAATTGGCCCCTTTTTAAAACACATGCATATGGCAAACTCCTAGCAAGCAAGGGGAAAAAACATGCTAAATATGTGTTGCCTTCCAAATGATTCGATTGTTATGACAAAGGCATATGACATGGGCAATAATCTTGAGGGAAATATTTGTAGCTAAATCTGCACCTGGCTTTCTCGGGTTTGCTGAGCGCATTTTGCAAGGGCAATCATATACTGAAGAACATGACTGAAGACTTGCACAAAATGACTCCACCACGATCCTATCAGTCCAACAACAGTTTCAGCGGTCATGAAGGCAGAGCGCACAACAGTTTCCCATGCACTGTATGCAAGCTGAATGGAAAAATGTGTGCTAAAGATTTCGCAAGAAGAATGCTCAAAGGATTAATAAAATGAAACCAGAATTTGCATACTGGAGATATAACCCTGTGACAAGTTCCAAAGGGCTGATGGTGTGACTGCAGATTTCTCATAGGCAGGGATTTTTTTCTGGGAAAAGAGGTGGTGGAACTCAGAGCCAAACTACAGGTGACGTCTTACACAGGTTGGACACTAGTCGGCTTCCCTCAAGTTTTGATGGGAAATGTAGGCATCCTGGTCTTGCAGCTGTAATGGAGAGCCAAGCTGTAAAACCAGGGAGCCTACATTTCCCATCAAAACTTGAGGGAAGCTGACAAGTGTCCAACCTGTGTAAGGCGTCACTTGTAGTTTGGCTCTCAGTGGGTTGCCCTCGAGAAAATGGTCACACGGCTGGTGGCCCCGCCCCCTAATCTCCAGACAGAGGGGAGTTTAGATTGGCCTCTGTGCCACAATACGCAGAGGGCAATCTAAACTCCCCTCTGTCTGGAGATCAGGGGGCGGGGCCACCAGCCGTGTGACCATTTTCAAGAGTTTCCGGAGCTCCATTCCACCACGTTCCAGCTGAAAAAAAGCCCTGCTCATAAGGCTTGGCACTATTTCTCTACACACAATCCTTCAAACATTTGATTGAATACAGAGAGAGGGAGAGAAGGCACTAAGGTTGCCAACTCTAACTTGAGAAATTCCTGGAGGTCGGGGGAGGAATTCCTGGGGAGGGAGGGAGGTGATACCATAGATTTGGTGGTGGAATCTGGGGAGGGTGGGATTTATGGAGGGAAGGGGCCTCAGTGGGGTATGATGCCACAGAGACCACCCTCCAAAGCTGCCACGATCACATACTGAAGAACACTTGTAATTCTCGGAGATCTTCAGAAGGTTGGCAGCATTCGAGAATGCAAGCACAAATGGCTCCACTCCCACTTCTGCTTAATTACCAGTCCGTGAACATGGTGCATGCATGCAGAGCAAGTGTCCACATGCAAGCTCCTTCTTTGTAACTTTTCCACTCTCTTCCCTCGCCTCTCCCTGGCTTTTGTTTCATCCCCTCCCTTCTTGCTCTCTCTCTCCTTTCTCTTTGGAGCAGGTGCTGTGCTTTTCTCTTCCCGCATGTTATCTCCAACCTCTTCCTTCTGGTGGTGGCCACAGCTACTGTAACAGCAGGTACCATTTTGGGTTGCTACAGCTATCTCAAATGCCACTCAAGAACTGAGCTTCTCATGAAGCCGGCAAATGTGCAGATATCACTATGAATGCTTGAACATTCATTCATTTATTTATTCATTTATTCATTTATTTATTTATAGCCAGCATTTCTCACTGAGACTCAAGGCGGATTACCATTCACCTCACATTCTGTTTGCTGGTGGCAAACAGGGAGCTGATTTTTCAGTGATCAGTTTAATTGTTCATTGACCAAGTCATGAGTGTTGGGGATGGTGTTTCCTCCTAAGCAGGCAGTACAGCACAACTGGCTTTCGTGCATGCACGTTTTCACACAGCCCATTTGACTTCTTCTCTTCCTCCCCTCCATCTTTGCTGCAAAACTGATCCATTCATCAGGCAATCATTTAAATAGACAAATCTGTCACAAATAGACATGGGCACGAACAGCATTATGAACAGAAAAAAACCACAAACAGCCTAATCTGCTGTTCTCGAACAAGCTGTTCGTGAGGCCCCATCCTAAATGAAGAGGTGGTTGTTAAAAGCCTCATTCATTGCCTTCGGAGGCTATTGGGCAATCCAGACAGGATGGCACCTGCTGCAATCAATCCCCTTGGCAACCCAAGGCAGGGAGGGACTGAACTCTGTCTGAACTCCTTCTGGCTTTCTTCTGGCTTTAACCCTTCAAAGTACTTCCAGCAGAGAGTCCCAATGGGGAGACCAATGGATCATGCCTTTCCTGGGGTGCAATCTCTCTGAAACTTGGGGGGGTCTTCAGAGGACAGTGAGGACTATGTCCCCTGCAAATTTGGTGGGTATTGGACATCGGGAAGGTCACTTTTGTAACCCCTCAAACTAGCTGCCAGCAGACACTGCTGTTTTTGCCAGGACAAGGTCCTTTAAACTATCAGTCGGCTGATAGCTGATAAACTATCAGCTGATAGTTTAAAGGGATCTTTAAAGGGCCAGGTAAGTGGGTTTGAGGGGAGGGGGGCTAAGTGGGGAGGTTTGGGGGTAGGGGTGGTTCTGGCCCTCATGAACAATGAACAACGAACATGTCTGGGAACAGTTCATGTTCGTCCATGTTCATTGTTTGTTGTTCGTGGATAGCAACGAACAACGAACAGGGTGTTAGGGTTTTTTTTCCCGTTCATGCCCATGTCTAGTCACAAATCTTGAAGATAAATCCATCACAAATCATGGAGCCAGCAGAAGGTAGTGGTTAGAGCACCATACTCAGATCTGGGAGTCCCAGGTTCGATTCCCCACTCTGCCATGGAAGCTTTCTGGGTGAACTTGGACCAGGCATACTCTCTCAGTTTAACCGACCTCACAGGGTTGTTGCGATGATAAAAAGGAGGAAAGGAGAATTATATAAACCACCTGGAGTCCCCGTGAGGAGAAAGGTAGAGTATAAATGAAGTAAACAAGTCATTAAAAATGCTGTTTTTAAATAAAATCCTCCTATTTGATATTCATCGGATCCGTTCATAGTGATGCTAGTGGCTGCTGATCACTTTGAATCGGCACGCTGCCCATACAAACCCATGTGCAGTTTTGCAAAACAAAAATGTGCAAACCTATTTGGAAGGCATTTGAAGGCATTCAGCATGAATGGGACAGACAAGGTGATCAGCTCCTGTCTGACTAATATCTTAGTACACAGTATGTTCAACATACAACATGCACACCAGTATTTGCACATGCTGTCCAGCACATGTAGAGATGCGTTCACAGTACATCAAGTATGAACTGCAAAAAACTGGATATTTGTCACCTCTCTATCCCCTCCCCTTTAGGAAAAGGAAACAGGGCTTTTTGACACCACTAACAGAAAATTAAAAACATAATCCCAGCGGCCTTCATTTTATTTAATTTATATAGTCTCCATTTCTTTCTGAGCCTCAAGACCAATTACAAAATTTAAAAACAATGCAATAGTTATCAGTATAAGACAGGGGCCCCCAACTTGGTGCCCATGGGCACCAGTGCTCCTCCCAGTAACTTGCCGGGCACGTGCCAAATGTTTTCAAAAGTAGGCGGGGCTCTTGCCAAGTAGGGCTTCTAATTGGCCCTTGGAGATCTGATTGGTCGTGCGCATTTTTTGGAAGTTGCTTTAGCAGCTGCTGCTACTATAGCTCAAAGATCATCACTGTCTGATTGAAATTAAACTGTGTGTATGCATGAAAATATATTTAAACAATGTTAAATTTAAAAGGTACCATGTTAAGCAAAGCTCCTTGAAAACTTGAACAGTTCCTTACGCATGGCCTCACTTCCTGACATTTTGTGCTTGGCTCCACCTTCTGCAGCAGTCTTTTTGTAGTTGTGGCCACCACCCTATGCCACAATTCCAAAGGTGCCTACAGGCAAAAAGGATTGGTGACCCCTAATTTAAGATAAGATGAGCCCCATGGCGCAGAGTGGTAAGCTGCAGTACTGCAGCCCAAGCTCTGCTCACGACCTGAGTTCAATCCTGGCGGAAGCCAGGTTCAGGTAGCCAGCTCAAGGTTGACTCAGCCTTCCATCCTTCCGAGGTCGGTAAAATGAGTACTCAGTTGCCTCCTTCCAAGGTCGGTAAAATGAGTACTCAGTTTCCTGTGTGTAAAGTGTAGATGACTGGGGAAGGCAATGGCAAACCACCCCGCAACAAAAAGTCTGCCAAGAAAACGTCGTGATGCGACATTCCATCGAATGGGTCAGAAATGACTTGGTGCATGCACAGGGGGACTACCTTTACCTTTAATTTAAGATGGCATATCATGAACAATGCAAAAATTGGATTAAAGAAGTTAGTAAACAATGCAGGAAGAAGAAGACAATGCACACAATAAACAGAGCAATATTCTACAGCCCTACTCTTTTTATATAATGGGTTCCTGAATAATTCAATTGCTCTTGCTATACACACCGTGTTGACATGATTTCCCCTGATCAGGCCTAGAAAGGTATGCCAGACAGTGGGAATAGCGTAATTCCCCTTATCTATAACATAAACATGTCTACTTTAAAGATACTGGCTATATATGGAAGGTCGAGATTTATCAACTCCATCCCGTGACTGCATACCAAATTTTTAAAATTCATTCTGTGCCTGATCAAGTCTATTTTACTTAATATAATAAATAGACTAATGCTGTATAGCAATTAATTAGTGACCACCGAAGGAGGCTTTAATGGCCAAAACACATCTGGTCTGGCAATTACAGAGTTGGGTCTGGCCATTTGATAGTGACCAGTACCTTTTTCATTATTTGTACTAAACAAGAGGAAGGTGCTGTACATACAGCTATTGTATTAATTAATTTTAATTCTATCATTTTATTATTCAATATACTATCTAAATGTTTGTATCAGTTTTTCACTTTCTCTATTAGCTTTTGTAGTTTGTTCATTTTAGTTTGCTTTTTCTCAGTCTTTTGGTTGCCGAATTCATTTAGGGCAGGGTCTTTTTCTTTCCATTTTTTTCTTGTTGGATCCCAGCTTTCATCATAGCACAAAAGGCAAATCTGTTCCTTGTGCATATGTGTATTTTTTTTCCTTTGTATTTTTTTCTGTGGTTACCTTTTAAAGTAGCAATTAGGAAACAATCAGTCCTTTTTCATAGGTACTTTAAAGAGACCAACACAAGCCAAAGTAACAAGGGCTGCACATTGTATCCAATATGGCACAGAAGTATATTGTGCTTCCTAGTGCAAAAAAGGATGAGGGAATTTGCTGTGTACATGGCTTGGCTTTCTGATGCATAGTATCCATTAAACTTCAAACCTGGTTTAAAAACGTTTCCTTGTTTTAAATATATCCTTCTTTCCCCCAGAGAGCTCAAGGTAACTAACAGCCAGAACAATTAAAAATATAAACAGTCAGCAACTGCTAACTATATGCCTTATCAAAAATTCCTACACAAAAAGCCACTCAGGGACGCTCTGTGGCTCAATGGTAGAGCACCTGCTTGGCATGCAGAGGGTACTGGGTTCAATCCCCAGCATCTCCAGCTAAAAGGACCAGGTAGTGGATGATGGGAAAGATCTCTACCTGGGAAACTGGACAGCTCCTGCCAGTATGAGTAGACAAGAGTGACTTTGATGGATAAAGGCTCTGATTCAATATAAGGCAACTCATGTGTTCATGTGTGTTCTGCCTGGGTCCTCTTGGTCAATAGGACAGCAGTAGGAAAATTGGAGAGGGGGGGATACCATAGAGTTTCAGGGAAATCCTAGAACATACCATGACACAGTGACATAGTTATGGTCGTGCAACTTGAAGTTATGGTCATGCAACTTGAAGTAATAAGAGGACACTGTTTTGCCAGGTCTCTGACAGTTTTCCAGGGGTTGGTAGCCGTACACTCATGGAAGGAAATGCGGTCATTTGAAGATGTGTGTCCCAAGTAATAACCAACACCCTGAATTGATATCAAGCATTGCTTAGTCTCTCTCCAGACAGTTAGCACTTGAGAACATATGAAAGGATAAATTTCATACACCAACAATTGTTTTTGTACAGTCTGTTGAGAAGTGTTCTGTTTAGTAAGTTTAGACATTTATCCCATCATCATACGGAGAAAGAGCAGTTACCTGAGTTTTTCTTCGCCGTGATGTAATGCATGATTTGTTAATTTTAATACACCTATCCTGCTTGTAGACTTCTGGGCCAACTTCTGATTAAAAACTTTAGAAACAATCCACCCTTAAAACTATTGATTAAAACAGTATGGGTGAAGCACATAACATATAGTTGGTTGGCTGCAGTGCAACTGAAACTGACAAGCTTGAAGAGACTCTAAAACAAAACTTGAAGAGACTCTTAAAACAAAAGTATATCTTAAAGACTAAACAAAGGGGGGGGAGGCAAATTGTGCAAGGGAAGAATGTTTAATGTTCATATAACCCCTCTGCATTGTCAGGTCCAGTGTGTATTTAAACTGTACTGACTCCATTTTCTAATGTTTCTAGTGTCTAAGTGCTTTCCCCGCAGGTGCACCAGTTCCCAGGCAGCTTTCCCACCGGAGGAGACTGTTTTGTCTAACACCGTTCCACCAGGCATTGGCCTTGAAGGAGAGCAGCTTCCCAAGACTGAAAGATGTTGTTTTGAGAACTGTGGGGGGAGGCTGATGCAGATGGGAACTGTTACTCTGTACCTCATGCTTTGCCCTTCATTGGTAACAATGACTGTGTACCATCCTGAGTCTCCTATTCAGGACAGTGGACTATAATGGACCTTTTCTGCAGTAAAGTTTCCTTATACAATCAATGGACTCTTGTTTGCTTTTGAAAGGGAACCTGAAGGAAGAGCCTTATCTAGCCACAAGCTGACATTTTGTTACCAATCATGCCTGAGTCGGGCCCAGCGGAATCCAAGGTAGTCCCGGACAGGGATCCTTTGTTTGATCCGTATGCGTCCCCCGACAGTCAAACAGCACAACCCCAAGAATCTCAGGTGCCAGCCGGGGCCGGAGCTTCGACTTCTACACCGCCTCTCATCGACCTCGGCAGTGAGGGGACAAGGCCGACGGCTGCCGCTCTCCCCTTGATCTCGCTACCCACCCCGTCGGAGTGGGGAGCCAGACCCCGAGAAACGCGAGAGCGCCGGGCCAGAGGGCTACATCAAAGAGTTTCGATGGACGGACGCCGAAGCCTAGAGACTGTCCCTGAGCTGGATAGCAGCCAACCGTGGCTGTTTTGGAACAGGACGGCCGAACAGACGGACAGGAACACATCCCGCCGCGGCGCCCTGAGTTGGGATTATTCGGAACTTGTCCCATGGAAAGAGCCAACGGAAGTTCCTGAACAAAGTTGGGTGCAAATGCAAAGTCGCACCCATGCTGTAGATTCTGGCATCTCGGCAGTGACGGGCCTAGCCAAAGGAATTCTAGCAGCGAGATCGCGAGTCGATCAAGGAGATCCTCCGCCTTGGGGGCCGTTTTCCCCGGTGAGTACAACCGAGGGAGGTTCCGTGATGGGGCAACCGGGTCCTAGCCGAATGCAACAGTTGGAAGCTAGGCTGATCGATATGGAGGAAAGTTTGGCTCATGCCATTCACCTAATCTCAGCGATGGGGGCAGGAGAGAGAATCTCACCTGAAGAAATGGCGGTACAAATCGCCACCCTCCAAAGTGTTATGTCCTATCCAGTGGAGGACGCCCCGCAGCAGCCGCTGCCTTCGGGAGAGGAGGAATCCTACCCTGGAGAACCGGGAGAATCGCCCGTGGAACTCCCTAGAATAGACGAAACTCCGCCGAGCGGGGATACTCCAGCTGAGGTACCTGGAGAGACTCCGACGGAACCCCCTAAGTCGGACGGGGATCCATCTCCCGAGGAGACTCCAGCGGAGGAGCCTAGAGAAGGGGAAGAAGGGCCAACCCGTCCAACCGAGACGACGGTGATACCCCCTCCCGCTTCTCCAATAACAGTTCGGCCGGATCAGACGGAAGAGCCTCCGGCCCCTTCTGGGGAGGAATTACCGCAACGACCGCTAGAAGTGGTTCCCATTCAGCAAACCCCGAGGGACGGTCTACCGGCGCCACAAGACCAGCCTTTGCGTCCCAGAGACACGACGCCGGGAGGGGCAAGCCCGCGCGGCCCACCACCCATCAGGCCTTCGCCGCTGCGGCCCCTTCCGCTTCGACCGCAACTAACCCCTTTGCAGCAACCGATACGTTTGCCACTTGAGCAGCCCGTAATACCACCTCCGAACCAACCGGTGGGGCCTACACCACTACGACCCCACCAACCCGCCCCTCAGCGGTCGGTCATTACTCACCCGCACCGGCCACCTCCACCTCAACCGCTACTGCCAGCACCTCCGGTATTGCCACCACCAGCCCGACCAAGGTTGCAGCCGCCTGCCCGACCACGGCTGCAGCCACCGGCCCAGCCGAGGGCGCCACCGCCAGCCCAGCCGAGGCCGCCACCCCCGGCTCAGCCGGTGATGCCGCCGCCAGCGCAACCAGCGCCGCTACCACAACCGGGTCCCCCCATACCTCAAGTGCCATTGATGCTTCCGACGGACTTCTACCCAGCACCGGCTCCGAGGCAAGACCTCCCGATGGGCTGGGTGAAACTGGAAGCTACTTTTGATGGGGATCCCTCCAAACTGGGATTTTTCCTAGTGCAAGTCGTGCAATTCTTCAACCGGTGGGGACACCTCTTCGGCAGCGAGGCCAGTCAAATTGAACATCTCGGCTCCCGCTTACAAGGCAAAGCAGCGGACTGGTATGTAGGACTATACAATATCGGGGCCCCGGAACTCAATACTCTCCAGGGGTTGGTGGATGCTATTCGAGCGCAATATGAAGACCCCTTAGAGGAAACCAGGGCCCGAACAGAATTGCAAGCCATTAAACAGGGCAGCATGTCGGCGAGAGACTATATCACGAAATTCCGACAATTGGCTGCCAAATGCCCTAGGTGTGAGGAGTCCACCAAAATCATCCTGTTCAAGCAAGGGCTAAACCCGAGACTTCTGGACAGAGCCCTTATGCAGGACAATCCCCCTACGTTGTTAGGTTGGATCCAACTTGCATGCGAAGTTGAAAATCGCATTTTGGAAGTCCGTTTGGTTGAACAACAACAACAAACGGGACAAAGAAGACCCTTGACTTTACAGAAGGGAGGACGGGGAGCTGGGTATGCCACCCGTGGAGCGAGAGATGCTAGATGGCAACAAGGGCTGTGTTTGCAATGCGGACAAGCCTGTCACTTTGCAGCACAATGCCCCTACCGGCCTGTGCAAAGACCTCCACTTCAACTACGGCGTCCAACCCTTGCTCCATTCCCTACTCTCCAACGCCCGATTCCCGCGCCACGCGCGAACAGAGGCCGCGGCGCTTCCCAAAGGCCCGCCTCAGAGAGAGGACTGGAAGCGGAAGAAGTTATGGAATACGACCCCGCTTCCCCAAACGCAGAGGTAAATCCAGAAAGCCCCCAGTCGGGAAACGAGATGGATCTGTCGTAAAAGGGCCCAAACGACAGATCCGCCCCAAGCCCGTCCCTGCACGGAACCGGCCACCTGGGTCCATCTTATTCATGCCAGTGACTTTACTTAACCCGGAGAGGAAGATGCACATCCGAGTGCAAGCCCTCATCGACTCGGGTTGCTCGAGAGACATTATCGCCCCGGCCCTAGTCAACGGACTAGTTCTACCAACTCGTGAATTGCAAAACCCAGTGATTTTTGAACAAATGGATGGCACCAATATGAACCCTGTTACCACTGAAACCATCCCAATAATCACCGGCATGGGCCAACACTGGGAGAAAAGGTCTTTTGTCATCAGCTCCACTGCCAAATACCCGTTAATTTTAGGCAGCAAGTGGCTATGTGATCACAATCCTTACATAAATTGGGCAGAGGGGTGCATCACCTTCACTCACTCCAACTGTAAAAACCATCGCTGGAACCAAAACTGGGGTAGTGATCCAACTCACACCGAGAAGGCTCTTCTCACCCAAGAAGAAATAAACCAAATTCCCGAACCGTACTGGCCCTTTCTGAATGCCTTCTCCGAAGAAGAAGCTGATACTCTACCCCCGCACCGACGAACTGACTGTGCGGTGGAAATTGTACCTGGAGCCTCATTGCCCAAAGGACGACTCTATCCCATGAGTCTCCATGAACGAGAGGAGCTCCGAAAATTCATTGACACCAATCTTCAAAGAGGGTTCATCCGCCCAGCCAATAGCCCCCATGCCGCTCCGGTACTCTTCGTGAAGAAAAAAGATGGGGGACTTCGACTGTGCACGGACTTTAGAGGACTTAATGCTGTGTCTACCAACAACGCCTATCCCATCCCACTCATCCGAGATGTTCTCAACATCGTGGCCCAAGGTAAGATCTTTACAAAATTAGACTTAAAAGATGCTTACTTCCACGTCCGTATCAGGGCAGGGGATGAGTGGAAAACCGCATTTAATACACCCCTCGGACAGTATGAATATTTAGTTATGCCCTTTGGATTGGCGGGAGCCCCGTCTGTATTCATGTCCATGATAAATGAAGTTCTACACGAATTCCTTTATAAAGGTGTAGTGGTGTACCTTGATGATGTATTAATTTATTCAGACTCGGAGGAGGAACACGTTCAAATGGTGCAAAAAGTCCTGTCCACTTTGATGAACAATAAACTTCCCATTAAGCTGTCCAAATGTGAATTCCACAAAACTGAACTCACTTACCTTGGGTACTGTATCTCCCAAGAGGGGTTAAAAATGGATCCAGCCAAAATACAAGCGATCCAAGAATGGCAAACTCCCACCACCCACAAAGAAGTGCAGTCCTTCCTGGGCTTTGCCAACTTCTATAGAGACTTTATAGCAAACTTTGCTCAAATCACGCTCCCCTTAACCGAATTGTTAAGGACAAAAAATAAAGGGGACCAGGCTAAAAAACCCTCCTCCAAAATACAGTGGACATCCGATTGCCAAACTGCTTTCGAATGCCTAAAAGAACAATTTGTAACGGAACCCATCCTCTGCCACCCCAACGAAAATTACCCTTTCGTAGTGCAAGTCGACGCCAGCGATGCGGCGATAGGAGGGGTATTATTGCAGAAGGGGGAGGATGGGAAACTACGGCCTTGTGCATTCCTGTCAAGGAAATTTTCAGAAGCAGAAAGGAATTGGAATGTGTGGGAGAAGGAAGCTTTTGCAGTGAAAGTGGCCCTCACTAACTG
This sequence comes from Eublepharis macularius, assembly GCF_028583425.1. Lineage (NCBI taxonomy): Eukaryota > Metazoa > Chordata > Lepidosauria > Squamata > Eublepharidae > Eublepharis > Eublepharis macularius. The sequence goes on along the minus strand of NC_072791.1, from coordinate 221,495,742 downwards.
GAGACATTGGCTGGAGGGGGCGCGATATCCCTTCGAGGTCTGGACAGATCATAAAAATTTGGAGGCCCTTCGCAGCCCTCGCAGACTGAATGCCAAACAATTGCGATGGGCAGAATTCTTTTCCAAATTCAACTTCACTTTAAATTACCTCCCGGGCAAAACTAACTTTCTTGCAGACGCCCTATCGCGCATGCCCCAACACAAGAGCAAACGGGAGGAGACTGTAGACACGGTCTTCTCCCCTACGCAATTGGGAGGCGTGGTAACTACCCGCAGCCGCGCAAGACAGCTCCTCCCGCATAACCAGGAGTGGAAATCGAAACTTAAAGCTGAGGTGGAAAAGGAGGGGAGTAAAGCGCCTAAAAGCAAACTGGCTCAATCCCCACAGGGGGACTGGCTAGCTGGAAGCAAATTTTATGTCCCAGACAGCCTCCGACGGGAGGTATTACAACGATGTCACGATGCCCCCACTGCTGGTCATTATGGGTATCTGAAAACGTTGCATCTAATACAACGGCAATTCTGGTGGCCGGGCATGCGCAAAGACATTTCCCAATACGTTAGCTCCTGCCCCATTTGCCTCAGCGCCAAAACCCGGAAAGGGAAACCTCCAGGCCTCCTACAACCACTGGAGACGCCTGACAGACCGTGGGAAATAATATCTATGGACTTTATCACTGATTTACCCCTTTCGAAAGGACATAATTGCATTTTGGTCGTGGTAGATCTGTTCTCCAAACAAGCTCATTTTATTCCATGTACTGCTATACCCACCGCTCGAAAACTGGCAGATTTATTCTTAAAACACATCGTAAAATTACATTCTTTTCCGTCCAAGGTGATTTCGGATCGCGGCGGACAGTTCGTTGCCAACTTCTGGCGGGAGCTTTTGCGAATGTTGAATATTGAGCAAGGAATCAGTTCAAGCCACCACCCACAAACCGACGGACAATCCGAAAAAACTAATCAGATTTTAGAACAGTTCCTTCGTTGTTACATTAATTTCCAACAAGATAATTGGGTGGACCTTCTTCCTTTAGCCGAGTTCTCATACAACAACAGTGTGCATGCTTCCACTGGGGAGGCCCCTTTCAAAATTGTATATGGAACTCACTTCAATCCCTTCCCGTTGGACACTCCCCCCCTCCATTCCTCTAATTCGCCTGATGTATCTTCCTGGTGGGGGGAGGCCAAGCAGCAATGGACTCTTATTAAAAAACACCTCGAGAAAGCCAAACTGGATTACAAAAAGTACGCAGATCGCCATCGTGTGGCCGAATGGGAGTTACAACCTGGAGATCATGTTTATATTTCCACCAAGAACCTGAAATTAGCTCAGACAAGCCGCAAACTAGCATTAAAGTTCCTTGGGCCTTTCCCTGTGCGCAAAGTAATTAATAAAGTGACTGTTGCTATAAATTTACCCAAGAACTTGCGCCATGTTCATGATACATTTCATGTCAGTCTCCTTAAAAGAGCTCCCACCGACGACAAGTGGCACATCAAAGCTCCACCCATTCCAACTTTGATAGATGACCAAATACACTACGAAGTGCAACAAATTTTGGACTCTAAGATTAAACGGAATCAGCTTTTTTACCTCATTAGGTGGAAGGACTTTGATTCTGGATACGATGAGTGGGTGAACTCTGTACATGTTCATGCTCCTAGATTAACCAAAGCTTTTCATACTCGTTACCCATATAAGCCAGGGGGGGATCTATTTTAAGGGGGGCAGAATGTCAGGTCCAGTGTGTATTTAAACTGTACTGACTCCATTTTCTAATGTTTCTAGTGTCTAAGTGCTTTCCCCGCAGGTGCACCAGTTCCCAGGCAGCTTTCCCACCGGAGGAGACTGTTTTGTCTAACACCGTTCCACCAGGCATTGGCCTTGAAGGAGAGCAGCTTCCCAAGACTGAAAGACGTTGTTTTGAGAACTGTGGGGGGAGGCTGATGCAGATGGGAACTGTTACTCTGTACCTCATGCTTTGCCCTTCATTGGTAACAATGACTGTGTACCATCCTGAGTCTCCTATTCAGGACAGTGGACTATAATGGACCTTTTCTGCAGTAAAGTTTCCTTATACAATCAATGGACTCTTGTTTGCTTTTGAAAGGGAACCTGTAGGAAGACCCTTATCTAGCCACAAGCTGACATGCATTTCGTAACAGCTTCTTAAAAATTAATAAAACATATTAAAACATGCAATTAAAACACAGGGATGTTAACATGTTTTATTATTTTTTAAGATGCATTTATTATGACTTTATATATTGTATCCTTGATAGATCTCCTTGATGAACCTGTTGTGAAACGCAGAAGGGTTATATAAACATTAAATCAAGATGGGTAGCCGTGTTCGTCTGTCTGTAGCAGTAGAAAAGAGCAAGAGTCCAGGAGTACCTATAAGACTAACAAATTTTTGTGGTAGGGTACGAGCTTTCATGAGTCACAGCTCACTTCTTTAGATGTCTCTGTCATCTGAAGAAGTGAGCTGTGACTAGAGATGGGCACGAACAGCAATACGAACAACAAAAAAAAGCCACGAACAGCCCGATCAGCTATCCGCGAGCAAGCTGTTTGTGAGGCCACGTTCCCAACAAACATGTGTTCGTTCCAAGCCCTGTTCATGGTGTTCATCAGCCATTTGTCAAGCCAGACAGTCTGGCGCCTTTCAATCAATTCCCTTGGCAACAGTAGGCATGGATTTTCTGAACTCCATCTGAACTCCTGTTGCCCTGGAAACCCCAATCTAAGCCTAGGGGCACTTCACCCCCGACTCAGCCACTTGTCAGGGAAAACTCTTACAAGGGCTGATTGCAGCCTGCCGGGCTTTAAATTTCCCTCTCCCTGCTGTTGTGCAGCGCAGGAAGAAGGACATTTAAATCCCCCACTCAGCTGCTTGTCAGTGAAACCCCTGACAAGCAGCTGAGTGCAGCCTGCTGGGGTGGAATGCAGGGAAGGGGAAACCCCCGAATCAGCTGCTTGTCAGGGGTTTCCTGACAAAGTCTCCTCCCCTCCCTCCAGCCAGCTGGAGGGAGGGGAGGAGACTTTGGAGGGAAGGAGGTTCCCCACATCGGTGAAGGGAACTTTCTTCCCTTCCAAGTCTCTCCCTCCCTCCCACGAACAGCCAGCCACGAATATGTTCATGAACAGGGTCATGTTCGTGGTTGTTCGTGTTTCCCTGTTTGTGGACGGCAACGAACAACGAACATCGTGTTTGGTTTTTTTCCTGTTCGTGCCCACCTCTGGCTGTGACTCATGAAAGCTCATACCCTAGCACTAATGTTGTTAGCCTTATGGGTGCTACTGGACTCTTGCTCTTTTCTATAAACATTAAAAATACTTCCCTTGGACCATTTGCCTTCCCCCCTCCCTTCTTTTCTACCTTATAGAGTAACAAGTAACAACATTTATTTCAATATGAGCTTTTAAAAGTCACTGTTCACTTAAAGTGCCACTGGATTTTGTTTTTATTTTGCTATGGTAGACTAACTTAGCCCCCCTTTCAATTCATTGTGTTAAAAATTGAATTATACAGTGCATGAGAAACTAGATCTGATTGGAAGCCCCTTAATGATAACGGGAACCACGAATGCAGTTCCCAGAATCTTCTAGAGATAAATAAGACAAAGAACTTTATTGCCTTCAGCCATTAGTTGACCAGCCAATGGGAAGGGACAAAAGGCAAGCTGTTGGTTACACTCCCATTGTCTCTTTCCCAACAAATATCCTTTCTTGCACAGGTAACCAAAGCAATTTATGTTCCTACATCAGCAGCAGGAAGTGTAGACGAGAAGCCAGGGTTGCACTTTGGGTTACCAACCTCCAGGTGGGGCCTAGCGGTCTCCCAGAATCACAAGTGATGTCGAAACTATATAGATCACTTGGAGAAAATTGCTGTTTTGGAGGGTATGGCATCTTATCTCTCTGAGGTCCCTCCCCAGCTCCAACCCTCCCCAGGCTTCACCGCCAGCTCTGAAATCCTTCCTATAGGTCTATCCCATGCATCTCCTTTTTCAGTGGTAAAGGCAGCAATTAATTATTAATCCTGTTTAGATGTTTCACTTCTTTTTTAAAGGAAAAAACACACTTTTTTTTTTCTTTTGCATTTCTATGAAAAACAATCTATTCCGGATATTCAAGTGGGTGGCCAGTGACTGTTCTCTAGGCAACTCGTTCGGAGGCGGTAGAAGTATGAAGATGGTACAAAGTGCAACATTTTCGGCAGCAAGCAACCATCTCGTGCGGTTTTATCCCCCACAATCCAATCCTTGTGTTTGCAGAGGTGGTTCTTTGCGTGCCCCCCTCCCTCCCTAGTCTTCTGTTACTGTTGCTGTAATTGGGGATTATGCAATCACAACATGAAAGTGCGTGAGGGTATGCAGTGGAGAATTAAATACTTCCCACACAGAGTTCATTAAGCCCTGAAGTTTGCTAATTAATTAATTAGGTCTGCACGATTCCTGGGGATTACAATAAAATTAACATCTGAATCTGTTTTTCATCAAGCCTGCTTCAGAACGCACTTTCTGAGCGTTCTGACACTCGCAAATGTTGTACAGTCACTCTGAAAAGTGTTAAAATCCATTTTTCTTATGCATAAATAGTTAAGGGAAAAATAGAAGTCTGGCAAAATTTCTGGTCTGCACTAGACTATAGAAATGCAGGTACCTCTGAAGGCAATTACTGAAAGCAATGTTTTGAATTATCTACTTTTGCAGCAAAAGGGTTTTTTCCTTTTCAGAAGTGAAACAATTCCACATCCTTTCCCACTGTACCTGAGACTAAAGACTTGATCATATGCTAATATGATAATAGCATGCTCTTCGTCTAGAGGGGAGTGAGTTTCTTCTTTCCTGCCAACTTTCCGGTAGAAGCATCCTTATTTATTTAAATTTTTAAAAATTATTATTTAAAACGTTTTATTAGACTCCTATCCACCATAAAGGACTCAGCGCTGCTGGCAATATAGAATTGTTTTGTGGGTAATTGAAATTTTCTTTTGCAGGGCAAACTTGAAGAGGCCCGAAACTGGGCTGAGAGGGAGCTTTCTCATCTCAATAATAATAATAATAATAATAATAATAATAATAATAATAATAATAATAATAATAATAATAATAATAATAATAATAATAAATTTCTATACCGCCCTTCAGGACAACTTAATGCCCAGTCAGAGCGGTTTACAAAGTGTGTCATTATTATCCTCACAACAAAACACCCTGTGAGGTGGGTGGGGCTGAGAGAGCTGCTAGAAGCTGTGATTGACCCAAGGTCACCCAGCTGGCTTCAAGTGGAGTAGTGGGGAATCAAACCCGGTTCTCCAGATTAAAGTCCCATGCTCTTAACCACTACACCAAATTGGCTCTCAGGGTCACCAAGGAGGGATGGCAGTCTTTTTCTTGACCAAAATGGAGTGCAGAGGTGTAGACGGCAAGTTCCAGGGCTTGGGCCTCCTCTCCTTTATACACCACTAGCCACACACACCCCTCTTGGCCACCACTTGCTTCCAGATCTCCCAGTTCCCACACTGACAGCTGCCCACACTGTCTGCTCGCATCCTTTCTCAGCATGTTTGTTCATTGGTTTATACCCTTCCTTTTGTCCCCAGTGGTGAGTCAAAACAGCTTACGTAATTCTCCTCTCCTCCATTTTATCCTAACAACAACCCTGTGAGGCAAGTTAAGCTGAGACTGGCTCAGGGTCACCCAGCGAGCTTCCAACGGCAACCACTACCCATGTGGCTGGGAGTGTGAGTTCAGGAGCACTCGCAAACATGTGTCAAGGGCAAACAGGTAGGTGTTGGGGGGGCATGGACAGAAGGTTCTTGGCAGAAGAACAGGTCCTGGCAACTGCACTCCTCAGGATATGCTGCCGCTGGCCCTGGGTGAGGGAAACCAAATTTGCCAGCTCCTGCTCTTTAAACCTTTTCCTCCCAGCCTGGCTGACTTTCTCTTTTGGATCCTGGCCAAAAGAAAATATACTCCAAACATTAGAGGAAGATGTATATGATTGCTTTTTTGTAACATTTTTCCAGTGTGAAAAAGATCATGTGCATATTAGCAAAATATTACATAAAAAGAATCTTGATGTAATTATGAGAAGACTGGTAACAAAGTCCTTTGTGGGACAAAATACAATGGGCTGTAGAAAGGGGAGGGTGGACAGATGAGCATTGCTTCATCTTCTGTGACTGAACCTGGCCAGGTAAAGGCAGGGGGCAGACATTGCCACCTGCTCCATTCCTGATCCTGGCTGGGTGAAGGGGGACAGGCATTGCCACCTGCTTTGCACCTGATCCCAACTGGGTGAAGGGGGGCAGGCATTGCCACCTGCTCCACTCCTGATCCCAGCTGGATGAAGGTGGGGTGCAAGCATCGCCCCCTGCTCTGCACCTGATCCCAACTGGGTGAAAGGGGGCTGCATTGCCACCTTCTACACGTCTGAATGAAGGCAGAGCAGGCATTGGCATCTGCCCCGCTCCTGATCCCAGCTGGGATAAGAGGGGGCTGGCAGCACCACTTGCTCCATACATGATCCTAGATGGGTGAAAGCAGTGGGTGGACACTGCCACCTGCTCTGCTTCTGATCCTAGATGGGTGATGGAAGGGGATGGACATTGCCTCCTGCTCCATTCCTGATCCCAGCTGGATGAAGGAGTGGTTCAGGCATCGCCCCCTCTCCACACCTGATCCCATCTGGGTGACGGTGGGAATGAGAATTGCCACCTTCTCCACTCCTGATCCCAGCTGGATGAAGGTGTGTGTGGGGGGGGGGCATTGCCACCTGCTCCACTCCTGATCCCAGCTGGATGAAGGCGGGGGGCAGGCATTGCTGCTTGCTCCATGCATTATCTCAGCCTGGGCTTCCCACTGTGGCACTCTCTTGGAGGGATGGGCTGCTTCTTCTGGGCTTCCCTGCACGGCAGCACCCCTGTTGTTGCTGGGTAGGAAGTGAGTTGTCTGGAACACGGTTAGCCTTTTATATAGTAAGATTGCTTTTTTTGTGTTTTAGCACACATGTTCATCAGTACTGGGCCATGAGAGGGAAGAACTGTTGATTTTAAGAAAGCAATAACCGAAACTGATTTTATACATTCTACCTGTATCAGAATTCCGGAGGAATTGAATTCAGAGCTAAGTGTATCCAAAGAAAAACAATGGAAAGGAATTGAGGCACCTACTAAGCCTAGTATTTCTGTCTCCATTAAAAACAAACGCTACAGGAGCAAACCTAAGCAAGTCTATTCAAAAGCAAATCTCATTTTATTCAATGGAGTTTCCTCCTAAGAAAATGTTCTCTGGATCATATTGTAAGTTTCCCAAACCTGTCTTCACCTGGTTTCCCCAACATGTCTCTTTATTCAGGAAACCCATGAGCAAAAAACAGTAGAAATGAGATCGGTATAGTGCTTGATGGTGGTGGTAAGAGACATCAAGTCATAGCTGTGCCACACTCAGTGGAACAGGCTTCCTCAGGTGGTAGTGGGCTCTCCTTCTTTGGAGGTTTTAAAGCTGAGGCTTGATGGCCATCTGACAGCAATGCTGATTCTGTGAACCTAGACAGATCATGAGGGGGAGGGCAGAATGGGTTACATCAGTGCTTAGTTCTCGTGGCCCTTTGTTGCTGTCCCCTGGGCATGGAGCAAGGGTCATTGGGGTTGTGTGAGGAGGAGGTAGCTGTGAATTTCCTGCACTGTGCAGGAGGTTGGACTAGATGACCGTGGATGAACCTTCCAACCCTATGATTCTATGACTTAGGGCAATCCCTGTTGGGGTCTTCAAGGCAAGAGACTAACAGAGGTGGTTTGCCCTTGCCTGCCTCTGCAACCCTGAGCTCCTTTGCAGGTTCCCCATCCATTTACTAACCAAGGTCAACCTTGCTTAGCTTCCGAGATCCAGCAAGATTTGGGCTTGCCTGGGCTATCTAGGCCAGGGAGTTATAGTGCTTATGGAGTATCTATTTGATGATCTTAACAGTACTCTCTGGGGTTTTGCATTATATCAGCGCAGTCAAGGTGCACTCAGAACGATTCCCAGCAGTTACCTAGATTCTTGTACTGTAAACTGTAACCAGAATTTTATCTGTCTGAAGTTTTTCCTTTCCTTGTTCCATTTCATGTTATTCTGCTCAATAGTTTTCTGTCCCTGGGGACATGTGGATTAGCAAGCAAAGGAGCAAGGGAAGTCACTAAATAAGGATGGAATCAGCCGGTACCAGCTTGGGCAAAAAAAGCGTACCATCGAAATAAAATGGGATTCCTAGCTACTTACAAAATGGGAAACCAAGGGTGTCATTTCATATTTGTGAAAGCAAAGGAAAACAAACTATACTGGTGTACTGGTGTGTGCGTGTGGGGGGAGGGAGTGGGACGAGAGATTCTCAGAAAATGTTCAATAATCAAGATTAAATCACCCAGAGTACTTTAAAAGCATTTGTTGTGATCATTTTATACCCCATAGTAATTATGGCAATGCTCTCTTTTCAAAAGGCAGAGGGAAGCTGGAAACTCTTTTTAAGCAAAGGGATTTTGTTCATGCAAGCCATATTTGCGGGGTCATTGAATTGCTTATGGCCTTTGACTCTGAGGAATCAGTGACTTAGCCAGAAATATAGATACTTCTGAAGAATGTCTAATTTCCTCTCTGTATGTTACTCTTGAATAGGTTTGCTACCAGTTCCTCGTTTCAAGAAATATTCCTTATTTATTCATTTATTTCCAAGATAACTCATGGGGAAGAAGAGACACCATAACTGGAAAAAGCTATTTGAATGTAATACATTATGAGACTGGCAAATTTTAATAATGTAACATTTATTTATTAAAGCATTTATACTCCATCTTTGCCCATAGTTCAAAGCGGCATACAAAATGACTTTAAAATTTCCAAATTAAAACCAAGAGAAAATTCTGACGTCCGTAAGATGCTAGTATCGCATGAAACATGACCCTTATCTGGATTTCTTCAGGTGGAAGCCCTAAGAGACTCCTGAGGTAAATTTAATCTAAAAATTATTCCGGTTATGAAACTCTCCTGGCATTTCCCGGCTACTAAACGAAAGCCTTTCTTTCAATGGATAAGTTTGTGTCTTACTTATTGATAGTTTACTCTGGAGGCCCATCTGTCTATTGCCACTTAATCCCATAACACGTGATGCACATAAACAAGTAAGATAGCATACTGAAAGAAACAGTGTGATGCAGTGGTGAGAGTGCCAATGGACTAGGACCTGGGAGATCCAGGTTGAAGTCCTCAATCTTCCGTGGAAGCTTGCTGGCCCATTTACACACACTCAGCTTAACCTATCTCGATTTTGTGAGGACCAGGGCTTTTTTTCAGCCGGAACGCAGTGGAATGGAGTTCCGGCACCTCTTGAAAATGGTCACATGGCTGGTGGCCCCACCCCCTGATCTCCAGACAGAGGGGAGTTTAGAGTGCCCTCTGCGCCGCTCCAGCCATTTTCGCTGAAGGTGATTTAAACTTTAAAAAACTCCCCCCTTGTTCCAGCTGACCCAAAGTGACATCATTGTGTGGTCCTGAGTTCTACCACTGAGTTCCACCACCTCTTTTCCCAGAAAAAAAGCCCTGGTGAGGACAAAATGAAAGAGATAATGATGTAAACTGCTTTGGGTTCGCATTGAGGAAAAAGACAGGGTATAAATCAAGTATGGTAAAAAAAAATCCTACTATATAAAAGGCTAAGCAAGTTTCACACAACTCACTTCCTACCCTGGAGCGCCACCAGAGGGCACTGCCATGGAGGGAAGACTAGGTGAGGCAGCCCGTCCCTCCAGAGAGTGCACCACGGTGGGAAGTCCAAGCAGGGCTCAGACGTGGAGTAAGTAGCAATGCCTTCCCTCTACCTTCACGCAGCTGGGATCAGGATCAGGAACACAAAAGAAGCACCCTTAGTTACCTACGCCGAAACCCAAAAGTGGAGACCCACAACAAAGGGAAACATTCAACTCAATTAATTTAATGCAAGTTATTTAAAGTGACCTAGTGCAGGGGTGGGCAAATGTTTTGGCTCAGGGGCCACTTTGTGGGAGTGGAGGTTAGCGGAGGGCCGCACCTTTTAAAATGATTGCATTCATTAGTTAACTTTGCATTTCAGAAAAGGTATAAATTGTATCATAAAAATCAATAAATATAAATTAAATAAAATAGTGGTAGTTTTATTCAATTTATTTATTGTGCTAATTTCATATCATCTATAGCTGCAAGCACATTTAATTTTAGAAGGAAATCTCGGTTCAAGGCGGATTTTTCTGACTGTCTTGGCGGGCCACAAAAAACTCTGTAGCGGGCCGCATGTGGCCCGCGGGCCGCAATTTGCCCACCCCTGACCTAGTGCATATAATTGATCATCAATTAGAATAAGTTAATCTTTCTATAAAAGTCATACAAAATCCATACAAACATCAACACCCAATACCTGATGCAAAAAGGACATTTATGCATAAGGCATAATTCAGCAAACGGGTGGCCAAGGACAAACATAATCTGTAAGATTGAGAAGTCCATTCAAAGATTCTTGTTAATTTTGAGGCAATGAATTTCTTTCTTTTGTAGGTGCAATGAAATATACAAAGAATCTCCGAGTTGCAAAGGTAAGAATCCACAGTAGAACCCATGAAATTCAAAGCGAATGTTTTTTTCTTTCTCTTATTTTTCAGAAAAGGACCCAAATGCTTGTTTCTAAAGCAAAGCTTCATCAGGGGTCATCTGCAATGAGATTTTAGTTCTAATAAACTTGTTTATAAAAGAACAAATATGCCTATTTCTTCTTAAAGTTATAAATACGCTTACCAGGGCTGACATTTGATTTCTCTCTGGCGTCAGTAAAGACGTGCGCACTGGCCGTGCGCAGCCCAAAAATGCTCACCGAAACTTTTAAAGACACTAATTGAAGGTGCACGTACTTAAAGGTACACATACTTAAAGGTACACATACATGTTTTACAGATTACAAAATGTACATATAGATTTATAAGAAACATGACAGATTAAGCTGGTATCATACTCTTTAAAGAATGCATCCAAAATGCTTCCTTTTGTAATAGGATTTTTGTTGTTTTCAAAGAAGGACCTTTAGGAGTCACATATAAAACTGTATACTTAAACTCCGTCTCCTTTTTGTGGCAATTAGAAAAATGTTCCACTAGAGGGGCATCCATTACACAATTTTTAGTTCTGGAAATATGCTCCAAAATGTGTGCTTTTACTGAGTGGATGGTATTGCCAACATATAATTTGCCACAATTGCGTATAATGAGGCACATTACACATTCTGTCTGACAGGTAAAAAAAAGCTTCCAAATCAATCGTGGTCTGTCCATTGTTAACAGTTTGTCCAGGTGACTCTAACTGACAGATCTTACACCTACCACATGGATAATGGCCAATAGTAAGGGGTGTTGGTATTGGAGAGGAACGATGGTCCAAATGGACTATAAGGTCTTTTATGCTTTTAGTTTTCCTAAAACCCACCGGAGGGGGTCTCTCACACCCAGGAATATCTTGTCTAAGATGCCAGTATTTGTAGGTGATCTTTTTTGTCTCCTGTACCCTGGGTGTGAAGTCCAATGCCCAGCTAATCCTAGGGTCCCCTGATCTATTATGTACCCTAAATAAATCATGCCTGTTAACTCCATCAGCTCTACTCAAAGCCTCCTGTATTAATGATATGGGAGATCCCCTACTGGAAAAAGCTCATTTCAAAAGCTCATTCCATGGTGGACAGAATCAGGAGTGGAGCAGGTGGCAAAGTCTGCTCCCCGCCTTAACCCAGCTGGGATCAGGTGCAGAGTAGGCAGCAATGCCTGCCCCCCCCTTCACCCAGCCAGGATCAGGCATGGAGCAAGTAGCAATACCTGCCCCCTTCACCTGACCAGTATCAGGTGTGGAGCAGGTGGCAATATCCAACCTGTGCCTTCACCCAGCTGGGATCAGGAGTGGAGCAGGTGCCCATCCCGCACCTTCACCCTGCTGGAGTCAGGCACGGAATAGGAATCACGCCCACCCTCCCCCTTCACTGGCCAGGATTAGGAGCAGAGCATGAGGCAATGCCCGCCCTCCCCTTCACCCAGCCGAGATTAGTCACGGAAGAGCAGGCAATGCCCACCCTCCCCTTTCTAGAGCCCATTGTATTTTTCCCCACAACGGACTTTGTTATTAGTAAAATAAATATTAGAGCAAAGTTTGCATTATTTGTTAGTAAGACTCCAGCGTCTTCCATCATAGAACTCAAGGTCCCCGACACAACTTTCCCACAAGGTTTCCCATCCGAATGCTGACCAGATTCAGAACACTTCATCTTTAACAAGATAGTGGCATAATAAGTTCCCCAATCATAACCTGATCATGTGTGGAGACAAACAGAACTTCAACCTGCAGAAGGAGTGAGAGAAGAAACTTCGTCATGTAAGTTTCTTCCACTCTTGCAGTTATTAAAAGCACAAGAACCCTGTCAGGAAAAAAAGGGAACATTGGAAGTCCTGTTTACAACTCTTTAAATTTACTATTTACTTACAGTATTTGGGAATGTCACCTTTGAGCATTGGTATAATTGGAGATTCTAAATTGTGGCATTTCATATTTGTGGCAAAATATACCAGGAAGCATTCTTGTGCAGTTGGAAACACATGGGGACAACTCCATATTGGGTTTTAGTTAAGGCACATTAACTAAACAAACTGCACGCAGAAAGCTCTCGTCCAAGTTAGAGAACCATCAACTGTTTATTTGTTTAAAGAAATATATTTACATAAGTTTAGTGGAGAGAAAGAACTTAGAACTGTGCTTAACCTCAAACTCCCTTTACACCAGCGAGGCGCTCACTCTTCCTCGCTTCTGTAAAGTCAAGCCTACGGGCCAAGCTACACATGACGAATGACACTTGAACAGCAAGTGTATTTCTCCCTGTTCACTTGCCCTCCACTCAATCCACTTGCCGTTCAAGTGTCATTCGTCATGTGTAGCTTGGCCCTACGTTTCAGGCTCTTCCCCACACAGAAGCGGCGGCCCCTTCCCTGCGGTTTACACAAACATCTCCCGGCTCACTTTTCTCTCCCTCGAGCCTGCTTGCTCCCACCTTGTCGGAAGCGTGCTTAAACCTTCGACCCGTCCTATTGAGTCGCTTGCAAACTACCTCCGTGCAGCTCAGCTCCCCTGAGCTCCCGGCCGTGCCCTCCTAGGCAATCCTCGGCCACTAGACGCACCTTTTCATTGGCACCAATATGCCACACACACACTTCAAATCCATACTCCTCAATACCATACCATTTCCCCCACCTGTGCTTTTAACAGCACCTTTATCTGCAGATATTATCTTCATGCTATGAAAACCTGAAGCAATATAGGACCAGCATACTGTTTTTTGTTTTCTTCTGATCAGCTGGCAACCTTGGATGGGATTAGAAGATTATCATTTCTTTTTTTACTGATGGTTTGTCTCTTGACTCAGGTCTTATTTTCCCATCTCCCAGAGCCCACTACAGCCCGTTCTCAACAAAATCTTAGAGAACAAGTCACTAGAATTTTCTCTTGAGTCAGCTCCATTGAAATAAATGCAGCATCCCGAGACCATTCCTATGCTGTGGAGTCTTAGAAGAATGGACTGACGATGTCTCTTGCTCAGGCCTTCAGGACTGCCAGCAGAGAATAAGGAAGACAACAACCATAGAGTCAGATAGATAGGCTGCTATCAGTCTCCTTCCTGGCAGGGGAACTTCCTTCCCTTCTCTCCCTCTTCCTCTCTCTCTTCTTCCCTGCATGCACCAGGAGAGGCAGCATGGTGTCTCCTCCTGAAAGAGATGGCCTATTTTTAATCTAAAGCCATCCTAGCTAATTAGATCAGACTGTTATGCGCAAACTTTGCACTTCTGTAGTATCTTTCTCCCTTTGACCAACCACAATAAAAAAATAAAATCCGGGAGTCCTGTTTGAATGGAAGCAAAATGAACTGTTTAATTAAACGGTGGATGAGTCCCTTTTTTACACAGAAGTAGACGGTCTCCTTGTGTGCAAAGCTCATCAAAGCTACAGTAGGAATGCAAAGCAATTAATACCTCAGGTTAATTATAATAATATTTCAATATTCTAATATGTGTTATCTTATTGGCTCGTAAGGTATCTAGGGTCAGTTCTGATTTGAAGACGCAATTCTGGGTCGGCCCCCTACTTGGAGGAATTCCAATTCTTGCAGCTTCTTATCTTGTCCTCATTTAGGAAGGACACCTTCTACTCTTTTGCCCACTTCCTTTTGCCACACAAACAACAACAACAACAACAACAACAACAACAACAACAACAACAACAACAACAACAACAACAACTTTGATTTGTATATCACCTTTCAGGATAACTTACCAACCACTCAGAACAGATCACGAAGTGCAGGGCTTTTTTTTCAGCTGGAACGCGGTGGAACGGAGTTCTAGCACCTCTTGGAAATGGTCACATGGCTGGTGGTCCCACCCCCTGATCTCCAGACAGAGGGGAGTTTAGATTGCCCTCTGCGCCACTCCCAAAGTGATGTTATTGTCACTTTGTGGTTGTTGTTGTTGTTGTTGTTGTTGTTGTTGTTGTTGTTGTTGTTGTTGTTGTGCGGTCCTGAGCTCCACCGCTGAGTCCCACCACCTATTTTCCCAGAAAAAAAAGCCCTGACAAAGTTTATTATTATATTATCCTCATAACAATCGCCCTGTGCAGTAGGTGGGGCTGAGAGAGCTGGAAGCTGTGACTGACCCAAGGTCACCCAGCTGGATTCAAGTGGAGGAGCAGGAAATCAAACCCGGCTCTCCAGAGTAGAGTTCTGCTGCTCTAAATCACCACACCAAGTTCACAAACTTAAATGCTGAGGTTTTAATCAGTTCTTCCCATATCTAACTCATGCTTCTGGCCGTGCAGCAGTTCTGGAGGGAAGGTATTGCAACCTCATTGTAATGAGAATGTTTCTTTCCTAACCATCCAGGGAGAAGCTTTGTGGCTCCAGATGGAAAGATTCCTTTCTCAGTTTTTGTTTTGTTTTGCTTATTTGTTTTTCTGGACTAATTAGCTTTCTAATGAAGTGCCCTGCCAGTGCTAATTTGGAGGTCTTTTTGTGAAGGAAACACCTGCCTAGCAGGAGTGAGGTTCCCAACTCTTCTCAGTAACCCAACGGAATGTGGTGATTATGGCTGGCACGTGTCAAATGCAATGTTCTGGGAGTGCTGAAAAGAAAGGGCACAGACGAAGCATGAGTCACAAAGCTATCTCTGGGTCAAGCTACACATATTAAGAAGAAGTTATACGTGTTGTTTACGTGTCTGGTGTGTGCCTAATTCTAAGCTGAAGGACCACTTCTCTCCTCACAGGTTCATCTCTCTGTTTCCACCTGCAGATGTTAGAACTGCCTTTGCTCAATCTTGGCCTTTTACTGTGGCTTCTCTCATTCGATGGAATGATTTTCTCGCTACGAGGAGGGTACCTTTTACCATGTTTTTTTTAGAAAGAGGTACAAAACTCTTCTCCTTACAGCACTAATCAGAATCAGCACAGTCTCAGAGCCAAGCTACAAGTGACGTCTTACACAGGTTGGACACTTGTCAACTTCCCTCAAGTTTTGATGGGAAATGTAGGCATCCTGGTCTTGCAGCTGTAATGGAGAGCCAAGATGTAAAACCAGGATGCCTACATTTCCCATCAAAACTTGAGGGAAGTTGACAAGCGTCCAAGCTGTGTAAGACGTCACTTGTAGCTTGGCTCTCAGCTGTAATTGCAGGTCAAAAGACACTGGAAAGATTCAGTCAAAGGTGTGTCAGCTTTGGGATTGTCTTCAGCTTTTGTTTAGCTGGACATTCAGAGAAAGGTTGCAACCCAATACCCAGTTAGGCTATTTAAATGCCACTAAAGCTAGTGGGATTTATTTAATTTATTTGTTTCATTTACACCTCACCTATCTTCCCAACGGGGACCTAAAATGGCATACCACATTCTTGCTCTTCTCCATTTTGTTCTTACGACAACTTGCATTGTTCTCCTCTCTTCCATTCTGTCCTCACACAACAACCCTGTGAGGTAGGTTAGGCTGAGAGTGTTACTGGCCCAAGGTCACCCAACAAGCTTTCATGGCAGGGTGAGGATTCGAACTTGGGTCTCCCAGATCATAGCCTGACATTAGCCCTGTTCACAAATTACCGTGAACACATGCACAATGTATGCACTGTGTGCACTTGACTTTTAATTTTTTTAAAAAAAATATTTAATTATTTAATCATATAAACTATAATATAAACCAAAGGGAACCATAAAACCATGAGATACAGAGAAGAAAAAATTGTAAAATTAAACCATAGAAATCCGTTCTTTGGGGACCTACGTATGGTAGTTCCTTTATTTGAGTACAATAAAATATGGATTTTATAGGTGTTATAGGTGTAATTCCTTCGATGAAACAAAGTTTAGATGTTTGTCCATTGCGATTCTCCGGTTTGGGTTTGTAAAAGATTGCAAAGTGTAGTTTCTTGCGCTTGATTTTTAAAAAGTATTTTACAATTTTTAGTATTTTTACTTTTTTTACTGTGTACGTTGAATAATTATCATATTATATTCCGCATGTGGATAGCTGATCATTTGATACAAATCTCACCTTTAGCCAGGGACTGGGCCTGATTCCAATTTCAAAGTGAATGCATGCTAGAGCTTTCTCACAAGAGATGTCCTTGTGTCCATACAGGATGTGTATGTGTGTGTTGAGTGTAACATGAATAGGGCTATGCTAGCCCCTACACTGCACAAGCAGACTGTGGCCATAGGTAGGGTTGTTGTCATCTGAACTGGTTTGTGATGCTGGCTCTTTAGTAGCAGATGCTCCATGTCATGAAGAGTTTCACTGGCTGATATCTGCATATCAAACCACAGTAGCATGACAGAACAATTTTTCCTGGCCAGCTGGTAACATTATTCAAAAGCCACTTTCCAAACAGCAATCGGGCACATCCAGCAAGGCTTTTGATAGTAAACAGGCCACTATAAATGCTACTTTCGGTTCTTGAAGCTCAGCTTAGGAGAGTCGCAGCAGAGTATAGGGTTGTTAAGTGGAATTCTCTTAATCCCTCTTTGCTGAATTGCTCCCTGAAATACCAGCAATCCATTTCTATTCCTCTTTTTTTAGGAATTTTGAGTCCGTTTTGAATCAGGGAAAACAGCAACCAGAGGAGAGATGTCTGCTAGAAATCCCTGATACTTTTGATTGGTCCAAAATTATGAGGTGATGGTACTAGACATGGGCACGAACAGAAAAAAAACCTGAACATGGTGTTTGTTGTTCATTGCCATGCACAAATAATGAACAACAAACATTGACGAACATGACCAGTTCACAAACATGTTCATTGTTCATGGGGACCAGCAGGCTCTCCTCCACCCATCAAGATCCCTACCGCACCACTCCCAGAAACCTGACTTGAGCAGGCAGCAGGAAATGTACCAATAATAAATAATAGCTTGGCCCCAGAGCCTGGCAGCAGCCCTGGAACTTGAAGGGGTAGATCCCTATCCCAACACACACAAAGAAAATTCAAGCCCCAATGCACTCTCTCTATCAAAATGCCAGCAGCAACTGTCTCTCCCTCACTGTCTGCAAAACCAGAGCTGGGAGCCCCCCTCCCCCCTGTTCTTTGCTCCCTTGTAACAAATTTGCAGCTCCACACTTGAAAGGAAGACCTGCCTGTCAAGCTAAATTGGGCTTAGATTGGGGTTTCCAGGGCAACAGCAGAAGTTCAGAGAGAGTTCAGGCAGTCCCTGCCTCCGGTTGCCAAGGGAATTCATTACAGGTGCCAGATTGTCTGGCTTGACAAACAGCAACGAACAGCAACGAACAAGGCTTGCAATGACCACCTGTTCGTTTAGAATGGGGCCTCACAAACAGCTTGTTTGCAAACAGCTGATTGGGCTATTTGTGGCTTTTTAAAGTTAGTATTGCTGTTCCTGCCCATCTGTAGATGATACCTTATCCAAGTAAGAATCATGGGTATCATGAGACCACGTTCAGATGCTTGCTGGAGGAAACGTAGTGGAAAGAAACATTATTCCAGCATGCTGGGGTCATTCTAAAGCTCAATGATTCTAGTCAAGGGTTTACTATGTATAAGTGACACTGCAGGATATACAACCTTTGCACAAATATTGCACAACCTTTGCACAAGTAAGTGCACAAATATTTTGAAATAAATAATTGCGCTAAGCCACATAGAGATTTGGACTTACCTAAATCCCATGAGGATTTAAGAACGATTCCAATCTCAGCATTGAAAATTCAAAAAGCAGCATAGTGAACCAAGCAGTCCTAAGTATTACAGAAGGAGGAGAGGAGTGAACGGTATAGTCATGGCTATTTTCAGAGAAGGACATGTATTTAATACAACGTGTCTTGGATTTTGTACATTTGCTTCTGATGCTTTTCTCTCCAGGAACTGTGGAGGAAGTCTTTCACTGCAGGGGCCATTCCTCTGTCACTAAGCATTTTGGGACTCCTTGAAAAACATTGCTCCAACACGAGCAGAAATTCCTTGCACTTCAGAAAGCATGCTCCATGGAGGAGCATGCCTGAAGAGAGGCACATATGAAGGAAAGGCATACGATCCAAGCTTATGTGATTTGCATGGGTGAAATAACAACTACAGAACACAGGTGGAGTCCATGGAAGTAGTAGAGAGTACCCTCAAGTCATAGCTAACTTATGGGAATCCCCTCCCCCCTTTGGTGGGGTTTTCAATGCAAGAGACTAACAGAGGTGGTTTGCCATTGCCTGCCTCTGCAACCCTGGTCTTCATTGGAGGTCTCCCATCCGATTACTAACCAAGGTCAACCCTGCTTAGCTTCTGAGATCTGATGAAATCAGGATCCCCTGGGCTATCGAGTCTAGATGGAGTCCACGTTACAAGATGCGAGATGCATTTGTAAATTATCATGGTGTTCCTTGATAGACTGGCATGCATGACTCATATGTGACGTCCTGGACATAGGGTTGCCAACTCTGAGTTAGGAAATTCCTGGAGATTTGGGAGTGGAGTTTGGTGAGGATGGAGTTTGCAGATGGGTGGAGATCATCTGGAGATCAGTTGTAATTCCAGAAGATCTTCTGGCCCTACCTGGAGGCTTGCAATCCTATCTGAGACCTCAACTGATGCTGTATCCAATACAGATGCCAGAGAAGAGGTTCCCCCCGCTCCACTCTTGAAACAGAATTCAGGCACAAGCACACCTCTGGTAATAGAGTATTTATATGTTTCAAACCAAAGTTGCATCTTTTAAATTTAGTCAAGTTGCCGGGAGGAGAATATGCTAGCTTTTGTCTTCATTTCCTGACTCCTGTATAATTATCACAATCTCTATTTGAACATTTTTACTGCCTCGTCGGTGAAATAATCTCCCTCCAAAGCACATTCAAATTTATGCATTGCCATTTTTTGCTTCTTTCATTTCTTTTGTTCTTGCTTTGTTATGAAGAGAACAATGGCAGTGGAATGTACAGGCACAAATTAGAACCGTTTATTCTCATTAACTGATCTCACAAAGGAAACAAAAAAAAATAAACGCATGAATACTGCTCACCACAGATTTGTCAAATTGTGATTTATGCTGCAATAAGGGAATTTATGAAAATGTGAGTTTACAATTACTTGTTGCACACAGAAAACATGCTGTGAATCAATTTGCCCAAATTTCATCCTGTCTGGAACCCAATTGCCTCAGATATCCCCATAATATAATTTGCATGTGTTGATTTTTACCTGCAGGATCTTAATAGTCTGTTTTGTCGATAGCTGCATCACATGTTCAATAAAAGGAAGCTCCCTAGATTATATGATGAGTTACAATAAAATAAGGGGTGCAATGGAGAGAAAGTTATTTGCGCAGCAGATCCACAGAAATCGATATGCTCATTGCTGCAACCCTAAAAATATTTTCTAGGAAGTTTATTTACCCCATTCAAAATCAGTGGAGGTGAATATGTTGAAGGTCAGGAGGGTGTGAATAATGTAGCTGTACATTTAGATGCCTCTCACTTACTCTGGTTTGTCCATGATCTCTGTCCCAGATTAGAATCTAATAGCTACTAGGAATTTTGTGTTCCGCTTTTTCCAATGAAACTGCTAGTTACAGTTGTGCAGGAAAATCCCCCAAATATCTGCACGACCTCACCTGAAAAATCTAAATACGGAAAAGAATATAGCACTGGGATTTTATGCATTTATGCAAATATTCCCGAAATTAGCATCCAATCGTCCAGCTGCACAGAATGAATTTAGAAGATAGGATTATTATCATTATTATTTTGTTAACACACAATCTGAGAAATGTCTACACGGCATCTCCTGGAACATGTGTTAAAAACAAGATCTTTCTTCTTTTAAAATCTGTACGCTGAAGAACCCAAGAATCAGAGACTGAATGGACATAGATTGCTGCCTCAATCGGAATGAAGAGGCAGACACAATTACTGGAAACTAAAGGGCCGCTTTATTAACATTACAATAACATATTTGTCAACACAGCAAGGGCCTAACAAGCAGTACAGGTCAGGCCCTGGGTCACTCCTGGATCTCCGCCCTGACCTGTCTGGGTAATCCACCCACTGCCCCCCCCCCCCGGTGCGAGCCATCCTTCATATGGCTGGGACCTGGCCTGGCCAAGCAAAATGGTTCACCCTTTTAAAGCTCTCTCACCCTGCCGTAATAAGGAAGGCAATGGTAAACTACCCCGTAACAAAAAGTCTGCCAAGAATGCGACATCACCCCATGCGACATCACCCCATGCGACATCACCCCATGAGTCAGTAATGACATGGTGCTTGCACAGGGGACTACCTTTACCAACCTTCACCCGGCCGTAAAGCTGGGGGAGGACTGACTTTTCCAGGAGTTCCCCACCAGGGTGTCTGTCCTTCAGCTGGGCCGTAAAGCAGCCAGCCGCTCCTGACAGACTCCAATTCCCCACCAATGGGGATATGCCGAGAATGGTCATTCATTTCCCTCAAATTCTAACCTGACGAGGGAAAGAAACTCGACCCACTGCCACCAGTTACTCCCCTCTTCTGATAGTGCAAGGTAATAAAAAAACTTCTCACCCAATTACCAATTGAGGGAAAGGGGGAAAAATTCCTACCTGGCCCTGATAAATGGTAACTGGCTAAACCTGCACTAAAATAGGGTGAGGTGGGTGGGCCAAGCACGAGAAGCAACTGCAGCACTGGGGGGCCTTATAAAGCCTCCAGCTCCACCCCTCGTAGTAATTCCAGATGGCCGAGGAAGTGCTGCTGCCTCTCTCTCCTCTGGAGAGGCAAATCACAGCCCCCAGCTGCAGCGGCTGTTGCTGCCAGCCGAGAGTGCCGCATTTCCATTGTTAGCATACAGAGAGGACATGCAGTGGGTTGTGATCATCATTCATGAGACTCGGTTCTCTGGCCACACAACAACTGCTACACAGAAGGACCTTCCTGGTATATTTGTAGCATGTGGAATGTCTCTGCTCTGTGACAACACGATTGTGACAAAGATCTTAATCAGTCTTTAAAATGTAAATGATGTATGCGCAAATGTGATAGCTAGCATTACCAATTCTGGGATGGGAAATTCTGGGAGATTTGGGGGTGGGGTCTGTGAAGGGTAGAGTTGAGGATGGGAGAATGGCCTCAGTGGAGTATAATGCCATATAGTCCACTGACCCAAAGATGCTATTTTCTGCAGGGGAACTGATCTCTGAAGATTGCAGATCGGTTGTAATTCTGGGAGATCTTCAACCCCTAGCTGGAGGTTGACAACTCTAGAGAGTGCCTAATAAAGGTCTACTCAGAAGTAAGTCCCGTCATATTCAATGGGGATTATTCCCAGGAAATAGCTCTTAGGATTTGCACTACCAGTTGTCTAGATCAAAGTGCCTGGTGTATGCAGGAGCGTCAGTGAGAATACGGAGCCATTTTCTCTAAGGAAACTGAACCCTGCATTTTGGAGATGGTTTATAATTCTGAGACATCTCCAGGCCACACCTTGAAGCCAGCAACCATACATAACAATGCCAATGCAAGAAGGCACAAAAATATTGGATAAAAATACATGAAGAGATACAGAAGATGTTCAAGCTTTGGTTTGAGTCAAATCCCAAAAATATGCTATTAAATATTCTACCGAGCAATATTACAAAAGAACATGGAGAACTTTTCAAGAATATGGTGACAGCAGCAAAATGGAAGACAAAATCTTGCCACAATATGTCTGAGTGGACAGATAAAGTGTATGAATACCCATTGATGGCTAAATTAACTTCATATGTGTATAACAGACGAATATCAAAATTCCAGAAAAAAATGGAAAGATTTATTTGATTATGTAGCTCAAACCTAAGAAAAATTAACTAATATGGATATAGATTAATTATAATATAGAGACCTTAAAAATGTTGAGTATAAAATATGAACTAGATGACTGATTAACAACGAGTGACACGAAATTTTAGGTATAGGTAATTAAGAAGAGGGAGAAAAAAACCTTCCATAAGTTGGTTGTGTTGCCACATATTTTGAATACACTTTACTGTTTAGTTAAATTTAGTATTCTGTATTTTGTGTACGTTTCCAAGCACTTTCTATTGCTATTTATATTTTTCTTTCCAAAAAAAAAATCATGACCAAATGGGAAGGAGCCAAGAGGACTGAAACTTTCAAGGCATTTACTAACTGAAAGTAAGGGGTTTGTATCATGGCTGTTTTGAACCTTAATTTGTTAACAGCACAGTAATTTTCAGATTTAGAGGGGAAATTTGCCATTGCTCATGTAGGTACAAATAGGTCCCAAAGGCAGACGTTTCCATCATATAAAATGCTCACAAACAACTTACATACTGGAGTCTGTGAAGCCCCTTGTTGGCTTGGCATGTAACAGACCCACTCATATAAATATATACTTAATACTAATAAAAGTGAAAAATTGACTGAAATAGGAAAGGGGTAATATAGACCGGAAAGTATTGGACAGCTTGACTTCAACACAGAAGATACTATGGCAAAATTATTTGACAAAAGAACTTGGAGAAAGTAAGAAATGCAAAGTCAGTCAGATTCAACCAGCCCCTCGAGGGAAAAAGGAAGTCAATTGAGTGCAGAATTTGGTTTCAGCAAAAATCAGACTTGACATGTTTTGCAGTGACAGCCATGGATCCCGTTCTGGCTCTCTAGTTCCTTGCTCTGTAAGTCATTTCAGGGCAGTCTTTTAGAGTTAGCTTCCTTGTGAGTTGAGATTACTGACGTCTTGTTGGTGATTCCTGTAAAAAAAGAAACTGCTTAGTGATAGATATGCTATTTATTTGTTTTGATGATTTCTATGTTGTCTCCAGGAAACTTACAAAGTAAAATATTTTTTTTAAAAAACCCGCAAAAGCAATAAAAAACAATTAAAATCCAGCAAGAGCATAAGAGCAGCCTATATGGTAGAGAAGCTCAAAAAAAGTCTCATAAAACACTTCTCAGGCACCGAAAATGGTAAAACGAATTAAAAATATAACTCCCACCTGGGTCAAGTCAAGGATACATCAAGCAGGGCTTGTGAGCAGGAGGGAACAAATCCTTCTAAACATCAACCCTGTACTCTTTTGATGCTTAGAAGACAGTGATGTTGCTGAAGTTCACAGTTAACCTGAAGCTGAATATAATATACAGGTACAGTGTTTGTTTGTTTGTTTGTTTGTTTGTTTGTTTGTTTGTTCGTTCGTTCGTTCGTTCGTTCGTTCGTTCGTTCGTTCGTTCGTTTGTTCGTCCGTTCTTCGTTCGTTTCTTCATTCGTTCGATCTTTCTCTCTCGTTCATTCGTTCGTTTGTTTGTAGTGCACCTTTCTCACAGAGACCTAAGGCGGATAACACAGTGTGAGATTAGTACATTCAGTATCAAGAACACTTCCATAAACAATGCCATAGGGTAAATAGATGCAAGTTTACAAAGATACAGCATTAGAAGGAATCCAGTACAACATAGTGGTGAAGTCCACAGTTCCTAATCCTAACTCATTAGCAAAGAAGCTGAGACTCCCTCCTTACAGTTTAGAACTCTTATCTGAATAAAAAGCCTTTTTGAATAATTTGGTTTTGCATCATTTGTGGAAAGCCAGGAGAGCAGGGGCTCTGCTGACCTCCTCAGGCAGGGCATTCCACTGGGTAGGGGCCATCACAGAGAAAGCTCATGTACAGGCTGCTGTTACAAATTAAGCATTCTTCCCTTAAGAAGTTCTTCTCTGGTGCAGAGTATAGCCAGAGATTCAAAGCATGAGTTATCCAATGTCAACAACAATATGAAGACTTGATGAACAGGACTAATGCTTCACTTGGCTCAACAGAATACAAAGTCCCAAACCATAGAAATGCTTGAGGTGTTTATTCTTAGGAAAATGAGACTACTTAGGACTCATGAAGTATTTGTTGTCTGTGTACCCCAGAATACAGTCTGGAGTGTGTGGATAACAGAGAATTAATGCATGTAGATATGAGTCAGAGCTTGTTGGGCTGCTGTAGCACAAGGGTTAAGTGGTTTGGCTGCGAATCAGCACTCTACTGGTTCGAATCCCACTCCTGCCCTGAGCTCAGTAGGTGGCCTTGGGTAAGCCATTCCTCTCAGCCCCACTGTATTGTGGGGATAATAATAACACTGACTTGTCCACCACTCTGGGTGAGGCACTAATCTGACAAGAAGAGCGGAAAATACTCTCTCCACTTTCTCATTACAGGCTTCTACCATTCGGTTCATTTTTGGCCCTGGATTGATACAGTTGTAGCATCCACCAAATTAAGAGCTATCAATGGTTAGTAGTACACTTGGGAAAGTAACAGTTCAGACTTAGGCAAAGTTATACCCTTCTAAGCCCATTTGCATCAAAAGACTTTAAAAGGGTTTAACTTTGCTTAGAATCACATTGTACATGTCTTTTTTTTCCTTAGGTGAGCTCATGGTAGCTAGCAAACTGTTATGAATATGCCAATATATGGACCCTTCTGTTAGAACCATTGCATCAGTGGCTCTTAATCCTTATTTATTTTTGTTTATTTACAAATTTTAAATTCTATTGTTCTGCTCAATCAGGGTGATCAAGGCACAATTAAAAACAGAACGTTATAAAAATAGAACATCATAAAACCAGGGATTTTTTTCAGTGAGAACATGGCGGAACGTAGTTCTGGCACCTCTTAAAAATGGTCACATGGTTGGTGGCCCCGCCCCCTGATCTCCAAACAGAGGGGAGTTTAGATTGCCCTCTGTGCTGCTGAGCGGCGTGGAGGACAATCTCAACTCCCCTCTGTCTGGAGATCTGGGGGCGGGGCCACTGGCCATGTGACCATTTTTGCCAAGGGCGATTGAAACTTTAAAAAACACCCCCTTGTTCCAGCTGACCAAAGTGGAACCACTGAGTTCTACCACCTGCCTAAGCCCTGCATAAAACCAATTAAAAGTGAGACTAAAATAGATATGTAAAGCCACAAAATTGACTGTTAAAACACAGGACTGGAAGGGGGTCATGGAGGGAAGGTAAAATGAAAGAAAGAAGACTTCACTTGCTAGGGAGGCCAGACATCCATTTGTTGCCATCGTGTGACAGGACAGTGGGAGGAAATTGGGGGTGGCTCTTCCATGTTGCACTGACATGTGATGTCACTTCTGGAGCACAAATGGAAATGGCATCGTCATGAATCACAATGCTGTATGTTAGACCACAAAGCTTTGGGTAAATTCCAAAGCATCACCCCAATATGATGGCATCACTTCTGGTTTTTGTGCTGGATGTGACATTACACAATTCTGTGATGCTGAAGAAGTTGTTCCCACAGCCCAGATGCTCCCACCAGGTTGCCACCTACAGCTGGCAACCCTATCACCCACTGGCAGAAGACGTTGATAGAAGGGGAGAGGGAAAATATCCCTGGGAAGTGAGTTCTATAACGTTGATGATTTAATCTGCTACCTCCTACCAAGTATGCAATGTTGTAATCAAATCTACCCCCTCACAAGTCACAAGGGAAAAAATGGAACATAAAAATGGACCTGCAGATTAGGCAATCCTACACAGAGTTATTCCTGTCTAAGCCAATTGAAATCACTGCACTTAGACTGGAGTAACTCTGCATAAGATTGCACTTTTAGAGTGCCATTCTAGTAACACTTTCCTGGGAATAAGCCTGACTAGAATTCTGAGAGCGGGACCACAAGTGACGCCTGACACAGGTTGGACACTTGTCAGCTTCCCTCACGTTTTGATGGGAAATGTAGGCATCCTGGTCTTGCAGCTTGGCTCTCTGACTGCTGTCCAATGGACTTTTCAACTGTCACTTGTCCAACATTCCGCCAAGCTGCCTACATTCCCCATCAAAACTTGAGGGAAGCTGGCAAGTGTCCAACCTGTGTCAGGCGTCACTTGTGGTCCCGCTCTGATTAGATGCGTTCAGAGTGGCTGTGCTAATTTGTATAGAATTATTGATGATATACATTTAATTCACATATCCCTGTCATACATTTAATGAGACCCGTGTGTCAGATGGCCATCAGTCAACTCCTTAACATTAAGTTTGATTTCTGTTTGCTGTGTGCCAAGGGGTCTAATGAAGAAACCTAGAGTCTGGCATTTTATCCTTGGGAAGGGTTGGCAGTGTAAAGTAACCCTGGCTCTCAAAAAGCACTACAAGTGGGAAGAAAGAACTACCTAAAAACCTAAACCCTATTTGACTCAAAGAGTTCTGAATGCCTCCCCCAAAGATTTGTGGATTTCCTCCTCTATTTATCATCACAACCCTGTGAGGTAGTTTAGAGGCCCAAGGTTACCATTAAACTTCATGAGTCATGGGGATTTAACAACAACAGCCGCAGCAACAACAGAATGCTTATATATTGCTCTTCTAGACAGATTAATGCCCCTCTTAGAGCAGTGAAGAAAGTCAGTTTAATTATTATCTCCGCAATACAACTGGGGAGCTAGGGCTGGCTTACCCAATGCCACCTACCGAGCTCATGGCAGTAATGGGATTCGAACCAGCAGAGTACTGATTCACTGCCCAGCCACCGAATCACTTAGCCCTCTAACTATGAGTGATTCCGCACACGTTGGATAATGCATTTCCAATCCTCTTTATAGATCATTTGGAACGGATTTTTTAATGTGCAGAACAAAAAATCCACCTCAAGTGATTGATAACGTGCATTGAAAGTGCATTATCCAGTGTGTGCGGAATTACTCTATGATACTGCACTGCCTCATGGAACTGGTAGTCCCTCAGCCCAAATTCAATGGTCCTTTGGTGAACTTCATAACATAATCACAAAAGGCAACCATGGGATTTCCACATCCGAGGTCCTTATAGGACACAGCTTCATACCCCTAGAGAGGGTTATATAAGTTCTCCGTGCTATTTTAGGTGAAGTGCCACAGCTGATGTCACTGAACAGGATCCACAGATGGACCATTCCGGATGTGACAGGATGACTTAAGTACTAGCTATGCATAGTACGGAAGTGTTGCTTTACAGCCCAAAAGATCTCTGTTACCAGTGCCTTTCCCTTTTCCAAGTGACTGCTTAGTTTGACATATTATCCTTTGGAACTTCCAAAGCCTTGTTTCTGAGCTTGCGTATGAACTGTCACGGAATGATATTTGTAAGGTCGGTGAAATCTGTTGTCAGTAAAATGCTTAGCTAATCTGCATATATAAATGGCAAACAATTTGAAGTTTAGTGTCAATTTCCATACACATTACAATACCCATCTCAATAACACACACAGACACACACACACACACACTTAAAATGCAAAGTCTAATTAGACCTCTAGAGTACACATAAATAACTTTAATTGTTTTGCCGTTTGAACTTAAGCTGAAAGGCAACGAAATCTTCAGAATCGTTGAGGATCCGGCTTCCCCCATTCCGACCCGGGCGAACTCGTTTCCAAGATGTGACAAGATCAGGCCAACCTAGACTATCCAGGCCAGGGCCTTCTGATCCTAGCCATACCAATTACAACTATTCTAATCCCCCAAAGTATTTTTCAAGAGCTCTCCTTCACGCCATAGTTCACTTTATGTTTAGAGCTAAGTCAAAATAATATATTTCCTCTTATGCAAAATCCTTGATAATTGTGTCACCGTTTGGTAATAGTTTCTAAGAATCGACTGGTTTCAGTACAAGTTGCATTTCAATAAAAGGAAAGAGAAAATAATCCCCTTTCTCACCTCTGTTTTCTGAAGACTTGATAATAGCTATTTGATACGGAAGATCTTGTTAAAGGAGCATTGACTCGTAGAAGCAAGTGGATAATGATGAAGAAAGCATCAAAAGTGATTTTGGAACTTAAAGACACTTTGATTTTTCATCAGAAAGGTTACATTTAAGAACTAGTTTGATCTAAGTGGTACTATTACTATTGGTCATAGAAAATAGATGCCTTACTTGAGATTTTCAAAAGGTCCAGCTAAGCCCAATCAGTTTTAACACAATGTCATTTCCTGCTTTTTATTTATACATTTGCAAAATTCATATGCCCCCTTTCTGCCCCAGTAGTTCAAAAGTGAAATCAGCTGCCTAGGGAGGTGGTGAGCTCCCCTTCACTGGCAGTTTTCAAGAAGAGGATGGATGAATATTTGTCAGAGATGCTCTAGGCTGATCCTGCACTGGGCAGGGGGTTGGACTAGATGGTCTTTATGACCCCTTCCAACTCTGTGATTCTGTGATTCTATGATTCTATCAAGGCCAGCAAGGTGGCTTTTAATTTAACACCTAACATGGAAACATTATTTTTTAAAAAAATTGAAAAGGTTTCTTTGAGCAATACCATTTGATTTCAATTTCTAAGTTTGTTTCATATGTTATTTAGTTGCAGCAGTATTAATTAATGCTATTAGGCATTAGATTATGCTTTTCGATGTATCTGCTGTTGTCATTTGTGCATTCTTTTGCGTTCTAGAACAAAAATAAAATGTTTAAATATAGCCTGTCTTTAACATGAGGCCCATTACTCACAGATTCAGCTGTGCAAGATGAAAAACAATGGCAATTGATGTGACATTAGAAAGGGAGGGCTGAAAGGGGAATCAATTCCCACTCATGGCACATCCTAGCAAAGCACTTCTAATAGGGTGTAGGATAAGGCTGGTAAGCAACAAAGTTGTAAACGATGAAGAACAAAACAGACATAGGGCCACAGGAGGAAGGCTGCAGATCTCTTGGTCTGTTAAAAGTGAATTGCCAAACAGTAAATTGTTATGTGGTGGGGAATTTCTTTTTCCAAAATTCACTTTTTTAGATAGGGGATTATTCTTAGAGCCAAGCTACAAGTGACTTTTTTCACGTGGAGAACACTTGATCGTTTTCATAAATTTTCCTGGGAACTGAAGTCCGAGTGTCCTTCCCCTCTTTGTTAGAATCACTGCCTGAAGAGCTAGAGAAAGCCAGCAGCAGCAGCAGCTTTTGCAAATCATTCCTCCAGTCACAAGCCTGCTAGACAAGAGGGCTCTCAATGATCGTTTGGGGGCAGGCAGCTGCTACTTTCTCCCTGGGCGTCCTTCTCCCGGGGAGCTGCTCTGGAGAAAGTTGCCATGTCGGTGAAGCTCCAGCCCCAGCGACAGCGGAAGAATCTGCTGCTGCTCTAACATGCCCTTCCCCTGCTCCTGAGCTGGAGAAAAACTGGAATGAGGGCCTTTTCTGTTTAGCCCCTGGGATGTTATTTGGGGCCATGCGGACCTGCTCCAATGCTGCTAAGCACTCCAGTAATGGATGACAACTGGTGCCTGTCTCATCCTCATCAGAGGATGAAAGGGGTACCACAGGCACTCTAGGGGCAGTTCACTTAGCTGGCTGCTTACCCATTGAAGGGCCCGAAACTTTCTTAATAGGCATTTCCAAACCCCTGGGAGTGAAAATAAATGGGATGCAGATAATGTGCCCCAACCAGGAACTGGCTCAAATGACTGTGAAACTCACACCAAAACTGTATAGCCAATTAAATAGACAGGCCAGAACCAAATGGCCCAGTCCAAGAAAGCAATGACACAATAGGCCTTTACAAAATGGCCACCAGGATGAAGATGACATAGCCAGCCCTTCAAAATAGCTACCAGGCACAGAATACCCAGGCTTGGGCCTCCAGGAGGGCAGAATTAGCTGGCCCAGACCCAAATGGCCCCCCAAACTCTATTTATTACTATTACTATTACTATTACTATTACTATTACTATTACTATTACTATTACTATTACTATTACTATTACTATTACTATTACTATTACTATTACTATTGCCTATAAGGAGTAATCAAAATGGCCACAGGGGAAAAACAAAATGGCCCCTTGAGTGAGGTACGCCAACTTAAGCAGAACCAGCAAACCAGAAAAAATGGCCCATCCAGCCCCTCTACAAAATGGCTGCCACAGTCACTGTAGCCTCAGCCAGGAGAAGGAGCTTGAAGGGGTAACCAGGCCTTATACCCCACCTGCTATAACGGGGGGGGGGTATGGCCTTTGTGAAAATGTAAAAGGAGATCTACCGCCCAGCCCCAGCCGAGCTGGGTTGGCTGCTAGTGCGCTGAACAGGCAATAGCCCACCTAAGGCCCACTGTGAACCCAAGGGGGGGGGACTAACAGGAACGAGGAGGGGGGCAGGTCACAAACACCCACCCCAGTGGCAAAACTGCACAGGCCACCCTAGCTACACCCAATTTTGGGGGAGAGGGAGAAATAAAGGCAAACCTGATGCTGCTCCCACTCCCAATGGAGCCTGGGCCAGCATAAAGGAACGCAGCCACTCGCGCCCAAAGCAGAGTGGGGAAGCCATGAGGGAAACGCAGGCCCGAAGCAGTGCTACCTGAGCAGCACCAAAAATCTGACCAACAGCTGCAGGTCCCCCGAGCTGGCTACAAGTGCCGCAGTGAAGCAGGGCAGCAGCAGAAGCTTCGCCCTGCCCAGCAGCCACTGCCTGTGGGGCCGGCACACATCCATAAGGTAACAGCAGAGCCGCTCCTGAACAGCTCGAGTGAAGGGGAGGTGAAAAGCCTCGTCTCTTGGGCAAAGACAAGCTGCTTTGCTCAGCCTGTTCCTCCTGCTGGGGGAGGGAAGATGAGCATGTTTATCCTCTATCCGAGCACGAGGCGCACTGAAGCACTGAGGGTGGAGCAACTGAATAAGATCGGCTCAGCTCTGCCCTCTGCATGCTTCCCTGAATTATGCCGAAGCTGCCTCCTCAGCCTCCAGAAGGGGTAAAGCACGGCCCCCAGCCATAACAGCTGTTGCTGCTGGCTGGAAATGCCGTATAGTTTGATTAACAAATTGCAACATGGCTGTTAACTTCTGGCCCACTTGAGAACCTGAGGAAAGAAGGCAATCTCCTTCATGCCATTGAATCAATCACTTCTGTCGGACTGTGCCTCAGATTTCTTCAGAAAGATCTTACAAGGTGATATGAGAAGACACTTTTGCCCAAAGAAAGACGAGTGAGGGCCAAGCTACACATGACGAATGACACTTGAACAGCAAGTGTATTTCTCCCTGTTCACTTGCCCTCCACTCAATCCACTTGCCGTTCAAGTGTCATTTGTCATGTGTAGCTTGGCCCTGAGAATCCTTGGTGTGCTTTCCCCACTCTATTTGGAATGTAGCCTGCAACTTTCATTTTGGTAGATGATACCACACTCAAAGAAAAATGAGAACAGACTAACATTCAGGTGCCCCCAAACCTAATATTCAAATGCAATGTTCATTTAGGAAATAAGAAGGACCTCCGTTTAATTCTTTGTGAAGTAGTACTAGAAGAGATGAAAGGAAATGGACAAGTGAATCTGTCAGATTCAGCTGACTGGAAGTAACACTGATGAGTGAACTTGTGATGCCAAGATGACAGTTCAATGTATTCTTTGTGCTTGGAAGTAGGGAAGAAGTGAGAGCCAGAAAGACTCCTGTCTCCCCCCATGGGTTGTCATTTAATGCCACAGAAACTCCTCACTCTATATGTATGAAGCTCCTTATGAATTTTAACACATTTCATTACTCATATGTCAAGTATCAACCATGAGCTTTCAGAGAGAGAGAGAGAGAAAGCAATAAAATAAGGATGAAGTGGGTGCGTGGCCCTTAAATAATATGGATGTGAAACAAATCCGAAAATTACACACCAAATTAAATATCTAAATGGAAGGAGGAAGACAGACAAGGTAACGTTTACCTCAGGGAGGGAAAATATCAGACTTTTTTTTTTTTTTGCTGCATCTATGTGGTGAAAATGATCCAGGGTAAACAATGGCACACAGAGCTTGCCAATGTAAGTTTAAGAATTTTTTTTGCATTTCATGGTATCTTCTCTGTATACAGTCAGTCAACTGCATACAGTATAGTAAAACAACAAAAGGTAATTTTATAATAGTTCCCCGCACACACATACCAAAGTAAATGGCTAAGGGAGAAAACTATACATTCCAATTATTACATAGAGTATTCAGTGAGGTGTTAATTGTACTGTACTGTATGTAATTTAAAATTAATGACCAGTTTTACTTTTATTTCTTTGCATTATGTATAGTCTGCCTTTCTAACTGAGACTCAATGAGAATTACTGGATATAAAAGGAGAAATCGGACAGCACAAGACGTCCAATGAACTATGCAATAGAACTAAGCTTATAGAATTAAGGAACAATGCGAATAGCGAATTATCTAAGACTAGATACAGTATAAACAATACAGGGAATGGATTGCAAAGTAAAAAAGTAAAAGCTAGTGACACCTGCAGTCATCGTTGCAGTGGATTACAATCCTGTTCCCTTATAAAGGTTCCCTCTGGGCTGTTCACTCTCTTACACCTCTAATCCATTTTTGAAAACGCACTATTGAACACTACTATTTTGTACAACCTAGGAATGAGAGCCATGCAGGGGTGTTCCTGACATCCTCAGGCAGGCTGGGGCCACCACTGAGAATGCATGAGAACACAGGCATCTGCCAGAATGTAGGGTGAGAAGTATACTCAGGCTCAAATTAAATGAGATCCTGGCAGGGAAGAACTTACCCATGTGATGTGCACATGTCCATTCAAACTGCCTCTCAGCCAGGGAGGCGTTGTGCTGACTAGGGATGTGTGCTTCGAGTTTCCGATTTGGGTAAAATACCCAAATCGGACCCGCTCCATAAAGATTCAGGATATCCGGATCAGGGCCAGCATGCTGTCCCTGATTTGGAAATCCCAAATCAAAGCTTTCGGAAGCATTCGTAATGCTTCGGAAAGCTTCGGGGCTGAGTTTAAAGGGCCCCATTCCTGCTGCTTGCAAGTAGTGAGGCCCTTTAAATATCACCCCAGCCCCAGCCCCCCACCCACCTCCACTTATCTTGGCAGTGTCAGCGGCTGCCGTGGCTCCGGCCCTCTCTGCTGCCCTGTGGGGCTGCGGAGCAGTGGAGGAGGTGGAGAAAGCTTTTCCTGCCCCTCAAATGGCCACCGTGGTGGCCATTTGAGGGGCAGGAAGGGCCCCAGGAAGCAGCTCTGGCCTTTGCCACCGCCCTGCAGACTCAGAAGAGGTGGTGCAGCAGCAGAAGAGCTAGCTCCAGGCTGTCACAGCCTCATGCCGCCGCCCAGCTGATCACCCTCCCTCTCACCCTGACGGCCAGGTAAGTGGGTGGGGGTGGGGTGGAGGGGTTGCCCCGGGGGTGGGAAGGTGGGGGTGGGGGAGTTGCTCCCTCTCACTTCAGTATGCTCCGAATATTTACGGAGCATACTGAAATGAGTAAATACCAGAATTCCAAAGCAGCTTGCCCGAATCTTTTCAGGAAACCCAAATCTTTTCGGGATGCACACCCCTAGTGCTGACACGCCATAACTCCATGAAGAACAGGCCAGTCTGAACAAGACACTGTTCTGGTAAGCTCTTCTTGCCTTAGTGCCTCAAGAAGGACAGGGACAGGGACAGAAGGACAGGGACATGGTGTAAGCATCCTAGAGTTGCCAACCTCCAATTGGGGGAAATACACAATTAACCACCTTTAAACCATTAAAGTGCACCGTGCAAAACAACAATATAATTCTCAATAGTAATTCACATTCCAATGGATAAATGAAGTGCAAGATGCTCAATTATCAATAAATACAGTCATAAATCAATAGAGTATTAATAATACATATAGTTCACACATATTGTTGCACGTTATCTATTGGAATGTGAATTGCTATTGAGAATTATATTGTCATTTTACACGGTGCACTTTAATGGTTTAAAGGTGGTTATTTGTGTATTTCCACTGCGGGAGGTCTGTTGATATCTCCCTGTACTGTGATTCCCCTATGAAGAAAGGTTAAAGTGCTTGGGGCTGTTTAGCTTGGAGAAATGACGACTGAGGGGTGACATGATAGAGGTTTACAAGATTAAGCATGGGGTAGAGAAGGTAGAGAAATAAGTATTTTTCTCCCCTACAATACAAGAACTCACGGGCACTCAATGAAATTGCTGAGCAGTTGGGTTAGAACGCATAAAAGGAAGTACTTCTTCACCCAACGAGTGATTAACACATGGAATTCACTGCCACAGGAGGTGGTGGCAGCTTCAAGCATAGACAGCTTCAAGAGGGCATTGGATAAACATATAAAGCAGAGGTCTATCAGTGGCTATGAGCCACAAGGTATAGCTGGAACTCTCTATCTAGGGCAGTGAAGCGTTGTATTCTTGGTGTTTTCTGGGGGGGGGGCAATCGATGGGAGGGCTTCTAGTGTCCCTTCCCCACTGGCAGACCTCCTGAGGACACCTGGTTTTTTGACCACTGTGTGACACAGAGTGTTGGACTGGATGGGCCATTGGCCTGATCCAACATGGCTTCTCTTATGTTCTTATGATTTCCGTGGTGCCCCTTGTTGATCTATTTAGCCTCCAAGTGGAGGCTGAAGTTCTCCTGGAATTACAACTAATGTTCAAACTACAGAGATCAGTTCCCCTGAGGAAAATGGCCACTTCAGAGGGTTGCCTCTACGGCGTCACATCCCTTCTGTCCCATCCTAAACTCTGCCTTTCCCAGGATCTGCCCCCAAATCTCCAGGTATTTCCCAACTTGAAGTTAGCAACCATAAAGCATCCCACCAACATCTCTGTAACCACAGTTATCCATGGTCCATCAACTGGCTTCCAGATTTCATCTGAAATGAAACTGGAGCCACGTATGCTTGGGTAAAAAAGGCAAAGAACAAAGGCAGCTCGAAATAATCAATGAGATCAGCAAAAAAAAAATCCCAGGAAGAGTTTCATACATTTCTAAAATTTCCTTCCTCATTGTGAACAGCAAATATCTGTTTTCTGTTTTATATGTTTTATTCATAGGCCCTAACTCCTGGCCGTTCTCACACTTCTCGATGCTCTCTAATTGGTGCAAGTGGCGTATCCCTCACAAGAGAGCAGCTGTGACTCATCTACTAGGGTTATGTATATTTGTGGTAGGATCTACCCAATCTTTGGGAATGATTGTCATGGGAGGGAAAATAGCCAAGCCAAGCATTAATTTCTTTTTTAAAATGAGGAGGGTAGTATGTAACATTTGCACTCGTTTTGCAGTAGAAGCTGAAAAGACCACGGGGAGAAGAACATTCGGTTCTTAGTGAGTAGAATTTGTCATTGATTCTTCACAGAGTTTCATGATTCCAAAAAGAGGCTATATTGTTTGTGTTTGACTGCAAAAACGTAATGGTGTTTGATTGTAAGGTCGGCTTGATTTAAAATAGAGCCATGAAAAGTTTCAACATTCATGAAAATCTTGATGCAAAGTTTTCGATTACGTTGAGTTGATTTTCCTTGTAATGAGCAAAATTCTTTAAAGAGCATTGCTCTCGCTTGCCAGAGACTTTATGGGAACTGTTTATGGCATGTTTGTGCTTTCTCCAAAGAAGCTGTCAAATATATGTAAATCTGCGTAGATTGTTAAGCATAAATTGGTTTTTAGTACCTTCTGCTCTTATCTTAATGACTAAAAATATCTGTATTAAAGAAAGTTAAATTTGTCATGCTCTGATTTTATACCAGGGAATGCAACAAACTGATAGCAAATCTATATTATTGTTAATTCTGAGTTAATCAAAAATGTAATTATGACTTTTAATTAGAAAAGAAAAAAGTGGCTAACTCCTAGTGTAACAATGATTGCGGGGGAGGGGGGTGTTTTCGTCACGGGTTCTGAAAGACAATAGGAGCTCTAAAATAAGCACAAAACCATCATCTTCAAGTTGCTAAAAATTGAAATTATTTTTAAATACATTTTTTAAAAAAACAGCAATCAGTGACCTCGTGGAGAAATGCATCTTTTTGATTCTTTGCAAATGCTACTTCTTAATTTCATTTTGCACTTCACAATCAAATCTAACATTTATTCTGACTTTTATGTTGCAAAACTGGCAGTTGCAAACAACCCTTGACCTTAACATTCTAATAGTGATTGAAGACCACAGTTAATAACATAACATTCAATTTATATACCGCCCTTCAGGACAACTTAACGCCCACTCAGAGTGGTTTACAAAGTATGTTATTATTATCCTCACAACAAGCACCCTGTGAGGTGGGTGGGGCTGAGAGTGCTCTGAGAGAGCTGTAACTGAGCCAAGGTCACCCAGCTGGCTTCAAGTGGAGGAGTGGGGAATCATACTTGGCTCTCCAGATTAGAATCCTGCCACTGTTAACCACTACACCAAAGTGGCTCACACACTTGGCCTAACATATCTTACAGGGCTGTTGCGAGGATAAAATGAAGATAAACAGAATGATGTAAGGTGCTTTGGCATTTGAGAAGCTGTGACTGACTCAAGGTCACCCAGCTGGCTTCAAGTGGAGGAGTGAAGAATCACATTCAGTTCTCCAGATCAGAGTCCTGCCTCTCTTAACCACTGCACCAAACTGACTCTCCACCCACATGTATGTGCTTCAAATTATAAAGAAGTACCAGAGCTGCAGGTGCAAGGCGGGGTGGAGAACATGTAATCAAGTGCTGGTGTGACATAATGGTTCAGTTGTCAGACTTGGACTCAAGAGACCCAGGTTTGAATTCCTACTCCCTGCAGCAAGTTTGTTATGTGTCTTGGTCCAGCCTTTATCTTCAGATTGTGAAGATAAAGTGGATGAAATAAGCTACACTGGGTCCCCATAAGAGAAAAAAAGGATGCAAAGAAAATGACTAAATAATATAAGCAGCACAGGAAAGCAACCTTCTTTCTTTCCTTCTTCCTTCCTTCCTATCTTCTCACTGAAGAATTTGACCCACTAGGAGTGGCATCCTAAAACCGAGCTGTGTGTGCATATGAGAGCTGTTAATTTGCAGCCAACTTCTGGCGAACCTACAGGGTTTGCAAGGCAAGAGATGTTCAGAGGTCGTTTGCCATTGCCTGCCTCTGCATAGCAAAGCTGGATATCCTGGGAGGTCTCCCATCCAATTACTGACTAGAGATGGGCACAAACCAGAAAAAAACAAACTATGTGGTTCATGGTTCGTCACATTTCACAAACTACGAACCACAAACTTTCACGAACCTGCCCTGGTTGCAAACAACCCTTGTCACATCCAGGTCAGCAAATCATTGCTTCCGGATCAGCAGAAGGTCCCTTCCAGGCCAGCAGAAGGTCTGCAAGATTGACGCCAGGCTGTCTGCAGTGATGAACGAAAAAATGAACCAAATGAACCAGCCTAAAGTTCGTGGTGGTTTGTCAGAAATGGGCTTTGACGAACTGTCGGTTCACGAACCGTGAACCGGTCTGGTTCGTCATGAACTTTGGTTCATCATGAACTTTGGTTCGTGCCCATCTCTAATACTGACTAGTGCCAATCCTCCAAAGCTTCCAATATCTGACAAGATCAGGCTACCACCCACTCCATGCATCCCTAGCCCTCAGATGAGCTTTTGTTTCTTCCATCTTGAAGTCACTGCCACAGTTTGGCCTTCGTGGGGATTGCCCACAGGGGGTGCCAAGGCTCTCTGTGTAGGCTTGCTGCTCTGAGGCCCGGCTTCAGTTTTCTGAGACTCAGCACCTGGGTACCTCAGGGACTGCTTGCTGTACTTGCACACCACGGGGGGCAGGGGGGTGTCAGTAAATTACCAACAGGGCACCCCCTTCCTGCGGTGCTCATTTTAGATGGCAGAGTTGTAGCCTTTAAGTCAATAGGCTTAGAAGGGTGTAATCCTGTTTAAAATGGCAACGTAAAGCCACCAAGGGCATTTGGGGGGTTATATAATCATGCAGCTAATACCGTAAGTAGTTTCTTTGAGACCTCATTGTCTTAACACTCTCCTTCCATCTCCCGACTATGAGGATAGACTGCTACCTTTTTCTATGATACCTCCTTCCCTTTAAGTGCATAGGACAAGGAAATCCTTGCATCATCTTCATAGTTTTGCTTCCTGAGTCAAAACACATGGCTTTACTCAATTCTTTCTATATAATCAGTTCCAAAATTTCCCCAAATTATTTTTGTGACCAACATTGTTTCTGCAATCCTAGAGAATGACAGTACCTCAGAGTGATCCCCCACCCCTGCTTCAGCCAGGTTACCAGATATTACTGTGACTTGAACATAAAGACCTAGTCGTAATTATTCCTGCCTTGAACTCTTTTATATTAGATTACTGTTGTGTGTTGCATGTGGGGCTGCCCTTGTAGACTGTCTGAAAGCTTAAAAATACTGTCGCTCATCTTTTGACAAGCACAATACATTGAGAATATATCATGGACCAGCTTCACAGGTGATCTGTGTTTTTCTGGGGTCAAGGGAATAAATATGTTTTGATCAGTTGTGCTGTTAATTATGATTCTGGTTGAACATAAGATCATGACTATCAGAGCTATCCTAGGAATAGTTTCCTGGTAGTAAGCCTCATTGCATAAAAGCAGATTTTGAGTAGGATTCTGAGCAGACCTCCTAAAGATTGCTGTCTGTGTTATGTTGGTGTTAGTCTATCTAGTATATCAAGACTGTAGGATCACCATCCCAAGAGGGCTCATATTATTATTCATTTTGTCCTAGAGTTTCCTTTTCTTATCAGATCTTGGAAGTCAAGCAGGGTTGGCCTCATTTAGTACTTGGATGAGAGGCCACCAAATAAGTCCAGGGTCATTACAAAGAGGTAGGCAATGACAAACTACTTCTGTTTACCTCTTGCCTTGAAAATCCTACAGGGTCGCTATAAGTCATGTAACTTGGCAGCACTTTCCACCACCAGTTTCCTTTGGTCAAACACGATTGCAAATATTGCAACAGTAAAAAAGCTTGCAAAATTTCTTTCCTATAACCCAAACTGGAAGTACATACACACATTAAGTAGCAATAACACATTCAAAACCATATTTGATTCTTAAAATATCCCATATGTCTTGTAGATATTACAGGCCTATGGATTACTAACCGTTCTAGACACCATGTCTTTTGCCTGTCACGCATCCATGCAACTGGGACCAGACAAGCTGCTGTAATGGTTTGTGACATATACTTGGCTGCTGTTTTTGATCTGTAAAACATTTCCTGTATTTCTTTAAAAAAATGAAATTGCCAATGGTTTCAACCAGTACTAAGTGCGTCAACACTTTTTGAGCATCAAGGCAATGTCACGTCTGTTCGAGGAGAGCATTTTCTTTTATTTTGTAGCACTTCCAGGTTTTCTTGGTGTTTCACAGAACAGTTGCCATTTCACAAGAATGATTCTTTTGACAGCATTTGGTGGCTTTCATTCTCTGAAGAAAGAAGCACAAGGACAACGTGATATCACTATTCATTTCTCCCTGGGCCCTGTTTCTCCTCATACATCTGCAGGGCCTAGGGGTGCCAGACCCCCCAGTGGGGGCAGGGAATCCCTCACCCTTGCCCTCCACACCCCGCTCCCACATACCTGGCCAGCGGGGGGGGCATGAACCCTCTGTGCATGCTTGCTGTGGAGCTGTGCGCTCCCACAAATCGGCCCATTTTGAGCTTCTGTGGAGCATGGAAGCACTCCGGCGCATCGCAGTGTCCCAAAACAGGCCCGATCCGCACCAAAATGGACATGGATCGGGCCTACTTTGGTGCAGATTGGGCCTGTTTGGGGACACTGCAGCACACAGGAGCGCTCCCATGCTCCACTGCACCTCAAAATGGGCCTGACCCGCGGGTGCATTTTGGGCCACTGTGAAGTGCAGGGGCGTTCCTATGCTCCACAGCAGCACCAACACGCGTCCCTGTGGAGCGTGGGCATGCTCGGGATGCTGCGTGATGGCGTCACTTCCCGGAAGTGACG
The DNA here is from genome assembly GCF_028583425.1 of Eublepharis macularius. NCBI lineage: Eukaryota > Metazoa > Chordata > Lepidosauria > Squamata > Eublepharidae > Eublepharis > Eublepharis macularius. The sequence goes on along the minus strand of NC_072791.1, from coordinate 221,455,465 downwards.
TCATTGCACTTTGCGGAAGCGCACACGCACAAAGCACATGTGCACACCCCCCCCCCCCCAGTACACAGGTAAGAGCCAGGTGCCAGTCCCCCGCTGGGAGATTGAGGGGGCCTGGCAACCCTAACAGAGCCTAGCTTCGCACCAAGAATTCCCACATCTCAAATAAGCCTCAACTCCCAGCCTGTCTTCTAGGAGATGCAGTAAATACACCATAAATAGAGATGGGCACGAACCGGGAAAATTGTGGTTCACGAATTTCCCGGTTCGTGAACTGGTTTGTTTGGTTCATGGTTTGTCAATTCTGGGGGCTGTAAAATGCCCCCCTTGATAGTGAGAGATGCCAAACTCACAGGGAGTCTTTTTCAGGCTCTCCTCCAGCCACCCTCCAAGTTTGGCAGAGATTGGATTTCAAATGTCCAAGTTATAGACCCCCAAAGCGGGTGCCTCCAGGAAAGTTATACTCCTTCTGCTCTCATAGAGCAGAATGGGAGCTCTCTGGTTGTCAGCCGGAGCTGCCTATCAAGTTTTGGAGGGCTATTATTGGTTTCCCAGGGCTGCAGAAGGTCTGCAGATGTCCATCTCCCCCCTTGTCTAGAGAATTGATTGTCTGCAATGACGAACCAAAAAACCAACCAAACAAACCACTCTAAGAATCATAGCGATTTGTCACAGTTCATTAAAAATGCCCTCCGATGAATCGCTGGTTCGGGAACCAAAAACAGCCCCGTTTTTGACGAGCTTTGGTTCGTATTTCAGTTCATGCCCCCCTCTAACCATAAATGAAGTGAAGCCCATTCAACACTTGATTTTCATTATGCTGATTTGCCAGTAGTCACTCCTAATTTTTTAATGATGGGTGAACTTCATCTAGCCTAATGCAGAAGTGGGCTTGGCAAATCAAGCTATTCAAGGGGTGATAGTAATAATATAATATTAATATAATAGTGGAAGTGGAGTGGAAGGGGAGTGCTCTCTTTCCCTTTTCATCCCAAGAACACTGGGACAGGTAGTTTTACTTAAGTTGATTCATGCTACATTTCCCAAGTCTGGGATATTGTCATGGCAATTAATGGAACAAGGAATAGAGAAAGAGACTGACAGATAAGATGTTCGTCTCTGTGGAATGTGACTATTCTGGTACAAGTTTCCTTGGAAGGGCCCAGAGCACCCACTTGATCCCTTTTGTTCACTCTTTCCCAGTAGGTTTTACTTTATGTGTGACCGAATGAGGTGTGAGGAACAAGACAGAATAATAAACAATTTTATTTAAGAAGTCTAGTAACAACTGGCTTTCAAAAAAGGTGAGGCCTTTTATCCCTTCTTCCACGGTACCATCCCCTACTCCTTTACTTGCAGAAGTTTTCCCTCCATATCCCCTATTAACCAATCACAGGGTCCCAAGGGGGCCTGTGAAGCTAGTACAGGCTTCTCTGGAGCCACTAGGCCTCACTATGGGAAACGTAGGCCTGGTAGTCACTCTAGTACAGGCTTCTCTGGAGCCCCTAGGCCTCACTATGTAGGCCCAAGCTCATAACAGATGTTGTCATGGCAATTAATGGAGCAAGGAATGGAGAAAGAGATCAACAGATAGGAAAACCTCTCTTCTTCATTGAGGCTATTGAAGCAGTCGGGGAAATGGTGGGTGAGTGAGTAGGAGTTCTGAACTAGAAAAAAAATCTCAAGTTGCAATGCTTGCCTACAACTGGACATAAGCATTATAATCTTCATATATTCATAATCCATAATTTTTGGCAACATTATTTTAGCTGAAGTCAAGGTATGTAGCAATGAAAGGTATCAGGAGCAGAGAAGGAGAGGAAAGATTAACTGATAGAATGTCAATTCAATTTAGGTGCACAGCATGGAAAGGACACATGGCACATTGTTTAGAAGCATTAGTCCTGTATTCCACTTTTCTTTCCATTTTCCAGGGAAGAAAGGTGGCCTCTGTCTCTCCGAGTGAATTTCAAGTACCAATCAGAATGACACCAAAAGCAAATCCATTGTTAGTATGGGTTAGAAGTAAAGACTTCATATAACATAATTATGATAGAATTCCTTTGTACTGAAGACAAATTTATATAAAATATACCTAGATTGAATAGTAACCTGCATAAAATCAGTTTAAGAACATTCCTAGGTGGGATTAGATGAACACATCATGTCCGTGAAAATTCTTTTATGCGTAGTACATAGGAATAGGGGGCGTGCATTTAGACAAAAGAAAATTACATGTGGAACAAAAACTGCAGATGGCCAAACCCCAAAGAAATATCTCCCATTTCCATATCATGGTGAAATTTGTAATGAGAAAGAAGGATCTCTACTCAGCCTTTTTGAAAGTCATTCAAACTTTTTTTTTTTACTGTAGGGGGGCAGAAGCTGTTCCCTGTCTGTTTAAAATATGACTCAGATGATTTATATTTCCACACCTGCAGTTAACATTAGGATATAGCCTAGGAAAAAGTCGTCAACGTATTATAGTCTTCAGAATTAGGTGTAGAATTGAATGAATTTCAAAGGAGCATTCGCGATTCATTATGAATTTTGCACACTGCTAACTTGCCTCTCTGATGGCTTCCTTCTCATGTAGCTGGAAGATTATGCAGTAGGGAAATATGTGTGAACTCAGTCGTTTCCACCCCTCCCCCTGGAAAAACAAGAATATTTGATGCCCTACAATTGCGTGCATGAGGAATATTAGAGAATGAAATCTTTGGATATTTGCATTGATGTAAGAATTTATAAAAGCACAGTTTGCAAAAACCTAGAATGCAGTTTTCCAAAGTTTTGTTTGTAACTGACGTTAGATTGGAGGTTTCTAAAGTTTTGGTGATCCTGAGATTTGTTAATAGTTCTCAGAAGGGGAGAAGATCCCACGTTATGACTGACTGCTCAGGTCTTTGATCAACTATATGGGAAGCCGGGGCCTTGTTTTGGGCCAGGGGTCTTTTTCACAAGGATGACCCCTGATTTTTAAATACCAATACTTAAGGCAGCTATTTCTAAGGTAGATTTGTTTATGAATGACTTTGGTAATGAATTGAGGATGCTTCTACCGCATCCCTAACTTGGGCTAGTTTGGGTGTTCTTTGTTCTGGAAATGCAGTGGTTAAGCAAATAGCATTCTGGAGAGCAAATGTATGTGCAAAAATGTGTACTTCATTTTAATGCTTATTTCTTCTTCAGGGGTGTGGTGAGGAAAGAATCACGTTAGGGTCCTCATCTTCAGCTGGGATTACTACAGTCCCACTTATCGTGGACAAGCTGCTGGGGATTTGATCCCTTGCCCACCACCGGTTGGAATGTTAATGGTGCAATCCAGAAGGAACAATGGTAGCTCTAGAAATTGCCAGAAACTCTATGGTAAAAACCACAGAGCTTTACCATATAATTGCAGTAATTCCTAGAGCTACCATAGTTACTAGCAGTTTGTACCAGGAAGTGATGTAGTGCACCATCGATGCCACCGACATCATACACCATAACCCCATGTCCCTGCCGCCCCAACCCTCCTGCTGGTTGCTCTGCCTGGCAACCCTGTCTGCAGCCACTTCATTATGTGCTGAGCTTTGTGAAGGGCTAGTTGCTTCAGCATCAGGTTTCTGTTTGTCAGCCACCACTGAATGGCTTAAGAAGACGAGCATGAAGTGAAGGCAGCTGCTGCCTCCCCTTTACCTGTGAAGCAAGCCTAAGCAGGTCTCCTCAGAATCCTACTCAAGTCTATTCAATGGAGTTTGCTCCCAGAATACTGTTCTTAGCATGGCACTGCTGGTTTGCATCCCCCGGTTCCATTTTGGGGGAAATGGCTTAGGGCTAAGGATGCAGGTTGCCCACTTTGGGCAGGTGCTCCCCCATCATGAGGCCCTTCTACCCACCCGTGCTTCAGGGGCCAGTGAGAGAATTGTGGGGAAAGACGCTGGGCTATCTGCTGACATCCCATTCTGGTATTTCTGAAGCATGACATCCGCACATATCCCAAGGTCATGTCCCCCCTTTCCATGCTCCCAAACTTCCCAGAGATGGCAGATGGTGGCCTGGCTTTCCTACTTAGGGCACTGTTGTGTCCTTCACCAGAGTAAGGAGGCAGCATAGTCTTCAACAGGCACACAGTTTCCCTGTCTGGAGCTGCAGTAATAGCAACTTCCTTTCTCTCTGTTCATGCACACAATAATTCCTGGAGTGGATTAGGACAGTCTAAACCACTGGTTTGGATTAGACATGGGCACGAACAGAAAAAAACCTCCGAACATGGTGTTCATTGTTCATTGCCATCCACAAACAATGAACATTGACTAACATAACCTGTTCATGAACATGTTTGTTGTTCATGGGGGCCAGCAGGGTCTCCTCAAGCCATCAAGATCCATACCACACCACTCCCAGAAACCCTACCTAAGCAGGCAGCAGGAAAGGTTCCAGTAATAAATAATAGCTTGGCCCAGAGCCTAGCAGCAGCTCTGGAACTTGCAGAGGTAGATCCCTATCCTATCACACACAAAGAAAAATCAAGCTCCAATGCACTCTCCCTGTCTCTCTCTCAAAATGCCAACAGCAACTGTCTCTCCCTCACTGTCTGAAAAGCCAGAGCTGGGAACCCCCCTCCTCCCTGGTCTTTGCTCCTTTGTAACAAATTTGGAGCTCCACACTTGAAAGGAAGACCTGCCTATCAAGCTAAATTGGGCGTAGATTGGGGTTTCCAGGGCAACAGCAGTTCAGAGAGAGTTCAGGCAGTCCCTGCCTCCGGTTGCCAAAGGAATTGATTGCAGGTGCCAGACTGTCTGGCTTGACGAACAGCAACAAACGAGGCTTGCAATGACCACCTGTTCATTTAGAATGGGGCCCCATGAACAGCTTGTTCTTGAACAGCAGATTGGGCTGTTCGTGTTTTTTTTTAGTTCGTATTGCTGTTTGTGCCCATCTCTAGTTTGGATTCAAGGAACAGGATTGTCACAAGCACTACAGGCACACTGGTAGTTTGTCTTTGTGCTTTCAGGCCTGCAATGATCAGGGGAAAAAATAGGTATTGTTGCCTAGGAATATTACTTGTCTGATCCAAAATGTTAGAAAAATGGGTCTGGTGATGGACTAAATTCAAGTCATAAAGGCCAGCTGCTGTATTAGGATCTTGGGATCCGATTGGTGAATGTTGTTAAGGAAAACAAGCTGCTGCTGGCCCAATGCCTGCCTGCTGCTGCTACTGTGAGGTAAGATATGAAACAAAACACACAAAATTTTCAGTGGGATAATGCCATTATAACTTGGTTTCCCTAACTGGCTTCACCATTCCAGGTGCCTCTTTAATGAAATGAAACAGTGAATTCCTGGTGTATTTCCAGCTCATTGTCAGTCCCTGGCAGTTAGATCCCTTAGTTCTCCACAGCAAACACACAGGGGATTTGGTTGAAGTAACATTTATTAGAGATCCATCAGTTCAGATTGATCAGACAGTTGAAAACTGGCAGAAGTGACGTGTATAGGAAAAGCATGGTTAGTTATAGGGTAAAGTCCCACCCCCAGGTTTGTAGCTGAAATTCTGGCACAAACACCAGATACAAAAATTATCACAGTTTAGACTACGGTCGAATCCACATTCACCCATTACCCGCATGTTTATCGGATATCTTCCGTTTGCCTCCAATCCATGATTTTTTCCTCTTCGTTCACATTCCTGCTTCCAATCCGTCTTTCTCGTGCGTCCCTCCGGTCACACGGCTGCTCGAAAACCGCTTTTTTGGGCGGGACCTTTTTTTCCTGCCCATTTTTTAAATTTTTTTTAGCGCACTTTTCCATTATTTCGATCTTGCCTTATAAAGAAACATCATTGAAGATAATGATGCCTCTCTTTCCCCCACTGACAGCACTGATGGCTCTCTCCCATTTCTTTTTTGGAAATTTGGAAGCATGTGGGAAGCTTTCGTGGGCATTTCCTATGCAGGACAGTTCAGTGCCTGAATTTGACTGAAGGTTCACTTCCTTGGAGTGTCATTATTTCGATATTTCGTAATTTTGATATTACAGTAATATAAAATAAAAAAAAATAAAAAACAGTTAAAAAGGAAGTTTCACGAGTCCGTTCTGAGGGTGGATTCACCCCAAAATGATTTTTCAAACTACCAGATTTGATTCAGAAACAGCATAATCAATAAATCCAATGCTATGAAGTCAGAAACAGTCTTTTGCAGACTACGGAGCACTTGCAAGTTGAATCAGCCAATAGGAACTCTCGGAACGGCCGGAGGGACAGGAAGGGGGGTGGTTTTTAAAAAAACCGCGTAAATTGTGCATTGGCCCATTCACGGCCACCATGAAACTCCCGTTGAAAACCTGTGACCACATATTCGGGAGAAATGCGAATAAAATGTGTCTGTTTAATGAGGTAATGTGACCGGCACTCGGGATTGCGTGGGGAATGCGGGGAACATGCGACTTAGAATGAGTAATGTGGATTTGACCTACATCTACAGAGTAAGCATGAAATCATCCCTGTTCCTGGGAGAAGCCTCGTTTGTGTTGGGTGCAGCCGGGCTCAAGGCCACTTGCCTTCAAGCGAAAGTATTTTGCTTCCCCGGGAGAGTGTTTTACTTCAAAGCAAAGATAACACAGTGAGCTTCTAAACAACAGACATTGAAAGGCACTCAGAACTCTTCACAGTGTCAGAGGACTACTAGGCGCAGTATCAAACATACCCATGGCATGTATTGCAGGCAGGCATACACGACACTCTTCTGTTTCAGTTTGCGCACCCCGAGTAGAAAGACAAGAACATATCCTGTGTGTTACTGAAGACTCACCAACACCAATTTTGAGAAACCTAGAATTTTCTTGGCTCTTCTTTCTCTCGGAATACTTTGCAGCAGAGAGAACTGGCAGCATCTATGGAAAGCAGTTTAATTATGTTATTTCTGCAAGTGAATGATACAGACAAATCCAACCTTGAATCACGGCTGACTGATTTCTAATGAATTTTAATTTTTCCCCCCTTGCAGGATAAAAAACGAATGTTCTAATGAAAAGTTGGAAGTCATTGTGTGGGCTTTATTATGACTGCTATATTTAGTATTAGGTTTTTTTTTCTATTTTAAACTCCTGAGCATGATGATAAAGTTAATGTGTTCCTGGAGCAGCATAAGGGGTATGCCCTCTTTCTCGTCATCTTCTGTGAAGCCATGGGGTAAAGAACTCAGATGTTCTTCATTTCTATACTCTCATAAAGATGAGGAGTCAAAATCAGTTAGTGACATTTCTGCTATTAGAGAAATGAGGACAAATGTGGACTATATTAGGAAAATCTGGACTGTATTAGGCAGCAGAGTTTGAAATACTATTAAACACATCAACTAATAAAAAGTTATGGTTATCGGGTGCTATTACCACAATGAAAGAAATATCTTGTGCTGGTTTTAGACCTAGATAGGAAGACTCTGGGTGGAAGAGGGGGGAATTAAATCGATGTTGCTCTGATGCTGTGACATCACTTCTGGCGCAAACCTGAAAGTGACATCACCATGTTGGGATGATGTTCTAGGATTCTCCAAAAACTCTATAGAATTATAGAGTTTGGAGTGAATCCTAGAGCATCACCCCAATGCAGTGGCTTCTATTCCGGGTTCACATTGGAAATGATGTAGCGACATTGGTGCGACACTGTTCTCTCCTCCAATTTTGTTTCTGCTGTTAAACTGAACAGGCAGGTAGTAGACTATATGACCATTTAATACATTTGATTTGCAACTTCAGAATACCAGCTTAGCTGATATTTGGCAACTTTACCTGTCCAGAGGAAGTCAAGGAGATTTAGCTTACTATAACATATATTCTAGTTGCAGGGATCATACTGCCCTGGCCTAGTAACTAGTGGTGTGCACACAAAAATAGTATTATTTGATGCCAGGTATCTGGAATTCCATATATATGTATATTCCTGATATTTGGGTCAAAGAATATTGGTATAGTATTTAGATCCAGTTTCATTTAGGAAACTGAATATCTTTGGCTCTGTTATTCCCTAAGGGGGAATGAATCCAGGGTGGGAGTGTTTTTTTTTCATGAAAACTCAATCAAAATTGCAGGGAACTGAGTCTTTCCTGCCAACTACAGACCCCCCATTAAGTTTCAAGAAGATTGAACCGAAGGGTCCAGTTCTATAGGCCCTTGAAACTGGTGCCCCCAGCCATTCTTCATTGTTTCCTATTGGTTGGTGGGATTCAGAGGCTATCCAGGGCTAAGAAACCTTAACCAAACACACTCCTGTCCCCAAACCAGCCCCAATGCAAGCAGAACCAACAAAGCCCAACAGAACCAACACCAAACCAAAGAATCCCAGCAGAACAAAAGTGAAGCAAGGGACACTATTGCAAGTGCAACAGAACCAGTGTCACTCACAAAAGCCAGGCAGAACCAATGGCCAATATGGTAACAGAACAGAATGAACAGAACCACACAGCAGCAGAACCACCAAGAAGAGCACTCCAAAAGTCCACCAGAGGCAACAACAACTGCAGTACAGAATAACAGCAACACTTGAAGTATATAACAACTCTTTGAATATCAAATCACATCAAGATAAATATTAAACCACACCAAGTTAAAAAAAATTCTGCCCCCCACAGCAACAGCAACAAGTATAGCACAAACACCAGAAGCAAGCAAAAGTACCCCGTACAACAGCAAAAAACGATTACATAAAGTTTTAAAAGAAAGCTTAAAAGGAAAGAAAAGGCTTGACCCTTTTCCTTACCCTACCACTCTCCAAGCCAACACCAGGCCAACCCCCACCCACCCAAAAAGACTACGTTTCAAACCAGGCAGGAATCATCTTTATTGGGTTTTAGTTAAGGCATGTTAACTAAACAAGCTGCATGCAGAAAGCTCTCATCCAAGTTAGAGAACCAATAACTGTTTATTTATCTAAAGATTAGTGGAGAGAAAGAACTTAGAACTGATCTAACTAGCTAGGATGGCTTTAGATTGAAAGTAGGCCATCTCTCTCAGGAGGAGACACCATGCTGCCTCTCCTGGTGCATGAAGGGAAGAAGAGAGTGAGGAGGGGGGAGAGAAGGGAAGGAAGGAAGTTCCCCTGGCAGGAAGGAGACTGATAGCAGCCTATCTAGCTAACTGACTCTATGGTTGTTGCCTTCCTTCTTTGCTGGCAGTCCTAAAGGCCTGAGCAAGAGACATCGACAGTCCCTTCTTCCAACAATCTTCAGGTGTTCCTAGACAGACAGCAGAGGAATACAAAAAGTGCAGAAGCCACAAGGCAGTTGTAATCCAAGAGGCAGACTCCCAGAGCAGCCAGAGGCTAAGAACATTCAACAGCACAGTCTACAGAAATCTCACTTTGGAGCCTGCTCCGAGTTAGGCCTGCTTATATGTGCTTGCAGGAGTTCGAAAAAGGCTCTTCCATTCAGGGGTCGTTTCATAGAAAAAGAGCTGGAGGAACTCATTAGCATAACTTATTAACACAACTCATTTGCATATGCCACACCCCTTGATATCATCAGAAGCATATCATTAGCATAACTGATTTGCAGATGCCACACCCCCTGACATCACCTATCCTGGCTGTTTTGGACCCAGTCTTGACCATTCAGGGCCGAAATAGGGCCCAGAATGGCAAAAAGAGGCTGAAAATGGCTGGAAAGGGGCCTAAAATGGTCAGGACTAGGCAGCTGCTGAGTGGGAGAGTGATCCACCACTCGTCAGAGGCCTGATCTGGGCCATTTTGGCCCCAATCTAGGCCAAAATATGCCTCAAATGGCTGAGAGTCAGGTGGGCGGGGCCACCTGACATGGGACTTCTTTGGGGAACTGCTGGAACTGTGTTCCTGTGTGTTCCCCCTCAAAATGAGCCCTGCTTCCATTAATGAATCCCTGTGATTGGCCAGACAACACCACATGCTGTTAGTCACTCACTCACTCCCCCTCCTCCCTGCTGGCTGGGGGGGAAATGCCCAGGAGAGAACAAGAAGAGAAGAGTCAACCACCTTTAAAATGGCTGCCATGGTGATTCTCAGATAAACCCAAATAATTTGGGTATATTTGGAAATCCAGTACTCGGTATACCAAAATATATTCAGGTGTATATTTGGCTTGGGAATACTGATTCACACACCTCTGCTATTGACCCACACCATCAATTCAAAGCTTCTTATGGATATATAGGTCTTCATGGGCCTTAGGGATACTCCCAGTATATACATATTGAAAATTTTCAGGGGTCTTGTCTATGGATTTCCTTCAGGGAAATGAAATAATGGAATTCCTTTGCATGTACAAAGCCAGGAATACATTGTGAACTTCTCATAACTATAACATTTGGCTGTGTCACCGAGCTTTTTGCACCTCTAGTGGGAACTAAATTATGCTCTGCTATTTTGGATTTTTTAAAAAATTAAACTGATTCATGACCTTTTTATATGCTCCCTCCTCTGTGTATAACCTTCTTGCCATCTGCAAAGCAAAATTTACTTCATTTTACATGTCAGTTTCTCTTGCTCTATTTTATAGCCCAACAATCACACATATTTTAAGGGAGTTTAAATGTCATGTTTGAGTTCAAAAACTTTCAATTTGGCTAATTGGAGGTGTGAAAGTTGGTCAAACTTCACATAGATCATTGAAAGTTTTATATCATCTTTAAACTGCAGTGGAGGTTTTACAGCCGCAAGAAGATGGAGACATGATAGAAGAAATAGGAGAATTAGTAAGGAACTTGGTCCCTTGATTTGAGAATTAACCAAAGGATAAAAGAGAATATTTAAAATATAAAGAGGCTGTGTGTCTATGCAGTTTCAGTTATTGGTTCTTTGCATATTGCACTTTATGTGGCATTCAGCAAAGATGATTGACGGTCTTTGTGTGAACTGACAACGGCCTGTTAAATAAAACTCAAAGAGAAGAGGCTTAGCAGAGGTGTGTCATGAGAATAATTTTGTTAAAAAATGAATCACATCCCAGAGTCATTAGCATGAGACATATGATTCATTGACTTAAGTTCTAGCACGATTTATAATAAGAGGTCCAGAGCGAGGTGGAAGCGTTTGCTGCTTCAAAATATTTTTTTCCCCTTTTCACGTACATGAATGGGCCTAGTTCAGAATCTCTTGACCTTAAGCTCTAAGGGTCAGCTGAGAGCTGCTGTGGGCCAGGAGCCCAGGTCAGTCACTCCCTCTCTCTCTCTCAGCCTCTGTGATTTCACAAGGCTGTTGTAAGGATAAGAAGGAACCATTAACTGTTCTGGCTGGCCTTGAACCAGTCCCTCTCTCTCAGCCACACCTACATTACAGGGATGGTGTGAAGATCCAGCAGAGGAGGAGGAACCATGGACTGTTTTGGAGGGCCTTAGACCAGTCACTTAGAGCCAAAACAGATGAGCCACCCGACTGTCGATGTCGGTTTCCTGCAAGGTTCCACGGGAAGTGTAGTGAGAAAGAACCTCTGCCAGGGAGAAGAGGAATCCCATTTCTCCCTGGCAGAGGTATTTTCTCTAGACATCTCATCTCATCCACTCAGCTCCCTCTCACCACCACCGGCTCTCCTTGCTCCCCTAAAAGCACTCCGCAGCCAGAGGGAACCGAGCATGCAGGTGGCAGCTGATTATGCCAGCAGCGGTCAGAGGGAGCTGGCACTGATGATAGGCTTGTTGTCCCTCTCACTGCTGCCAGGCTCCAGGCTCAGGTTGATAGTGGGGTGAAAGTTGTTGAATTCCTGATTAAATCTCTCAAGGGCTTCCTTCCTATGGGTCCAAATGATGAAGACGGCATCCAAGAACTTTAAGTACAGGAGCAGTTTCAGTGGATGGGAGCTGAGGACGCATTGCTCCAAGTCCGCCATGAATATGCTAGCATATTGTGGTGCCATGCGTGTGCCCATGGCTGTGCCGTTAACCTGCAGATATAAGCTGTCACCAAATATGAAGTAATTGTGAGTGAGTACAAAGCGGCAAAGTTCAGTGGTGAGGTGGTTTTGTCCAGGATAATATTCCTGATGGCTTGCAGTCCATCTGCATGTGGGATATTGGTGTATAGAGCCTCCACATCCATGGTTGCTAGGATGGTGTCATCTGGTAGGTTGTCAATGGACTGTATTTTCCTGAGGAAGTCAGTGGTGTCCTGTAAATAGCTGGGTGTGCTGGGGGCCTAGGGCCTGAGAATAGAGTCCATATATCCTGAGACTCCTACTGTGATAGTGCCAATTCCTGAAACAATGGGGCAACCTGGCTTACCTGGTTTGAGGATTTTGGGTAGTAGGTAGAATCTTCCTGGTCGTGGTTCCTGGGGTGTGTCTGTATAGACACGTTCTTGTATGTCCTTGGGGAGTGTCTTTAATATTTTATTGAGTTCTCTTCTGTATTGCTCCGTAGGGTCAGAAGGTAGTTTAGAGACATCCAAGTTCTTTCACATACAGAACCAAGGGTCAGGCACAGGTTAGGCAATACTCACAGCATTATGCCAAAGGGGTGTTCCAGAATCTGGTTTCTCAGGTACTGGCCAAGGTCAGAGAGAAGGAGATCAGTTCCAAATGCAAGCAGCAAGATCAGCAGACACGTTGCTTCCACATAGCCACTCCCTCCTCTGCTGCTTTTAAGCCTCACACTGTTTAGCCAACTTTGCTGCATCCTGTACCTGCCAGCAGTCTCAGAGCCAAGCTACAAGTGATGCCTGACACAGGTTGGATACTTGTCAGCTTCCCTCCAGTTTTGATGGGAAATGTAGGCGTCCTGGTTTTACAGCTTGGCTCTCCATTACAGCTGCAAGACCAGGATGCCTACATTTCCCATCAAAACTTGAGGGAAGCCGACAAGTGTCCAACTAGTGTCAGGCGTCACTTGTAGTTTGGCTCTCAGTCCTGCTCCTGCAAACACTCATCAGCACTGTTGATGCTGGGCTGGTGCTGAGCTTCTAGCCAGGCACTGCACTTTGTGGCTTCCAGGGCTCTCCTTGGCCTCCTCTGACAGTGCTCCCAAGGCTCTGGTGATGACATGGGAGAGCTGGTTGGTGCCTGGCTCTCTGTTGCTGACCCAGGGCTGGGAAGCCGAGGGACCGTTGTGCTGAGACCTGGCTTCAGATCTATGTCTGACCCCTCAGAAACTGCCTCCTCCTACAGTGCCTCTGACACTGGCCCTGGGTCAGGTTCGCTGGCTGCCTCTTCCTCGGAAGAGTCCTCTGCATCTCTTTATTCTGTGGGTTTGGCTGGTCCACAACATTAGGGGAATCTCAGGAGTTGATCGCAAGGTTTCCCCCACAGATTGTGATGGGGTGGACTCTGGCACCCTCTGCAGGGTGGCCTCTGCAATGCTGGGCCCTTCTGGGTGGAGAGTTGCCATTCCCCCAGTGGGGGGATCCCCCATTCCCACCATCTGCCCCCTGGTGGCAGCAGGGAAGATGGTGGGAGTTGGGGAGAGGAGAGAGGTGGGAAGTACAAGCAGAGTGGACTGTTTTCAGTACTCTATCACAGTTGTGGGGAATTAAAGCAACTCGACACTCAGATATGATAATGGGTTTCCACGTTGGTAATCAACAAGATGCTATGGATGTCCTACTTGAAATTATATTCTAGATGTTCCAAAATATGCTAGTGTACGTCTAGGCATGGGTGCAATAATAAAACATACAATTTGTGTGGAAGAGCAATGTGGGTCCAAAGTGGAAAACTCCCCAAAGACCTCCAAAACTGATTTGTGGGTTGGCATTTAATCATACTCACAAACCCAAACGCTGCCTGATTTAATGGCACATAAGGTGCATTGGGCACAGTAGGGGCATAGTAAAATACACAAAAAGGGTGCACCAAAGAGACAAGTGGCAAAGGCCAAAGAAAGCCACAAGGTAAAAGAGTCCAAAATCCCCCCAAACACCTGTTGGAATGCTTACTTTATAATATAGGGCATCTATACAAGACATAAATGAAAGTAATTACTATGGACTCTTGGTATGTATCTACATCCAGATTGGGTAGTATGGATTAATTTGGGTTACGATTGGGAGTTGGGAACTTGAGTATACAGTGGGACAACAAAAAATTGATTGGGTATATTTATTTTATTTGTTTATTTTATTTATTTTCGATTTTTATTCCGCCCTCCCCACATTTCCAGCAGGCTCAGGGTGGATTACAAAATACATAAAGGTTAAAATATATAAAACAGTTATTAAAATTAACAATTCTATCAGTTGAGAGGAGATAAATATCCGGATACTTGGGGATTGGAGTTGGCCGATTCCCTTAATGTAAACTTTGATGGCTATTGACCGGACAGTGCTAAAACACAGAGTTTTATGTGCCATTCTGAACAGATTCAAAAGGAAGGAAGAAATCTATTTGTAGCTTTGATATACAGAATAAATCAGAGCATTAGAACATAACGGCTGTTTCCACACGGCTTACCTTTGCTCGTAACAACCCTGGAACATTGCTCAAAAAACATGGAAGATTGTGTTTTCTTGGGCAAGATTTGCTCGACGTCACGCAAATCTCACGCAAGAAAACACGATCTTCCGCGGGTTTCGCGCAATGTTCCGGGTCGTTATGAACAAAGGTAAGCTGTGTGGAAATAGCCAACATCTGTATAAGTTGCAGGGAGCCTTGATCCTTATCAGACTTGAAGATATACCATTTGTGTGGTTTTTTTTGCATGGGAACCCTTGAGGTTAGTTTTATTTGGCAGCTCCTCTGTGTAGAAAGCACCCTGCTTCATTCAAATCCACTGCAACCCGGAACTCCACAATTGTTCTTTCTTAGACAAAGTAGTAGGAAAATATGTTCCTATGCTGAGAAACTGAGAGCACTGGAATAAGCTACACAGAGTCTAAACTGAATCTGAATAGAATCGAAAGTTCGTTTCTTTTGTACAAAACATATACAAGAGAAAACGAGCAATTCCTTCTTCCTATATTAACAGCACCCTTCTTTTGGTTATACAAATTCAAGATCTGCTTCTATATAGGTGGAAAGGGCATCACATTGTCCATCTATTGTTGCTTAGGGAGGGAGACGAGGTCTCTGTGCCCAGCAACAGACCCAGGGGATTCGAAGGTGACCACCTGAACATTCATGCTAATTTCGACTGCCCTTGTTTCTCTGTAATACTTTCAAATATTTATGACTACAATTTTTAGCTGCATATATTCTGAAGAATGCATTACTCTTTTTTAACTATGTATGACATGTGCACTATTGAAAAGAGGGAGTGTAAATTATTAAGAAGCTAGAATAAAGAACTTTACATATTTGCTTGGGGAGGGTGGTACAGAACAACACACCCCTTCAGCCTGAAGGGAATTAGGTTGCTGGGGGGGGGGGGAATTCCAACAGAGACATTACAAAGGAAAAAAGGGCTTCCAAAAATTGTTGTGGCTGTGTGAAGGAAACATAATCCCAGTATATAAAACTCAGGCATGCAAAATACCGTCATCTGTTCTTCAGGCCTTCTTAACCATATCCAGTGCTGTATTACGTCTAGCATTTGCTGTCTTCCCTGTATCTCATCATTCAAAGTAATTTGAAATGCACCTGCATCCTTAATAAGTGTGCCAAGTTTTATGCCACATCAACTCCTATCTAATTAGTGCCTCTAAGCATACACAAGAAACAGACACAATGCGGTGAGTGATGCTTGTGTTTAAGAGAAATCAGGGCTTTTTTTCTGGGAAAAGAGGAAGTGGAACTCAGTGGTGGAACTCAGAACTGCACAATGACATCACTTTGGGTCAGCTGGAACAAGGGGGGAGTTTTTAAAAGTTTAAATCACCCTCGGCGAAAATGGTCACATGGCCGGTGGCCCTGCCCCCTGATCTCCAAACAGAGGGGAGTTTAGATTGCCCTCCACACCAAGTGGTGTGGAGGGCAATCTAAATTCCCCTCTTTCTGGAGATCAGGAGGTGGGGGCACCAGCCATGTGACCATTTTCAAGAGGTGCTGGAACTCCGTTCCACTGCATTCCAGCTGACCAAAAGCCCTGGGAGAAAGTAAACAAAAGCCACACATCTGCCACACATCCCCAATTCTCTGAATTGGGGCCCTCGACACTTTGAGCGAAATTCGGCACATTAAGCCCATACAAAATTCATTCAATGGATGCTTTGCTCTGAGGGGGTCCCTTCTCTAACCCCCTGAACAAGTCAGCCATAAGAGACTGGTTTGGGGACCCCCCCACCATTGTTAGATGTCTCAGTGTTCTCTGAAAATTCCTCACTTATAGCGAAGTAACCTGACCTGCATAATTTCTGACCTGCCAAGTAATGTGAAACCCACCAGCCTTGCATTTAAGTATATTTAAGTACAAACACAGGGATGAAATTGGCAAGCACCTGGTTAGGTGAATGAACTGCATTGCAGTTGATGGGTGACTAGCTAGGAAGACAATTTTTAGATGGGTAGCTGTGTTGGTATGCAGTAGAACAGCAGGATTTGAGTCCACTGGCATTTTAGAGACCAACAGGATTTTCAGAGTGTAAGCTTTCAAGAGTCAGAGCTGCCTTCTTCAGACACCAGCTATGAAGACATTCTTGTCCATTTCTGGTTCTTTCGCAGAAATCTCTGTCTCCCTATATATCCCACTCATTCTTCAATAAAGTATTGTTTTATGTGCTGCTATTTTTATATGATGTTTTCATGTTTTAATATGGAATGTTTTAAAATGATTTTAAGGTTGTTGTCCACTCTGAGCCCGCTTGCGGGGAGGGCGGAATACAAATACGATATAAAATTAATAAATAAATACATGCATACTGACATACATACATACATACATACATACATACATACATACATAAATGTGTAAGAAATTTTCTTTCTCCCACTACAGAATTAATTTTAGGTGCCTTTAGAGTTTTCTTTTCAAAAGAAATAAAAATAAAGCAAGCGCCTAACTGGCATAGTTGCAGATGAAGTTTGGAAAACCAGACATTCCGTCAAATTAAGCCCTAAAAACAAGCTGTGGTTTCAACCTACTGAAAACAAACTGCTGTTTACTGATCAGCCTTTGCGGGAATTGTCTGAATTACCGAGAGCTAGTGGCCTACTCAAGGGCTGTGAGAAGAAAGAGACCTAACATATCAAACAAAGGATTTAATGAAACAAGCAAGTATGGTTTTGCTACAAGATCTTTCCCTCTCTTGAAGAAGGCTAGCTATATTTCTGCACACAAAGAGATCAATAAAACGAGGAAGCTATAATCATGTTATTACTGTGGCACTAGCATAACACAGAATGCTGAAGGAAACTGACAAATAAAGAGGATTCAAAGGAATTCATGAGTGACGTTTGGGAGAATAATTCCCAAGCAAACAGTGGAAGGGCTAATTAAATGTAGCTAAAGGCTAGAGTAATATTTACTGTGGCAAACTTGATGAAAGGGACCTAGCTGCTTTAAGTGAAGCATGCAGCGCTTAAAATAATAGAAAATGGCTGCTGCTTTGGGTTCCTGTTTCTTCCTTAAAGTAGCCTAGATCTAACTTCCTAGCGGCGACTAGTTGTGGAACATATCCATTCCAGACACATCAGGTGGCTATTGGCCAAGTTTGTTGTGCTGCACCTGTTGTGTTGTGAGAACTGTAAAAGTTAGGGTTGCTAACATCCAGATGGTAGATCACAATAAGAGGCCACCGTGGATACAAATATAAGAACAATTGGGCCAATAGTTCCCTGTGGATTAACAATCAATAAATGCAACGGTATCTATCTATATAATAAATAATTTATCCTACTATATGAAAGGCAAGCCATATTGGCGACAACTCACTTTTTATCCTCACGCAGGAGCACTCTGGCCTTGAGGCTGCTGTGAAGTGCCTGATTGCTTCCTGGAGGAGTGCTCAGGCTGTCAATTTGCTGGGGCCCCTTGTGGCAGCAAGCAGGTGCTTTGTGGTGGCCCCCAGGCCAGAGCACAAAGATGGTGGGTGGGGGGCTGGGGGTGGGGTTTGTGGGCCGTTTAAAGGGCCCTGCCGCTTGCAAGTGGCAGGTTCCATTAAACTATCAGGTGGCAGGCAGCAAGGGGATCCCCCCTCACTGCCTGCCAGCTGATAGTTTAAAGAGACCTGCTTGCAACCGACAGGAAAAGTTTAAATGGTCATTTCCTCAGGGAAATGGCCATTTAAACTGCCCCTCTCCAAAACCAATACAACCCAAACGAACCAGTAACCAGTTTATGGAAGTTCATGGAAAGGAGCTTCCACGAACCACTGGTTCACGGACCATGAACCGAGCTAGTTCATGGTTTTCTGGGGTCATATTCAGGTTCGTGCCTATCTCTAGTTGCTAGTAATTTTATAAAGGGCAAGGTGCTCAAAACTGAATGTCATACGATATATATTTATAAATAGCCTAACAACAACAATAATAAATATCCTACAAAGCAATATTATAAATTCTTACCATTTATATACTTACCTGTGTACACAAAGTGAAACTTACTGCGTGACCCTCTTGGCCGGGTGTCTCAGGGTACAGCAAGGGAAGCAAGACTGGAGGAGAATCTACGATGCCACATACAACTGTTTGAGTAGATATTCGCTGTCACTTTAGGAGTGTACGATTGCTTATACATTTTCAGTTGTAATTGCTCTATTGCTGTATGTAGAAGCATGATTTGTAATATTGCTATGTATTTATTGAGTCTGGTGTGCTGTTATATGTAATATTTAATATTTATTGCCAACCTTAGGTGTAATTATTATTAGGATATTATTAGGTTATATTGTATGACATTCACTTTTGAGCACCTTGCACTTTATACATTATTTATTATATAGATACGGTTGCATTTATTGATTGTTAATCCACGGGGGACTATTGTTCCAATAGTTCTAACATCCAGGTGGTGGCTGGAGATCTCCTGGAATTACACCTGATCTTCAGGCCACAGAGTTCAGTTCCTCCGGAGAAAATGTTTTCTTTGGAGGGTGGATTCTGTGGTATTATATGCTGCAGAGGTCCCTCCCCTCCCCAAATCCTGCCTCCCCCAGGCTCCACCTGCAAATCTCCAGGAATTTCCTGACCTGGAGCTGGCAACCCTAGTACAAATAGATGCTTCTGTGCTTGACTGATATTTATTTTTTTAAAAAGCTATCTGCAAGCTTCCTCACAAAAGTTAGAATGTAGAATGAGATACAGATCCGGAGGAGTTAGCCATGTTACGTTATAGTAGCAAAATAGAAAAGAGCCCAGTAGCATCTTTAAGACTAACCAACTTTACTGTAGCATAAACTTTCAAGAATCACAGTTCTCTTCTTCAGATCCATCTGACGAAGAGAACTGTGGTTCTCGAAAGCTTATGCTACAGTAAAGTTGGTTAGTTTTAAAGGTGCTACTGGACTCTTTTCTAGAATGAGATAAAAACTCTGCCGTTTCCAGATTTGTCTTTTGGCCTAACTTGGCTCCTGTACCCTTGAAAAGACTAGCACCTGGTTGCAACGGAAGCAGGCTGCCTCTCTCTGACTCACTCCCATGCAGCTAGACTTGCCTGGGGGGGGGGAACCTCCACCCCACCTGCTTCCCCAGCCCTGCTCACCTGGCAGACAGGAGAAAAGGCACCCAGGGAAGAGGAGCATGTGTGCTCCTGCACTCCTCTCTCACCCTGGAAATTTACAGAGGAGCTGCAGGTCAGACTGAAGGCCAATTCATTAAAAATTGCCTCCAAATGAGAGGTACGTACCCTGCTGCCCCCTGCCCTCCAGTCCTCTGCCCCTCCCCCATGGGTTTAGCCCCTGGCAGACCAACCCTACATGCAGCTATGCCAAGATCAACGACCTTTCAGATTGTCATCACTGTACTGTATTGGCCCTCTATTAGAAAGCGCTGGAATTTAGCCTCTTAGAGCAATTTCACTTTTGTGTTTCAAGTATCAATACAGTTTGGCTCCTGAAAGTAGCCGGTGGTGCTTAATATTCTCCCTGCTATTGTTTAATATCTCTATGCACCCGCTTGCCCAGCTGGTAATAATATAACATTTGATTTACATACCACCATTCAGGAGGACTGAACACCTACTCAGAGCAGTTTATAAAGTATATTATTATTATCTCCACAACAACAAACACCCTGTGATGTGGGTGGGGTTGAGAGAGCTCCTAGAAGCTGTGACTGACCCAAGGTCACCCAACTGGCTTCAAGTGGAGGAGGAGGGAATCAAACCCGGTTCTCCAGATTAGAGTTCCGCGCTCTTAACCACTACACCCAACTGGCTCTCTGGTGTGGGGTTTCAGACTTGGGTACCATTAATATGCAGATGACACCCAGTTGTATCTGATAATGGATGGATGGCCTGACTTGGCCCCAGATGTCCTGGAGTGTGCTTTTGAAGCTGTGACTGGATGGTTGAAGTGGAGTCGACTGGTTGAATCCTGAGTTCCTGTACTTGAGTCGTGAGCATTTAGGTTTGGGACTCCAGCTCCTGACTCTCGATGGGGCACCACTTGCATCGGTTCTGAGGGTTACGAACCTGGGGGGGATCCTGGATGCTTCCCTGACACTGGAGACACAGGTCACATTGGTTGCCAGGTCCTCTATTTTTTTTTCATTTGCAACAGGCCAGGCAGCTTGTCCCCTACCTTTCGACCTGTGACTTAACTACAGTGATCCAGGCAATGATCACCTTTAGGATGGATTACTGTGAACGCAGGACTGCCTCTCCCTATATATATCCCAGAGGATGCTTCAATCTGCAGAAAAATAACTGTTAGTGGTCCCTGGCCCCAGGGAGGCCCACCTGGCCCCAACGAGGGCCAGGGCCTTTTCAGTCCTGGCTCCGACCTGGTGACACTCTCTGTCTACTGAAACTAAGGCCTGGAAGGATTTATCATTTTTCCGCTGGGCCTGAAAGACGGAGATGATCCGCCAGGCATATGGTTAAGACTGGGCTTGGCCTCTGTCAGCCCTGTAGGAAGAGGAGTGAATGAGTTGAGCCTGTCCACCACCCATTTTAATTAGCTAAGCAAAGACTGCTGCCATCTGGAAATTATTTATTATATTTTGTGCTATAATGGACTGAGATTTCATATTTTTTTAATGATTATGGAAATTGTATGAATTATACTATTGTGTTTTAAATGATGCAATTTCCCTTGAGCCCACTGTCGGGGAGGGCAGAATAGAAGTCTAATGAATGCAAATACGAGGTGGCTTCCATTCTACAGCCAGTGATATGGGTTTTCCATGGGGAAATATCTGATTCAAATTTAAACAAATAAAATATTTAAATAGTTTTAAATTTAAATAAAATTTAAATAATGCTCCCACCCAAAAGCAAATACCACAAGCCATGGACATGTACAAGCACTAGGATATGTCTATACTTCATAGACCACATTTAAACCATTTAATATGATAAACTTGGAGCACGACAGCCCTGATAGATAGACTCAGGGCTTTTTTTCAGCTGGAACGCGGTGGAACAGAGTTCCGGAACCTCTTGAAAATGGTCACATGGCTGGTGGCCCCGCCCCCTGATCTCCACAGAGGGCAATCTAAACTCCCCTCTTTCTGGAGATCAGGGGGTGGGACCACCAGCCATGTGACCATTTCCAAGAGGTGCTAGAACTCTGTTCCACCGCGTTCCCGCTGAAAAAAAAGCCCTGTGCTTCGTGATCTGTTCTGAGTGGTTGGTAAGTTATCCTGAAGGGTGATATACAAATCAAAGTTGTTGTTGTTGTTGTTGTTACTGCTCATTGCCTCCATGGTACATGCATGCCATCAAGTTGCAAAAGGTGTATGGTGACCCCAGCAAGGGTTTGCAAGGCAAGCGAGAAGAGGTGGTTCACCATTGCCTTCTTCTGCAAAGCAGCTCCCGTCTTTCCTGGTGGTCTGGGGCCGACCCTGCTTAGCTTCCGAGATCTGACGAGATTGGGCTTTTTCTATGCTCAGGAGCCAATGTAGTATTTGTAATGTAACCTGTAAGAATATGACATTTGAAACAACAGCCATGTGACCATTTTCTCCAAGGGCAACCCACTGAGTTCCACCACCTCTTTTCCCAGAAAAAAAGCCCTAGATAGACTGTATTTACATATGTAAGGCAAAAAAATTTTCCTCAGAAAAATATCGTATTGGAATTTTTTTGGGAAGATTTTATGGTCTGGAAAATTTTCTGTGGAAAAAATTCTGTCCCACATCACTGGCTACAATAAAGTTAATTCTACCTGCTGCATGGCAGCTCTTCAGGATACTTCACAATTACAAATCTTCCCACTGAGGAGTAAAGTTTCCCAAGATTTCATTTGAAATCCACTATAACAGACAATTCAGGCCACAGATATGTGCTGTGCTGTGTGAAAAGTAAAAGTTAACTTAGAAAGATCTGAAAACCATTTTTTTTTTGGATCAGGACATTATATATTCAGATGCAACTACGTATTATAACTTGCTCAAAAAGCTGATTTTTTTTTTTAACAAAATAGCTGATACTGAATTTCTGCTGTAAAAGCTTGTAAAAACTCTGGGTGCCTGAGAATTAAACTAAATGGGAGGCATTACATTTCGTTCAGCAGGATGTAGAGAATGGAGAAGTGATTGGAAGTGTAGGAGACGGTGAGTGTTGAAAGTGGAGAGCAAAATTACCATTCTCCAGATCATATAAAACTTAGGCTGATCTGTTCACGAGGAGTAAAAATGACCCCTGATCTAAGCAAAAGTGCAGCTTTAATCGAAGCAGACTGTAAGAAAAGCATATTCATAGTATTCGCCACTTACACTGAAATGAAACTTGGCTTTTACAGAAGAGGAATGAAAAGGGGGAAAGGAGATAAAGGACTCGTAATGTGTGGAGTCTTGCTGAGCTTTAATATCATTTTGTGATTGGGTAGACTGAAGAACACAACAGCTTTGATTTCATGACATCTGGCCTCTGCATTTCTCAGCACTGTGCTTTACAGAAAGTATACAAGCCTTTGAGGGCCGCTGGAATTAAAAGGGGTGCTCTAACTCCCTGAATGCCTTTTTTCCCCCTTTGTGATCCACTCACCTGTGGGGAAATTACAAATTCTGTTTGGCTTGTACCAGGCCTGTACCCAAACTCTTTGGATGAGAAGTGACTACAGTAGTTGCGAAGCACAGGATAAATTTGAGGGCATGTTGCTGAATGCACACAACAAGTCTTGTGCTTCAAAAAGCTCCAGTGCTGCCCGTGCCGAAATTCAAGAGCTTGTGTAGAAATATTTGTCTGATCTGATATGCCCCAAACCACCAATCATTTACAGCAGTTCCTCACATTAACCTGCCATAGAGATGGTAAGCTATAGCCAGGTCTGGTCTCTGGTTCAAAGCATTTGTGTGATAAATGTGTTTTCAGCGGCATGTTGTTCTCGCTCAAGCCATATATTCTGAGTAATATTGTATATCTAAAAACAATGCAGGCATTCACCTAAAACTGTAATGTGTAAATCAGCCCTTCAGTTGTACCGAACTCTCCACAGGCTTGAAAAAAATTCAAGTCCAGTAGCACCTTAAAAGCCAACCAAATGTTCCAGATTTGCCACTCAAAGCTCATTCCATCTGATACTTGTTTCACTAGTATTATTTATTTATTTATTTACAGAAGGATTTGAACCCAATGGAATCTTAGGGCCAAGCTACACATGACGAATGACACTTGAACGGCAAGTGGATTGAGTGGAGGGCAAGTGAACAGGGAGAAATACACTTGCCGTTCAAGTGTCATTCGTCATGTGTAGCTTGGCCCTTAGAGACCAACAAGATTTTCACGGTGTAAGCACTCCCTTCTTCGAACAGTATCTTTCGAGAGCTCTGACTCTCATCTTGACCTTTGTTCCATCACATTTTCTTGCCTAGGGGTAGGGGTTTAGGTCTTAATACTGATCAAAGCAAATAAGCATGGATTCTCCCAAAATAATACTAAAACCAACAACATTCGATTTATATACCGCCCTTCAGGACAACGTAACACCCACTCAGGGTGGTTCAAAAAAGTGTGTATTATTATCCTCATAGCAAACACCCTGTGAAGTGGGTGGAGCTGAGAGAGCTCTGAGAGAGCCATGACTGCCCCAAGGTCACCCAGTTGGCTTCAAGTGGAGGAGTGGGGAATCAAACCTGGCTCTCCAGATTAGAATCCTGCCACTGTTAACCACTACACCAAAGTGGCTCACACACTTGGCCTAACATATCTTACAGGGCTGTTATGAGGATAAAACGGAGATAAACAGAATGATGTAAGGTGCTTTGGCATTTGAGAAGCTGTGACTGACTCAAGGTCACCCAGCTGGCTTCAAGTGGAGGAGTGGGGGATCAAACCCGGTTCTCCAGATTAGAGTCCTGCCACTCTTAACCATGACACCAAAATGATCCCCACACCAATCATAAGAGATCTATGTCTATGTGTAAAAATGGTAATTGCAGAAACACAAGTGGAGCTCCTGTGGACTAAAGTGGACTAAAGACATTCAAGCCATTTGGACATTTAAAATAAACCCTACATATCCCTGCCTCATTGTAGCAGAACAGGGCATCTGCACTCAGGGTTCTATATAATATTTATACCTTTGCAAAGATGGAAAGTGTTTCAGGAAACATTACATATGGGAACAAATGCAATTCAAAATCAGTTGTTAGAAAAATATTGGGGTCCCCCAAAAACTGGGGGAAAAAACCAGGAAAATGTGAGGTGACAATGTCTGAAGAGAATGTGCAGGAACCAAGGGATGAGAATCAATGCAACAACATAGCGTGGAAATGCCTATGTTCCTCCCACATCACTAATCCAGAGTAAACCAGAAGGTGCAGTGGAGTCAACTGGACAGCAATTTTTGGTAGGAAGAACAGTCCCAACCAAAGGAGGGGGAGGTTCTATGGAGGAGACCCTAGGGTGGCAAGGTGAAACAGTTGCATGGAAGTAGCAGAGTGAAGCTGTGAGAAACATGTACACAATAATTGAAGGATAAATTTGGGACAGGAAGTAAAATGGAGGGAAAGAAAAACATCCTCTTCCTGTTAAAAAGAGGAGGAGTCTCATGGTGTAGTAGAGACTGGTGCTGTCAGCTAAGGAAATTTTGACAGTAAACCAGCTACAAAAATGGAGGGCTCAAGAGGCCCTTTTAATGCATTTCGATTTGCCAGGACTCCTATGGGATCATAATCCATTTATCTAGGAAGCAAGCTCTGGTTATTATCTTGCTAACCTGAGTCATTGCTTATGGCCGTGGGTTTGAGGGACTCTAGACGTTTAAAAAAGAAAGAAAGAAGAAGCCTAGATCAATGTTCTAAAGCAGTCAGATAACTCCTTTTTGAGAGAGTCTAGGGTAACTCCTGCCTTAATTGGGAGACCCAGTTTTTATTATCAGACTGGATTCACTCCCCACCCCTCTGGTAGCTAACAGTCAAAGGATCTTTGGGTCCCTCACATGTAGACCTCCACACGGGTCCCCGGGAGAGGGCATCAGGGGACCCAGTACCATTGCTCTTTCTCTCCCTTTGTACAATTAATTCACTATTTCTCTTGCATGCCTCTTCGAAAAAGATTTTCATGGCTGGACGCAAAATAATTCAAGCTCTTTTGCAGCCAACTTTTATCGAAACAAACACAATCTCTCAAAGTTATTGTAGCCAAAAATTCATTCAGCCCTTAGGCAAAGGTCGCTGAAGGTCATCTGCTTTCTTCTCTGCTGTCTTGAAGACACAAGACAGGATTTCCTTTGCTTTCAGGGCTCCCTGAAACAAAGATGTTCATTTTCTGTTCATTACCTTTTCAATGAGATCAAATCTCACCTATGAAAAAGACATAATGAAACATTTTTTCCTTATTCTTAAAACATGAAAGTGATTTTCCCATGTGACATCAGAACCAGAAGATGACGTTTATGCCCTGTTCTTCCCATTAACAAAAATAATAATTCTAAACATCCTCAATGAATGAATACGAGATCTTCGTATTCTCTCATTGCCTATGTTAAATAGTACGTGAAAGACACTGGGGTGGAGAAAGTAGAGAGCGAGAACTTCTTTTCTTCTTTCTCCCAGAAGACTAGAAATCAGACACTGAATGAAGCTGATGTGAAATAAATTCAGAATGGACAAAAGGAAATACTTCTTTGCTCAACAAGTAATTAACAGTGCAATCCTGTGGAGAGTTACTCCAGTCTAAGGCCATTGACTTCAATGGGCTTAGACTGGAGTAACTCTGCATAGGATTGCACTGCAAATTATGGGATTCCCTGCCAGTGGACAGAGTGATGGACATGAGCTTAGATGGCTTTAAAATGGGATTAGGCAGAATCATGGAGGATGGGTCCATCAGTGGGTACCAGTCATAGTGAATCTCTGAGAAAAAGTGCTAGGAAGGCCTTGGCCTCTATGCCCTTTTTGTTGGCCCTGTAAGGCCACTAAGTGGAACAGGATGGCCACTAAGTGGAACAGGATGCTGGACTAATAATCATAACAACAACAACATTCGATTTTTTAAACTAGTTTTTAGTTCCAGATTATTCTGATATCACAGTTAATCAAAAACCTTACATTTTTTGGTTACATGATATATACCGTGCATTTCATTTCGTCTCTACAAATTCCATCATAGTTATATTATTTTTCACTAAGCTATTATCACTGTAAGTCTACTTTCTTTAATTCTAGTACTTTTTTTCTTTCCTCATTCACTTAATTGTGTTTTGCTAACATACAGTTATGTCCCTATGTTATATTTCCGTTCAACCCATCTCTAGAGCGGAGTCCATTTTTGTTTCCCATCATGTTTTTTTTTCTTTTATTAATTCTGTCAGTGTGTCCAGTTCTGTCATCTCTAAGATTTTCTCTGTCAATTCTTCTTTTGTTGGTATATCTGTATTTTCCCAATATCTGGCATATACTCTTCTTGCTGCTGTAATTATATGGATTATCAAATATTTATTTTCCCTATTTATCTCCTCCGGCATTATATTTAGTAGGAGCATTTCCGATTTGAAGGGTATATTCATTTCTACCACCTCTTGCAGCAATTCATGTATCCTTTTCCAATATTTCTTCGCTTTTTTACATAGCCACCATATATGGAAAAAGGTGCCAGTTTTCTCTTTACACTTCCAGCACTTATTGGGTACTTCAGGTACTTCTTGAAGAACATTTGATTTATATACTGCCCTTCAGGATGACTTAATGCCCACTCAGAGTAGTTTACAAAGTGCATTATTATTATCTTTGTCAGGTCCAGTGTATACCTAAACTGTACTGACTCCATTTTCTAATGCTTCTAGTGTTTGAGTGTTTTCTTCCTAGGTGCACCAGTTCCCAGGCACCATTCCCACCGGAGGAGACTGTTTTGTCTAACGCCGTTCCACCAAGCATTGGCCTTGAGGGAGAGCAGCTTCCCAGGACTGAGAGATGTTGTTTTGAGAACTGTGGGGGGAGGCTGATCCAGATGGGTATTGTTACTCTGTACCTTATGCTTACCCTTCATTGGTAACAATGATCATGTACCATCCTGAGTCTCCTATTCAGGACAGTGGACTATAATGGACCTTTTCTGCAATAAAGTTTCCTTTTCCAGACACTGGACTTGTGTTTGCCTCTAAAGGGAACCTGGTAGAGAGTGCCTTATTTAGCCACAGTCTGACATTTTGTTACCAATCATGTCTGAGTCGGGCCCAGCGGAATCCAAGGTTGTCCCGGACAGGGATCCTTTGTTTGAGCCGTATGTGTCTCCCGACAATCAACCTGTGCAACCCGTGCAAGCCCAAGACTCCCAGGAGCTGGGAGCAGCCGGGAATGGAACCGGAGTCTCCACTTCCACCCCGCCTCTCATCGACCTCAGTACTCGGGACGAGACCGAAGCCGACCTCGGGGCAAGGCCGAAAGCGACCGCTCTCCCCTTGATTTCGGTACCTACCCCGTCGGAGTGGGGTGCCCGACCCCGAGAAACCAGAGACCGTCGGGTAGGTGGACTCCATCCTCGAGTTTCTATGGAAAGGCGCCGAAGCCTAGGAACCGTCCTGGAGCTAGATAGCAGCCAATCATGGAGCTATTGGAATAGGACGTTCGAGCAGACGGAGGGAGACACGTCTCGCCGCGGTGCCCTGAGTTGGGATTACTCCGAACTTGCTCCGTGGAAAGAGCCAACGGAGGTCCCTGAACAAAGTTGGGAGCAGATACAAGGTCGTACCTATGCGGTGGATACCAGCATCTCGGCCGTGACGGGTATGGCCAAGGGAATTCTAGCCGCGAGATCGAGAGTCGTCCAAGGGGACCCTCCGCCTTGGGGCCCCTTGTCCCCGGTGAGTGCAACGAATGAAGCTTCCCTAAGCGAACAACCGGGGGTGAGTCGAATGCAACAGTTAGAAGCTAAACTGATGGAGATGGAAGAAAGTTTGGCTCATGCCATCCATTTAATTGCGACAATGGGAGCAGGGGAAAGATTATCCCCTGAAGAGATGGCGATACAGATAGCTACCCTTCAAAGTGTCATCTCATATCCGGTGGAGGATGCCCAGCAGCGGCCGTCATCTACCGGCGAAGGGGGCACCTATCCGGGCGAATCGGGAGAGCAACCCGAGGAACTTCCCGCGCAGCAGGAAATTCCACCGAGAAGGGATGACCCGGTTGAGCCACCCGGAGAAACCCCCACCGAACAACCTAACCAGGAAGGGGATGCGCCGCCAGATGAGACTCCCGTTGAGAAGCCTACGGAAGGCGAAGAAAGGCCAAGCGATGCACCGGTGATACCCCCTCTTACTTCTCCTATAGAGGTCCGGCCGGACCAAGAGGGAGCCCCTCGTCAACCGCCAGACACAGTCCCCGTCGGGCAACCTACGGGAGAAGGTCCAATAGCGCCCAGAGGACAGCCGCTGCTTCCCAGATTAACAACGCCCGGAGGGGCAAGCCCGCGCGGCCTTCCACCTATTCAACCCTCGCCGCTGCGGCCCCTCTTACCTCGACCGCAGCTCATACCGGTGCAGCAGCCCCAGGACCAGCCCGTCTTACCACCTCCGAACCAACCGGGACGGCCAGCGCCACTACGACCCCTCCGACCGCCTCCGCAGCGGCCGATCCCCAATCAACCACACCAACCTCCGCCACCTCGACAGCCACCGCCAACGCCTCCCGTGTTACCCGCCAGACCGAGAATACCGCCGCCTGCTCGCCCGCCATTGCAGCCGCCGGCCCAACCAAGACCAACCCCGACAGCGCAACCACGGCAACCTCCGCCCGCACCACCAGCTCAACCCCAGCCGGCACCGCCGGCTCAACCGCCGCCAGTACAGCCGGCACCGTTGCCCCGTCCGAGACCCCAGTTACCTCCTCCTGTGCCTCAGGGGCAACTAGAAATGCCGATGGACTTTTACCCAGCGCCTGCTCCGAGACAAGAACTCCCGATGGGCTGGGTAAAGCTGGAAGCCACCTTCGATGGGGATCCCTCCAAACTGGGATTTTTCTTAGTACAGGTGGTACAGTTTTTCAACCGTTGGGGACACCTGTTCGGCAGTGAGGCCAGTCAAATCGAACATCTTGGATCTCGTCTACAGGGCAAGGCAGCAGACTGGTATGTAGGACTATACAATGTCGGGGCCCCAGAACTCGATACTCTTCAGGGGTTAGTGGATGCTATCCGAGCGCAATATGAAGACCCCTTAGAAGAAACCCGGGCCCGAACAGAATTGCAAGCCATCAAACAAGGCAGCATGTCAGCAAGAGACTATGTTACAAAATTCCGACAATTAGCCGCCAAGTGTCCTAGGTGTGAGGAGTCCACCAAAATTATTCTGTTCAAACAAGGCCTTAACCCGAGACTTTTGGACAGAGCCCTCATGCAAGACAATCCCCCCACGCTGTTAGGGTGGATCCAACTTGTTTGCGAAGTGGAGAACCGCATTTTGGAAGTCCGTTTGGTTGAACAACAACAACAAACGGGACAAAGAAGACCATTGACCTTACAGAGGGGAACACGGGGAGCTAGCTACGCCACCCGTGGAGCGAGAGATGCTAGATGGCAACAAGGGCTGTGCTTGCACTGCGGACAGGCAGGTCACTTTGCCGCACAATGCCCTTACCGGCCTGTGCAAAGACCTCCGCTCCAACTACGGCGTCCAACCCCGGCTTCGTTCCCTACGCTCCAACGCCCGACTCCAGCACCCCGGACGAATAGAGGCCGCGGCACTTCCCAAAGGCCAGCCTCAGAGAGAGGGCTGGAAGCGGAAGAAGTCATGGAATACGATCCCGCTTCCCCAACCGCAGAAGTCAATCCAGAAAGTCCCCAGTCGGGAAACGAAATGGATCTGTCGTAAGAGGACCCAAACGACAGATCCCCACTAAGCCCGTCCCTGCACGGAACCGGCCGCCTGGGTCCATCTTATTCATGCCAGTGACTCTAATCAACCCAGAGAGAAAGATGCACATTCGGGTACAAGCTCTTATTGACTCGGGTTGCTCAAGAGACATTATTGCCCCTGCGTTAGTCAATGGACTAGTCCTACCAACTCGGGATTTACAAAATCCAGTGATCTTTGAACAAATGGATGGTACCAACATGAATCCTGTAACAACGGAAACCATCCCAGTGATTACAGGCATGGGGCAACATTGGGAGAAGAGGTCCTTTGTCATCAGCTCTACTGCCAAGTACCCGTTAATTCTAGGCAGTAAATGGCTATGTGATCACAATCCCTATATAGACTGGGCACAAGGATGTATTACCTTCAGTCATACCAACTGTAAAAATCACCGTTGGAATCAGAACTGGGGCGAAGATCCAACTCATAAAGAAAAGGCCCTTCTCACCCAAGAAGAAGTCAGCCAAATACCCGAACCGTACTGGCCTTTTCTAAATGCTTTCTCTGAGGAGGAAGCGGATACTCTACCCCCGCACCGACGAACGGACTGTGCGGTAGAAATTCTACCCGGAGCCTCACTGCCCAAAGGACGGCTCTATCCCATGAGTCTCCATGAACGTGAAGAGCTTCGGAAATTCATTGACACCAACCTCTGACGAGGGTTCATACGCCCAGCCACTAGCCCCCACGCCGCTCCGGTCCTCTTCGTAAAAAAGAAGGATGGGGGACTCCGACTATGCACGGATTTCCGAGGATTGAATGCCGTGTCCACAAACAACGCCTATCCTATCCCGCTCATCCGAGACCTTCTCAACGTCGTGGCCCAAGGTAAGATCTTTACGAAATTAGATCTAAAAGATGCTTACTTTCACGTTCGTATCAAGGCAGGGGATGAGTGGAAAACCGCTTTTAATACGCCCCTCGGACAATATGAATACTTGGTTATGCCTTTTGGTTTGACGGGAGCCCCCTCTGTATTCATGTCCATGATAAACGAAGTTCTACACGAATTTCTGTACAAAGGGGTGGTGGTGTACCTTGATGATGTGTTAATTTATTCGGACAACGAGGAGGAACATATTCAAACAGTACAAAAAGTCTTAGCCACCCTGATGAAGAATAATCTGCCCATCAAGTTGTCCAAATGTGAATTCCATAAAACCGAACTCACTTACCTCGGGTATTGCATCTCCCAAGATGGTCTGAAAATGGATCCAGCCAAAATACAGGCGATCCAAGACTGGCAGACACCCACCACCCGTAAAGAACTACAATCCTTCCTGGGTTTTGCCAACTTCTATAGAGACTTCATAGCAAATTTCGCCCAAATCACGCTCCCCTTAACAGACTTGCTCAAAACCAAAGATAAAGGGGACCAAGCTAAAAAACCTTCTTCCAAACTGCTATGGACCCCCGATTGCCAAACGGCCTTCGAATGTCTAAAAAAGCAATTTGTAACGGAACCCGTCCTCTCCCACCCCAACGACCAAGCCCCTTACATAGTACAGGTTGACGCCAGCGATACAGCGATAGGGGGAGTTCTGCTACAGAAGGGGGAGGATGGGAGACTGAGGCCTTGTGCTTTCTTGTCTAGAAAATTTTCGGAGGCGGAAAGGAATTGGAATGTGTGGGAGAAGGAGGCCTTTGCAGTAAAAGCAGCCCTCACTAACTGGAGACATTGGCTGGAGGGGGCGCGATACCCTTTCGAGGTCTGGACGGACCATAAAAATCTGGAGGCCCTCCGAAGCCCGCGCAGACTGAATGCTAAGCAATTGCGATGGGCGGAATTCTTTTCCAAATTCAACTTCACTCTAAATTATCTCCCGGGCAAAACTAACTTTTTAGCAGACGCCCTATCGCGCATGCCCCAACACAAGAGCAAAAGGGAGGAGACTGTCGACACTGTCTTCTCGCCTACGCAACTTGGGGGCGTGGTGACCACTCGCAGTCGGGCTAAGCAGCCCCTCCCGGCCAACCAAGGGTGGAAATCGAAACTCAAAACTGAAGTGGAAAAGGAGGGGGATACAGCTCCACGGAACAAACTGACCCAATCCCCACATGGGGATTGGCTAGCTGGGAGCAAATTTTATGTCCCAAACAGCCTCAGGCTGGAGGTCTTGCAGCGCTGTCATGATGCTCCCACTGCTGGACATTATGGGTATTTAAAAACTTTGCACCTGATCCAAAGACAATTCTGGTGGCCGGGCATGCGCAAAGACATTTCCCAATACGTTAGTTCCTGCCCTATTTGCCTCAGCGCCAAAACCAGGAAAGGGAAGCCTCCGGGTCTCCTGCAACCATTGGAAACACCAAACAGACCCTGGGAAATAATATCCATGGACTTTATCACTGATCTACCTATCTCTAAAGGACATAATTGTATTTTAGTTGTGGTAGATCTGTTCTCCAAGCAAGCTCATTTTGTCCCCTGTACTGCTATACCCTCTGCTCGAAAACTAGCGGATTTGTTTCTGAAACACATCGTAAAATTACATTCTTTTCCGTCCAAGGTGATTTCGGATCGCGGCGGACAGTTCGTTGCCAACTTCTGGCGGGAGCTTTTGAAAATGTTGAATATTGAGCAAGGCATCAGTTCAAGCCACCACCCACAAACCGACGGGCAATCCGAAAAAACAAACCAAATATTAGAACAATTCCTTCGTTGCTACATCAATTTTCAACAAGATAACTGGGTGGACCTCCTCCCCTTAGCTGAGTTCTCATATAACAACAGTGTACACGCTTCTACGGGGGAGGCCCCCTTCAAAATTGTCTACGGAGCCCACTTCAATCCCTTCCCGTTGGACGCGCCCCCTCTCCATTCCTCCAAATTGCCAGATGTATCTTCGTGGTGGGGGGAGGCGACACAACAATGGACTCTTATTAAGAAGCACCTCGAAAAAGCCAAACTGGATTACAAAAAATACGCAGACCGCCATCGTGTGGCCGAGTGGGAATTACAACCCGGAGATCATGTGTATATTTCCACAAAGAATCTGAAACTAGCTCAGACAAGCCGCAAACTCGCTCTGAAATTCCTAGGACCTTTTCCTGTGCGCAAGATAATAAATAAAGTGACTGTTGCTGTAACTTTACCCAAGAACCTGCGCCATGTGCATGATACATTCCATGTCAGTCTTCTAAAGAGAGCTCCAACCGACAGCAAATGGCACGTCAAAGCTCTACCCATTCCGACTTTAATTGACGACCAAATACACTATGAGGTACAACAGATCTTGGACTCTAAACTCAAACGAAATCAGCTTTTTTACCTCATTAGATGGAAGGACTTTGATTCTGGTTACGATGAATGGGTGAACTCTGCACATGTTCATGCTCCTAGATTAACCAAAGCTTTTCATGCTCGCTACCCATATAAACCAGGGGGGGATTTGTTTTAAGGGGGGCAGAATGTCAGGTCCAGTGTATACCTAAACTGTACTGACTCCATTTTCTAATGCTTCTAGTGTTTGAGTGTTTTCTTCCTAGGTGCACCAGTTCCCAGGCACCATTCCCACCGGAGGAGACTGTTTTGTCTAACGCCGTTCCACCAAGCATTGGCCTTGAGGGAGAGCAGCTTCCCAGGACTGAGAGATGTTGTTTTGAGAACTGTGGGGGGAGGCTGATCCAGATGGGTATTGTTACTCTGTACCTTATGCTTACCCTTCATTGGTAACAATGATCATGTACCATCCTGAGTCTCCTATTCAGGACAGTGGACTATAATGGACCTTTTCTGCAATAAAGTTTCCTTTTCCAGACACTGGACTTGTGTTTGCCTCTAAAGGGAACCTGGTAGAGAGTGCCTTATTTAGCCACAGTCTGACAATCTTCACAACAATCACCCTGTGAGGTGGGTGGGGCTGAGAGAACTCTGAGAGAGCTGTGACGGACCCAAGGCCACCCAGCTGGCTTCAAGCGCAAGAGTGTGGAATCAAACCCAGTCCTCCAGATTGGAGTCCTGCTGCTCTTGACCACTACACCAAACAGGCTAGATGGACTGGTCTGGTTCTGCAGGGTTCTTCTTAGGTTCCTATGACACATTTCTTAAAAGCCTATAGGAGTTCTTTAGAGAAAAGGCACCAGGCATTCTTAATGACTGGCTACTACTTGTCATTATAGATCTCACCATTTCTCCCTTTATACTACGTACAGATTTTCGTTCCCCTCATTGTTGCCACACTCTCTTTGAAAAGGTATAAATGTTATGTAGAACCCAGAGGGCAGATGCTCTGTTTTGCTGCAATTAGGCAGGGATGTGTACGGTCTCGTTTAATGTCCAAACAGCTTGAATGTTTTTGGTCCATTGATAAGAAGGACACGCGTTTCTTCTGCAATTACCGCTTTTCTTGTAATGTCTGTATTTTTCCAAACTATGGACTACCGGTAATTAAGTGCCAAGTCACTTTACAAATTTTATTTACAGTCCCTATTTCTCATCGAAACTCAAGAAGGGTTATATAGTGTAAATCAATGAAATCAACAAGACGAGACCTCCAGTAAGACATGGACTAGGGTTAGGATTATGGAAATCTGAGACAAAGTTGCCATTCTAAAAATTCAAAGCCCAGTTTTTGGGAAGTCAGCAAAGCTCATTTATTTTATGAGCATTATGAAACACTGTCAGATTTTTTACTCCGGACGAGATTTTCAGTGAATTGCAAGTCTGACTTTCCTTATGACTCCTTCTTATAAATGCTAATCAACCTTGTTGCTAGGCAAAAGGTAGTTACCCAATCCAGACTCTATTTGCATAAAGAATGGAAACTTGTTATTAGCATAAGTTTCCCTAATTGGCTTTTCACAAGGCCTGCTTCTTCTCTGTCGCTAAGGTAAGAGATTGGTTCGAGTTTGGGATGGGGTGGTGGTCAGGCACCCTTTGGATAGTAGTGTTAGATATC
Organism: Eublepharis macularius; assembly: GCF_028583425.1. NCBI lineage: Eukaryota > Metazoa > Chordata > Lepidosauria > Squamata > Eublepharidae > Eublepharis > Eublepharis macularius. The sequence goes on along the minus strand of NC_072791.1, from coordinate 221,420,299 downwards.
CTCTATTAACATTTAGGACTCTACCTAATATGAGAGCCCAGGTGATGTGGTTACTATTGGATACAAATGATTCTGTTACTCTTTCTGTGGCAAAATGTACAGGGGCAATAATTAAACATTAGAGGCTGTCCAGGGTCTGGAGCAGCCCCTGGACTTGCCAGAAGAAGAGGATGGGAGGCAGCTGGGGGATAGCTACCCAGACACACCAACGAACACCCAGGACCAGACCAGGCTGACAACAGAAGGAGAAAGATGCCCCAGTCTCAGGAGGGCAGAGCAACACCCAAGCCCCAGGGAGTCAGGTGGGTCAGGTGGAAGCCAGCTAGCCCCACCCTCCAGTGGGAGGCCCAAGGGACAGGCCAGGAGAGTGAGGACCACTAGGAAGGGAACAGCCCCAAGGGAGAAGGCCCAGAAAGCAAGGGCAGTCAGCCAGCAAGCCAGCAAGCAACCTTACCGACAATGGAGGGAAGGGAACCAGGGCAACACAGGGCCACACCCTAGTCTGCAGTCAGGATAGAAGGGAATAATAGGGACCAGCTGAGGCTTCCTGAAGCTCTGAGCAGAGGAGGCTTGACAGCCAGCCAAGGAAGCACAGGTGTGGCTGCCCAAGGACCTGAAGCTCTGAGCAGAGGGGGCTTGGCAGCCAGCCAAGGAAGCACAGGTGGGGCTGCCCAAGGCTGCCAGACTAGCTACCCCAGGTGCTGCTGCTTTAGGCAGCCAAGACCATGGCTAGAGGATAAAGGAGTTGCGTGACAGGTAGGTGGAGTCAGGAATTAAGGAAAGGATATAAGAGAAGTCCACCCACAGGGTGTGGTGGGTTGTGTAAGAGGAGTGCGCGGAGTGTGAGAGAAGCTGAGAGGGATAAGAGGACAGAAGATGAAAGAGAGGAGGGGACAGGAGTCTGGGGGCTGCAGAAGGTGAGGAGGAAGGGAAGGCAGCCAGGTCTCTGTCAGGTGGAGCAGGCCTGTGAAGTGAATAAGAGGGAGTGAGGGTGATGAAGACCCCCCCTTCTCTGTCCACAGAGCAGGAACCTGCATGTTCCCTGATGGCATCCCCGTATCAAGGTCAGGTGGGCCAGCACTTCACAGGGTGAGGCCCAAAACAGAACCTGACAGAGATACCAAGTGATATCAAGTGAGGTTCTTCCCATTGTAATTTCTGCTTAAGGTAATAGCCATATGAGCAGTACTAGATTAGACAGACAGACACTAGTGGCTTTGAGATAAATATCCAGTCTTGGAACTGTTCCATTTAGAAATAGGCTGAAATAGAATAAAACATTGTTTTCTTCTGATTTGGGTTCTGGGCTAATGTATGCTTGATCTAAGTGTAGATTCCCGTTTCCCAGATCTCAGAGCCTGGGTTTGGAAAATAGAATCTTACAAGCAGGAGAACTACAAGTAAGAGCCAAGCTACAAGTGACGCCTGACACAGGTTGGACACTTGTCAGCTTCCCTCAAGTTTTGATGGGAAATGTAGGCATCCTGGTCTTGCAGCTATAATGGAGAGCCAAGCTGTAAAACCAGGACACCTACATTTCCCATCAAAACTTGAGGGAAGCTGACAAGTGTCCAACCTGTGTAAGGCGTCACTTGTAGCTTAGCTCTAACTTGCAATGAGGGGGCATCCCACCCCCCTGCTGCTGCTGCTTCCTCTGTTCCTCACCCCTTTTCCTCTTTCCTCTGTCCCCCGCTGACTTTTCCTCTTTCTCTGTCACTCTTTCTTACTCTCTCCCTCCCCCACCACTTCTCTGTCACTCCCCCTCTCTTTCTTTCTCCCTCCCCATGAGGCTTACAGTGGGAGGGGCTCATATTTCTGCCCCTACTCTGCCACTGTGCCGGCCTGGCTATACCTATCCCTCTGCCGTTGTGGTTACACAGCCCCATGCCCCTCTCTACTGTGGAGCAGTTGCACAGTGGGGATATTGTGTGTGCAGGGATGAAGGCTCCTGCTGTAGCTCAACCATGCTCTGAGGCAGCTGCTGAGGGGAATCTGGTTCACTCGTGCCCTCCCTGATGCTCTAGTTGCTTGCCCGCCCAGCTGTCCCCCTCTTAGCTGTTTTGACCATCCAAGCTGTGGAAGGGGTAGCAGATGCCATGGCAGCAGGTTGGCACTGAAAGGGGAATTTCGGTGGGGGGGGGCATGACAAAGGCTCTTTCTCACCCATTACCCAAGGCAGCAGCATTGGAAGGTAGGTCAGCAGTGCGTTTTGGATGAGTGGTGATGGGAAATCTGGCTTCTCTTCCCCTGCCTGCCGACAGTTTTGTTCCTTTGGCCATTGGAGGAATGATTTGGCTTGCTTGCCAACTGCCTCTCTCTGCTATTCTGGCTGCATCGAAGCATGCCTCCCTCTCCTTTCCTGCGCAGCTGTTTCGCTCAGGTTGTGCTGGTGATGATGGGAGAAAGAGGAACTGTCAAAGGATTCCACTCTTCCTCATCCAGCCCCAAGGCAGAGGTGGAGGTAGGAGGGTTGTGGCATGTGGGAGATGTGGAGGGTGTTAGTGAAGTAGGCATCTGTTTTTCCTCCTCTGCCCACCCACAGGATCGCTTTGGAGGCCATTTTCTGCACAAGAATAGACCACTGCTTTCTAACCGTTTGTTTGTTTGTTTGTTTGTTTGTTTGTTTGTTTGTTTGTTTGTTTGTTTGTTTGTTTGTTTGTTTGTTTGTTTGTTTGTTTGTTTTAACCCCCACCCCCCCACCCCCCGCAAGTGGGCTCATGGCAAGGTACAACATTGATTAAAATACAACTTAAAATCAATTATAAAAACAGATAAAATACTGTGACCCTTTCAGGGCAAACAACGGGAGTGGACTCTCTATACCCCTTGTAGAGGGAGACCGGTGGAAGGCTCGGCAATGATGGGCAAAATTAGCCTCCACCATATGCCTGGTGGAACATCTCTGTCTTACAGGCTTGCCTAAATGATAAAAGATCCTGGCAGGCCTGAGTGTCCTCAGACAGAGAGTTCCACCAGGCCAGGACCGAAAAGTCCCTGGCCCTGGTAGAGGCCAGCCAAGCCTCCCTAGGGCCAGGGACCACCAGTAGATGTTTTCCGGTTGAACAAAGTGCTCTCTGGGGCACATACAGGGAGAGGCAGTCCCTTAGGTATGCTGGTTCCAGTCCGTTTAGGGCTTTATAGGTCAAAACCAACACCTTGAACCGGATCCAGAATTCTACTGGGAGCCAGTGAAGCTGCTGCAAGATAGGCGTAATGTGTGTCCTACATGAAGCTCCAGTTAGGACACGCACAGCAGCATTCTAGACCCATTGAAGTTTCCAGATCAAGCCCAAGAGCAGCCCTGCGTAGAGAGAGTTACAGTAGTTTAACCTGTAACCTATTATTATGGTTAGAGATTTTCCTGAAAACGTGTAGTCCCCCAAGTTTGTATAAAGGTCTCCCTCCTTTCAACATGGCCTCATGCCTTGGATTTGTGTATCTGCAGATGGGGCTATGTTGACTATTAGAGATACTGATAAATATGCCTGTATTAATCCTTCCTGAAATGGGATTAATATTTTATGTAATGTTCTTTCCTATTATACAGTGAATGCCAAGTGATTGTTTTCTTTTTAACAGATCAGTATTTGTTTATTGTTCAAATATGACGCTGAATTTGCATGGTACAGCATTGCTGCCACCACAGCATTGGTTTTATTTTCTCATTCCTTTTTTTCCAATACATTTTTAAAATTACCCCTCTTCTTTCCTGTACTTGGACGTTCTCTGGTGGGTACTTCCTGTGGATTCAACCATTTTTTGGCTTAATCCACTTCTGGCACCACCCATTTTGGGGGGAATGTGCCAATCACCCTGTGTCAAAATCCCAGAAGTTCTCACAGGCTATCACTGCACTAGACTTGTGCGTGCGAGTTTTTTTTTCTTCCATTTTTGTTATTAATTCCAAAGAGGATTGTTTCATCATTGGATTGTTTTATATGGTTTTGTTATTGTTTCTTTTGTTATAGCTGTATCATTTTCATAATTATATTTTGATAGGGGTTTTTTTAATAGTGATCTTCGGCCAGTTATAAATTTCCCTTCTACCACTTACCAGAATATAATCCAAGACTCCAATTACAGTGATACAAAGAAATATGAACTTAATTGTTACACAAACTCAGATGCATGAGGTTCCCGGGGCCTGAGGTGTACTGAGCTACCTTATCCTTGTGCCTAAATACTTTAATGCTAAATTGTTTACATAATTACTACTACTACTACTACTACTACTACTACATTCAATTTACATCCCACCTTTCAGGACCACTTAACACCCACTCAGAGTGGTTTACCAAGTATGTCATTGTTATCCCCACAACAATAATAACCCTGTGAGGTGGGTGGGGCTGAGAGGAGCTCCTAGAAGCTGTGACTGACCCATGGTCACCCAGCTGGCTAAATGTGGAGGAGTGGGGAATCAAACCCAGTTCTGCAGATTAGAGTCCTGTGCTCTTAAACACAACTCCAAACTGGGTCTCAGAACAAAATGAATCAAAAGATCAACAAGGTTATTACTAACAGTTTGCTTAGATGTCATCTTACAGAGAATGATGCCACCATTACTTTGAGTGACAAGATACAATGCGGCCATCCTGGCTGGTGGCAAAACTGCATTAAGCCAGGGGCCATTCTTTGCTGTCCTGAAGGAGGAAGAGACACAGCACGTTCTTCCCAACCATCCTGGGATCTGGGGAGGGGTGGAGCCAAGGGTTTATAAGGTGTCTCTTCCCAATCCCACAGTAGTAGAGGCTTAGCCAGTCGCTGATTCCCAGAGCCAGGTAGGAATTTTCTCTCCTCACTCCAACTGGCTGATGGTGGGGAGCTTTTCGTCTACCTTGTACTTCTTGTATGGGTTGTGGTAATTGGCTAGTGGTGGAGAAGTAAACAGGTTCTCCCTGGCAGGATAAGGTTTGGGAGAAATTAGCAAGCCAGTGAGCACCCTTGGCACGTCATTCTTTGAGAGGAAATTAGGGTCTGTCAGGATCACTGGTATTGTTAAACGGCTGCCAACCGAGAGAGCAGACTGCCGCATGGGACATCCTGTATAAGTACAGCCCCTCACGTTTAACGGTGGTGGGGTTATTAAGCTTGGTGGAGGTTCCATATACCTGGCTGGCCAGGTCCCAACCATGCCTAGGACAGTTTGCACCCAGGGCAGAAGGGCTCATCTATACAGGTCAAGGTGGAGGTACAGGGTGACCCCAGGGCTTGACCTGTACTGCTAGTTATGCCCTTGGCATATTATATTTAATGTTATACTGTTGCCAAAATAAAATGGCCCTTAGCTCCCAGCAGTTGTCTGCCTCTTTATTCCACCTGGGGAGGGAGGGCAAATAAGAATCCCTTCTGGCTCCTTGTGATAAGGCTGGAACATAAACAATCCTGCAATATGAAGTGTCCAAGGCTGAATGAGAAATATGGCACAGCTGGGAAGATATTGGGAGGAGAGAGGAAGGCAAAGTCCCACCTCATATCCTTCAAGACTGGAATGTCTCACATATGCTGTGGAGAAACGCCCTTCTGTTGGTGGAGTTAACTTTCTATGGGCTGCAGAGGGGAGGGGCCAGTTCTGGAGTAGAATGTGATTGGAGGGAGAGAGTTGGTGGAAGGGAGTTTGAAGTTGGCAGTTGTTGGCTGAGGAGTTGAAGGAGAGATGGCTCTGAGGGGAGAGGGAGATCTAATGTAACCCCAGGGTATCAAAGGATTGGGCCTGCCCTACACTGCATCTAATTAGGGCATGAGGGAGATAGAGGAAGGGTTTCTTTTTAGGTTGTATTATTCCTTCCGTTCACTGTATATTGGCTTTTGTATAGTTAGAAGTTAAATAAATGATTTTTTTGGAATTTATGAAGGAAGAAAGGTCTTCTGTTCCACATAGTCCCCCCAACCACTTGGGCCCACTAGCAGAGGAGGGAGGTTAGTAGGCTGTCCTGCCTAACTAGGACCCCAAACAGGGACAGTGGTGGCAGCAACTACCCGGAGACAGGAAAGGGAGACGGCTCCTCCAGGTGCTAGGCTAGGCAAAAAGGGAAGGTTAGGCAGAGTGGGGTCTACCAGTTAAGGAAAAAAGAAAGGAAAAGCCCCGTTTTGCCACATACGCACATAAACCTAGTGGCTAAAGCTTGCAATCAATCAAGAAACCTAGAGCCTCTCTCTCCTCCCCTCCCCTCAAGGAACACAGCAGATGCCTAATGTAGGCTGCCTTTAAAAAGTGAAACCTGTTTAGTCAGAGAAAGGCAAGATGAGAATAAGAAGATGCCACTGAGGTTGAGGTTGGGGCATGGGTGGGTTCTCTTGCTGATCTCCTGTTGAAGGGGGAAGTGTAAGCCCCTCACCCTGGTTCTCCACCAACTCGGTTGTCGTTATTTTACCATCTCCCATCCCTTGGAATGTATTAGCTTAGGTCGATCAACATGGGCTGCTATGTGGAACTGTTCCTGTTTTTACTGAACTGTATGGTTTACTGTAATTTTAATGTGATTATATTATATGAGGTCATCTGCTCTGAGCCTGTTTGCGGGGAGAGCGGGCTATACATTTAATAAATCAAATTAAATCAAAAGAAACAACAAAATGAAAACTTTTTTATTCGAGGTTGTCTAGATAGGGACTTTTTCATTTTCACATTAATTTAATTTTTTTTTGGATAACTTTATTTAAAGGAAGGACAAAAGACAATAGAAAGTGCATAAAGAATCTTGAACAGAAGACAGAATAATAGATTTAAGCTACAACAAAAATGTAAGCAAGATCTGTAACAACACAGATAAATTTCATAATATTACTGCTCTCCCTTTCCTTAATTACTTGTACCCAAAATATTTTTTTTTCATTATAGGTTGTTTAGATAGGGATTTTTTTCATTTTCACATTAATTGTGATATTTATGGGACACCCTATTTTGTAATTTAAGATTTTGTAATTTAAGATTTTAAATACAGAAATGAGTCCATACAGAATGAGATTAAAATTACAGATAGGAACAGGGCAGCAGGGCAGCAAAATCAGTGTAGAATATTACTTGTCCGGGCATATAGCCATGGCACTGTAGAGAAACTTTGCTACTATTTCAGTTATTTCCCCATCTGGGTTGTCAAGCAGAAACTGAACCTTAAAATCATCAGAAAATGCTGAAAGTTGGGCTAAAATCGGATGTAGAAGATCCTGGCATGGTGCCGGATAAAAAGAGCACTGGAGAAGAACATGGGAAACAGTTTCAACACAGTCCATCAAACAAGGACAACACCTACTATAAGAAGGAATCCCATGGAATCTGCCAGATAAAATGGCTGAAGGAAGAACATTGTCTGGCCAGAAAAAAGTCTCTACGTAAATTGGGAACCAGGAGTTGGTAAAGCTATACTGCTGGGAAGCTTACATTAGGGACAATCCCCAAGTTTAAGGGAGAACAAGTTCTATTAGCAGAACTATAGAGATTTTCTGGGCTGTATAGCCATGGTCTTGGCGTTGTAGTTCCTGATGTTTCGCCAGCAGCTGTGACTGGCATCTTCAGAGGTGTAGCACCAAAAGACAGAGATCTCTCATTGACACTTCAGAGATCTGTCTTTTGGTGCTACACATCTGAAGATGCCAGTCACAGCTGCTGGCAAAACATCAGGAACTACAATGCCAAGACCACGGCTATACAGCCTGGAAAATCCACCACAACCATCGTTCTCCAGCCATGAAAGCCTTCGACAATAGCTCTGAATTACAGTTTAGCTAATTCATATGAAAAACACCAGGCTAACAAAATACTCTATACCCGACAATCGCCCTGCAGAGAGGATTAGCATATCAAGCACCAATCCATATGCAAAATAACCTCCTCAGGATATAGTGAAATCTCCCTCCATTAGCATTCCACACCCTGGGAATGTTACAGGATGACTCAGCCCAACCCCACCTTCCTGAGTACATATAAATTACCTACCAACTTCTTTTCCACCCTGTGACACTGAGAGATCTCTGTCTTTTGGTGCTACACCTCTGAAGATGCCAGCCACAGCTGCTGGCGAAACGTCAGGAACTACAATGCCAAGACCACGGCTATACAGCCTGGAAAATCCACAACAACTATCGTTCTCTGGCCATGAAAGCCTTCAACAATACATAGAACTATAGAGAGTTTGTAACGCTAATCCCAAAAGACTGGATTTTATTTCTGAGAAGGCCTCAGACTCAGAGAGCAGGGGTAAAGATTTTATAGCAGCGAGTGCTGTGCAAGTAGAAATGGTCCTTCCTTTTCCATGGTTGGAAAAGAAAATAACATACTCCACATTCATGAAGGCACAAAACCTATTTGTATTTTAACACAACTGATTATCTTACATGTACTTAGAAGGTCAGTTACAGATACAAAGTTTTCAAGAGTCTTCATCCAGGGACTGTCTCCGAAAACCATCTTCTGTTAAGTTTGTTTCACCAGAAACTGAAAAATGCAGTGCAACTACACTATGTGTCTTCCTCAAAGAAAAACAGCCGTGTTAAAACAATTTCTATCGACTTTTCCTGTTAAGTGTGACAATGACAAACACAACGTATTTTAGCTCTGAAATACTAACACAAAGAGTCCATTAATGCTTAACACCACAACAGAGTCACAAAGGTATTTTAACTCTAAAATAGTAACAATCACAGTGCATTAATACCGGTAACGTTGCTATGAAGATCCCCCTCAAGTCTCAAATTGCTCCAATAGATTATTACACCAACATATGCATATTTACTCAAAAGGAAGGTCACCCTGAATGTAGATGTAAAGTGACCCACCCACCCTCATGTTATATCCCCCCCCCAAAACCCTGGAAGTGTGAGTGTGAGATTACCCCCACACACACACACACACATATATACACATACACCTGGAAAATTCTATAGTCATGCATTTGAGCAAATACAGTAAGCAATTATGAATAAAACTACATAAGTGGAAGTGAATAGCAATAACCACTATTGATCAAGTCCAATTTTGCCCCTATGAACTATATCCCGAAATGAAGACATCAGACAAAATGCATGTTTAAGGTTTATTAAGTACTGTCTGAATGGTGCATTTCATTCACATACGCACAATCTGTGGAGTCCTTAAAGGGCTGCCCACTGGATTTGTCTGCATTTGGGCAACCCACCCTGGGTCCAAGCTCAGCATGGCCACCAGCCATATCTCTGCTTTCTGTCAGGCTATGGAAACAGGATACATAGCAGCTGACTTCCCCCCTTGCAGCAAGAAATCCAAGCTCTCTTGAGTCAAGGTTATTTATTGAGAAATCGAGACTAAAGCGTATATATGTCCATAGATTATACAGAAGCAGTATAAGCGACTGGCTGTACATAGATCTCTTGCTGAGAATGATGTATGGGAGGCTTGTTACATAGTTCCAGTCCCTCCCTGGGAGCCCCCCGCCCGCAGGACCCAGCTGGGCATATTCAGTCAGTGGGAGAATAGGAGAAAACCGTCCCAAGGCCGCTGTGGTGAGCCATTTGAGATAAGCACGCTGTCTTCCCAGGAGTGGGCTGGCCTGTGTGAAGAAACTACACACATAATGAATAAGTACAGAAAAACAAGAAAGATGGAAGGACTGTGGATAACAGCGTGGTAGCCCGAGGCAAAGTCTTTTCGAAGCTGGATTTAAAAGATGCTTACTTCCGCGTTAGGATACGGGAGGGGGATGAGCGGAAAACAGCGTTTAACATGCCCTTAGGCCAATATGAATACCTAGTTATGCCGTTTGGACTCAAAGGCGCCTCAGCTGTGTACATGATGCTCATTCATGAAGTACTTCACCTGTACCAAACCACCATCAACACCATCCCCCTACACTGCACAATGTAACAGTCCAAGTGTTGATGTACAGCGCTAAGTGACTGGTGGATCACTCCTCTGGGACTGTGTGGCCATCAGCGGTTGATTTGAGTACCTCTCCCATCCTTAAATGCCTTGAGGTACTTGGAAATTTAATTTAACAAAAGCATCTAAACTACACAAATCCGGCCAACGCCTGTTAGGCCCTCATCTGCTCCTCAGGGTCAGGGCTAATTACACAATGCAGCCCCACAACCACAAATGTGAAGCAGGTGGAAAAAAGGTTCCTTATCCCTGACAATCTGATAGGGACCCCAAAAATTGCTGAAGTGACCAACTCATTACATGTGGTTGCCACAGGGGAGGGGGGAGGGGGCAGGTGTCTTCAGCAAAAAAGCACACCCTATGAGAAGGGAATGGCTTTAAATATCTGCCCATACTCAGCAGCTATAATAATAATAATAATATTCGATTTATATACCGCCCTTCAGGACAACTTAATGCCCGCTCAGACCAGTTTACAAAGTATGTTATCATTATCCCCACAACAAAACACCCTGGCCCTTTTCACACTGCTTACCTTGACTCGCAACGACATGGAACATTGCGCTAAAAACGTCGCGAGAAAACACGATGTTCCGTGTTTTTAGCACAATGTTCCACTTCGTTACGAGTCAAGGTAAGCAGTGTAAAAAGGGCCCCTGTGAGGTGGGTGAGGCAGAGAGCTCCAGAGAACTGTGACTAGCCCAAGGTCACGCAGCTGGCTTCAAGTAGAGTGGGGAATCAAACCCGGCTCTCCAGATTAGAGTCCCATACTCTTAACCACTACACCAAACTGGGTGTCTCTATTTAGTTGTTTTCTATAACACAGTCTTTCCTTTTCCTCCCTCCCCAAATTGTCTGATGCCTCCAGTTCTCTGAGAAGGATGAGTGCAAAATTGCCCTTGCACTATATATACAAACAGTGCTCTGTGCCTCCCCCCCCCTCCACCCCAATCAGTCAAAGTATTATTGGTCAACCTGCCATCACATTTCCAATATAGAAAACTTTTGAGGTGACTTCTAAAGATTCCCCTTTCAACTGAACTAGCACAATCCTCAGGGTAGTTCATGTCCACATGCAGCATTTTTAGAAATGAGCCTTCAGGCCCACTCTATAAGAAAACATATGGACTTGAAGGAAAAGATTTGATGATGATGATGATGATAAAAATGAAATTTTTGAGGGGACTTCACATGTGTAGAATTTAATTCTAAATTTTAAAAGGTCTCAACAGAAATTCTCAGGCATTGGTTACTAGATTTTTAAAACACACATAACATGGTTCCCCCTGATGTGTAGTCCCTGGCTATTGCATTATCCCTGAGCACATGACCCCACCACTCATTCAGCCAACATGCAGAGAGACAGTTGGTATGAGTGGCATGAGTGAGGGCCGAGCTAGACATGCCCCAGGTCTCCAAAACCATTCAGCAGTTCAAAAAGTAAATGGCTGTTAAAAAATAAAGGAGAACCCAAACAGCCCCAGAATGCCTCCATGGGGGAAGGAGGGGCTCCTCTCCCCCAAACCATTTCCCTATGTTATGATAGCACGGGAGGAGTCCCCCCTAGTTTTGCTGCTCCAAGTGCACAGAACACTCCATGTGGAACAGAAAAAACAGGGGGGGGGACCCACCCGGGGAACCCACCCCCCATGCTTTTTGGGCACCGGGAAATGGCTTGAGGGGGGGGAGGGAGGAGCCCCTGCTCCTCCTGCAGAGGCATTCTGAGGCCATTTAGAGTCTCCTTTATTTTTAACACTTACTCTGCAAAGCTGCTGTATAGCGGCAGGGAACTCGTGTTGGGTCCAGGGAACCCAACTCTTTAAAAACCTGCATGTCTAGCTTGGCCCCAAGCTGGATTTTTGAACAGACAAACAAGAAAGCAAGCAAACCATCCGTTCGTTCAAATAAGCTTTATACATAACAACTTCTGCATCATTCCGTAAGGTATCCTAGGCCCATGTCCAAGCAAAACTCCACATTTCTACTTCCTGTTTCTTGCCTACTGTGCTACATCTCCCAGCAGGTACTCAAGAACCAGGCTGCAGCTGTGGTAATCTGCTTGTTAGTGCCAACTTGCACTCATTCAGGGATGTTTAACTGCCCCCCGGTTCGTGAACCAGTTTGTTTGGTTTGTGAAAACGTCACATCCAGGTCAGAAAATTGTCACTTCAGGGCCAGCAGAAGGTCACTTCCAGGTCAGCAGGTCTGCAGGAAGTCCATCCCCTGTTGCCTAGGAAACTGATTGATCAACACCAGGTTATTGTCGAAGGCTTTCACGGCCGGAGAACGATGGCTGTTGTGGATTTTCCGGGCTGTATAGCCGTGGTCTTGGCAAGCTTCTTCCTTAGCTTGCTGAGAACTACTACATTCAAGAGAGCCACAAAAGAGGAAGCTATATAGGAAGGAAATGCATTCAAGATATGCATTTTTCAACCTGCCAAGACCACGGCTATACAGCCTGGAAAATCCACAACAACCAACACCAGGCTGTCTGCAGTGACGAACCAAAAACTGAACCAAACGAACCAGCCTAAAGTTCGTGGCGGTTCATCAGAAATGGGATCTGATAAACCACTGGTATGCGACCCATGAACCGGTTTGGTTCGACACGAATTTTGGTTTGTATTTTGATTTGTGCCCATCTCTAATTATAACATCAGCGATAGCTATAGTACTGTGGTATACACGTGTGTGAAATGCAAGATAATTACAATGGTATTCTGGCAACAGAACAGTTAATGTAACATAACTTCTGCGCATTGGAAAATGTATAATAAATGCATTTTCAATTAGAGTCTCACTGCTCATGTATGATATTAAGTTTCATGTGTTGCTTCTTCCTTAGCTTGCTGAGAACTACTACACTCAAGAGAGCCACAAAAGAGGAAGCTATTTTTTAAACTTCAGCAGCTATTCAGAATAATTGTGTTTAATAACCAGTACATGCAATTAAGGAAGGAAATGCATTCAAGATATGCATTTTTCAACCTGAAAATTAAACCATAATCCTAGAGTCATTTATTTGTGAGCAGTTCCACTGGAGTTAATAGAACAATTTTAGGAATAAACATTGTCATTTGTTTTCCTGTGTTTTCTCCTAATTCAAGTGAATCATGTTAATGTAGACACACACATGCACATATATATGGAGGATTTGAGTCCAATGACACCTTAGAGACCAACAAGATTTTCAGGGTATAAGCTTTCAAGAGTCAAATGTCCCTCTTCTCCTTCCCTTTGTATCTGAAGAAGGGAGCTTTATCTCTCAAAAGCTGTTCCTGGGTTCCCCACCTGCACTTGGCTGCCATGACCAGGAGTGGGTGGATCTACAGTCCAACCCTTTGTGCGGGCTTGGGGGGGGCATGGTATGGGATGGAGAGCAAGTAAGTAGGCTCTGTAAACTGTTTTGGGCCCAGGACCCCCCCCCCCATGGTGCCCAATCATAGCCCACCCACTCTATTTAACCTCCAGGCAAGGCGCTCATCAGCCCAGGTAAGTAGGAATCCAGCTGGAAGCTCTGCCTGAAAGCCCTCTGCCATGGGGACTTAGAGAGTAAAGTGGAAGACACACACAGTGGTGGGCAAGATTGCACAGCAGGAACGTTGCAAAATTCGGGGAGTGCTCTGCACCCACACCGAATGTCTGACTAACAACTCTCACTCAAGTTCCTTTGCAGGTAACCCGTCCCCTGAGTCCTGGCTCAGGGGCAGGGGCACTGACAGGTAAGAAGGAGCAGAGGAGGCAGCTGCCCTGGCTTGCTTGTTCACACCAACCTTCCCTCGCCCCGCATCTATCAGCTTGCACCTCCCCACAAATATGGTTGAGACTGGCTGGTGGCCCCATGCCCTCGAGGCGCCATGGCACAGGGAGCCACGCTCAACATAGCTGTCTCAGATGGGAAAGATGCTAGCAGCCTGTGTCAGGACTCCATCCAGACTCCCTCGACTGCAACTCCACCCTCGGTTGGGGTGACCGGGTGCTTGATCTTGTGACTCCCATGCAATGGTGGACATTCAGCCCCTCATCTGTTTCCCTCACAGGAACAGAGCTCCATGCAGCCATGGCATCAGCGGAACATCCTGATGCAGTCGAGGAGCACTTTCTTGCCAGAGAGGCGCTCATCATCTGGTTGCCAGCAGCACCTGTTGCCAAGGAGCCCCCCCCCCATCCTGTTCTGAGGCCTGCAATTAACTGTGTCTGTTTCCTGCATTGCTGTTTAAAGCTACACTAAAGATTCTCTTTCTGGGCAGCATTGCCCATGCCTGTATCCTGACTCTCCTGCGTGTCTGGACTCTACTACATGTGTCTGTTTCCTGCCTACACTCTTTGCTATGGATTACCTACACTGGGCTGCTCCTGTCTCTGCTGTGGACTATGTCGTTTATACTGTTTCCTGCCTCCATGGATGTCTGCCTCACCTGGGCCCAGAGCCATGCTGTTAGCAGCACGGTGCCAGCCAGGGAAAGCCCTCAGCGAGCCTGGCCAGGCACCCCCTGGTCAGTTCCCGCTGGGAGCCTCCCACGGGCCGGTCACCAAGCCTGCCCATGCTACCGGGCAGCCTGCTAGCAAGACCCAGTCATGCCCAGCCGGCAGCCATGTTTCCAGTCAGTCTGAAGACCAGCCTGAACAGCCTGCTTAGAGAAGCCATTTCGGAGAAGCGAGCAGACCACGTCCGCAGCTGCCAACCTCGCCCTGCTCTGCATACCTTGATAGCAGCCCCGGAATGGAAGCTAAGTGCCAGCCATCCTAAGCACTTAATGGACGCATCTCAAAGCAGCCTCCGCATTCCGGAGATGATGACATCGCGACCAAGCCCAGTGTCCTGGAACATCCATTCAGCCCGCCTGGCATTCCCCCTCCCTCCTTTGTCCCCTCTTCCCGAGGTGTCATAATAACAATCAGATTCTAAAGTGGCCCATCTGGGGTAGTTGTAGAGCCATTAAAACCTTTGTTTCACCCATGAGAACCACTGGGAACTGCACCAGCCCCAGGGTATGTTTTGGGGTATTTAAGCTGGCCTCCCAGGCCACATGGTGCGCGTGCCATTCCTATCCAGACTCCTTGCTGTCACTCTATATTGGATCTAGTGCAGGCATTAGACCATCTCATCCCGCTGCTACATCTTTGCTCCATGTCAGGATTGTGAGTATACCCAGCATCATCACTCTCAACTGGGCTACCCCGCTAATGCAACCATCTCTATTTTCCTACTCTGTTTTCCTAGCTCTTGTGTGTAATCCTGTATGCATGTGCTAGTTCAGGCATACGCCACATTATTTATTAAAACACGATTTATTGTTAATTAGTCTGCCTCTTTATCACTTGAGCATCTGGAGAGGGACCCTGGTATAAATTGGTTAAGATCTGCATTAAATCCAGACTGCAAGCTAATTCTCCAATCAAATAAAGCAAGTCTGGTAACACACCTGCAATGACGAAGCCACTCCCCCCCCCCCAGGCCATGAGCACTCTCCCCAGGGCATGGCAGACTTGACTGTGGCTTGAGCGAGGCCAAGCCCCTTGCCCTTTCCACACATGTCCCTTCTCCCCTTTCAGGCAGGACTCACAACCCTTGAGGGATGCTCAGGAGCATGGGTGTCTCATCCCCCGGCAATCTTTCATGACCACCATTCCAAGCTGGCCCCAGGAGCGGCTCCCCAGCCAGCTTGTGACTCAACCTTGTTCCCAAGAAAGAAGCATGAAGAATGGCTCTCCTAGCTCTGACTGCTGTGCACACAGGCACAGTCCCCATACCAGGAGAGCTGTCCAGACATTCTCTGCATGTTTGGCAGTTCAATACAGACTCCTGTGGATGACAGGAGACCCACCATCTCTCACCTCCCCGTGGGGCTGTTCCTTTTGGCCATCCTGGAAGATAGTTGCTGGCTCTGGGCTGGTAAGGATAGGGTGGTCCGGAAGTTGCTTCACCCACCTCTACAACTTTGCTACCAAATGGAGCAACGCTCTAGCGGCACGTTAATGGCTCCAACCCCACTTAGCACCCCTCCTTTCCTCAAATATAACTGCTGGGAGTGGGGAGGCACTTGGAGTATTGCCTGTGTCTTGTGGGGGGGGCATGGAGGACTCATCCCCCCACAGCACCACTGATAAGCCAGACAGAAGGCTGGTGCATGTGGGGGGCAAGGTTGATGCCAGCATGTGGGGTGTGTGTGTGTGTGACATCCCGCCCGAATCGATGGATCTTTGTGTCTCCAACCCCTTCATGTGGAATGCAAGTCATTATTACTTCATTTTCACATTTGTTTCCTGCTTATGTCTGTCTCCTGAGAAATCCGTCCTGTATTCCAAAGTTTGTCACCTTGGTTCCCAGAAGTTCCTGTGAAAACCAACGGTTACTGAACAAGACAGAAGCCAAAGGCTTAAATGTTGTTAAATGTCTCAGTTTTGTCATGCGTATACTTTATATTTATGCTAGCAGGGGACCCATGAGGAGTTGCACTTCATTTTCCTCTGTATCCCCCTACCCCTCTAATTCCTCTTACCCTTCTCTGGCAAACCCTATAACTTCTATCCTTTTCCTGCTTCTTTCTCTATTTCCACACGCCAACCAACTTATTTTTATCTACACCCCTCGCTTCAGCTTTCCCCTCTTCTCCCCCTCCCGCCTCTGGCAGCCGTTCTCAGAGAAAAGTCTGGCTCAATTATGTGGTGGCTGATGCTGGACCAGGCCTAGTTGTATGGCTATTTACTCTGGTTGGACCTAGTTGCACAATGGCCATGGGTACCAGTCTGGGTGGCATGGCTAGTGGAGGAGGAAGGACTCCTTTCAAGAGCTGCCCTAGTCCACCCCTGTTCCTCTCAGCTTTGCTTTAGAGAAACCAAGTCTTGGAAACCTCAGCAAATGTGATTGCCTAGCAACCTCCAAAAAGGCCACTGAGAGCTCAGTGGACATTCTTTTCTTAAAGTTTTGGGCAGCGTTTCTATTATTTTTTGGTATTTTAATCCCCCAGTGTATTTTTTTTAAGATTTCAGATTTTTCTGTGTGCGTGCAAAGTTGGGACTTCTTTCGGTATGTAGAGAATCTGTCCTTACCTCCATTTTGCTGATCTATTAGCCCACATTTATAACCCACTTCTGAATTAGATACATTATATGCACATACATATGTAATGTGTGAATCTCAGAACCCAGTCAGCTGAGCCGAATAATACCAAGAAGCCAATCATAATTATCTGATCAAGACTTTGCAAGCGTGATGAATTTCTGCCATTTTTTTCAGCTATTGCCTCTCCCTTCTTGTTGCTCATGCGGGAACGCAAATTATAATTGTTCTTCATTGGAAATTTCATTAGGTGAGCACTCAGAGCTCCTTCTCTACCTAACTAGCATACTAACTCCTTAAGAAAATATATTTTGAAACAACATATATTTCAATCATGTGTTTGCAATAAAATCAAATAGATTAAACTTGGTATTATGCACTCCAAGGAGGTCTAGTGAAGCAAGCCATCAAGTACATAATTCTCCATCAGTTTAATGTTCAAACAATGTTTAGTCAGCAGGATCTATCATTTACTTTGGCCTTAACTACAAAACACAGTCCCTACCAGTGAGTAATATTTTGCATTTCCTGGAATTATTTGTTCTACAGTCTTCTTTACTGCTTTCCTTGTTTTGCTGCAAAATGTCACAGACATTTCTGCCTTGCATTTAATTTTATTTATTTTTGTTTGATTTTCACACCGCTTATCTTTAGTTAAGAGCTCAAATCAGTTCACATCATAATTACATTGGGTAAAAACCAATGAAGACATAATATATATATTCAATAAAATTGCAGTAAAACAGCAGTATAGTACAAAAAACACTTAAAACCGCTTTAGACTACACCCCAGGGTTTGAAACCATGCAGATAAACATAAAATTTCAGGTAGATATAATACACAGCGCCCTGACCTGGATAGCCTAGGTGAGGCTGATCTCAACAGATCTCAGAAGCTAAGCAGGGTTGGCCGGCCTTGGTTAGTAATTGGATGGGAGACCTCCAAGGAAGACCAGGGTGCAGAGGCAAGCAATGGCAAACCACCTCTGTTGGTCTCTTGCCATGAGCAAGTTTAGTGTCGCAGTTATGAGCGGCAGGACTCTAATCTGGAGAACCTAGTTTGAGCTGGGTGACCTTGGTTCAGTCAGAGTTCTTTGTAAACCACTCTAAGTAGGTATTAAGTTGTCCTGAAGAGTCGTATATAAATCAAATACTGTTATTATTGTTGTTGTTGTTATTGAAATCCCACCAGGGGTCGCCATAAGTCAGCTATGACTTGAGGGGACTCTTCAGCACCATAATACACAGCAAGTAGCTTTGCCTAGATTAGTTCTGCCTTTTCTATTCCTTGGCTCGATCATCAACGAACATGGACACTGCAATGAGGAAATCAGAAGGAGATTGAAACTTGGAAGAGCAGCTGTAAGGGAACTAGAGAAGATCCTTAAAGATAAAGATGTCTATCTGGGGGCCAAGATCAAGATAATCCAAACAATGGTATTCCCCATAGCTCTGTATGGATGTAAAAGTTGACAGTGAAGAAAGCTGACAGGAAGAAAATTGATACATTTGAAATGTGGTGCTGAAGGAGAGTTTTGCAGATACCATGGGTGGCTAAAAAGACAAATAAGTGGGTACTGGATCAAAACAAGCCTGAATTCTCCCTAGAAGCTAAAATGACAAAACTGAGGCTATCGTACTTTGGTCACATCATGAGAAGACAGGACTCTGTGGAAAAGAGAAGGCAGTAGGAAAAGAGGAAGGCCCAAAATGAGATAGCTTGACTCAATAAAAGAAGCCACGTCCTCCAGTTTGCAAGATCTGACCAAGTCTGTTAATGATAGGATGTTTTGGAGGTCTTTCATTCATAGGGTTGCCATAGGTCGGAGGCAACTTGACGGCACATAGCACGTACCACCGAGTTTCCAAACCATCAACAGGTCCCGCTGGGCATGACTGCAACAGTGCATTCCAGACGGAATGTACCACAATTATAAAGGCAAACCCCACAAAGATGAACAAAGGTGGGGTTAATAATGTGAGAGGCAGACCCAAAGGAATGAGGCCTGCAGACTGTGGAGGGCTTTAAAAGTTGGCAATACACTGCAAACATACTTTTATCCCTAGAGGGGGCCCATGTTCAGTTTGCTTGTCATCAGGGCTTTTTTTCTGGGAAAAGAGGTGGTGGAACTCAGTGGTGGAACTCAAGACCGCACAATGTCGTCACTTTGGGTCAGCTGGAACAAGGGGGGAGTTTTTTAAAGTTTAAATTTCCCTTGGTGAAAATGGTCACATGGCCAGTGGCCCCGCCCCCTGATCTCCAGACAGAGGGGAGTTTAGATTGCCCTCCGAGGGAAATCTCAGCTCCCCTCTGTCTGGAGATCAGGGGGCAGGGCCACCGGCCATGTGACCATTTTTAAGAGGGGCTGGAACTCCATTCCCCCACATTCCCACTGAAAAAAAGCCCTGGTTGTCATAACTCTTCCTCCTTGGAGTCTCTGTGTATGCTTTGGCACTGTCCCATCAATTTGCGGAAGGAAAAAAGCACTGCCCACTCGTACATTCCACAGAGAGACTGCGAAAGAAGCACTTTAAGACAGACTCTAATCTTTAAATTAGGGAGTAATGATTCAAAATTACCTCATGTCACAGCATTATAGACTTTTGGATATCTCACTAAGCACTTCCACGGCAGATGATGCTCTATTGAATCTCGGGTTTGATGCCCAGGTGACAGATTGACAATACACATTTAGCATTTCATTACATCACCATGTAGTCATTAGGCAAACCACAGCTGCATTTTCCTCTTCTTGCCTAATGTATTAGGTTATGTACTCTAGCCTGCTGTTGCTGCCGCTATACAGAAAAGGAAGCTAATCCACTCCTTTTCCACTCCCATAGTGTTCATGAACCTTGGGACGCAGACATGTTGTTTTCTTAGATACTTCACTTGCTAATGGTAAAGCATTTATCGCATTGCTCACTTAATGGTATCCTAGAGCAACAGGCAGACAGAGACTTCAGGGGAAAGTCCAATATCTAGCTGGGTTAAGGATGTTTGATTGACAGTTGAAGAAGAGTAGGCGTTGTCTCCCGCACCTTGCCTTCTACATTCATTCATAGATATTATGCTTCTGATGTGTGGAGGTGGACAATGCCCTCAAGCCAGAGTTGATTTATGGCGACCCCTAGCAAGAGGGGTTGCCTCATGGCAAGAGACGAACAGAGTTTGCCATTGCCTGTCTCTGCAACCGTGGTCTTCATTGGACATTTCCCATTCAACTACTAACCAAGGCTGACCCTGCTTAAGCTTCTGAGATGGCTTGCCTGGGCTATCCAAGTCAGGGCATGCACCTGATGTAGCAGTTGTGTATTTGTTAATAAGGGTACATTGTCCTCAAATGAGTACAAATGGATTCTGTGCATGCTACTTGACAGTAAGTGCCATCAAATTCTCCCATACTTTCAGCAGAAATTTGTTTTACCAGTGATACCAAAAATGGCTTCTCAGGTCTAGTTCCATTCTCTGCACACTCACTCTGTGTTTTGATTCCACAAGAGTGGACATTTCCTTAATCTTACTGGGTAGCCAAGTTATTTATTTATTTATTTTCGATTTTTATTCCGCCCTCCCCACATTTCCAGCAGGCTCAGGGCGGATTACGGATACATAGGGGTTAAAATATATAAAACAGTTATTATAAATTAGCAACCATAAAAACATCCAAATTTACACAATTTAAAATACATATCTACACTTCGACATAGCAGCACAAAGTTCCACTGATCATCTTCAGAGCATCTTTGCAGTAAAAATGTTTTTAAATGGGGATATTGCTGGTGGGGAGGGCCCAATCCATTATCAACCAGCCAGTGGGGCTCTGCCTAGCACCACCCATATGCTTAATATCCAGGTACCGGCTGGATATTAGGGAAAACTTTTTCACGGTCAGAGTAGTTCAAAAGTGGAATCAGCTGCCTAGGGAGGTGGTGAGCTCCCCTTCACTGACAGTTTTCAAGAAGAGGCTGGATGAATATTTGTCAGGGATGCTTTAGGCTGAATCTGCACTGGGCAGGGGGGTTGGACTAGATGGTCTGTATGGCCCCTTCCAACTCTATGATTCTATGATTCTATATGCATGGCAGAACAGCTCCGTCTTGCAGGCCCGGTGAAAAGATAACAAATCTTGCCAGGCCTTGGTCTCATTAGACAGTGTTCGACCAGGCTGGGGCCAGGAGCGAGAAGGCGATCTGTAGCAGTAGCACAAAGCAAGAGTCCAGTAGCACTTACAAGACTAACAAAAATTGTGGTACCCTATCAGATACTATATCTGAAGAAGTGAGCTGTGACTCATGATGATGAAAGCTCACACCCTACCAGAAATTGTGTTAGTATTAGAGATGCTACTGGACTCTTGCTCTGTGCTTAATCTTACTGGTTCATGATAAGTGGCAAGAGCAGGTAAATACATAATGGCACAACTACCAGCTTTCTGTTGGAGTAAGAGGGAGGAGCTACTATCTCACAATTCCCCTTACAGCCACACTCTCTACCTTCCCCATGGTCCCTCCATCCCAGGCATCATAACAACAACAGCAGCAACATCAACAACAACATTCGGTTTATATACTGCCCTTCAGGACAACTTAACACCCACTGAGAGCAGTTTTCAAAGTATGTTATTATTATCCCCACAACAATAACCCTGTGAGGTGGGTGGGGCTGAGAGAGCTCTGAGAGAACTGTAACTGACTCATGGTTACCCAGCTGGCTTCAAGTGGAGGAGTGGGGATCAAACCCGGCTCTCCAGATTAGAGTTCTGCTGCTCTTAACCACTACACCAAACTGGTATATCCTTTCTCTAAGAGCCAAGCTACAAGTGACGCCTGACACAGGTTGGACACTTGTCAGCTTCCCTCACGTTTTGATGGGGAATGCAGGCATCCTGGTTTTACAGCTTGGCTCTCCATTACAGCTGCAAGACCAGGACGCCTACATTTCCCATCAAAACTAGAGGGAAGCTGACAAGTGTCCAACCTGTGTCAGGCATCACTTGTAGCTTGGCTCTAAGTCACAAGGTAATTCTGAGAGAAGGGGGAAGTGGAGAACGAATGAGCCTCTTCTACCAGCAGAATACTGGTAGATTTCTTTCCACATTTATGAGATCACAGCACAGCGCACTTGATATATTACATCTTATGAAGGAAAGATTTATAAACAGACACTGCTTTAGGGACAGCCCACGGCTCGTATAATATGTATTCCACCTTTTTTCTCCTGAGCTTCCAAAAATGTTTTACAATTTTTTCCTTGGGCTTTCCCAAGCAATAACTGCCATGCATTCCTATTTTGCATTATCATGTGATAGCAAGCAATGGAGATCACATGAGCTGTTTTCTTTCCTGTTTTCTCTATTTCTGAACTGCACACTTTCAGACTCGACATGACTAGTATTTTGTTAAACACAGCGAAGTCCATATTTATTCAAGGCACAGAGAACCCGATAAAAAGAAGTTTTGCTGCCTGGGGAGCTGTAGCCTGTTCCCTGCATTGCCAAAATAGATTAATCCCTTACAGGAAAAAGGCAGGTCCTATTTATTTGTGTCTAGAAGAATGAGTTTATCTACCATCTTTAAACTGCTGGGATGAAGACCTTTGTAGATGAAATATATCCCACAAATTGACAGCAAATAGACATTTCTCTTTTAATGTTTTAAGTTGCCCTGTTAGATCTATTACAAGCATGACATATGTATGCTAACAAATTTATTCACTGAATTTTAAACTTTTCTATGATCGTATTTGTGTGAGTATATTTGTGTGAGTATATTTTTGTAACCTAGACAAAAGTTTTTTGTGTACATTTTTACAATTTTCAATTTAAAAAAAAAACATATACATGTAACAGGTTGATCAGGCCCCACTGGGAGGAGTAGCAAACACCCCTGAAGATAGAGATAGAATTCAACGAGCTCTGAATACATTGGGAAAGTGGGCAGATTTGAATAAGATGCGATTTAACATGGATAACTGCCAATTTCTCCACTTGGGTAACAAAAATGCAAAGCATGCATACTGAATGAAGGATATACTTCTGGGTAGCAGTGTGTGTGGACAAGATTTTGGGATATGGGTGGATGAGAAGCTAAATGTGAGGAGTCAGTGTGATGCAGCAGCAAAAAAGGCAAACACAATCATGGGGAGTATCAACAAAGGCATAGCATCTGAATCACAGGATGTCATTTCCCCATGATATACCACGTTAGTCAGGCCCCACCTGTAGTATTGTGTGCAGTTCTGGAGGCCTCACTTCAAAAAGGATGTGGACAAATTGGAACGAGTTCAGAGGAGAGCAACTGAGATGATCAGGGAGACTAAGCCCTAAGAGGAAAGATTGAGGGACCAAACAGGCGGAGACTGACCAAGAGAGAGATCTTGGAGTCGTGGTGGATAACACACTGAAAATGTCGATACAGTGTGCAATGGCAATAAAAAAGGCCAAGGCTATGCTGGGGATTATTAGGGAGGGAATTGAAAACAAACCAGCTAGTATCATAATGTCCCTGTATAAATCAATGGTATGGCCTCATTTGGAATACTGTGTACAATTCTGGTCACCACACCTGGGATGGAACACATCCCCTATGAAGAAAGGTTAAAGCGCTTGGGGATCTTTAGCTTGGAGAAACGATGACCGAGGGGTGACATGATAGAGGTTTGCAAGATTATGCGTGAGATAGAGAAAGTAGAGAAAGAAATATGTTTTCCCCCTTCTCACAATACAAGAACTCGTGGGCACTCAATGAAATTGCTGAGCAGATGGGTTAGGATGGATAAAAGGAAGTACTTCTTCACCCAAAGGGTGAATAACACATGGAATTTACTGCCACAGGAAGTGGTGGCAGCTTCAAGCATAGACAGCTTCAAGAGGGGATTGGATAAATATATGGAGCAGAGGTCCATCAGTGGCTATTAGCCACAAGGTATAGACGGAACTCTCTGTCTAGGGCAGTGATGCTCCGTATTCTTGGTGTTTGGGGGAGCAATCAGTGGGAGGGCTTCTAGTGTCCCTTCCCCACTGGCAGACCTGAAGACACCTGGTTTTTGGCCACTGTATGACACAGAGTGTTGGACTGGATGGGCCATTGGCCTGATCCAACATGGCTTCTCTTATGTTCTTATGTTCTTATGACCTGGGAATGTTCCATTTGGAGAAGAAGAGGCTGAGGGGAGACATGATTGTTCCCTTTAAGCATTTATAAAGTTCTCACTCAGGAGAGGGGAGGGAGCTGTTCCTGTTGGCAACACAGGATAGAACTTGAAACAGTGGGTTTAAACTACAGGAGGGAAGGTACCAGCTGGACATTAGGAAAAACTTCTTCATGTTAAGAATAATCCAGCAGTGGATTTAGCTTCCTAGGAATGTGGTGATTCCCCCTCATTGGCAGTCTTCAAGGAGCGGCTGGACAAATCCTTGTCAGAGATGCTTTAGGCTGTTCCTGCATTAGGCAGGGGGTCTTTAAGACCCTTTCCTTAAGAGCCTGAACACCAGGAAAATATCTCCCTTTAGCTGCTTCTTGATCTAAGCCTATAGATCTGTTGATTTAGATTCCAACACCTGTCTACAAAAGAAACCCTCAGATCTAGGCAATAACTCACACCACAGCCATTAGGGATCTTTGACTAAACGGCAAGGGACTGCGACAGGCTTGGAATGAAACCAGAAATGTTTTTTTAAAAAATAATTAGGGGACTATTATAAATTCTGGGATGGAGAATTAGCAAATCTCAAGGCTACTTAATGACAAGTGCTCGTGATAGTACCAAATACTAGGGAAGCCCACTGAAAGAGACACTATGTCACTCCCTGCATCCAAATGTTGTGCATGTGACTCCAATCAAGAAGAAAAAGAAGAGAACCAAAAGGCAGAGCATGAGAGCACACAATTATAGGTATTGATGAATGAAGATTCAAGTGAAGATCCAAGCCCCATGGTAGGGAGGACCAGAAAACCCAATTTGGGAAGAATTCTGGCCCGAGTTATGGGATGAACATCTTGAAAATTAAAGATTGTTTTCCTTCTAGGTTTGGAAAGAGGGCAGAGGCCACAACAGAGATTTTGAGTCCTGGGGACAGATCCATATATGGTAAATTGGGTGAGTTTTTCAAGCCGGGAGAGCATGTGTTTGGGGGGGGCAGTTTTAGCCTTTGGAGGGGAAGCTTTGGATTCATATAGGCTAATTTGGATCACTGAAGTAGGGATGTTGTAAATTTCACAGAAAACTTTATGGCCGCCAAATATACTGTAATTAATACTAACAATCAGATCACGAGTTGAACATAAGATTTATTTCTCTCTAGCAAAACGGGATTGTTCAGAATCTGATTTTTTAAAAGGCTTCCCGTGTCTATCTGGGGACAGTTTACTGGGTCCCAGCCTTGCTAAGAGACAGCATTTTGGAGTGAGGGGGGGGGAATCAGAAGTTGGCTTTGAGCGGATCCCCAATCAGCTGAGAAACAGCCTAGGATTTCCTAGCCCTTGAAACTTTGCCTGGCAGGCTTGCTGGGACACAGCAATATTTTGGGGGGGAGGAATCAGAAACTGATGCCTGTTGATCTGGGGATAAAGTTGGAGTTGTTTTCTGATCTACCATCCCACTCAAGACATTGTTGTTTGGGGAGAAGGCTCGGATCAGATTCTGCTGTGTGTAAACCTTGCCAAAGCAAGTGGGATTTGGGGGGGGCAGGGAGGAGGAGATCAAAAGCAGACTCCCAACCCTGATCCGCAAAGTTTCCAGTGCTAGAACATCAGATGGCCAGTCTCAACATATCCATGTAATCAGCTGTGAATCAGCTTCTAATCCCCCACCTCAACTTCCCTTGGTTGCAGTAACACTGGAACTGGGCAAATTTTTTCCCGCAGGAGGTCAGAAGCTGACTCCCAGCTGATGGTGGGACCTGATGGTGTTTTGCCATCTTCTTGGCATGCAGTAAGGGTCACTGGGTTTGTGTGGGGGGGCGAGAGGTAACTGTGAATTTCCTGCATTGCACAGAGGGTTGGACTAGATGACCCTAGAGGCAATTCCAACCCTGGCCAGGTCCTGGGTGAACTGTGCAAGGGAAGTTTTCTCCCTAGGACAGTTATTCTATACAAGTTAATGTGACAGGATTAGATGTGCCCCTTCTGCATTTTCTATTTTTTGTTTTTTTTAATGCTCAGTGATCTGTTGACTGGCCTCAAGTGAGCTGCAGAAAGAAGATGGTCCCAGCACTAAGACTGGGTGGGAGAAACGTATACAAAAGGAATGAATGTTGGCAACAGTCTTGGGAGCAATGAATAGTAAACCAGTAAATTCAACCTTAAAGGACTTCTTACTAAAAACCATGAATCAGCTAGCAGAGTCACCAACACAGGTACCAGACCCTGCAACAGACCCAGATGCCAACTCTGCCCTCATATCTACACAGGAAATACAATTACAGGACCCAATGGCGTCAACTACACCATCTCTGGCTCTTACACCTGCTCATCCTCCAACGTGATGTATGCCCTCACATGCCAACAATGTCCGTCTGCTCTGTACATTGGACAAACCAGCCAACCTCTGCGCAAAAGAATAAATGGACACAAATCTGTCATTAAAAATGGCAACATCCAGAAACCAGTGGGAGAACACGTCAATCTACCAGGACATTCCATCAAGGACTTAAAGCTCACCGTAGTTCAACAGAAACATTTCAAAAACAAAATCCAACGGGAAGCTGCTGAGTTGGAATTCATATGTAAATTTGACTCAGACTTGTACTGAATAGAGACTATGAATGGTTATCTCATTACCAAAAGTAACTGCCTTCAGGCATTCTATTCAGATTCTGACATGGAGGGGAGGGGTCACACCCTGCTTAGATTGTGCATTCCACCTCTTTCATGAGTTCTTGGAATTTATTTACATTTACATGACCCTCATTCCCTGACTCTCTCCCCACTCCCCTCACTACCTATATATTTCTGGACAGTTTCTTCATACCCTCCATGTATCTGATGAAGAAAGCTGTGGCTCTCAAAAGCTTATGCTACAATAAAGTTAGTTAGTCTTAAAGGTGCTACTGGACTCTTTAGTGATTTCTTCATCACCCCTATTGCCAAAGCAAAGTATCTATACACATTTTCAGTATCTATAAATTGCTGACATCAGAAATGAGTCAGCTAAATAAGAACAGTTATTTTTAAGTTCAGATCTTGTTACTTATTCATAATGGATGCCTTCTTTAAATAAATAATAATGTCCTTAAGTTACCTTTTCCCCCTTTCAAGCACCCTACCGTGCTCACAGCTGGAGGAATTTCCAGGGTTACGTAAGCACCTGAAAGATGATAGTGATCTTGAAAAATCTGCTCACAGCCAAAAGGATGTTGTATAGGTACAACCGTGGGTAGATCTTTGGCACATGGGCACAGACAAATGGGATTTGCAATGCTACTACTTTGGGCAGGGTGGCAGCCATCCCACCACTGATTTTTCTTCAAAAAGTATCAATTTCCCTATTCCCAGAAAACAGTATAATTTTTAAATGGAAGCTGTCATTGAAAATTTTTAAAATACCAAAAGGGGGACCAATCAATCCAAGAAGACCATACAAAGTTCTTATTGACAACCAATGTACAATTAAAGAATCCAGTCCATCGCACAATAATTTGCAACACTTGTAGTCACTTTATTTTCTATTATTTTTTACAGGTACAAAGTATCCATAGCTGCACAAACTTCCATATGCGGCAATGTACAATTAGAAAATCCAGTTCATCAAACAGTGAACTGCAACGGTTAAAGTTATGTTTCTTTATTGTTTCTCACAGGCACAGAATCTTTTTAGCTGCAAACTCATTCATACGCGGCAAAGCTGTTTCTACCTGCCATGTTGCCCCCGAGGGAGCTCCTGGCGGGAGATTGGCAACGGGTATGCCGGCTTTGGTGGTTCCCCGTTTTGCTGTACCCTGCTTCTTCACCAGCCTTTATGATATGCAGTATCGTATTCCATTCCTCAACTCTAGCTTATTTTGCCATTGAAAACTTTTTAAAACATTTCTAGGTTGAGGCAAATCATTGCTCTAGGTGAGGTGGTATGCCTACTGAACCTAAACTGGCTACAGAGATGAGAATCAGTGGCAAGTGAATTATATATATATACACACACACACACACACACACACACACACGGTACAAATGGATATCCAGTGTATGTAACCCAGTCTATGTAACCAATTCCGGGGCACCTCCCGACCAGGACCCCAGTTCTCTGCTGCCACGTAACCTCTCAGTGGGGGGGAATGAAAGGGTTCCTTGGCATTGTGCTGACATTTGAAATACAGCGGCTTACAAACACAACTATAACTGAGTGCTATGAACATAGCAACCCTTGTAAAATAGAATCTTCAGCCCTCTTCTGGAAAAAATACTTTGTACTGGAAATGAAGGACTGGGCCATGTCTTCTTATAAGAGCACTCTAATATCCCAGAGGGAGCAGATACAGCTAGCAAGCTAGATAGAGCAGTTTCTTCTGTATTCTACCCCTTGTGTGCTTTGCTGCTATCTTTTGTTTACCAAGATTGTTACTCTCGGAGATTCTCCTATCTTCCATCATTCTTCCTTCTTTTCCTGTTTGTCTAACCGCTGTGACAGCAAGATGCATTCTCATCAGTCTCTCTCCACCCTAGCCTAGTCAGAAAGCTAGAATGCTTATCCGTCCTTTACTACTCTTCTATGTAATTGAACACACATGAAACTGCCTCGTACAGAATCAGACTACAGGTCCAGAAATAGGATAGCCAGGACAAACCATCAGGAGAGCTGGGGGAGGAGACATCGGGGTTGTATCGTTGGCAATGTTGCCAGAGGGTAACTCAAAACCGTAGGGCTTCCAGCGATTCCCAGAGCTTCCCTTTGTCACTTCCGGGTACATGTCAAAACAGACATGTAGGTTTTTAAAGAGTTAGGTCTGGGTTCATCAGATCGTCTTCGAGTTTCCTGCAGCCACACGGCAGCTGTGGGGAATAGCTGTTAAAAAATAAAAGTGAGCCCAAATGGCCCCAGATTGCTTCAGCGGAGGGAGAGGGGGCTCCTCCCTCCCCCTCAAGTCTTTTTCCCATGTCACAGTAACATAGGAGGGAGGATTTTACCCCTATTTTTACAACTTCGTGTACACAGAATACTCCGTGTAGAGCAGAAAAACAGGGGAAAGCCCCCCCCCCCTGCAGTTTGGTGTAGTGGTTAAGAGCTCAGGACTCTAATCTGGAGAACTGAGTTTGATTCCCCACTCCTCCACTTGAAGCCAGCTGGGTGACCTTGGCTCACTCACAGCTTCTCGGTGGTCTCTCAGCCCCACCCACCTCACAGGGTGTTTTGTTGTGGGCATAATAATAGCATACTTTGTAAACTGCTCTGAGTGGGTGTTAAGTCATCCTAAAGGGTGGTATATAAATCAAATGTTGTTGTTGTATGTATTGTCGAAGGCTTTCACGGCCGGAGAACAATGGTTGTTGTGGGTTTTCCGGGCTGTATTGCCGTGGTCTTGGCATTGTAGTTCCTGACGTTTCGCCAGCAGCTGTGGCTGGCATCTTCAGAGGTGTAGCACCAAAAGACAGAGATCTCTCAGTGTCACAGTGTGGAAAAGATGTAGGTCATTTGTGTCTACTCAGGAGGGGTGGGGTTGAGCTGAGTCATCCTGTAAGAGTTTCCAAGGGTGTGGAATGCTAATGGCGGGAGGCTTCACTGTGTCCTGGGGAGGTTCTTTTGCATATGGATTGGTACTTGATGTGCTAATCTTCTCTGCAGGGCTATTGTTGGGGATAGAATGTTTTGTTAGCCTGGTGTTTTTCAGAACTGGAAACCATGCTCTGTTCATTCTTAAGGTTTCTTCTTTCCTGTTGAAGTTTTGCTTATGCTTGTGAATTTCAATGGCTTCCCTGTGCAGTCTGACAAAGTAGTTGGAAGTGTTGTCCAGTATTTTGGTGTCCTGGAATCTTGTAGCATCCAGACAAGAATAAAGGAACATGAAAGACACTGCAGACTTGGACAACCTGAAAAATCAGCAGTGGCTGAACATAGCCTAACGCAAACAGGGCACAGTATCTTATTCCAGGACACCAAGAGAGGTTCCAGGACCCACAGAGGCATTCTGAGGCCATTTTAGGTCGTCTTCATTTTTTAACAGCCATTCCCCAAAGCTGCTGCGCAGGTACAAGGAACCCAAGTTTGGTTTGGGAACCCAAATCTAACTCTTTAAAAAAATCATATGTCTAGCCTGACCATCAAGTGGTCTTTCACATCACCTCCTACCCGATGCATTTTTTCAATAAACATTTATTTCTTTATTGATGTTTCAAATGATTTACAACATATGTTGTTGTTTCATATGATTCACAATATATCTGGGGAAAGAATACAAGCAACAAGCTAACCTCAGAACTGGGTAAACAAGTTAAGTCTCTGCAACATAATAAAATACAAATGAATGGGGAATGAACAATAAAATTCTTCACTGGGTTCAATGAGTACTTCACAACTGAACACTGTGCAAAACAGAGAAAGAGAAAGACAACTGAAAAAGAGAACGATTTCAAAAAAAGATGCGGGGATGTTGTGCACAGTTGACAGTATAAACTTTATAGATGAAGTAATTTCAGATAAATCGGGTCCTGGGGTTGGATATCATTTTACCTGATCCATTTTTTAACTGGAGATGCCGGGGATTGAACCAGGGACCTACTGCATGCCAAGCAGGTGCTCTGCTACTGAGCCACAGTCCCTCCCAGTTTCCTTAACCATAAAGGACATTTATTTCTTTCCAAAGCAGCAAGGCTCATGTGCACATTGTTCATAAGGTAGCACTTCCACCTTTCACTGCACAGAAACAAGCTCTAAACTAACATTCTGAAAAGAGGCAAGTCGAGGACTGCCATTGGTGGCTTGGGAAATGCTTCAAGATTTGGGGGTGATGCTTGGAGAGGGGAACGCTTGGGGACAGCAGGGAGCATAGCAAGGATGTGATGCCGTGTGTGTGCGTGTTAGATGTCGTTGAGTTGCTTCTGACTTACAGCAGCCCTATGAATGAAAGACCTCCCAAACGTCCTCTTGATAACAATCCATGCTGAAATCTTGCAAACTGGAGGCTGTGGCTTCCTTTATTGAGTCCAGCCATCTCAATTTGGATCTTGCTATTTTCCTACTGCCTTCCCCTTTTCCTAGCATTTTTGCCTTTTCCATAGGGTTGCCAGGCCCCCTCAACCTCCTGGCGGGGGATTGGAGCCTGGCACTCACCTGCAGGGGTGGGGAAGTGATGTCATCACATGGCCCCTGGGAGCATGCCAGGGGCCCAGATTGGGGAGAGTGTGGAGTGCAGAAGCGCTCCTGCCCTCCACAGTGGCCCAAAATGTGCCTGTTTCAGCCCAGATCGAGCTTGTTTTGGGCCCATTTGGGCATGGATCAGGCCTGTTTTGAGTTGCTGTGGAGCGTGGGAGCACTCCTACACTCTGCATCGTCCTGAAATGGGCCCAATCTGCATCAAAACAGGCCTGAAACGAGCTTGATCTGGGCCGAAATGGGCACATTTTGGGCCGCTATGGAGAGCAGGAGTGCTCCTGTACTCCACAGCAGCTCCAATTCAGGCCTGATCCAGGCCAAAACGGGCCCAATCCAGGTGGCTGCAGCACACAGGAGTGTGCAGTGCTGCAGGTGAGCATGTATGGAAGGCGTACTCCCACTGCTGGCCAGGTAAGTGGGGTGGGGTGTGGGGAGCAAGGGCGGGAGATCCCCCACCCCTGGCGGGGGTCTGGCATCCCTTCTTTTCCAGTGAGTCTTGTTGTCTCATGATGTGGCGAAAGCACGACAGCCTCAGTTTTGTCATTTTAGCTTCTAGGGAGAATTCAGGCTTGATTTGATCTAGAACCCACTTATTTGTCTTTTTGGCCATTCATGATATTTGCAAAACTCTCCTCTAGCACCACATTTCAAATGAATCAACATCTTTATCCTTAAAAATCTTTTCTCATTCCTTTATGGCTGCCCTTCCAAGTCTCAATCTCTTTGTGATTTCTTGTTTGCAGTCTCCCTTTTGCTTGATGATTGAGCCAAGGAATAGAAAATCTTCAACAACTTGCATTTCTTTTTTAGAAAAATATTTTATTTTATTATAACAAAAAAGGAATACAGAAAAAAGAGGGATAAAAGAAGGGGACAAGAAAAACAAATATAAAGCTGTATGCTACAAGCATTATTAAAGTACAGAGTACAAAAGCATAACCTTTAAAGGGGTTAGAATAATAATTAAAACTGTTTAGTGTATATATTTTCAAATAAACAATACATGCAGAATTGAAACCTATTTCTTCTCCTTGTCTTAAAAAATAAAAAACTCATTATTCCATTATTACTCCTATCTTATCATTATCTTGTCTTAACAATAACAATGCTGATTCCTTATTACAACTAATTATCATAAACTTTAAGAGTGTTAAAATAATATTGGGATTTCAAACCTATTTCTACTCTTTATCTTAGAAAATAAGAAAGTCCTTATTTCCCCAATTATATCATTACTTTTTACTGATATATTTCTTAACAATAACAATGTTGACTTTTTACCCGTATTTCATTTTCTTCATTGTCAACCTTAAAATAGTGTAACTCCTCCATAGTTTTGGCAGACTGGAGATGATGCCACTTCTAGAAATGACGTTGCCACACAGCCACGTCCAACTCTGGCTTAGGCTGACCTTCCCCTACCCTGAGGTAAAACGTCTCCTCTTTAAGCCTATGAAGCTGTATACTGGGCTGGGAAGCCTCTGGTAGCGTGGTTGATGTTAAGCTTCAACTTTCCTTCTTGTCCCACCCTTAAGGATTATAGTAAAAATGGTTACTCAGCCAAGTCTTAGTAGGGGACAGATCAGGGGTTTGCACTTCCCTTTAGCAGAAACTGGCACACAAGGCTTAGGGGGTTCAAATCACAACTGAAGGTTTATTTACAGAAGGTTAAAATCAAAAGGCAGGTAGGCAGGTGTTTGAACTGAAGAAACAGAAAGGTTTTTGTACAGCAACTTCACTGGTGTGAGGCACAAAACACTTGGTTTAACACTGCTGGCTTCGTTCAGAGGTTGACACAGCTTCAAAAATGTTTCCCTTTTAAAGCACAGACACAGCCCGACTTCCCCTCCTCTCCAGACTTAAGGGTGCTCCACTGAGACAAACCCTTCCTAGATACTGGGCAGGCGTTATAGTTATGAGCTGTAACCCTGTTCCTGGCACTGAAGGGGAGACTCCTCTCTACCCACTTCCTTGGCCCTCTACAATTCCCAGATCTCTTGTGTCTAAGCAGGAGTTAGTGCTGGTTCTCCCCACTTTAGTCCTAGGACTAAAAATGTTTCACAAACATTATTTCTTCTCACAGAGGATTCTCTGGCTGACCCTCCCTGGTCCAAAGCCAGGCTCCAACTCCCTTTCGCTCTCTTGTTTACTCCCCAACTCCAACTGACAGCTTCCCCAACTGCCATTTCAGGCTAGCCACATGGGGTGGGGGAAGGAGACATGTCAATCATAGCTCACTGGCTGAAAATCTCAGCATCTGAAGCTGAGTCCGTCACAGACGTCATTACGTCACCATGAGCATGTGAACAGACCAGCAAGATTCCCACACCACTGCCCACTTCCTCTCCACCCCACCCACTGCCAGTTGCTTGGGGGGAGCTGGCAACCCTCCTCTCAATTAAAGCTCAAGCCCATCTCTCTTCTGTGGCTGGCCAGACTGCCTGAGGGCGTGTGTCCTTATAGTTGAGGACACAGGAGTAATTTAAATGATTGCTCCTATAGAGCCATTTCCCCACATTCAAAACCTTTAAAAATAGAAATAAAATAATACCATAAAGAGAAAGAAACATGAGTTGCAAATGCATTAGAAAAGGGCATGATCAAGACATAGGTGAGTATTAGGTCCCATGTTATTCAGTGGGGCTTACTCCTAGGAAAGCATTCTTAGGATTGCAGCCGTTAGCAGTCAATCTGCAGAAGGGCTTTGTGGAGTTTGGCAAAGTTGAATGTAACAAAACAGCAGGACTGGAGTATTGTCTGGAGGTGACGCAAGAAGGAAAGGGTAAAGTTGAAGATGAGGCGGGATAGACTAAAGTATCTGACACCAATAAAGTGCACGTGTAAATATTTGGACAGAAAAAGCTTGCTATATTCACTTGGAAATGTCAGTGGAACATTCAAGAGGAAATATCAGTAGGTCAGGGTGTGGGGTACAAAAGTCAGGGGATGGGGGGAAAAACAGACCCGGGAGCCAACAGGAGAAACAAAAAGGAGTTGAGTCCCAAAGAGAGAATAAAAGCACCAAGAGAGGAAACAATGGCAAAAGTCATGGGGTTGGCAAGCTCTCAATGTGGCTCTATACAGAAGAGAGGAGGAAGTGAAAGAGCCATAAAAAGAGACTCTGAGGGAAAGGCAGCCGAATTAGAGGAGCAGAGCCAAGGGAGAACAAGAGGAAGTAAACAGAGAAACGCAATAAAAATGTAATTGCGCAATAACGTTTTCGATAACTATGCATTTGGTTTCCGCACAGATAAGTGCTGCAGTTTAACATAGCTATAATAAAAAGAGGGTGGCTTTTTTGTTTTGTTTAAAGGGCCTTTTCCAGGACCAATGCCTTGATGGGGCAACTTTCTCTATTAGGCCAAAATCTGAACTTTTCTTTCTTGCCCTAACCAATCGTCTGCCCTCATCTCCTGGTTGGCAAGGAAAGAACACTGTGCCTTTCAAAGCAGTGGAAGGATTCATACTCAACCTCTCACCCGGCATCCGTCTTGAGAAGGCGAATACAAATGTAAATGTTGCTGAGCTCCTGAAGTGAAGAGCTCCTTGACCCAGTTGTTGCTATTCTGGAAATCGGAGATAAGAAATAAAGGGAAAATAATCTGCTCAGCGGTGCTGAGAGCTTTCCAGACTTCATTGCAGCGTTCCTCAGGGAGTCAGTGACACATAAAGACCACCTTGACTTACTATCTCCACCACCATGAAAGAGGGTTGCATAGGGTTGGGGGATGACACAGAGAAAAGCAGTTAAAGGAACCTGAGATTTTTAAAAAATGGCCTGGTTGCAAAGTTCAGTTTCCATTCATAGAAGGTACTGCTGTCAATGGAATTGGATTTTTCTTCCTTTCCACCTTCTTCAGCCCACTGAGGCGGTTCCCTCTCCCCCAAGAGCAGCATTTTGGCCAGTGAGCTACAGTGGGCATGGTGGTACAGAGAAGTTCTTTTCTGCAGATAGAAGTGCCATCTGTTAATAGAAAATCTAGTCTAGATCCAGCCCCATATTTTTAAGCTTAAGGGATGTTGCAGAGAGTGAAGGGCCATTTCCACACACATTGAATAATGCACTTCCAATGCACTTTCGTAATCCTTTAAAAGTGGATTTTTTGTTCCACACATGGAAAATCAGTTTCAAATGTTCACTAAAGAGCATTGAACGTGGATTATCCAACGTGTGTGGAAGCAGCCAAGGAAAGGGCACCTACACACCCCACTTCCCCATCTATGAGCCAACTTTTTCTGTGTTTGTCATGAATCGGAAGAATAATTAATTATAACCACTTCTCTTCTCCCTCTCCTGCAAATGCGCCTCCAGAGTGGATTAGAAGAACTTTAAAGAAATCCTAATTAAAACAAAGTCACTGTCCCGCAAAAAAGACTCTAGTCCTCCTCTTAATATCACTAAAACGCGTCCCCACAAAAAGTAATTAAAAACTCATCCCCTAAAAAGCAACATAGCCAGCAAAAGTCCTTGCAAAAACATAATTTTAGGAATTCAGCAGAAAACCAGAATGGATGGTATAAGGGGGCTGCACCATACTGGCTTTGCTTGTACCCACTTGCAGGCAGGTAGGCTTGGTGCTTGGTATGAGGTGGGGAGATACAGGAAAAGTCCCAATTCCTGGCTCCTATCCCAATATAGTTTGTTTGCTTTGCAGCTGGATGGGAAGGGGGAATCAAGGCAGATGCAACCTTTCCCATTCCTAAGACTTACAGGCATGAAGCAGGGAACAGAGACAAACTCCCTGTCTAGTAGGCAGAGGGAAGGGTTATAGGAAATCACGCTACATGCCTCCCAATCATTTAGGCAGCACAGCATGCCTGCAGGCAGGGCTTTTTTTCTGGGAAAAGAGGTGGTGGAACTCAGTGGGTTGCCCTCGGAGAAAAGGGTCACATGGCTGGTGGCCCCGTCCCCTGATCTCCAGACAGAGGGGAGTTTAGATTGCCCTCCACGTCGTGGCATGGAGGGCAATCTAAACTGCCCTCTGTCTGGAGATCAGGGGGCGGGGTCACCAGCCATGTGACCATTTTCAAGAGGTTCCAGAACTCCATTCCACCATGTTCCAGCTGAAAAAAAGCCCTGCGGAAGGGGAGACAAGACACAAATGTTGCTTGCACTCTCCAGCCAATAAGCAAGGCAGGTACACTGCCAATGAGCGGTGAAGGCAAGCACTCTATCCCCCCACAAAAGGCAGGGACAGATAAAATGAGATGTAAAAAATACGAAACAAAGCAGGATCTAAACTTGATCTCTACAGGAGAAATCAGCAATGAGGAGGAAACATCTGAGGCCTTGTTCTTCATATCTTTTTTTATTTCATGTGAAAGTATTAAATCACACAGCCACCCCTTTTCTTTGATAGAAATGCCCAACCCACTGGCCCTAGAAGAAGCAAAAGACAAGCCAGCATCATTTGAAGCTAGAGAAAACGGGGGCTGGGGATCTGTTTTGAAACAAAATTTGAGCATGTGAGCCAAAGGAGCTAAACTCTGATCCATCCTGTACCACCTTCTGATAATTCTGCATTCTCAGATGGGGTAAAAATGCTGAGAGGGAAGCAAGGTAAGGTAAAGCATTTAAAATCCTTTTTCCTGCACACTTTTTTAATTTAAATATGAAACCCCTCATGATGGTTGAGCATCTAAGAAAAGGTACAAAAGCTAGCCCTTTTGCAGTTCAGTGCCTCCTTGTGACGGCATGACAGAAAGCATTTTAATTATCTGTAAAATGAAGACACTTTCTACTTGAATTAGAGGCACAGCTCTTGAGAATTTCATTGTGACTGGGTAAAGGAAGGGAAGTTTGCACCTGGACATACCCAAAAACTTCAATGTAACTTATTTTATTTTTTTATTAGGAACAAAATAGACAACATAAAACAGCGGCTCGGATCCTGCCTAGATTTCCTAGGAGAGGGCAAATTTCACCAATCTCTTTCCAACAGGAGTCCTCTGACCCACCATAAACTATTTCTGGGGGTCCCCCATCCTTTAGGAGCAGCATTTCAGAGGGGGGTATTTGGGGCTGCCATGGGAGGGAGGAATTGGCAATATTTGCCCCTCTTTTGGAGACCAACTTAATATATAAGTGATTTAAGTTCTCTAGAACTCTTCATTCTGCCAGATGTTAAAAACTAAAAGACGAAGGGGAAAAAAAGAGTTGTTCCCTATTGAAACCAAAAGAAGTGATTATCAGATTGAATTAGTAATTCAAATAATTTTAATTCTGATTTGAAACAAACCAGCTCAACATTATTTATATGACCACAGGTCATTGAAATAATATCCCACTTTTGCACACCCCTAAAATATTGTATATATTATCTGCAATGAGGAACTATGAAAGAAATAAGCATAACTATTCTACACTTGTGATGGAGTAAGAAGTTATCCTAAACGCCCATAAGGCACTTAATGAAGAAAGAAAAAAAATCACCCTTCATACCAAACCCTCTCTTGACTAGTTTAAAGAAGGTGGCAATATTGTTTCTCATAAAGTACTTCTTGAATAATACATGTGTTTGCCTGGAAATATCCCATAAGAGCACTTTAATCAGCACACCAACGTTAATTTGCCACAGGAAAAAAAAACCCATAAAGGTCTTTATTCAATATAAGATGGGTAGCATATCAATTTGACAGATTAAAATATGAACACTGATTAAAAACAAAGGGCACGATCCAGTCAAATTAAGCACAGCCAAGTGCCATCGATTTCAGTGGGGGAGCGAGCAATGCAATTGTCGGCAATCCTAAACACGCACGGGCTAAAAGTGAGCCCGATTGAAGTCGGTGGGTCTCAGTTCTGAGCACGATTAGGGCTGCGCTGTAAATCTCTTCCACAGAAATCAATGAGATGTAAAAGTGCTTAACTGTGGCTGAGCTATACAAATTGTTTTGCAAGATTTATTTGAAACGCATCTTGATGACTGACAAGTTAGCCACCTGGAACCTTCTTCAAAACCCAGAGAAACGCATCAAAGGGAGCTTCACTAATGTTGCATGACTGCGTGTCGTTGTCTGTTTCGAGTGACTTCTTATTTAAGGGTGCCATTATTTCCAGATGTGCAGCTTAACATCATTTTATGGGGCAATAGTTTTGAATGGCAAATTCTCAGGGCTGTCATGGGGAACCAAATGACAGGAGTCCCTGGTTGTCAGTCAGGCAGTCTATGCAGACAAGAAAATCATATGACATTTAGGTTGGTGTAAGAAGCGGGTCAAGGAACCTTTGTTTTGAAGATCTGTAGTGGTGCTTGACAGCCAGGAGAAGTGGCATCATCCACATTATGAAAAACATATATGATGTTGTAGTGCTGGTAAAAGTAACATTCCCATAATACTAAGAAAATAGTATACCGAGAAATTTGCCTGGTTGTTACAGCAGGTACCTTAACTGGGATAGCCCAGGCGAACTTATGATCCCATCATATCTCAGAAGCTAAGCAAGAACAGTCTGGGTTAGTAATTGGATGGGAGACCTCCAGCAAAGACCAGGGTTGCAGAGGCAGGCAATGGCAAACTGCCTCTGTTAGTCTCTTGCCTTGAAAACTCCAGCAGGGGTCACCCTACGTCAGCTATGACTTGATGGCATTTTCTACCACCACATTACAGCAGGCACAAATGGATAAATAATAGCCTTTATCATTTTTTACTGATCAAAGCATATATGTTACCGTATCCAAAGCATCCAAAACATTCCATATACATTACCATTAGTAATCCTATAAGGTAGGTTTGTATAGTAATCCATAATGCACTGTGGATGAGAAACCGGTTTGCATCAAGGCAGGCCATAGCCCCACTTCGATATTACAAGAAGTACATGTACAATCTGTGTACAATGCACGTTTGTATATTTGTATGTGCATTGGGTGATTCTTATCATTTAGCCTAAGAGTGTTTATTTTTATTTTTACATATTTATCTATATGTGTGGCCGTATTGGTGAGCGTCCGCAGACCATATAATTGAGTTGCTGTTGCATAGTGGTGATTCTGTTTTGCTTCTGCTTCCCTCTTCTCGCACAGAAAGGCAATAGGGGAAAAGGGACGGTTACAGGGGACAGTTTAAGCATGCACAAACTGGTGGTGCATGGTGGGATACTATTCCTGCATCTTGGAGGAGCACAGAAGAAACCTGTCCCAGCACAAACATGGGATCAAGTGCAGTCTGGCCATGCTGGTGAATGTGCAGGAAAGCAATGGGGAGACACGTGTAAGTCCGTTCACGTGTCATTCGCGAGTAATTCATCTCGTGTAGTTTGGCTCAAAGTTGTTGATGGTTTTGGAACTAAAAGAAGTTTTTTTGTTAACTGCAGGTCTTTTGAGTGTCCATTCATACTGATAGCTTAGAGCGATCATCTGGTGTATTACAGTTCCTGTTACCTTTGACTGCCCCTGGTAAAGTTATATAGGCATTTTGGAAAAGGAACAAGGAATCATGAAAGGAAAGGGATTCAACAGCTGTTAAATCAAAGAGTCCAGTAGCACCTTTAAGACTAACCAACTTTATTGTAGCATAAGCTTTCAAGAATCACAGTTCTCAGAACTGTGATTCTCGAAAGCTTATGCTACAATAAAGTTGGTTAGTCTTAAAGGTGCTACTGGACTCTTTGATTTTGCTACTACAGACTAACACGGCTAACTCCTCAACAGCTGTTAAGTGTTTGGATTAAAGAAAAGCACTTTGTCATCAGTTAAGGATTTTCTGTCTCTCTAACTAATTTGTTCTCAGCTGCAGACTTTGCTACCCCACCGTTTACTATGACTGCAGACCTTTTTATGGAAAAAACAACCAACACAGTTCCGGGGTTTCTACTATTTACTTTCTACTGCAGACTATCCACATACTCCTTCCTTTTACTTCCCATTTTTTAATCAGTACCCTCTCTCTTTTTTTAAATATTAAAACTTTATTAATTTTTTTTTAAATATGACAATACCAACCTAACACCTGTGTATATACAAACTTCTCCTTTGTACACATTAACTTAAAAACATAACCATACAAAACATACACTCGGGTTTCTCTTCAAATCACATAAATCTTTTGCCTTTCATCAGTACCCTCCCTTCAAAAGGTCTTATTCTCAACTTTTCAATTCCCTTTGATAAGGGTTTTTGTTTTTTGTTTTTTTAGGATCAGCAAACCTGTAGATACTGACACCTGTTGCTAAGGAACTGGAGACTTTTTTTTAAAAAAAAATCTTGTTTTCTACCCAGCAATTACACTGGCTAACCATTCCTATGTTGCACTGATAACTCAAAATCAGTGGCCGATACCTGTCCAGTGGCTGTTAACTGACAGGAGTTAATCCCCTGCTAACATCCTCTCCCCCCCTAAAACTGAAGCAATACATACCCATACCATTTGTCAAAGGATCTGATTGTTAATTATATAACAGCTGACATAATTGCACCATTAAAATGACATTATAATCAATTAAAAGAGTGCAAAGTGCTTAAAATGATGACAAAAAGAAACAACATAAAACATTTAAAAGGTGGAAAATGTCATTAAAACATTGACCAATTATTGATTTAAAAGCTACTTGATTTTTTTTTTAAGAATCCAGGTGGGACAGTTTTGGACTTTGCAAATATAACTGCTAAGAGAACCAAAAATGTACAGATTAATTCATCCCTGCAAATAACCGGCATATATAACAATTCAGGAGAAGATTGGGAATAATTTAGCTTGGTGTCTTGAGACAGAAGAGCAATAGCTGATAAAATATCTGTTTGTTTTTGGTTGGGACTAACTTAGCATTTTTACTCTTCTTTTAGGAACTTTGGTCATTTCTCTCTTGCACAGACAGTGGGTTTCTCGTGGGATCTCTTGGGGACAAACATTTAAACTTTTGAAAATTTCACTGCTTCAGAGCATGTGGCAGCCCCATTACAGCCAGGCAAGCTGGTAGAGTCCCTGATGCTTACAGACTGCAATAGAACAGGAAAGGCTGTCAATTCCACTCGGCTCCCTCGAAAACAGAGGTCAGCTTGTCTCTGGGGCAGCTTTCCATCCTAACATCCAGCCAAACTCTTTTACAAAGATTCACTTTTGATGTGCAGCCGATTGAGAGTAGAGGTTCTAAGTTCAGTAAAGCTCATTGTAAACATTAGTAGCTTTAGTTCCAGAAAGAAAACAAAAGTGACAGCAAAATAAATCAAGAGATCACCTTTGAAAGCTTCCTGGGAGGAGGATGCGAGCAGTCCTGGAAATGAAAAAGCATCAGCTTTGACAACCATTTTACTTCTCGAGGAATACACTGGAGCCTATGAAGCCGGATTAATCATGGGTGGGTGTGTCTCCCAGACTTGCCTTTTCAATATACTTACTTCTGGCACATATCACGAATGGCTGCTTTATTCCTGTAGCAAGTTCAAGCCCTTCGGGGAGTACTAGTAGACTTGCCACTTTCTGAGGCAGGCAGTGGGTTTGTTCTTGTAACAGCCACATGACAGGCTGAAATTCAACATGTGCAGCCTTTCTCACTGTCATTTCTCTATGGAAGAAGAAAGCACACTACCTAGTCAATTTCTGCCTGTTAAAGGCACAGAGCATCTGGTAAGAAGTATTTCAGAAAGGTAGCCATGTTAATACCCCAGTAGCCAATGACAGTTGCAGTCCTGTACCACCTTAGAGACTAACAGATATGTCTATGTACTGGTAAGCCAGAACTCAGTTTACCAATCCCTCAGTTGGCAAAAACACACATACACAGATACGAAGAGAAAAACTGTAGCAAAGGAAGAGAGTCTCTCTACATGAGACATCTGACACGTGAAGAACATGTGTCAGGAGATGTAATGTTAGCTAGGAAGGGTAGTTTAAAAAGACAGAGCTGGCAGCAGGTCAAAAGCTTTGATATGCATTGGAGCTGTGTGAAGGGGCTGTGAAAAACCAGAAAGGAAACTTTAGCCCATTACAACTTCTCCAAGTCCAAGTCTGGCTCTGGAAGGCAGTTCCAGCCCATTTCCATTCCTGGCTGCCCTCTGGTTGCAACCCCACACAGTTTTAGACTGGAGAGGTGAAACTGACGGAGCCTTCGGGGAGGTGAAAATGAAATTAACAAACCCTTTGAAGAGCAATCTCCACCCTGTCTGTCTTTTTAAACTATGCTTCCCAGCTAACATTGCATCTCCCTACACTTGATGAACACGTGCAAAGACATCTCATGTAAAGAGACTCAGAGCCAAACTACAAGTGATGCCTGACACTAGTTGGACACTTGTCAGCTTCCCTCAAGTTTTGATGGGAAATGTAGGCAGCTTGGCGGAATGTTGGACAAGTGACAGTTGAAAAGTCCATTGGACAGAAGTTGGAGAGCCAAGCTGCAACACCAGGATGCCTACATTTCCCATCAAAACTTGAGGGAAGCTGACAAGTGTCCAACCTGTGTCAGGCATCACTTGTAGCTTGGCTCTCAGAGTTATTACAAAATGAGGCTAGATGGCCTAGGAACCCAAGAGACGGTAGACTGAGCAGAGATGAAAACACATCCGACTAAAACCAGGAAACAATCCAACAGGAGTAGGGGTGGACAACACCCATCTGTTGATGAATGGGCAAAGCAATATGGATAATGTATGTAGACATTCACAGATGGTTGAGTTTCTTCCTGTAGCAGCTTGCCCCTCCCAGTACTTAGCAAGGCCATGCTTGATATAGCCTCCAAAGCTGAGATTAGCATCTGATTTTTAATTCAACAGATCCACATTTGAGTTCCACTGTATATAAACCTACTGCATAGCTGCTCCTGAAGATCTGAATTTCTAAACAACATGTCCAGGTTTTGAAATTCAAAACATGTTTTGCAACCAAATGCTGGTTCTATGGTAACCAAAAGTATGACCTACAAACGTATACCTTTTGGAGCATTTAAATCACCTTAGGAGAACAACTGTGAAATTAAAGGTTTGTTGACACTGGAATCTGTCCACATACGTGTGGATGCCAAGAGAGGAATCCTACCAAGGTAGACTACTTCTAACTCTACCCAGATCTTTTCAATGGGGCTTTCTCCCCAGAAAATGTTGTTTGGAGAGCACTATAAGAAAGATGACTAGTTTGTAAGACTCCAATGCCCCGAACGTTCCAGAACAATGGTCCGGTAGTAATTGGGCAGAACGGTGGTACCTCTAGCGTACAGAAAATAAATCTCTATGCTCTTTTGGTTGACGGTTTTATTCGTCATAATTTGCAAAATTAAAAAGGAAAAGAATTCATGATCTGCTATTGTACTTATCCACTCACCTGGCTCAGTGCAGTAGCCAAGTATTTTGCTGACTAGGCCGAGGATTCTTCTGTTCTCAAATATTCTCCCATCTTCTAAGCCTTTTATAAGGCCACTCCCCTCAGCAGCCACTTCCTGTGTGGAAATCAGGCCCCACCTGCTTCCTGTATTATATGAGCAGTGGCTTAACATACAGAAGTTCTCGTTCTCGTGGATGAATGTCAGGATTTCTTTCCCTTCCTTTCCTTTCATCTGATTAAAGCTCCTTGAATAAAAGCCTCAAGCAGTCAAAAACCTGTCTGTTGAATGACATCATCTTGACGTAACATTAAACCAATAAAAAAACTCTCGTAACAGCAAGGGTAAAGATCTGTCAGATAAAAGGAGTAAAACTAACTCATATTGAGACACAGCTGAAAAATTATCTAGGTACTGAGTTAAAAACCTGTTTCAAAAACTAATGTAAGGGGGACACTCTAACATAATGTATATTAAGGTACCAATTTTACCCCCGAGAACATCCGCAAAGACAATCTGAATAAGGAATCTTCCTTAATCTCCCCTACATAACAGAAGTGGGCTGCTCATTCAATCGAGTTTTTAAAAAATGCTCTAACGTGATTTGGGGTAGTTAAATAAAAAGTACAGGAAGATAACGAATTTGGTGGAGGCATACCAAAAAATATAGGAGAGCAATTTCAGGATTTCCTCAGCTATGTGATACATTTGCAATATAGATCGAAGCAAACCAAAATGCAAGTTTAGTGTCATATGTGTGTGTTATGTGCCATCAAGTCGCCTCCTACATATGGCAACGCTATGAATGAGAGACCTCCAAAATGTCCTATCATTAACAGACTTGCTCAGATCCTGCAAACTGGAGGACATGTCATATGTGGGGGAAATAAACACTTTTGTATTGTATTTTTAAAAAAAGTTATTTAAAAGCTGTTACTTTTGCGTATGTCAAAAATGCCCAGGGATGGGCATAGTAGGTGGTCATATCTGTCCA
The DNA here is from genome assembly GCF_028583425.1 of Eublepharis macularius. Classification (NCBI taxonomy): domain Eukaryota; kingdom Metazoa; phylum Chordata; class Lepidosauria; order Squamata; family Eublepharidae; genus Eublepharis; species Eublepharis macularius. Next base: position 221,375,831 of record NC_072791.1, on the reverse strand, counting down.
AACATTACATCTTAGGATCATTCTGTGAAACTGTTTGACTTTAGGTTTGGCAGTCATGAATGCATTCTTAATCACCACAGAGACACCCTCTGACTTCCTTTAGGGAAAAAAAAAATTCTGAATATTTGTGCTACTTTGAGCCATCAGAAAAAGAGGGGCATTATAAATAAAGATGAAATAATAAATATTCCGTTTATCTGGATGGAGGCTCTGCCTGGATCCTTTGTTCCATATATCAGAAATGAAAATAGCACTCCATTTGATATTTATTTTTTGGTAACAGTCCAGCCTACTCTACTGTCAATGAATTCTTCAAACCATAACGCCTCCTAGGTAATGAATCTCATTTTATGCTTACTTTATCGTCTTAAAGCATTAAAAGGATGAATGCATATCACAGCCATACAAATTAGCACAAACGTGTGAGGTACACAACCAACATTAAAGTGGCAACATTAATTTTCCTTTTGCCTTAAGTGATTTTTTGTATTGCATTTCCATAACTAGATTGTTTTGTGTGTGTGTGTGTGTGTGATACCTTTCCTGTTATTTACTAAATCTCATCGTTTTCAATTATCATTACACGGGATTTGCTGATTCAGTTTTGTTTTCGAGACTGACACAGTTTGTAAGCCCTTATTAAAGTTTAATGAAGACACGAAATAGGATGACATTTGCATGTATTTTAAAAGCTCGTCTAATCATCCAAGCAAATCATTCCCCTAGAAAAAAAAAAGCAATGCAAGGAAGACGGAGAGAAAGAATACTTAAACAATTCTTCTGGGAAATAAACTTAGCAAGAGGTCACTAGCCAGTAGCCATAATATAATGTAATAACACTTTATTGAATAAGATGTCCATTTATATAATCTGTTTATATCCACTTCGTAAAGACGAAAATGGCATGAATTCAGCAATAGCTTCCATTGTGCTCTTGTCTGTTTTAATGTTTCAATGGGTGCAGTTCACAATGGACTCTTAAAGGTTTAAGAATGGGAGACAGGACAGAGTTAAGCCTTAACATATCCATTTCTGTTTATTAGAATCAAGAAATTTTAATCAACTAGAAGATGGGAGTGGTGCTGTTTTATTTGTGTACTCTGCATAAGACAGACGCAAGATAAAGACATTTCAATCTTGTACGAAGGACAACCAATTCAGCCCTTGTGCTGGCGTTACAATAAGACACTCATTTCCTACACTGTGTGTGATTGTCTGGAGGTGTGTCAGTTTTACCCATGCTTTGTATTCCTTCCCAATTAGACCAAGTCTCATTAAATACCTAGAAATTACAAAGTGAAATAAATCCCTAGAAAGTGTCCTGTTCCAAAGGAGGAAACCAATCCATGCATGCAAAAGAACATGCGTTTGTTTCATTAATTTGGGGGGGGGGACCCAAAAATGGAGAAGGTGTATTGCAGAAGGGGACCACCCATGCCCAGAACAAACATTCATTGATTCCATACACATTGGATAATGCACTTTCAATCCTCTTTAGAGATCATTTGGAACTGAATTTTTCGTGTGTGAAAGAACAAATCCACTTCAAAACGATTGCTAAAGTGCATTGAAAGTGCATTATCCAATGTGTGCGGAATCAGCCAGTGTGAGCTACTTCCGGTATAAGAGGCAGAAAAGCTTGTAGCTTGTGCTTGTGGGCAGATAGGGAGGAGGAGGAGGAGGAGGAGATTAACATTCCATTTATATACTACCCTTCAGGATAACTTAACATTTGCCTCCCCCCCCCACCCCCATCAACCCTGGTCTTTGTAGGTGGTTTCCCATCCAAGTACTAACCATCACTGATCCTACTTAGCTTCCGAGATCTGATGAGATCATATTAGCCTGGGATCTCCAGGTCTGGGCAACTATACACTACATCAGATTAATTCTCTCTACAAACTTTGAAGAAGAAAAAAAACAGATTCCTAATGTTTGGTTCTGTTTCAGCAAGAAGAAATTGTAATTCAGAACTTCAGAATGTAGGTTTGGGGAGCATCCCTTGCTGTGTCTTCCTCACAGAAACGTGATTGTTCAGGGTCGTAACTTTAACCCACTTGAGTAGATATGTAATTCTGAATGGTTGGTTTGTAACGTAGCCAAAGCATTCTAAGTGCTAAGTGGCTTTTTATTGCTAAGCTGTTCCTCATTATTGCTCTCCATCTAAGAGCAGGCTGGGATTGCGGCTGCTTATCGTTGCTCGCTGACGATCTGTGAGCCAGCTTGCTATGCTATTGAGCTGTTTGGTATCCTTCCCCATTTGGTGCAATTGGTTTAAACGTGTGATGTCTTGCATGACAAACCACCCACGTGCAGTCATGTTCCCTTTGTCCGAAAATTCGTAATAACGCTTCAGAACATGTTGCTGGACGCTTGTGTATGAAATTTTCTCATTTGTCCCAAGAGGGATCTCTCTGAATTAGAAATATATCCATAGGCCTTGTTGTAACATGCTCAGATTCTACTGTGATTCACCTCGTTTTCAATCATGGCTAGGAAAATTACATGATTTTGCTTTGCAACATTCTTCTCTCTCCATTCTTCTCATTTGTTATTTTCTTGAGATGGGGAGGGGCAGGCATCCACAATAACAGAGGATCTCCCAGTGTGGGTCCGCCACTCCCTGCCTGAGATGCTGGCAGGGTGGGAAATGGGTGGGGCACTTTAGTATCACGCCTCTCTAAGACCACTTCTGGCACAAAATTAGAAGTAATATCGTTTCATCAGTGTCATTCTGTAGGACTCACTCCATGGGTTAACTATAGAGTTTTGGGTGAATTCTAGAGTGTCATCCTCCTGACGTGATGATGCCATTTCTGGTTTTGGACTGGAAATGACGTGTGATGCTGAAAAGATTTTCCTCACCTGCCAAATTTCCCAGCTGATTGCCTGCTGAGGTACAGCTTGAGAAGGGATTGTCTCATTTGTTCAGTGGGGCTATTACAGCTATATCAGAGTTCCACTAGATAAACAAAGGCCTAACAACTCTGCCCACTGGTATTTGAGATGCATTGCTTCTGAACAGGGAGTTTGTTCATTGTAAGACTATCCCCCCCCAAAAAAGAAATTGTTCATTTCAGAAAGCAATGACGACAACGTTCGATTTATATACTGCCCTTCAGGACAACTTAATACTACACTCAGAGTGGTTTGCAAACTATGTTATTATTATCCCCACAACAATCACCCTGTGCTGGGCTGAGAGAACTTCAAAAAACTGTAACTGACCCAAGGTCACCCAGCTGGCTTCAAGTGGAAGAGTGGGGAATCAAACTCGGTTCTCCAGATTAGAGTCCTGCTGCTCCTAACCACTGCACCGAACTGGCTCTCTATTATACGTTATTATAGTTGTGAAAAGGGATTTGGAACACATTTTTTTGTTTATTATTATTTCTAGCAACCTTGACTTTGGGGGGCCCAGAATCATTTAACAAACTAGGTTGTCAGGAATCTCACTGGGCCCAAGACCTCATTCTCACTGGGGGATTCCCTGCCTCAGCAATAAGGTTGCCAGCTCCAGCTTGTGAAATTCCTGGAGATTTGGAGGGTGGAGCCTGGGCAGGGTTTGGGGAGGGGAGGGGACTTAGCAGGGTATAATGCTGTAGAGTTCCGTCTCCAAAGCAGCCATTTTCTGCAGGGGAACTAATCTCTGTGGCCTGGAGAGAAGTTGTAATTCCGGGAGATCTCCAGCTACCACCTGGAGGCTGGCAACCCTACTCAGCAATAGCACCCAGACACCAGAAAATTTGGTGGTTTTCTCTTGTAATGGAACAAATCACCTTTAACAAAGTCCCAGAGCCTAATAGCTGGAGTTAAACTAAGTGTAAAAGCACACTTATGCCTACCATGATTTTGCCACCACCATTTTAAAGTGTTTTTTAAAATGCTGTGAGGGATTGGGCCTGCACTGTTGATCTCTTCCCCACCCACCCTATAATGTCCCCATTTAGTTTTGGGTTCACAGATTAGAGTACTCAGAGCCAAGCTACAAGTGACGCCTGACACAGGTTGGACACTTGTCAGCTTCCCTCAAGTTTTGATGGGAAATGTAGGCATCCTGGTCTCGCAGCTTGGCTCTCCATTTAAATGAAGTTTACAGAGTGGCAGTCTATGGGAGGGACAACATGTGGTCGGGAGGGGAGTGCAGGTGTCGGGCTCTCGCCGGGCGCCCCCCTTCCCTTCCGCTGGGTGTTGGGGGGGCAGGGGGTGCTGTAAACTTCAATGAAATGGACAGCCAAGTTGTAAGACCAGGATGCCTACATTTCCCATCAAAACTTGAGGGAAGCTGACAAGTGTCCAACCTGTGTCAGGCATCCATTCTCAGATCCATTCAAAACAACAGCAATTTATTTGCAAGGAGACAATTCTGACAATGAACAACATTAGCTAACATGCAAATCTGGAAAACTGGAACACCCAATAGGAACAAACTAAATCACACAGATATCAGGGAAGTGGCAGACCGTTCCATTACATACATACATACATACATACATACATACATACATACATACATACATACATACATACATACATACATACATACATACATACATACATACATACATACATACAGGGCTTTTTTTCTGGGAAAAGAGGTGGTGGAAATCTCAAGAGGGAAATGAGGGAGAAACAGATGGCCCCCCTTAAAAAACTGGCCATTTCCTCCAGGGGAACTGATCTCTGTCTGGAGATCAGGGGGTGGGGCCACTGGACACAGCACCACATTGCCACTGATCACAAGAGATGCCAGAACTCCGTTCCACTGCGTTCTCACTGAAAAAAAGCCCTGCATACATACCACGCACCTCATGACTTTTAAAATCCCAAAACAGCTGTGGGGTTAGGGTGCAGAGGGGAGTGAGAGCTCCACACAACCCACTCAGGATTTTAAAAGCACTTTAAAATGGTGACGGTAAACCTGTTGCAAACACAAGTTCACTATCATGTTTGGTTTTCCTCGGAGAAATAACACTTGTTCTCTTTTTTGATGCCTCCAACTTCTGGAATTGTTTGGTTCCCTGAGGCCTTCCCACCCTCACTCTTTGGAGGTCTACTGCTAGTAAATTGGTCCCTCCATTGTTCTCACTCTTAGTTCATCCTGAATCTGCATTACGGTTGTCAAGTTCCAGATTGGGCCTGGATAGTTCTCAGAATTACAACTGGTCTCCAGACTAGAGGTGGGCACGATCCCAAAAAAAATACCGATCGAGCTGATCGTGGATTGGGGCCGGTGACGATCCCGAATTAACGATCCACACAGAACATCTCCCGTTTCTGATCCATGGATCGTGGATCATGGATTGTGGAGGCAAAAGCGGAGGGGCGCCCCACTGTTCCCAGCAATACAGGAACGGTGGCTAATGCCAGCGGCATCTATGTTTGTGTTTGGCTGTCTGTGTTTGGCTGTCAGAGCTGCCTATCAGGGTTTGCAGGGATGAGATCGGAGTGCCCATGCAACAGAACACCCCCTTCCCCCTCCCTCCCTTGGGTGTCTTCTCCCAGCTGGTGACTGCTTTGCTGCTCCGTGGTTGGAAGGAAGCCCTGCTGATCAAGGCAAGCTGGGCTTCCATTCGGGTTTCCAGGGAGACAGAAGGAGGGCAAACACAGCTCAGGCATTCCCCTGGCTCTGTTGCCAGGGGAATAGATTGCTGGCGCCTGAGTGTCTGGCTTCCCGTTCCAAGCACGATTGCCCCGATCAAGCCCCCATCCAGCCCCCCTCCCGACCGCTGGATCGTTGGCCATGCCCGAGCACGATCTGCTGGGTCCCGATCGCGCAATCGCCATTATTGTGGGTTTTTTTCGATCGTAATGCAGATCGTGCCCATCTCTATTCTAGACCTCAGTTCACCGGGAGAAAATGGCTGCTTTGGAGGGTGGCCATTATGGCATTAAACCTCACTGAGCTCCCTTTTCTCACTAAATTCTGCCCCCCTAGACGCCTCCCTCCCAAACATCCAGGAATTGTCCAACTTGGAGTTTGCAACCATACTCTACATTTAACCGTTTCCTCCCTGCCACACCCACTTCCTGGCTCCATCAGCCAAGTAGCCTTGGACATTCCTGCTCTCTGTCAACTCCTGTGGGCTTCTCTGCTTCTCCCAAGGCTTCTCCTTTGTACCCTTTTCTTTCCTTCACACTTCGGGTGTGGTAGTTGTGTTAATCTTTACAACATAAAGTGATGTTAAAAACTGAGACACAAGAAGAGAAACTTAACATGTCACACGCCCTCTTGCCACACCACTTTGAATATTTCGGGCTCTACTGTAGCCTGTGAATTTTTTACCTCACAGTAGCATTGGGAGGAAAAAAATTGCTGCCTTAAACACTAGGGAGTTTCAGATGTGTGGTGAGATGAACTTTGCATACAAAGAAATGCCTGGAAAAGAGACATTTTTAGCACACTGATGAAAGCTAAAGCGATACTTGAAAGAAGAGTCACAGATCATTTTACAGCGGCACGTGACTGGAAGCTGCCAGACATGAGCTTTATGTACATGGTACCACAATAAAAACAAATCTTTGGCTGCTTCAAGACCACCCTAATTTTGCTTCTTTAAAAGTGTGCACAACATAGTCTGTTCTTCTGTACAGGCTCTCTGCTAAAAGTTACATAAAACTAAGAAGCCTACTCTGTCCCCATATTCTCCGACAGCATGATCATGGGACCTAACAACACCAGTTATACCATCTTAGGATCACTCACTTGTCCATCTTCCAATATTATATACCTATCAAGGGTCAGCAATGCCCTTTTCTCTACATCCGCCCTGAGCCTGCGAGAGCGGGGAGGGCGGAATATAAATATAATAAATTAAATTAAATTAAATTACATTGGACAAACAGGTCAGTCCCCACACAATGGACATAAATCTTACATTAGAAATCACAATGCTCAAAAACCAGCAGGAGAACATTTTTATCTTCCAGGACATTCCATTGCTGACCTAAAAGTGGCTGTCCTCAATCGGAGAAACTTCAAGGGAAGATTACAATGTGAGATTGCTGAAATGGAGTTCATTCATAAATTCAGAACAATCACCCCCCACCCCCGTCCCCAGGCCTGAAGAGAGATATAGAATTCTTATCTCACTACAGATGCTAATTTCTGCTCTAATCAAGCTGCATTGTACCTTTACATCCAGATGTCCTCTCTTGCAACACCCCACCCACCTTTGGCTGGGATGTAAAGGCTTCAGGATTTCCATTCAGGATTTCCATTCAGTACCTTGACAATGGAGCTCTGACACTTGAAAGCTTACACTCTGAAAATCAGGTTGGTCTCTAAAGTGCTAATGGACTCCAATCCTGCTATAAAACCCTTTGCCCCCCCCCCAATTCAGAATGAAGAATGGGCCATTTATTGACCAACATTAAATTTACTAATGGCAAGGGCATCACTAGCGGTACAGGTCAGGACCAAGGGATCACCCCGGACCTCCTCCCTGACCTGTCTGGGCGAGTCACCTGCCCCAGGTGTGAGCCATCCATGTGAATGGCTGTAACCCTGCTGGCCAGGTGAATGGTTCCCCCCTTAAAGCTCCATACACCCCAGCCATGAAGCCCAAGGGAAGGACTTGTACAGGGAGTCCCACAGGTAGTCTGCCCTCTCAGCTGGCAGCCATACAGCCCACCCACCAATCCCTGTCAGACCCCTATTCCCCACCAATGGGGAGGTGCCACTAGGTGCTCACCGGCCTGCTCTGTCTACCCAAATCTAACCTGCCAGGGACCTAGGTTACAGTTCCACCACTCCAAATACTACTCCTACAAGACAGTACAAGGTAGGTGAAAAACACCTCTTCCCTGTGCCAATTTGGGAAAAGGAGAAAAAATTCCTACCTGGCCCTGGTAACCAGCAACCAGCTAATCCTGTACTGCCATAGGGTGTGGTGGGTGGGCCGAGCTTACAAAGCTGACTGAGCCCTACAGAGGCGGAGCTGCCCTTTATAGGGCCAGGCCCCACCTCCCAAAGCCTGGCTGTCCAGGAATGCAAGGCTGCCTCTCCCTCCGTGCAGTGAGGCAAAAAGTGGCCCCCAGCCTAAGCATGTTTCACATGCAGCCGGGTGTGCCATCTTGTTTCATATATACAAGAATATATATACTACTAGACTTACATATTGAACTCATTTTTTTTTTTAAAAAATACTTTTTGTCTGTCATCATTTTGGCTGAGATGGGGCATCAGTATTCCTGCCAAAGTAGAACAGGGTTTAAAAATTGATGCGCTTCTTGATGAAGAAATCCTATTAATTCAACCCAGCATTGTTATAGATGCTTTTACCCCTAAGTGTTTTCTTGCAGTGTTTGGCAATCACATCAGTACCTGAAGCTCTCGTTTCTATTTCACTACTCCAGAGCAGGTTCACATGTTCTCTGAAGCAGTGAGAACATGTGAGTACATTCACATGTTCAATATCAGTTCCTCCTCAACTGCTAAAAGTATCTCAGGTCGTTTTTCACTGCCAAATTCCCAGTTTCCCCCACCTCTCACATCTCTGAGACTTCTCAGCTGCGAAAACAGAGCTGAGACTCAGTGGGGGCATTTGTACTGACTTGCAGATGCAATCATACAAAAGGAGCTCCTGTGAAAGCGGCATTCACATGTGCCGAGCAAGAAACAACCTGCATGTGAATTGAGGACTACACATAAAGCATGTGCTTGAGTGTCCAAGGTAATTTGCAATGTGTATTTCCACTCTTAGATTCCTACCAAAGTCTACTAAGTGGGGCTTACCCCCCAAACAATATTCTTGGGATTGCACTAGTGGTGAACTGTGAATAACGTTTTTTTCAGGTAAGGATGAACCTCTTCCATTATGTCGGACACACTAGGTTTTCCTTGCTTGAGAAGAAAAAGGAAACCCAAGCCCTGGCTTTGTGGGAATGGCTGCCTCTGCTGACACTTGGGAGGGAAAAGCGGGGAAGGAGAGGCTTTGTCAATGCTTGGAATTGCAGCTCCCTCCCAGCAAGACAGATGGAACAAAGTGAAGACTTTAAGGAAGCTTTCTCAGAATAACCACAGCTTTCGAGAACCACAGCTTTCTTCGTCAGATGCATCAGATGAAGAGAGCTCTGGTTCTTGAAAGGTTATGCTACTATATTCCTAGATTCCTGGCCCTAGGGAGGCCCGCCTGGCATCGACCAGGGCCAGGGCTTTTTCAGTCCTGGCCCCAGTCTGGTGGAACGCTCTGTCCAATGAGACCAAGGACTGGCAAGATTTATTAGCATTTCGCCAGGCCTGTAAGATGGAGCTGTTCCTCCAGGCATATGGTTGATGCTGGGCGGTGCCCCCTAGCCGAGGGAGCACAGTATATACCCTCCTTACTAGTGACACCTCCATCTCTCATACCTCTCTGGCAAAATACTCTGGAGATGGCTAAATAGGGGGTCATCTGGATTATGTGCTGCTGTGTTTACATACATACATACGTACATACATGTGTGTATGTGTGTGAAGATGTTTACATGTATTTTAATCTATGTATTAGTATGTTTTATGATTTTAAATTGTATATATGATGAAATATGTTTTTAAACTTGGTTGTGATCCATCCTGAGCCTGCTGATGTGGGGAGGGCGGAATATAAATTAAATATAAATAAATAAATAAAATATAGTTGGTTAGTCTTAAAGGTGCTACTAGACTCTTTTATTATTTTGCAACTACAGACTAACACAGTTAACTCCTCTGGATCTATGACCATGGAAAGCACATTTCTCAGAGTAAGTACTGGTAGTAGCTGTCAGAACTGATGGCCACTAAAATACAATGAGGCTTTTGTACATGTGGTCTCTCATTAATGTTAAAGCTGATTTTCTCCCCCTTTAAGCAGCTTCCTATAGAACTCTGTGAGTTCCAACTTTTTTTAACAGGCAGTTAATCTGATAAATATTTGAAGAATGCAAAATGAATGGTTGAGCCATTATTATCTTCACATAGAACTGATGTTTAAACAGTTGCTAAGATATATAAAGGACAGTATGATGTATAATGAATATGTGTGGATTTGTTACCAGGTTTTGAAAACACCACATAATTCAATTCAAAAGAATAATTGTGGAATATTCAAGTTTCCAGTACTACCTTTGTAAAAGGAGGAATTTACAAGTAGAATACAGACAATTTATCAGAGACATAAATAATCAGAGGGAAGAGCAAAAGAAAATTATTGTGCTTAGAATGCTGCACTGAGGTTTCTAATATTGATCTTAAAGTGCTTAGAAAAACGTATTTAAAATTCTGATCTTAACAAAAAATGTAAACCTGAAAGATGGTTTAACTATTTTCTTCCCAATCATTCTTCTCAAAATTAGTTTTGTGAGACCCAGATTGAATATATCCCATGTGAAAATATTCTTCTGTGTTTCAGGCACTGGAATACTTCAATTAACTTTAAGACACATTAATTGGAGATATAATTAGCAAGTCTTTTTTCTAAACAACAATCTGAATGAATAATACAGCCACTGTATTCCAAACCAACAGTTGACAAGCTGATCAAAAAATTCAGACATCTACATGAGAAGTTTTGAAAGCAAATTCACTTTCAGTCTGAAATGTCACGTTTTTTGTTTCTTACCTGCCTCACCAACCATTTGGAGTTCTTTGAGAATGTTAACACACGTGTAGATAATGGAGATGCAGTAGACATTATATACATGGACTTCCAAAAAGTTTTTAACAAGGTATCTCACCAAAGACTCCTGAATAAGCTTAGCAGTCATAAGATAAGAAGTCATGGCTCCTTTTATGGATTAAAAACTGGTCAAATGACATCAAGCAAAGACTAGGAATAAAAGGACAGTTCACATAATGGAAGGGAGAAAGCAGTGGTGTCCCACAAGGATTGGTATTGGAGCCAGTGCTGTTTAATTTGTTCCCAAATTATCTGGAAAAGAGGGTGAAGAGTGTAGCAGCCAGTTGTTCAGATGATATGAAAATATGCAAGATGGAGCTGTGAAGAGTTCCAGGAGGATCTCCCCAAATTGGGTGAGGGAGCAACAATGCGACAAATGAAGTTCAATGTAGTCAATAGAGATGGGCACAAACCAAAATACGAACCAAAGTTTGTGATGAACAGGGCTGGTTCGTGGTACGCGAACTGGCGGTTCATCAGAGCCCATTTCTGACGAACTGCCACAAACTTTAGACTGGTTCATTTGGTTCGTTTTTTGGTTCGTCACTGCAGACAGCCTGGCGACAATCAATCAGTTTCCTAGGTAACAGGGGATGGACTTTCTGCAGTCCTTCTCCTGGCCTGGAAGTGACCTTCTGCTGACCCAAAAGTGATGATTTGCTGACCTGGCTGTGATGTTTTCATGAACCAAACAAACCGGTTTGTGAACTGGGGCAGGTTTGTGAAAGTTCATGGTTCATGAAATGCAACGAACCACGAACCTCACAGTTCGTTTTTTTCCCGGTTCGTGCCCATCATCACTAATTAGAACACAATATCCCAACTTCAAGAATATGCTAATGGGGTCTGAACTTGCTGAGACTGATTGGGAAAGAGGCCTTGGGGGTCATAGTGTCAGCCTATGTCTTAGCTCAATGCAAATATGATCCTGGTATGCTGCGGCTGTGAAAAAGGCAAACTGTGCTAGAGATTATTAGGAAAGGTGTGGAAAATAAAATGGCCAATATTATAATCCACCTGAATAGATCTATGATGCAGCCTAATTTGGAATACTGCCTGCAGTTCTGGCCACTTTATTTCAGAAAAGATATTGAAGAGGTGAAATAAGCACAGAAGAGGGCAATCAGGATGATTAAGGCTTTCGAGCACCTTTTCTATGGGGAGAGGCTGAAGAGTCTGAATTTTTTCAGTTTAGAAAGAAAATGACTATGGGAGGGATGATAGTTTATAAAATTATGCACAAGGTAAAGAGAGTGGACATCGAGGGTTTTTTCTCCCTCTTCTCAAGGGCATCCAATGAAGCTGATGCATGATAGATTCAGGACATACAAAAGGTAATACTTGCTATTCAGATGTGGATTAACTACTAGAGGATGAAGTGATGGCCATAGCCAGACAGCTTGAAAAGGGGATGAGACAGATTCATGGCTGAGAGGTCTATCAGCAGCTACTAGCCATGGTGACTAAAGGAAACCTCCACATTCAGAGGCAGTAAACCTCTGATTCCCAGTCCCAGCAGGCAACATCAGGAGAAGACCCCAGCCCCCCTGCCCTATAATTGGCCCTCTGGGGTAAGTGATTGGCTGCTGTGTGAGAAGGGAAGCAGGAATGGAGGGATCACTGGTTGGATTCAACAGAGTTCTTCTCATGTTCTTACCTCTGAAGTTAGATAATGTACACCTCTACCCCTACCCCTACCCCTACCCCTACCCCTACCCCTACCCCTACCTACTTATCTATCTATCTATCTATCTATCTATCTATCTATCTATCTATCTATCTATCTATCTATCTATCTATCTATCTATCTATCTATCTATCTATCTATCTATCTATCTATCTATCTATCTATCTATCTATCTATCTATCTATCTAATCTGCGGTTTTATAATTTATAAACACTTCTTGAGAAAATATTCTAAATTAGTTATTTTTTTTCATACACACATTCAATCTATAATTCTGAAAAACTGGATTGATTACTTGGAGATATGATAGATCTATGGATCTGATAGACGTGCGGGAATCAATCTGGATCTCCCTGATTAATTTTAGTTGGTGAGTATTTCCAGGAACGATGCAGCAGACTCAAAGGTCTCTAGATTTCAGTGAATCCTCAATAAGGTTATCAAGGGGACTGGAAACTCCATGATAGAATGGACTACCCCTGCTGTTAGGATGCTTCATATGTTTAGAGTTGCCATCCCCCCTTTTGCCCTGACCTGGATAGCCCAGGAGAGCTTGATCTCATCTGATCTCAGAAACTAAGCAGGGTCAGCCTTGGTTAGTAATTGGATGGGAGACCTCCATTGAAGACCATGGCTGCAGAGGCAGGCAATTGCAAACCACCTCTGTTAGCCTCTTGCCATGAAAACCCCACTGGGGTTGCCATAAGTCAACTCTGACTTGAGGGCTTTCTCCTCCACCACCACCCTCTTGATGGAAATGGATTTAATGGACTAGAACATTTTATGTGCCTTTACTATCCTTATGTAATCTTATGCTGTCACTATGCAATCCTATGTTATTCTCAGGTACTATTGTAGTGTGCAAAGAACCGGCACTGGAGACACATGAATGAATGCTAGACACTGGACGTGCAGGGACAAACCTGCTGCTTGCAGTAGGGATAACCCAGGCACTAAATATGCTTACCAAGCAAGCTTGCCACTAAGGAAAATGCACCTGTACTCATTATGCGCTATGCGATGCGATGCTTAGAAATTGATAATGGAAACCCTTTCCTGAAGGGTGCATACTAATTGCAGCCACAAGAATAATTGAGAATGGACAAAGGGAGCCAGCTGCAAATGGGAGGATCAGAACACCTGTCCCTAGACACTGGACAAAGGAGGAAGTGGTGAAATACTCAGTAAAATGAATGAGCCTGTGTCTAGTTAATTAGAGGCACTGAAAGTAACTTTCTGCACACTCCAGAGGAGGGGAAAGTGCTCCTCTCCCATAATACTCTAAAGGAAACAATCTCTGCCTGCACGGTACAAGGTTGCTGAAGCGGCACTTAGGCGCCCTTGGTAAATTGTTACACTGTCAAGTCGACGAGGAATAAGGGGAAACTATGAACGGGAAAATGCAGGAGTGGAAAGAGATGTTCCTTGAGAAGATAAAACAATGCACTAACATGATAAGCAAAGCTAACTGGGAAATATTGTAATTAAGTTGCTGGGAAGAATTGTTCCTCCAAGAAGCGACCACCGAGTCATTAGAGGTGGCCCCCTGGACAAAGCAATAGGGGTCATAATTATGCTTAAGCCAATGGAACCCTAATATTGTAATGAGCCAAAGGGTATAAAGTATCTTGCACAGCCATTGTAAGATTGATGAACACAGTGCATGTGTGATCCTTTCGTTCTCGGTGTAACTAACGTTCCTCCACGTTTAATAAACGTAGCAGACTTGCTTCTTCCACAGGTCTCCGTGTCTGTCTCTGAATTGGCTAAGGGGACATTCGAACCACTGATTGTGTAGAACACTTTTAGGGCCGGGAATCTCCTACCCGCAGCTGCACCCCTCCCCAATCTGGCTGATGGGGAGAAGGTGTGGGGAAGCTGGTCAGAACATTTGGCAAAACAATGCATGCACACATCATAAGGATTTTGATTATGTACCTTCTGGGTCAAACTTGATGGGACAGTGCCTCGGAATTGGCCCCAAACTTAATGAAAACATTGAGACCTCTCTGCTTCTGTTTTGAACCAGAAGTGACACCATTAGAAGCCATGTGGCACGAACACACAAGAAGAACCAGCACACCCTTGTCCACCCAGCACCCCTGGTTTGAAAGTAGGGGAATCCAGAAACTCTGGATAAACTGGAGATAGCAATGACAATAGAAACAACAACAACATTTGATTTATATAGAGCCCTTCAAGACAACTTGAAGTCCACTCAGAGCAGTTTACAAAGTGTGTTATTATCCTCACAACAATCACCCTGTGAGGTGGGTGGGGCTGAGAGAGTTCTGAGAGAGCTGTGACTGACCCAAGATCATCCAGCTGGCTTCAAGTGGAGGAGTGGGGAATCAAACCTGGCTCTCCAGATTAGACTCCTGCTGCCCTCAACCACTACACCAAAGCCTTGTGTTTCTCTGAAGGCATTGTCCTCAGTGCCTCTAAGCTACTGGGGCATAATGGGGAATGGTTGCATATATTCTGGAGAAACCCTTGTTTTATGGATAGTTGCTGGCCAATTTTAACCCCCTCTGCTTTCTTCTGCGCTTCTGAATGACTCTCTGGACTTACAGGAAGAAGCCACGACAGTGGAGAAAGTCTGAGGTGTCAGGATACAGAGAGTTTTTGGCTTTTAAAAATCTATAATTGAATTTGACTGGCTAATTGGCTTTTAATATCTTTGTTCTCCTTAACTGGAACGTTCTGTCTATGTACACAGCATGTGTAAGTGTAATTGCTCTTGGCTGAAATTCAAATGTTTTTTTCAATGTCATTCTACCAGCTGTAATTTAAGTTTGGACACATATCGCAGGAGAAGAGAGAGACTGGAGTCCAGTAGCACATTAAAGACCAGCAAGATTTCCAGGGTATAAGGTTTTGAGAGTTGAAGCTCAGCCTCTATCTACCAGCTGTAATACCTCTCGTTTACAAGTTGAACTGAAAGCTACAGCAAAGAGTATCACCTTCTCTAGGTTGCCAGGTAGAGACTTATAATCTAAGGGTACCATCCACTAAGGCATCATTTATGCATGTAGTCCTGGGGAAGACCAGAATAACTGGTCTGCATGTGGGAGAACTCACAGATATCCTCTACCAATTAATTGCTGCCCACCTTGCCTAATGGACGGGCATTACCTTATATGAGAGAATGGGGAAATAAATACAAGCATACTTGGAAATATTGAGACCACTGTAGCTTACTCCCAGATAAATGTATAAGGATTTCAGCATTTCTACTTGTTCTTGTGCAAGGTTACTCAGAAGATCAAATGAACACTGGGTCATTCCTAGTGAACATGCATCCGACTAGGCTGCACATTTGATTCCCCTGCCCTCCAAAAACGTGTCTGTATCTAAAGGTTTTCATGGGATACACCATACACGAGTCTTCATCTATTACAAAAGTCCAATGGCATTCTGGGAATGAAAGTGCACAAGAAGTCTTGCTTCACTGGAGCATATAAAAGATACCATCAACACATGAGCTTGCACATAACTCGAGTGCCTCCTAATTTTCGCCTGGTGTCTTCCTTAGTGCGTAGTATTTTTTTTTCCAGCTGACTGCTGCTATCTAAAAGGGCCAAAGAGCAATATATTTTGGTTTCCTCTGTCATGGCTAATAAGAAAGTGAGATAGACTTTTAAATAGAACATCCATCCTGGGAGCAAACGCTGCTGCCTTGGTGATCATCTGACCTTAATGATACCACAAGAGCATCTACAGAAATAAATAAATAAATTGTCCAAGTAGTAAGACAACGCTGTTCAAAAACAGTTTTACTGCTACCATGAGAGAGACAGTTTCTCTCAGCCTATGTGCTTTTCTGAAGCATTAGCTTGGCCAGTTTTTTTTTTTTTAAACTCTACATGCTTTCTTCTGATCTTCTTACACAGAGTGGAATTGCTTGGTCTTGCTTTGTTTCTGGGCAATCATCTACCAAATCATTAAAACAACAACAACAAGAACAATAGTGTGCTTATATACTACTCTTCGAGACAGATTAGTGCCCCCCTTAGAGTGGTGAACAAGTCAGTGTTGTTATTATTATTCCCACAATACAGACAATCTATCTATCTATCTATCTATCTATCTATCTATCTATCTATCTATCTATCTATCTATCTATCTATCTATCTATCTATCTATCTATCTATCTATCTATCTATCTATCTATCTATCTATCTATCTATCTATCATTTATTTATTTATTTATTTATTTATTTATTTATTTTTAACCCGCCCTCCCTGCAAGCGGGCTCAGGGCAAGGTACAACAATGATTGAAATACAACTTAAAATCAATCATGAAAACAGCAACAGAAAAAATACTGTACCCCTTTCGGGGCAACCAGCGTCAGTGGACTCTCCATACCCCTTGTAGAGGGAGACCGGTGGAAGGCTCAGCAATGATGGGCTAAAATTAGCCTCCACCATATGCCTGGCGGAACATCTCTGTTTTACATCTTACGTATGTTTAAGGAACATCCAAGGGTTTGAGCTTGTCCAGTGGAAATTTTGCCCTTTAAAAAACAATCTAGCAACCTCCCATATTATCCAAAACTTTCCAGAGTTTCAGTTGTTAGGTGCTCTGTGTTAGACAATCAGTTCTGCTGGACAGAATGGTAATGGAAGCCCATACACATCATCATCATCATCATCATCATCATCATCATCACAACAACAACATTTGATTTATACACCGCCCTTCAGGACAACTTAATACCCACTCAGAACGGTTTACAAAGTATGTCATTATTATCCCTACAACAAAACACCCTGTGAGGTGGGTGGGGCTGAGAGAGCTCCAGAGAGCCACAACTAGCCCAAGGTCACCCAGCTGGCTTCAAGTGGAGGAGTGGGGAATCAAACCTGGCTCTCCAGATTAGAGTCCTGCCATTCTTAACCACTACACCAAACTGGCTCTCTATGGACAACTATCTGCAAAAACCATCAAATCCACCTCTATTAAGGAAGTGCAGAAGAAATGCCAGTCATGAGCACAAGCTTACACTGAGATGGGTAGATATCCATCTCATGGGTAGACATCCAAATCATGGTGTGTGGCTCACGGCATGGTGCTATTCAAGGGCAGAATGGAAAAAAATAATTTGCTCCAGTGTTATGCTACCAAGAAATTGGATGAGCCTTTTCTTCTCTCCAAGCTGCCATCAGATAGGACTCAATATGCAAGCAAGCAAGCAAGCAAGCCTTTATTAGCCTATATATAATATAAAATCTTAAATACAGAAACAAGTCCATACAAAATAAGATTAAAATTACAGATAGGAACAGGACAACAGTGTAGCAAAACCAATATAGGATATTACTTGTCTGGGCGTATAGCCATAGCACTGTAAAGAAACTTTGCTACTATTTCAGTTATTTCCCCATCTGGGTTGTCAAGCAGAAACTGAATCTTAAAATCATCAGAAAACTCTGAAAGTTGGGCTAAAATGGGATGTAGAAGATCCCAGCATGGCGCCAGATAAAAAGGACACTGAAGAAGAACGTGGGAAACAGTTTCAACACAGTCCATCGAACAAGGACAACATCTGCTAGAATAAGGAATCCTATGAAATCTGCCAGATAAAATGGCTGAAGGAAGAACATTAAATCTGACCAGAGAAAAGGCTCTACATAAATTGGGAGCCAAAAGTTGGTAAAGGTATACTGCTGGGAAACTTACATTAGGGACAATCCCCAAAGTTAGGGGAGAACAAGTTCTATTAGCAGAACTATGAGTGATTCCGCACATGTTGGATAATGCACTTTCAATGCACTTTATCAATCATTTGAGGTGGATTTTTTGTTCCGCACATGAAAAAATCTGTTCCAAATGATCTATAACGAGGATTGGAAGTGCATTATCCAACATGTGCGGAATCACTCTATATGTCATCAATGTTTCTCCTACAAACCATTCCCCCTGTTGGAGACGGGCTCCTCTTTATTTTTCATGCCCAGGTGACTGCTTGCCTTCTCTGCCCTTTATGCTGCTGTCTAGCTTTTTGTTTGTCTTGGTGATATCCCAAATTATAGCCATGCTCTAGAACAAATTTTAGATTAACTGCCTATCTCTGTCCAGTACATTTGCTTGATATGCAAATCTTAAAAATGCCTGGAGAGCTGGGGGGGAGGGGAGTCAAGTATTGGATTTCTAGGAGTCACTGCCTTGACCTAGATACAAAATAATGAAGTTGCTCGGCAAGATGAGAAGGGAGAGTGGGTGGGGAGGAAATTCATATTTCTCTGTATATTTATTTGGACATCTCCCACGGCACTCCCACAGTTCCTCTGCATCACTCCCCAAATTTCATGGATCAAAGTGACTTTATGAATAGATGGATGGATATATGATATGAACATTGCTGGGAGGGGGACGTTTGAACCCATTTAAGAGAGATTTTCTTTTTGATTACATTTTCTTTTTAAAGCGTTTCCTTCCCAGCTGATTAAATAGCCAGCGCATGAGAGAGAGAAAATTTCCCACTACTTTTTCAAGGATATTTATTTTATTCACCTGATCTCCAAATGAATTATTTAAGGCTTCTTGCTGCTTCTGACTCTATGGTATTTGTTGGTCTGAGTGAAACCTGAAGTGTCCACTTCTATTCCCTAGCTATTGCTTAAGCTTTTATAGCCATGGACCACTTCTCCACACAAACACTTGCATAAACTGTATTGTATTCTCAAGTGTGATAATGAACTCTATCTGCAATATCTGACAAAAGTACAAGAACAAGAAACTCATAGTAATAGTGCAGAAATGAAAAAAAGCTACGCAAGACAACACAAATTTAGGGGAAAGTATTATTGATTTTGTTTCAAATCAGAGCCACTAAGAAGGCTAACAATTAGAGTTAGTTGACCAGGAAAGCATACAAGCCCTCTGCGAATCTTTTGCAAAGCATTTTGCTGATAAAATTGCTCACATTCTCTATGACTTTGATATCTCAGTCTCTCTGCATGAGACATCTTACATGAGGACACTTAAGAGTAGAGATGGGCACGAAGTGAAAAAAACCCGAACCATGTGGTTCGTGTTTCGTCAAATTTCACGAACTACAAACCATGAACTTTCACGAACTTGCCCCTGGTTTGTGAACTGGTTCATTTGGTTCGTGAAAATGTCACATCCAGGTCAGAAAATCATCACTTCCATGCCAGCAGAAAGTCACTTCCAGGCCAGCAGAAGGTCACTTCCGGGTCATCAGAAGGTCTGCAGGAAGTCCATCCCCTGTTGCCTAGGAAACTGATTGATTGGCACCAGGCTGTCTGCAGTGACGAACCAAAAACCGAACCAAACAAACCAGCCTAAAAGTTCGTGGCGGTTCATCAGAAATGGGATCTGATGAACCATGGTTTGTGAACCATGAACCGGCCTGGTTCATGCTTAATTTTGGTTCGTATTTTGGTTCATGCCCATCTCTACTCAAGAGTAGGGAGATGTAATGTTAGCCGGGAAGCATAGTTTAAATTACACCTCTCTACACAGAGCTGGCAGAAATCGATCCTCAGAGGGTTTATTGGCGAAGGCTTTCACGGCTGGAGAACGATGGTTGTTGTGGATTTTCTGGGCTGTATAGCCGTGGACTTGGCATTGTAGTTCCTGACGTTTCGCCACCAGCTGTGGCTGGCATCTTCAGAGGTGTAGCACCAAAAGACAGAGATCTCTCAGTGTCACAGTGTGACACTGATCATTGATCATTTCACCCAATTTGAGTGTGTGTGTGTGTGGGGGGGGTCCATCTGGACACTGTGACACTGAGAGATCTCTGTCTTTTGGTGCTACACCTCTGAAGATGCCAGCCACAGCTGCTGGCGAAACGTCAGGAACTACAGTGCCAAGACCATGGCTATACAGCCCAGAAAATCCACAACAACGTCAGAGGGTTTGTTAATGTCATCTTCACCTCCCCAAAGGCTCTGTCAACGAAATTAACAAACCCTCTGAGGAGTGATCTCCACCTGCTCTGTGTAGAGAGGTGAAATTGGCAGAGTCTTTGGCTCTGTCTTTTTAAACTATGCTTCCTGGCTAACGTAACATCTCCTTACACTTGAGCACCCTTGTATAAGATGTCTCATGTAGAGAGACTCTCAGTTGGACTGGTTCAATCTCAGGGTGTTATTGGAGCACAGACTGGTCTTGGCTGCGAGGCCTAATGAAGCGGACAAGCTTCTTCAAGGCAGCCCACCACATCCAATCTGGACCCGATCTTTCTGCCTAAGCTTTTCTCTTTCCAGCTTTTTAATTGCTTAAAAAAATTATCTGCATAATTTGCTGCATGTTTTTATGCTGGTATGCCCAGTGTATACCCAATGGCTTGTTTTTATATTGTGGTGCTTTGAATTGAAGAGGCAGCATAGAAATAGTAGAAAGCAAGCAAGCAAGCTCTGTCCTGCTTTCAGAGATGAGGTGGGTAGCAACCAGTGACACAGAGAAAGGGTTCTTCAGTAGTGGCACCTGGCTTCTGGAATGCCCTTTCCCTGGATACTCACCTGGCCCCCATGTTGTTTTCTTTTAGGCACCAGGCCAAACCATTTCTGTTCACCAAGGCATTTAATTAAGAGATTGATCATTTCACACAATTTGAGTGTGTGTGTGTGGTGGGGGGGTCCATCTGGAAACTGTACTGTGATGTATGATTTTTGTGGACTGTGTTTTTATGCAGTGGTTGGTTTTAATGCTGGCTTTTAATTAATGACTTTTCATGTTTTGTTTGCGTTCTGTCGTATTTTATAAACTGCCTCAGGCACATTCCCTGGTGGCAGAGATAATTTAAAAAAATAGGTAATAGTCTAAAACTGGCAGTTCAAATGTCACCTCGGCAGGGCTCATTTCAAGGGGGAATGCACAAGAATGCAGTTCTGGCAGTTCCCCAAAGAGGTCACGTCAGGTGGCCCCGCCCACTTGACTCTCAGCCATTTTGGGCCCATTTTGACCTGGATTGGGGCTGAAATGGACTGGATCGGGCCTCTGGCAGGTGGTGGATCACTCTCCCGCTCATCAGTGGCCTGATCCTGACCATTTTGGGCTCCTTTTCAGTCAATTTCAGCCCTGAATGGCCAGGATTCGGTCCAAAGCAACCAGAATAGGTGATGTCAGGGGGTGTGGCATATGCAAATCAGTTATACTACTGACACACTTCTGGTGATGGCAAGAGGCATGGCATATGCTAATGAGTTCCTCCAGCTCTTTTTCTATGAAATGACCCCTGCTCCTCGGGGTGACTTCTCTTAGCCCTCTGCCCCTGTCAGCATAGTTGTCATGATAATCTTGACTAGTCTTACAGGACTCTTGGAGAGATTGTGAGCTAACGAGATTGTGAAGTGCTCCATAAAAGCTCTCATTACATGTTTCTTGGGTATCTTCAGATCAGAGTCTGGACACACACACACACACATATATATAGGGCATCTGCTTTAGTCTTTCCTTGTTTTACTCATCTCCAGGATCAACTAGGATCAGACACAACAGAAAGATTTAAGCTTTTATAGAGCAAAACCTAAGTATGTATCTAGACTTATAAAACCTAGCTTAATGGAGTGTTTCCAAGCTGCAGGGAAAAGGCTGCACTCAAAGACTTGCCATCCCTGGCTAAAATACTTCATTTTTATACATCTATAAAACATTACCTCCTCCAATATGACAAGCAATATGAGCTTGTGGAGGAAACAAACATATCCAGTGGCATGACACAAGCTGCTGCTTGATCTAAGCACTTTACTTACACAGAATATCTGTGAACCGGCTGAGCACAGGATGTCTAATACTCTACATATAGGGACATAGAGTAGTTTACAGCCATTGTGACAAACATTGTAACTAACAAACAAATATCTGCTTTTCTTCTATAATTGTGCCCCTCCTCTGTCCCCTCAGATCTTTGCAAGGGAGAAGCCAAGTGCCCAGTATTTTTATTCCATTTCAAGAAAATACCAGACTGCCTAGATGAAAACTGCACACTCGGCAACCATACATGCCTGCCGAGCTTCCAACCCTCCAGGGTTGCCAGGCTAGTACTGGGAGAGGGGGATTTCTGGCCTCCGGCTCTGAGCAGCAGGAGGAGAAAATGTTTTGTAAAATCTGTCACACTTATGGCATGACTTCACTTCTATGTAAATCCTGGAAGTGACATCAGTCCTCTCTAGGGATTGTCAGAAACTCTATGGTTCTACCATCACCAACACAGGCCTGTGCCCCTGCTCCCATAGTCTTCCACTTGGTACCAAAGCATGCCTGTTGACCCTACTTTCTCCAAATCTGACCTCCTCAGGCTCCACCCCCTAATCTCCAGGAATTTTGCAACCTAGAGTCGGCAACCCTAGTACAGAAGAGCCAGTGTGGTGTAGTGTTAGAGTATCAGACTCTTTCATCTCTCTTTCATTTCTCTTGAAAAAGAAATCAAGATACCTTTTGGTAACTTTGGCTCTTGCAATTGTTTTGTTATACACCCCGGGGTGGCGCTCCAGCAGAAAGACAGAAAGGCTTGGAAAGGCATTGCCTTCCTCTGAGCATCTACAGAGTAAAATTCTGAAATTGTGCAGAATCTCTCTTTCTGTCCCTCCTCTCTTCAAAATTCCCTTTAATCCAAAAGAAATTGTTTGAAAACTGGCTTTGAATTCCTATAAAGTGGCAAAGATTGTTAGATTTTTGGGAGAAACTATATGAAGAGGAATTAAGAGAATTTCTCTTAACAACCCTAGAAAAAATTAAAGGCACAGTTCTGCCATCTACCTCTAGGGCCCTTAGTGGAAGCTGTCTGTCCTTCCACATTTTCACTTAATCACTTTTTATCAATAAGTCAGGAGATGGTTCAGCTTTCTCTGAGCCCTAATTTCTACCATCTTTCAAAGTGTGGGTATGCTGCTAGGTTGCCAAGTTGCTAGCGATCTTACAGCTGCATATGGCAAGCGAACCCTTTACAGAAAGGCAAAAAGCCACGAGCTCTTCCTGTTTTTTCCTGGGGTGTGCATTCATCAAGACAAGCAAAGATACCAAGGAACCCAGCAGTGAGCAGCCACCTGCAGCCAGACGATGAGACCAAGAATGGTGCTTTGCCCACCATTGTTTCCAGCAACACCTGGCCTTACTGTTTTACTTGTAATTTTCAGTAAAACTTTTTAATTATTATTTTGTGGAAAGAACAGGGATGCACATCTTTTTGCATTTAACAGAACAAATGCTCGTTATTTTGCTCTGTTTGAATGAAAGGTTTGGCCACTGGCTTTAATTCAAAAAGAAAAGGAAGAATAAACTAGCCTAGCCAGCTCTGGCAATGTTTAAAACAAGTAGCAAGGGAAGTGGGGAGAGAAGAAAGCTAGAACTATGAGCAGAAAGCATCCACCCCCTTTCCCTAACACACACAGGTCCACCCATGCAAGCAATTGGGAGGGAGGGCAGAGAGTGACCATTTACGCAATGGTAAAACCATAGAGTTTCTGACAATTCCTAGAGAGGACTGACATCACTTCCAGTTT
This sequence comes from Eublepharis macularius, assembly GCF_028583425.1. Taxonomy (NCBI): domain Eukaryota; kingdom Metazoa; phylum Chordata; class Lepidosauria; order Squamata; family Eublepharidae; genus Eublepharis; species Eublepharis macularius. The sequence goes on along the minus strand of NC_072791.1, from coordinate 221,352,023 downwards.
TCCCCAGAAATGATGTCAGGCTGCTAGCACATTAATTTTTCTCCTTCCACCACTCTGAGCAGCGGCAGGAAACAGAAATTAGGGGCATAGCAACCTGGCTGTGATAGATCTTGGCTAAAAAGTGGAACATAAATATAATGAATTATATAAACTGAATATACGTTTAGAACTCATGAATAAATCAAGTGTTGAGAAATATGCTACTTGATTGATCGGGGACTGGTTTCTAATCACGTTCTCTCCGTGTCTGATATTTCCTTGAAATTTTGGTGCAGGTATACTAAAAGCTTATTGATCCTCGTGATAGACGAAAGGGTTTGATTGCCAATAGAAATCATCAACAAGACACAAAATGGGAATCAATATCACTTAGCTGCAGAAAAACTGCAACAGCTGTTAAGTGAGTAACTCTGAACCGAAGGGGGTAACCACAAGTGGGACCTCCTATTGACCTCTGAGTTGGTCCAGCAAACAACTCTCCATTTAAGCAAACCCCTGAGGAGACGGATCGCAGCTTCAGCTTTGTAGAAGAAGAGTTACCCATCCTGTTCTTAAGCAGACACAGCAGGATGCGGAGAGGTTATTATCACAAATGGGCTATAATTTCTGCATCCAGAAAATGCGTAGAGCGAGGCAGATTATACATTTTAGACCTGTCAAAAGGATATATTTTCTTAATTGGAGCTTATTATTCTGATTATGCGTTGTGGACCCAATGTGGAATATTTTTTCTAAGAAAGGAAGAATGTGAGTCATAGGGAGAGAGAACGATATTGTGAGGATAAAATGGAGGAAAGGTGAATGATGTAAGTTGCTTGGGTCCCCCCTGGGGGAAAGGCAAGGTATGAATGAAGTAAATAAATCGAAGTCTCATGTGCCATTCCCAGTCCCGTCTCATTTGCAGTGCTCCCTGGCACTCCCACTGAATTAAGCAATGCTACAGGCACTCACGGCAGTGCTGTAGTGTCCCCTTGTCATCCCAGTAGATGGCTGTCACTGCTGCAGCATTTTGCAGTATTGCAGTGCACCCAAACAACCCATAGAGGCTAGGCAATGCACTGTTCCAAGGCTTCACTGCAATCTGCTCTAGCATTGTAGTGAGTGTTGGTGCCCCCTGAAGGTTAAGCCGTGATACTACATCTGAGTGCCGCATTGCATTGAGCCAGCTGTGGTATCAGTTGTAAAGAGGGTCACTCTGATCCAGTGGCTCTTTCAATGTACAAAGGAGTACTCTAATCCAGAATCATTGCGCACCTGCCAGTGAAGTCTGGAGCCTGTCCACAAGTTGTCTTTAGCACTGTTAAAAGTTCAACAAACTATGTTCAGACAGTTTATGTATATTCAACAATAGGGGGAAAGCCAATGTGCATACACTGTCCCATACTGACTCACAGAAATCTGATCTCTGCAGTCTTGCTTCATTTACACTGGATCCCGGTTTGCTTCCAGCCTTAATTCAAGGTGCTGGCATTGACCTTTAAATCCGTGTGTGGCTTAGGGCCAGAATGTCTTAATGACCACCTTCTCCCATGTGAACCTATCCTACCATTCTGGTCATCTTCAGAGCCCCTGCTTTGAGTACCTGTGCCATCTGAGGCCAGATTGGTGTAGGGCCTTCTCAGTTGTGGCCCCAAAAGTTTGGGACTCCCTCACCAAGGAGATTCTTCTGTCTCCCTCTATTGACTTCCACGAGTGGGTGAAGACTTCTTTGTATTTGGTGATTCTCTTGCTAACACTTATTAGCCCTCCTCCCTTTTTATTTCTTTATTTCTTTATTTAATTCAATTTACTTTCCGCCCTCCCCGCATCAGCAGGCTTGGGGTGGATTACAATCAGTATAGTAATTTAAAATACATATAATTTTAAAACCAATAAAACCACATAAATATTTAAAACACACAGCAGCAGACTTCTCCAATTACCACCACCCAACCATCTCCAAAGCATTTAGCAGGATGGGTGGGTAGGGGGGCATGTTTTCCTCTAGTCGGCCAGTGGGGAGGCCCAACCAGAGTCAACCATATGCCTGGTGGAACAGCTCTGTCTTGCAGGCCCAGCGGAAGGATAACAAATCCGGCAAACAAATTATGTGTTTGTCTTATGTTTTATTTAATTTTTTACAATATTTTGTAGGCAACCATATGACTTTTGTCTTGCCTCATGATGAATAACAGTGTAATCCTAAAAGGAGTTAATCCAGTCTAAGGCCATTGAAGTCAATGGGATTAGACAGGAGTAACTCTGCTTAAGATTGCAATGTAAATCCCCTGTTTGGGAGCAACATGTGTTACAAATAGTGCTGATTTACTAAGGCATACCTTGCCCATGTCCTGCAGCATACAAAAGCCTGTAGAAGTGGCTACATAGACAGGTGCCAGACTGAGCACTGCACCAGATTAAATGCAATATTGCTTACCGATTTAGCATCTGATTCCAACGTGAACAAAACAGCAAGATCATTCAATAAAGGGTTCAGCTTGTATATAGAACAGAAATATGAACACAATGAATTTGAGTCAATCACATTTCTTCTTTAAAAATTGTTTAAAAGGAAAAAGACAACAGGTAGTGCATAAAAAAGCTTGGATCTCAGAAGACAGTTATGGAATCTTACCGATTTTGAGAAAATAATCATGCAGAAAAAAAGAACATATTGTGGGTCTAATATATAAACTTTTACTCCAATATGATACTGAAACAGAACGAGTTAAAATGTGCACGATAAAGTGGATGCAAAATTTTGGAGAAGAAATAACATTTCAACAGTCGGAGAATCTTTGGACAAAGGGTATAAAATTTATGGCAAGTCAAATGTTAAGGGAGAACTGGTACAAGATGTTCTGAGAACTAGTACAAGAACTGGTACAACAACTGGTACATTGCACCAAAAGACATTGAGAAAACGGACAAGAAATATGTGGGGTTATGTTGGATATGTAAAGAAGCAGACGGTTCCTTTTATCACATGTGGTGGACTTGCCACAAAAGCAAAAGTTTCTGGAAAGAAATACATGCTGAGAAGCAAAAGATTTTAAAATTTGAGTTCGCCATGAATCCACAAACTATGCTGTTGGGACTACTACCAGAAAATATAGACAGAAAATTACACGAACTATTTAGATATTTACTCATGGTGGCAAGGGTGGTATTTGCAACCAGATGTAAGGAAGAAGAATGCCTAACTAGGGAAATCTGGAAAGATAAGATGGCAGAATACGCAGTGATGGCAAAACTGACGAGCCATTTAAACAGAAGACCAATGAGAGAATTCGAAGAGAAATGGGGGAATTATTTTACTCACAAAGGATAAGATGCATAAAATGTTTTAGTTTTAGAAATCTGAATAAGATAGTATACTGATATATTGTTATAGATTGAATTTAAGGTTAGGATCTGCTAAGATGGAAAATGGTTAAATATGATTGACGAGGAAGAATGCAAGATACGGACACTTTGGCATAATAGTTAAGATAAATAGAATTGATCTGTATAGAAGCATTAGATATAGCAGTAAGAATGTACACGGAGACCTTTAGTTGATCTAAATTGAACACTCTGTAGAGAAAAGAACGTAGTTAGTTAGTTAGTTAGTTAGTTAGTTAGTTAGTTAGTTAGTTAGTTAGTTAGTTAGTTAGTTAGTTAGTTAGTTAGTTAGTTAGTAAGGTACACAGAAGCTGGAATAGTAGATGTAATCCTCATTTTAACATTGATGAACTCTGATTAAGATATGTTGTCTGTAGTCTGTATTTTAACAACTCTTGTAGGACAAAATCCTACTGTTCCTTGGACCCCATCAACACCCCTTCTTTTTCCTATAGCCTTCTTTGTTTGAAAAAATAAAATATTTTTTTTTTAAAAAAAAGCTTGGATAGTATACATAATAGTAGATTTGGGCTACCGCCAAGAAAAAAAAAGCATGAACATGATATATAACAGCACACCTAAATTGCAAAATATTACTCCTCTCCCTCTTCTTAATTAACTATACCCCAAATCTTATACTTTACATTCTGTATTTAATCTTATAGTTCTTGTTTTATATTCATTTATGTATATAAGAAATTAGTTTAGCCATAGATGCATATTCATGCCGTTTATTCATCCATTCATTCACATCTGGACAAAATTCTGTCTTCCATTTTGCTGCATATGCAACTCTTGCAGCTGTTTCCAGATACTTAAAAAGTTTGCCATGTACTTTTGCAATATTACTTGGTAAGATGTTTAATATCATATTTTTAGGATTCAGCTCCAAGCGAAACTTTAATACCTTTTGCATCTCTTCATGTATTTTTATCTAATATCTTCTCACCTTCTTGCATGTCCACCACATTTCTTGTGAAGTTCATAGCACTCCTACTCCTAATAGTCATACAACATTTACAAATACAACCCAGATATAAAAACATAAGAATAACCCAATTGTATGGTCCATCAAGTAAAGAAGTGTTTCTTTTGGTCCATCCTGAATCTACCACCTATCAACTGACTCAAAGTGGTATCCCAGGTGTCCAAATAATGGATACAGTCTCACTATAACCAGTGAGATCCAAGTCCAATAGCCCCTTAAATACCAACTAGATTCCCAAGGCATGAACTTTTGAGAGACAAAGCTCCCTCCATCAGGTGGCAAGAGAGCTCTGTCTCTTAAAAGTTCATACTCTGGGAATCGATTTGGTCTTGAGGGTGCTATTGGACCAGGATCTTGTTCTTCAACTGCAGACCAACACAGCTACTCACCTGAAACCATAACCAGTAGGTACCATGATATTATTGTCTCCTCCCCCAAAGAAGTGGAAGGAGAGCTTTCTTTTAAAAAATATTTTATTAAAACAGAAATTAGCACTGGAGTGTAGAAAAAAATATCAAAATCAGACTCTATAACAGAAAATGACACTAGATAGTAAACATAATATCAAAAACAAAATATGTAACAAAGTATTTTCTGATAATAACTCATTAAATTTGCTGATGATACCAAATTGGGAGGAGTGGCAAACACCCAGGAAGATAGAGTTAAAATTCAACAAGACATGAATTCTCTGGAGAAGTGGGTGGTTGTGAACAGGATGTAATTCAACATAGATAAGTGCACAGTATTACATCTGGGCCACAAAAATGTGAAGCACATATACAGGATGGGGGATATACTTCTGGGTAGTAGTGTATGTCTGGAGTCTGAGGCTCAGCCCCCAGACTTACAAGGAAGAGGGGATGGGAGGCAGTTGGGGGACAACTACCCAGCCACCCCAATGGACACCCAGGGCCAGTGCAGACCAACAATAGAAGGGGGAAAAGAGGTATTACAGCCACAGGAGGGCAGAGCAGCTCCCAAGCCCCAGAGGGTCAGGCGGGGCAGGTGGAAGCCAGCTAGCCCCACTCTCCGGTGGGAGACCAGGGGGCCGGGCAGGGAGAATGAGGAGGACCATCAGGAGGGAAATAGACCTGAGAGAGAAGGCACAGGGAGCAGGGGCAGCCAGCAAACAAGCCAGCCAGCAGCCTTACAGGCAGGGGAGGAAAAACAGCAGCACAGACCATGCCCTAGTCTCCAGGCAAGCTAGAGGGGATTAGCCAGAGCCAGGAAAAGCTGGGAGCAAAGCCATCCCGGATGTGGCGACCTAAGGTACTCAGCAGGGAAAGCTTGGCAGCCAGCCAGGAAAGCACAGCTGAGGTTGATCAGGGCAGCAAACAGAGAAAACCCAGGTGTGGCTGACTGAGACATTGAGGGCTGTGGCTAGAGTGTAGAGGGGGGAGTGGCTGGCAGGTGTAGCTGGGAATAGGGGACAGGATATAAGGAGAATCCACTCACAGGGCATGGTGGGTTGTGTAGGAGTGTGGTGGAGGGGGTGAGCGAGCGAGCGAGGCGAGCGAGCGAGCAGCGGAGAGGAGGTGGAGGAAAGAAGACTATGTCAGGTTGAAGGGACTTGCGGGTGGATTTAGAGGACATGAGGGTGAGGTATACCCCCCTCCTTCCACAGAGTGGGATCCTGCATATTCCCTAAAGGTCCTTTAAGGCTGAAGTCAGGCATGTCAGCGTCTCACAGGGCGGCGCCTATGGCAGAACCTGACAGTGTATGCGAAAGAGATCTTGGAGTAAGAGTGGACTGTAAACTTAATATGAGCAGGCGGTTGATGCGGTGGCAAAAAAGGCAAACTCAGTCTTGGGTTGTATCAAAAAAAGCCATTGCATCGAAATCGGAGGAGGTCATAGTCTCTCTCTATACTGCCTTGGTCAGGCTGCACCTGGAGTATTGTGTGCAGTTCTGGAGGCCTCACTTCAAAAAGGATGTGGACAAAATTGAGAGGGTGCAGAGGAGAGCGACGAGGATGATCAGGGGTCTGGAGACTGAGCCCTGCGAGGAAAGGCTGAGGGCCTTGGGAATGTTTCGTTTGGAGAAGAGGAGATTGAAGGGGGACATGATTGCTCTTTTTAAATATTTGAAACTGTCATTTGGAGGAGGGCAAGGAGCTGTTGCAATTGGCAGCAGAGGACAGGACCTGAAACAACGGGCTTAAATTAAATGCAGAAAGGTACCGGCTGGACTTTTAGAAAAACTTTTTCACAGTCAGAGTAGTTCAAAGGTGGAATCAGCTGCCTAGGGAGGTGGTGAGCTCCCCTCCACTGGCAGTTTTCAAGAAGAGGCTGGATGAATATTTGTCAGAAATGCTTTAGGCTCATCCTGCATTGGGCAGGAGGTTGGACTAGAAGGTCTGTATGGCCCCTTCCAACTCTGATTCTGTGATTAAAACTGCATAATAATATAACAAAAACAAAATTAAAGAATAGACATTGTATCAAAAACAGACTATATAGCAGATTATTAAAGCCTCATAATATTTCTCCTGTCCATCCACCCACTTATTTATGTAAAAATACATTATACTTGCCATTTTCTATTCAGCATATTAAGAAAAAAAACTTATCTTTCAGCCACATAATCAAAAAAGACTTTCCATTTTTCCTAGATCCAGAGGAGTTAGCCGTGTTAGCCTGTAGTAGCAAAATAGTAAAGAGTCCAGTAGCACCTTTAAGACTAACCAACTTTATTGTATCATAAGCTTTTGAGATCCACAGGTGCATTGGTGCATCTGACGAAGAGAACAGGTGTTCTCGAAAGCTTATGCTACAGTAAAGTTGGTTAGTCTTAAAGGTGCTACAGGACTCTTTACCATTTTTCCTAGAATTCTGATATTCGTCTATTATGCATATAAGAAGTTAATTTCCCCATTGACACATAAACATACAATTTATTCACCCATTCAGTCACATCTGGGCAAAGTTCTGCCTCAGTGAAAGGAGATCTTAAAGCACTGTGAACTGAAGCTAGTTTGGGCACCAGTAGCCGCTACTACCTCTGGGAGACTTCCTTCCATGGAACACATCTGGATGAGGCAGTTGTATGAAAGAAGTGGAGTTTCAAACTGGGAAGACTCTGGGAACTGCTCTTTATTTCCTTCTGTGTATTTCTCTTCTTTCCCCCCCCCTCCTTCTACCCCAGGCAGATTTCAGGGTGTACGGGGATGGTATTGAGACTTGATTCTAACAGTGAAATCGTAAGCACAGTTACTCCAGTCTAAGCCCATTGAAACTGATGGGCTTATACTGAATTAATTCTGTTAAGGATTTCACTGCACATCTCACTGGTATCATTCAATTATTCATGACTTGATTCATCAACACTTAATGACCGGTTCGAGCCAAATGCGTGAAATGAATCCATTGAAGAATATTGTGTCTGAGGGACATCAGGTGATATGAAACTTTTCTCTAAGAGTTTTAAAAATAAGCTTTTGTTTGTGAACAGAAGATGGTTTTAGCATCTTTTTTTTTAAAAAAGTAATAGCTTCAGGAAGCAGAACAGAGAATAATAATAATAGCTGCCATTTATACTGCCATTTTCATCCTCAGACATTCTTCAGTGTTTTGTCGACTTTCCCAGTAAAGTGAGCCTTTGCCTGGAAAGAAGAGGAGAAGAAATGGACTCATCAAAATGCAAATGATGTACACGAAGGATGTACACAAAGTCAGGCCAGTCGGTTCCTGCATCGCCTGAAAATGGTACCAGATGGCCCAGCGCTGGGATGAAGCGGAGTTAATTAAATCACAGAACTATCACTAATTCTGTTATTTGTTAATTCAACACATTGATTTAGGGTTTGTTTTTTTTTTGCCTTGGCGCAATACAGCACATTTTAATTAAGTCTCGTAAAACCGATTGTATCAATAATGAATAGGGAGCAGCAAATAATATTAGGCTCTGTTGTTTTCGATACAAGCGTAATGAAGGCGTGTTGGCATTTTCCAGTGTTGGCACTTAATCATGGTGAGAATAGGAGCAAGGGATGTGTGTGAGGTGATCAGAGTTGGAGTATATGCTACGAATCAGAAGAACTCTTCCAAGGGAGATATAACCACAGGGGTGAATTTTCCATGCAACGTTTCTAGAGCTATATTCATCAACTGAGCTGACTGTCTACTTCTTGCTTATGGACTGATCTGGCAGATGAAAGACTGTGTGGTCTAAGAAGTTGTTGCTCATTATTCTGGTCCAAAGAAAAATCCCCAAACCCAGTACGCTATCATATAATTCCTTTTATTAGGACCAATCAAATGGCACATAATAGTGTGCGAGCTTTGAGTTGTCTACAACTTCTCTTCAGGCTGGATGTTGCAAAATAACAACAACAACAATTGTTGTTGTTATAACAATTGTTATTTTGTAACATCCAGCCTGAAGAAAAATTATTGTTGTTGTTGTTATTGTTATTGCTGTTGTTTTGTTGTTATTTTTAAAAAGACGGAAATGCTTCAGGACATGGTGTAAAGTTATAGTCAGGTCAGTGTTATACATTCAATACAATGTGTTTCAAATGTTGCTAGTATCCAATGACACCTTGTTTTAGCAACAGGCAAAGAGGGTTAGACAACCCAAAAAGTCACACACTGTTATGTGTTATGTGGTTGCTCCTAAAAAAAAAAGGATCATGCAGATTTGTGTGTTGTAAGCCTAGAACACAACCCAGCTCAACCTTGAAGTTCTCTAGGTAACTTTCAGCTGGTCATATTATTTCAGCTTTGCCTACTTCACAAGATAAAAGATAAAAAGATAAAAGAACTGAGATCCTGGGCTCCTTGGAGAAAGGGAAGGGTAAATATAATATGTAGGTAACTAAAATTGCTTTGGAAGCTAGACCCATGGATTCAGAATCTGTTGAGAGCAGCTTTGGTGTATAGCATGAAGAATGTTTGTATCCCACTCTGACAACTTTCCTCCCAAGGTGCTCAGGATGGGGTTGTACATGATTGTCTTCTCCACATTTTTCCTCTCAAAAATCCATGAAGAATATGAAGAAGTAAACTGTGACTCACGAAAGCTCATACCCTACCACAAGTTTTGTTAGTCTTGTAGGTGCTACTGGACTCTTGCTCTTTTCTACTGCTACAGAAAGACTAACATGGCTACCCATCTTGATCAAAAAGCCTTGAGGTTAGGTTATGGTTGAAATGGATTGGCTGGTCCCAGGTCACCCAGGAAGAGACCTGATCTCCCTAGAACTAGTCCGCTGACCCCTGAACCACGTTTGGTGCCCTGTAAAAGAAGCAGCAGCCCCCAGACTTACATGGCTTTGCTGACCATGGGGTGTCTGGAGGGGCAGGAAGCATGGTGGTTGACATGTTCTGCTTCCCAGGCTCCCCTGGGGCTGCCTGTGCCCAATCAGTTTGAAATTCCCCAGCCGGCCAATCAGAGCCCACTGGGAGGCAGTTTAAGTGGCGGTGGGGCTTGGCAATGGACCTGAGGAGCCTGGCTTTCACTCAGGTCCAGCAGGCTGCCATTCAAAGCAGGCTTCCTTGCTCCCTGCTTCAGTTGTGTTCCTGCAGATGAAGTGGATGGTCACTTGTGCTGTGCTGGCTGGGGCTGAATTCACTTTGCTGAGCTTTGAAATCACTTGAGCTTACAGCCAACACGTGGTATGAGTGGCAGGACTTGAGCTTCACCTTGCAGCACAGCAGTCGTTGGTTCCAGCTGGGAAGAGAGCGATTGCGTGGCAGCAGACAAGGAGGAGCCTCAGAGACCGGTAGCGAAGGTCGATGGTGGTGGCAGAGGAGCGGCTGGAGTGTGATTGGTGTGGGATGCAGGCAGTGGCTGCTCTTTGCGCCCCCCCCCAACTCAAAGCACAACACATGGCTCCCATGAAGGGTTCCAGGGCAACCTCAGCTAGGCCCCCTGCCAAAGCCCGGCTGGCTAGCAAGCTGACAGTTTGGGCAGGGAAGGGTGGGGTGGAGCAGGGCTTCCTCTCATCTTCCATGGGCCTGGGTGGCACCTGTGACAGCCTCAACAGGGGCAAGCAAGGCATGAAGTGGCAGGAGTGTAGCTCCCCAGGCAGCGTTGGCTCCAACCCCAGTGGCCCCAGCTGGGGGACTTGGTGCCAAGGCCTTGGCTGCAGCCTCCAAGGTACAGCAAGTTGCTATTAGGCTGCGTGGGCCAGCTGGCTCCAGGGAAAAGGCAAGTGGAGGTATTGGCAGGGCAGAAGAGCGTACTTTGATGGGCATTAGCAGGGCCCTCAAGCTGCTCACCTCAAGGATAGAGCAGTTAGGGAACTCCAGGCCTGGAGTGGCCCAGGCTGCTTCAGAGCCTGCTGAGGTCCCTAGGGCAGGAAGATCCTCAACAGCCAGAGGAAGAAAGACAGCCAGGGGTCTCACAGCCAGAGAATCACCCAGCTCCAGTGATGGGGCTTCCAGCAGCCCAGAGCAGCAGCAGCAGGCCAAGAAGAGGAGGAAGGCATGCAGGAAAGTGTAGCAGTCATGTCAGCGCAGGGAGGACTCAGACAGTGAGGGATCCTCAGGAGAGTCCTCTTCATCCGACGACGGAGCCCTAGAGGACGATTACTGGGGGTGGCTGCTCAGGTTCCTGGTCTCCTGGCCTGGGCCCTATGTCGCCGGGCAGGCCAGTTCAGAGAGGAAGGAGACCACTGGGAAGTTTGGTCAGCCAGTCATTCCTCAGAGATCCCCCCCCCCACCATCTCATCCTTCACATATAATGAGGACCCTCCTGGGATTGATCTGTCCTGCAAGGTTATGGAACGTATTTTAGATGACTACTATGTAGACGTCTTTTCCTTTATTAGGACAGAGGCAGAGGATGGTAGGTGTGCCCTCCCCCCCTCAAAGCAAGATAAAAAAGGAACCAAGAAGGAGACAGTAGAATGCTCTTTCAATAATTGGCTTGAGGGGTATACAGTCTACATGGAGGTTGTGCAGGCAGCCTATCCTGAGCAGGGTTGATACCTGACCAACCACCAGGGAAAAGTTTTCAGAGCCTGGGCCCTTCCAGGGGATACAGCAGTCATTGAATATGATGAGGCTTTCTGTAAGAGGGCCTCCCATAACAGGAGGGCCAGGTAGGACCTCATCAGCCAAAAGCTATGGCTCTTGCTGGTTGGACCCCACTTCAGGGCCAGGAGTGATGGCTCCTGGGGAGGGCATTGGTCCAGCTGGCAAGAAAGGGACAGGGGTCTCTGCTGGGAGTATAATCAGAGGCGGTGCCAGTGGCCAAAATGTAGATATGATCACAGCTGTGACTCTTGCCTCGGCCCCCACCCTCACTCCTCATGCCCTTGTGTCATCCCTTCCCCCAGCCCTTTCGTTCAGGCCGGTCCTCTGGCAGTGGCTCCCATAAGGAGGGAGGGTCCAGTGCCACCACTGCTCAGTCATCAGCAACCAACAAGTAGCTCTATGCCCGGCATTCTGGGTTTGGCCCCCACTCTTGTTAAGATGAGGGCCCTCCTCCCTCTCCTCTTCCATTACCCTAACAAACAAGCTGCCCATTACCTCTCAGAGGATTTTTCGTCTGGTTTCCGCATCCAGTTCACCGACCCCTGGGTCCCCACCACATCGGGCAACTTGAAATCATCCAGGGAGATGCCTGAGCTAGTGGCCGCTAAGCTGGCCAAGGAGCTATCCGCAGGGCACATCATGGGCCCATTCTCCGCCCACCCAACCTGAGGGTCTCCTCATTGGGGGTGGTTCCAAAGAAAGCCCCCGGGGAATACCACCTTATCCACCACCTCACCTACCCCCAGGCTCTTCTGTTAATGAAGCCATCCCTCAGGAATTTTGTGTCTGTGTTTCTATTGCTGCATTCTCCTCCTCTCCACCGCCCCTTGACATGGTGTAAATTAGAACTGAAGAATAATGTAATATATTAAGAGATGTCTTCATCCGTTCGTCTTTTCATACTATCCCAAGGTCCTGATCAAGGTTATCAGCACATGAGAGCAGAAATATATGAAAATGGGAAATGCATCTTTTTTTAAAAAAAGCTGTCAAAATCTTGGAAGGGCATATGAATTGGCCATATACAATGCCTGTCTAATAACATTTCAGTTTATATTTGGCATAACTAGGCTTGCCAGACCTCCCACCTTCTGCTGGCAAGTTCCATTGCTGTCTATGCCAGAATAACACAACAACCCAATTGCCACCTTGGGATTAGCTAGCAATTTTCCACAGGCCAGTTTGGCTAGGGATCTTGGAAGTGTTTTGCCATTTTCTGGGCATGGAGAAGGGGTCACTGGGACAGTTGGGGTGGTGTTGATGGTGGTTGTGAATTTCCTGCATTATGCAGGGGGTTGGACTAGATGACCCTAGAGGTCACTTCCAACCCTATGATTCTATGAGTCTAACAGCATATCCTACAAATGACTTCTATATCGGAGGTAAGCTGCCACATCAAGGATTTCTGTATGATATTTATATGATGTGTTTCTCCCCAGATCAATGTAACAGTGCAGCATGAGTGAGTCTCACATTCGAGATGACAATGTCAGATTTCTCAAGTTTAGAATTCTGGTGTCTCATACGATTTATATTAGAATGAGAAATCATGTTGTCTTGAAGATAGTTTCAGGTGGGTAGCCATGTTGGTCTTTAATAGAAGAGCAAGATTCGGGTCTAGTAGCACTTTAAAGACCAACTAGATTTCCAGGGTATGAGCTTTTGATAGTGTCTTCAGGAAATGTCCTCAAATGTTCCAGGGTAAAAAATCTGGGTCAAAGTCAAAGTATACCTTCCATAACCCATTTATAAAGGTTTCTGAAGGTGTTGCCATTGCCCTTCAACATTGTAGAGAAGGTCAGTTCAATTGACAAACACCATATTTGTGAAAATCAAATCAACCTTGATTCAGATAGATGAGTTCCCTTGCATGCTATAATTTCTTTTCTGAAGAGATTATCTTTCTGAATGTGTACCTGTGTTTTTATCAGACAATGCTCCATCTCATTTGTATATCCAGAGGAGTTAGCCGTGTTAGTCTGCAGTGGAGGAAAAAATACGGGCAACCCTGGAACGTCAATAACAGGGAACAAACAACAACTCCAGGGAACCAATTCACAATAGTTGTGTAATCTGTATATCATATGAAAGTGCAGAAGTGCAATAGTGCAATTATACAGTTAATAAATACACAATACAAAAATACAGTCATATTCAGTAAACCTATCATTTGAAAAATCTTTGTTGTCCGTACAGTTCGTTTCATTCAGTTAAAGTGCCAAGTGTCTTATTTTGATAGAAAGCCGGAGGTGCAGATTCATAGAGAGGTGTTATGTCATTCACAGTCCAATAACTTAAATTATTCAAAAAACGCCGACGGGAATGTGCAGGCAAGTACCATTAACCCGTTTCGTGAGTGAAACTCACTTCATCCTGGGCATGAAAGAATTCAGGACTGGACACACTTTTTCTCTTCAGAAGCCAGATGAAAGGTCTAGGGCATGCAGGAGCAGGGGTGGGGAGAAGAAGATGCAGGGTTTCTTTCAGAGCAGCACGAGGCCTACCCTGCTTTCAGAAGCTGCCCCTGTCAGATTTTCCAACAGTAGAACTGCAGCCAAGTCCCTGCCCATGCCTGAAGAATTTCCTGAACAGCATTCCCGTTCTTTTTCTGACTGCTTTGAGAGTGTGGATTCTTTGCCCAGCCCCTGCCCCCACTGACATTACTAGTGGGGAAAGGTAGACATCTGGGGAAGGTCTGAGGCATTGTGGACTGCCCTGTAATGTTTTATAATATTTATATGATATTATTGTTTTTATTGCATGTTGTATTATATATATATATATATATATATATATATATATATATATATATATATATATATATATATATATATATATATATATATATATATATATATATATATATATATATATATATATATATATATATATATATATAATGTTATCTGCTCTGAGCCATCTTATGGGGAGAGCAGACTATAAATAAATAAATAAATAAATAAATAAATAAATAAATAAATAAATATTTCCTCGTCATGCCAGAAAACGACTGCACAACATTTAAGCTACAGGTCATGCCAGGGAACAGTTCACTAAAAATTGCTCCTGAACACCTCATTGGGTAGCAATTTTTAGTGGATTGTTCCCCCCTAGCACAACCTGTAGCTTCCACATCACACTGGAAAATGATGTCATTTGCTGGTGTGATGGGGGTAATGGGAGCATAAGTACCCGTCTGCCCCCATCCCCCAACCCCTTACCCCCTTAGTTTGGCCCCTGGGATACTTGGCACTCCTAGCTATGAAGGACTCTATCAGGCCTTGTGCTTTGTTGTGAATAAAGTGATACTACGTTTACTTAAGAAGACCCTGAGTGATTGCAGCATCTTACACAGGCAACTGCTCATTTCTCATGGATGTATATAAAAACATAACCAAATCTTCTCGTCCATTGAATAAAACGCACAGTGTAATTTTACAGACTTTTTTTAGGTGACTCTTTAACAACTATAAATAGTTGTTAAAGATCAATAATCTCTTAATCCATATTACATGTTCAAAAGGGACTTTTGCACCCTGCCAACTGTCGCTATCAATAAGGGCGAGTACATAATATGATGGTTCCCAAAGCCTATTTCATTTCTCCCGTTTGTCAGCATCCTGCTTAAACTTGTTGAACTTAATTTTCAGTCGAATCGGTGCAGAAATTAGAAGCCTAACTAAATTTTTCAAATCATATGATTTAAATGTCTGAAAACGTCTCGTTGATCAGAGAGAGAAGATCTGTAATAGCAATAAGGAATAAATGTGTCTTAATCAGAAACAGGTCTACTGTCTTGAGCTGACATTTTCTGCTACCTCTAACATATAATTTTGGGAAGGCATAATTATGTTTTGCGTGCTTTTATCAGGAATCCAATAATATTTTAAAAATCTACTGTTGAACACTGCAGCTGAATGCTTTGAGTTTCTTGGGGCACAGTGGGTAACGCTGCTGCTTATGCAATGAGAGTGCCTGCTTCCATTTGCACGCTTCTCGGCATCTAACACTAAAAATACAAATTATAATTAAAACTAATTTTGCAGCCCTGCTGCATTTGATTTTATTGTAGCCATTTGTGTTATTAATCTCTTCACCCGCAAGTCCAAGTTTCACCTGTTACATTAGCTGAATTCTCTACACCGCTGTTCAGACTGTTTTATCCATAGACTTACCTTTATTTTTCATTGTACTTTTAATTGGATACTTCAGCCATTCAGGGTAGGGAGTCTAAAACATGACAAAAATATATTAAAGTGTAATTTTCAATTATTCATCACTATTCATAGCTTCGGTGTCAAAGAGGATTTTTTAAAAAAAAATACAGAATTCCTATAATAAAACATCCTGTTTTAGTGTGAGGATTTTTTCATATCATAGGAGGAATTACACATGCCCAATAAAAAATTAAAGAAAAACGGAGTTAAACACAGTTACTCTCATTTTGGTTTTGTACTCACCGCTGCTATAGTGTGTTTCTTTCCCATGTGGTTGTGATTCAAAGTAAATCTTGGTTACCTTTCCTATATGGATGGAAATCCTCCATAGGGCAACTGGTTATTTTATTGCATGTGACCATGGCTCTTCACTACATGCTTTGCATATGTTAATGAGATGCTAACCATCTTGCATAAAATGTAGAAAAATACTTTAAACATCCCAAAAAGAGCATACTTGCAGAGAAGCTGAACTGTTAATTTATTTTCTTAAATCAAGAGGGTATCCAACATGATTTACAGTAAAGGTCTGAAGTTATTTATTATGGCTCGTTCTAGCTGCTGTAGCAAACAATGCCGTTTCAATAACCATATTTGGACAATCCTGGTAAGCAGCAGGAAGATTGGAAGAGGCCGGGATGTGGGAGGAGCATGTGACATTGGGTACACCACACAGGAAACAGTGATAGCTCTAGGAATCACCACAACTCTATGGCAAAACTCTATTGTGACTCCTAGAGCTACCATTTTCACTTCCAGGTTGTACTCAGATGTGACATGCCAGTGACTAAGCTGGAGTCTTCCCCTCCCCCCCCCTTTATTTTTCTCCTATCACTGTTTGGGGTGGTGGCGGAAAACGGATCACATCCCCAGGAGTTTGTCTGCCTTAAACGGGCAAATGGTAATCATTTGAAACACTAAGCTTATACATTGTGATCTAAGAGAGGTGACGGTTAAGGTTAAATGATGTGCTTGGCAACAGGGATCTGATTGCAAAGAAGTTCCTCGTCTTGAGAAGGCACATTGTATCTATATTAACAACAACAACAACAACAACATTTGATTTATATACCACCCTTCAGGATGACTTAACACCCACTCAGAGTGGTTTACAAAGTATGTTATTATTATCCCCACAACAAAACACCCTGTGAGGTGGGTGAGGCTGAGAGAGCTCTGAGGGAGCTGTGACTGACCCAAGGTCTCCTAGCTGGCTCCAAGCGGAGGAGTGGGGAATCAAACCCGTTTCTCCAGATTAGAGTCCCGCGCTCTTAACCACTACACCAAACTGGCTCTCTATTGATATGAGTTAGATGGCTCTTCTAATCTACACATGGCAATACAACTATTGTTTTATGCTCCTTTCCAAGGTTGTTCTTTTCTAGGCATCTAAACTCCCTTTGTGGCATGTCTGGTCATGAAGCCGGGCTAGACCTGTTTCTGTGTGAAAAGGTATCTTGAATGACTTTCTTGGTCATATCCAGCAACTGTTCTCCTATAGTGCTAGCTGTATCCATGTCAACCAGCTCTTTCAGAGAAGTTAATCCAGTAGTTTAAGAGAAACCCCTTCCCTGCCTTGACAGGAGTTAACAATAGATATGGAATAATGCTACAAATACAATACATAGAGGTGGCTCAGAATTTGAAATTATTGCCTGGAGGGATAAAAAGTATTGTGTATCTTTAATGACATTAGTGACGTTTGAGTCAATGAACTCAAAATGCAAGCTCCCCAGCTTAAACTGGGCAAACCTCTAACCTTAGACTTGGGGTTATATGAAGACTTTTTGGATTTAGTTCTTGGATTCAGAGAACCAGTGCAGTGTAGTGGCTACAGCATCAGGCTAGGATCTGAGAGACCAAAGTTCGAATCCCAATTGCCATGAAAGCTTGCTGGGTGACCATGGACCAACCTCTTGCAAACTAACCTACCTCACAGGGTTATTGTGAGGATAAAAGTAGTAAGCTGTCTTGGGTCACATGAATACATGAAGCTGCCGTATACTGAATTAAAAAAAAAAATCTAGCCTTTGGTCCAGCAAGATCAATATTATCTACTCAGATTGGGAGCACCTCTTCAGTGTCTCAGGTAAAGGTCTTTTAAATCATCTCCTTCCTGTTCCTTTAACTGGAGTGCTGGAGATTGAACTTGAGACATTCTGTATACCAAGCAGATGCTTTGCCATTGGGCCACAGCCCTACCCCACGTTTTAGAATGTAGATTTATGATTCCTGTCTTTAGGATGAAATTCATAGGCGTTCTAAGTCCCTTCTGCCAAACTTCAGGTAGGTAGGTGAAAATATTTCCATTTCACCATTATTAGAGCCAAGCTACAAGTGATTTTTTTCACGTGGAGAACACTTGATTGTTTTCTCAAGTTTTCCTGGGAACTGAAGTCCGAGTGTCCTTCCCCTCTCTATTAGAATCACGGCCTGAAGAGCCAGAGAAAGCCGGCGGCAGCAGTAGCTTTTGCAAATTGTTCCTTCAGTCACAAGCCTGCTGCTCTGGAGAAAGCTACCATGTCAGTGAAGCTCCCCGGGAGCAGGACGTCCAGGGAGAAAGTAGCGGCTGCCCAACCCCAAATGATCGTTGTGAGCCCTCTTGTCCAGCAGGCTTGTGACTGGAGGAACGATTTGCAAAAGTTGTTGCTGCCGCCAGCTTTCTCTGGCTCTTCAGGCAGCGATTCTAACAGAGAAGGGAAGGACACTCGGACTCCAGTTCCCAGGGAAACTTGCAAAAACAATCAAGTGTTCTCCACGTGAAAAAAGTCATTTGTAGCTTGGCTCTGAAACACAAAATATATTAATGGGAGTAACTTACTTGTTTCATTGAGGTAAAATTTGCAGCAACTTTATCCCTCATCAAGGGATCCTTTCTGCCACATTTCAGACAGACGATCCACTGGCATGATAAATACCTTGTTTATATGAGTGCAATTTATTGTGTTGACTTTGTGAGACACGTCAAACAGATCCCAGAGAGGTGGCATATACATTTTCAATTTTTTTAAAAAAAATCCAGCTATACACATGGAGACATTTCGCATGAAAACGGTGTGCTTATGCACGTGTGGGCATGCATGCACACTCTACTCAATCACTGTGAAGGGAACTCTCAACATTAGTCACTCACATAGAATATTAGCATTGTTTAACAGAGTCCACTTCTGCCAAAAGCATCACACTTGGTGATCTTCTCTGCCTAGCCACATCTGATTGATTGCACAGTGTTGAGCTACCGTCATGTTTATTGCATGATTCCCGATTGACAGAGATCTCCTGTGTGAGTGTGGGGAGGAAAGAAAGAAAACATACCGATGCAGCAAGGGGAAATGATGGCACTGAATGAGATTGAAAACTGTTGAACATTCCCACAGTTAAAGCAATTTTTCCCCATCACAGATAGTATCATCATCTTAAATTAATACCTAATTTCTGCTCAGAAATTGAAACTGGAGAATATTGAGTCCGGACCTACCTCTGAATAAACATGGGTCAGCTTTCAGGCTGCTGGATGTACTCTATGGTTATACCAATTTGCATCTGATTTGCGAGTCAGATAAGGTTCCCAAACACCTACGTAGTTCTCTCCATGAATTTCCTGCCCTTATCTTCTATTTAGTGCTCACTATTCTTATTGAAAGCAATCATCCACGAGAAATGTTATTTTCCATAGTCTAAGGATATGAGCTTGAATGCTATGATATGCTTAAGAAAAACAATGTATCCACCAATCTCATTACGAAATGGGCATTTAGATCAAATAGATAAAGTTTAGAAATTGATGTGCACCTCTATAGAAGATAAGATCATTTATTAAAATTGACCACAGAAGCAATTAATTAAGAAAAAATATTCTCTGGTTCTATTTCTAATAATATGTTCACTGTAAGATACAATGGCATATAGAGCTTATATATTTTTATAGCAGCTTTCTAAATTGCAGCGCCTCAGACTGAGATTCCAAGCCAGTTTGGTGTAGTGGTTAAGAGCGGCAGGATTCTGATCTGGAGAGCCAGGTTTGATTCCCCACTCTTCCACTTGAAGCCAGCTGGGTGACCTTGGGTCAGTCATAGCACTTCCAGACCTCTCTCAGCCCCACCCACCTCACAGGGAGATTGTCAGAAGGATAATAATAACACACTTTGTAAACCAATCTGAGTTCGTGTTTGTCATGTCTGAGCCCCATCCATGCCAATTTTAATGATCCTTTTGTGCTGAACCGGGTTTGATTCCCCACTCCTCCGCTTGAAGCCAGCTGGGTGACCTTGGGTCAGTCAGAGCTCTCTCAGCTCTACCCACATCACAGGGTGAACACACTTCGTAAACCACTCTGAGCAGGCATTAAGTAGTCCTGAAGGTCATTATGTAAATCAAATGTTATTAAGGGGGTTCATACTAATCATTCCTAATAAGAAGAGTGAGCTTTTTAAAGTGGCACCATTGGTGTGTATTTAGTCATCATCTACTTTGTTTTATATTTTGGGAGGTGATTATCACGAACAGGCTGTGATGCCAAACAAGAAAATGGGCTGCTCTCTCCCCAAGGTTTGAATAGAACACTCTGTGTGTGCAGTCCATATACAACAGCTTCCCAGTCATTTATTTCATACATATCTCCCCAGGGCTTTTTTTCAGCTGGAACACAGTGGAATGGAGTTCTGGAACCTCTTGAAAATGGTCACATGGCTGATGGCCTCACCCCCTGATTTCCAGACAGAGGGGAGTTTAGATTGCCCTCCACACCCAGCTGTGCGATTTAAACTTTAAAAAACTCCCCCCTTGTTCTAGCTGACCCAAAGTTATGTCATTGTGTGGTCCAGGGAGCGTGCACACACTTTGTGCGCATGCATGTGGTGCCAGGTGCACCACCTCCTGCCAGGAGTTGTCCCCTGTGCTGGCAACCCACTGAGTTCCACCACCTTTTTCCCCAGAAAAAACCCTGTATCTCCCCTTCCATGTGACCGATGCACAAATGCATATTTGTAAAACATATCCCCTCCCCTCTAAGGGCGGAGCTACAAGTGACGAATGACACTTGAACAGCAAGTGTATTTCTCCCTGTTCAATTGCGCTCCATTCAATCCACTTGCTGTTCAAGTGTCATTCGTCACTTGTAGCTTGGCCCTAAGCTATATTGTTGTAGTGGTGCATATTCTTACTCCATATTCAACAATGCAAGAGAACACATATGTTCATTCATGTGAAGAAACTGAAAACTGTGGCAACATGCATATGAATGAAATTGTGAAATTATTTTTAAAAATTGTCCTGGTGGTGGAAAGTGCTTTCAAATTCCAGCCAGCTTATGGTGACCCCAGAGGGCTTTCAGGACCAGAGATGAACAGAGATTTTTTGCTATTGCCGGCCTCTGCATAGTGACCATGGACTCCTGTGCTTGCAGGACTGCCAACCTCCAAGTGGGGCTTTGAAATTTCCCAGAATTACAAATGCACTCCAGATAACATAGATCAGTTCCCCTGGATAAAATGGCTGCTTTGACGGGTGGACTCTATGGCATCATACTCGACTAAGGTCCCTCCCTTTCTGAAACCCCACCCTTCCCAGGTTCCACACTCAAAATCACCAGGAGTTTCCCAACCTAAAGTTGGTAACCCTACTTGGTGGCATCCTGTCCAAGTAGTAACTAGGGTTGACCCTGCTTAGCCTCCAAGAAGCAACAAAGTTGAACCAGCCTCAAGGTCTGGGGTAGAAATTCTCCTAGTTAAGCTAAAATTAACAGGAAGGGGAATTAAAAACCTGCGGAGATAATAGATCCTTGGTTAAGTTCACCTGTCTGGGTAACTGAGGTGTTAGAGTAGGCCAGCAGGGTGTGCTGGGTCCGATCCATGACTTAGCTGCAGCAGAGGGCTGTTCTTATATGTTTTAAACTTGGTAGAGTAACGGTTTTTAAAAAATTATTACATACCTACTGTTTAAGGGCTCATGTCCCACAACTCCTAGTTGGTCCAGCATACCTACAGGACCACCTCGCTCCCTACGTCCCTCCACGGCAGCTTCGCTGATCTGAACAGGGTCTCTTGCAGGTGCTGGCCTGTACATGGGTGAAATCAACAGCAGCCCATACACAGGATTTCTCTGTGGTGGCCCCTACCCTATGGAATGGCCTGCCTGAGGAGGTCAGGAGAGCCCCCATCCTCCCGGCTTTCCGCAAACAATGCAAAACTGAATTATTCAAAAAGGCCTTTTTTCTAAGTGGTATTGTAGGAAAGGGATCCCAGATGTTTCGCTAATGAGTTAGAAATCATAGATTTCACCATTATGTTGCCTTACAAATTATCTGTTGCTTTCAATATGTACTCCTATATCCTACCTGTGCTTTATGTTGTTCAATGCAAGTCCTAAGATTGATTATGTTCTGTTTCAGCAATTCCTCAACCCCATACTGGATCCTTGCTAATACTATACCTTTGTTAACTTACATTCTTTTACCCCATGACATTGTTTATGGAAATGTTCTTGAAACTATATTCATTTAATAGGGATGTGCGTTTCGGGTTTCAGAAACCTGAAGCAAACCCAAATCAACCCCGATTCGGGTTGGTATGTGATTCCCGAATTGGACCCAGCAGAGCTCATGTGTGAAAATGGCCATGTTCTGCCTCTAGGGCTCCACATAAATCAGAACAGGAATGTCTCTAGAGCCATGATCTCTTAGAAGAGTGATCCATGCTTCTTCACAGTTGCTTTGTTTCAGACTATCTTCCCTTGGCTTGTCCTTGTCGTTCCTGTTTCTCATCAGATCTAACCAAATGCTTGGCAAAATCTGCATATACCTGGATGCCTAGTCAAACAAGCATGAGAACCTCCAAATCTAATAACCTTCCACCTTCAGTGGTCCTTTCTGTTGGTAGATATTTTATGTATCCAACTCCCTTATCTTTCTATCACATTTCTTGATAGAATGAGTAAATAATCCTTTCCTCATTTCCTCTGGATTTGGTTAGAACATAGCATGCATCAGCTTGCTCAAATCAAATCCATCTCTTCCCCCTTAAGAAGAACAAAATCACACAGAAAAGGGTTTATTAGAAATTACAACAGACCTTGTGACTTTCAATATATTGTCTGTACAATTTTGTACACTATCTCCCAAGCACAGAGTAGAATTTTTTGTTAGGTTTTTCTTCCCTGGATTTTTCCCCCTAATGTATCCCTTTTCAAAAAAATCTCACAACTGCCTATATCCAAAAAGAAAACGCCTTAAGAAAAAAAACATGTCTAAACTAGTCTGCATGTCACAATAGTAACAACAACAACAATAACAAAATTTGATTTATATACTGCCCTTCAGGACAACTTAATGCCCACTCAGAGTGGTTTACAAAGTATGTTATTATTATTCCCACAACAAAACACCCTGTGAGGTGTATTCAAAGATGAAAGCCCACCACCTTCTATGTTATTGTATTTCTGTTAGTTCGCTTCATTCTCCTTCATTAGGAATAAACAACATAATTGCACTAGTTGTTTTCAGCACCAATGTGACATTACATGAAAAGCCTATAATTTAAAAAAAAATCTGGATTGCATTTGGGGGAGACAAATATTTTCAACATGAAAATGGAGCTTAAAGTTTTGTCAACTAATTCTCCCTCCTAGGATAGATTTGGGGATGTAGCCAGGGAAGAGCAGGTTTTGGAAAGGGGAAGGGTCTTAGAGGGTTATAATACCATAGAGTCCAGTCTCCAAAGCAGCCTTTTCTTCCAGGGGAACTGATCTCTGTAGCATGGAGATCAGTTGTATTCCAGAGAGTCTCTACCTCCTCCCTCTGAGGGCCAAGCTACACATGACGAATGACACTTGAACGGCAAGTGTATTTCTCCCTGTTCACTTGCCCTCCACTCAATCCACTTGCCGTTCAAGTGTCATTCGTCATGTGTAGCTTGGCCCTGAGTTCCAGCAAATAAGATCCCCTGAGCCAGCTATCAAGATGGGTATGTGTAACAGTCAGTTAACAGCTGAGAAACTATGGAGCAATTTTATTTTTATTAATTTATTTGTTAGGCTTCTAGCTCACTCTCCCTGCAAGCAGGCTCAAGACAGGTCATAGCAATAAAACATAATTTATAATAAAATCCCAGCATTTTCCATAAAAATACTACCCCAGATAGTGACACTATAACCCACCCCTGCCTGTAAAGGAGGAAGGAAAGAGGCTGTTCAGTTTACATTGCAACTTATGACAAGAGGGCGGCTGGGATGCTCTCCAGATGACTGCTGGAACCAGCCACAGCAATATGCCTGGAGGAACATCTCAGTCTTGCAGGCCCACTGAAAACATAGAAGATCTTGGCGGGCCTGCATATCCACCAATAGAGAGTTCCACCAGGACAGAGCCAGAACCAAAAAGGCCCTGGCTCTGGTTAAGGCCAGTCTAGTGGTGTGCAATTCGGGTTTTCAATTCAGGAAAACTACCCAAATTGGATTTGATTTGTAAAGATTTGGGATTTCCACATCTGGGCCAGCATGCTGGCCCCGATTCGGAAATGCCGAATCAAAGCTTCCAAAGCAGGAAAACCATTTTTTTTCTTGCACACCCCTAGCTGTGTTGGTCTGTAGTAGAAGAGCAAGTTTTGGGTCCAGTAGCACCTTAAAGACCACCTGTATTTCCAGGGAATGAGCTTTTTGTCAAAGCTCCCTTCATCAAATCTGACAAAAGGAGACTTAGGTCTCGAAAGCTCATTGTCTGGAAATCTAGTTGGTCTTTAAGGTGCTACTGGACCCAGATCTTGTTCTATACAAAATGGGTTCAGAATGCTGCTGCATGCATCCTTACCAGTGCCCCGTATAGGGCGCATATGACTCCATCTTGCAGCAGCTGCACTTCCTCCCCCTGGAGTTCTGGATAAGATTCAAAGTTTTGGTTTTGACCTTCAAAGCCCTTAGCAGACAGGGACCAGCATATCTCCAGGACCGCCTCTCACCACATGTACCCCAGAGAGCACCGAGATCTGCTGATAAACTGGTGACTGCTGTTATAGGGAGGCAGATGATTACGTTGCCTCCCTGGCAGGAGACCAGTAGGGAGGCTCCTAAAGGATCAAAGACTGGCCTCAACCGTATGCCTGGCGGAACATGTCCATCTTACAGACCCGCCAAAAGGATATAAGATCCTGGTGGGCCTGGGTGTCGTCCGACAGAGAGTTCCACCAGGTTGGGGCCAGGACTGAAAAGGCCCTGGCCCTGGTTGAGGCCAGCCGGGCCTTCCGGGGGCCAGGGACCACAGTAAGTTCTTATTTTCTGATCTTAATGCTCTCTGGGGGTACATACGGGGAGAAACATATTATTTGGGGTTTTTAAAAACCCTCCTCATGTCATTTTTTAAGATTTCAGATTTTTCTGCAAACCAAAGTCTTTTTTCAAGTTTGTAAAAAGATCTGTCTGGTGTGTCCATGGTTCTAGTCTCTGGATTTCAATATCCACAGATTTAACAATATTGAGAATTAGATATATAAATGATCGGGGGACCTGAAAGGACTTGCTGGAGGGAGGGATTTCATTTTCTCCTTCCCTACTTTCCTTTCCCCCTTCCTTAAGAGCCCCTATAGCTTCTCCCCTTTTCCTACTTCCTTCTCCACCCACCAGCCAACTTACCTTCGTCTGCCTCTTCCCTTCAGCTTTCTGCCTTTTCTATCTCAGGCCACCTCTACCTGGGAAAATTATGGTCCAGTTACACCGTGCCAGCAACCAGACCAGGCCCAGTTGCATGACAGTGAATCCACAAGAACTTGCGGGGGTTGCCTTACTTTCCCCTGTATTACCTTCCCCTGCTGCACCCGAACATGAACAACTACATAGATTTTTCAGTGTGTGCATGTTTTTCATAGAGCCTAAGAATTCCACCCCTGACCTAGATAGCCCAAGTGAGCCTTATCTCTTCAGATCTTAGAAGCTAAGCAGGGTCAGCCTTGGTTAGTTATCGGATGGGAGACCTCCAGAGAAGACCAGGGTTGCAGAGGCAGGCAATGGCAAATCACCTCTGTTAGTCTCTTGCCATGAACTCCACCAGGGGTCACCATAAGTCAGCTATGACTTGAAGGCATGCTCCACCACCAAGGATCCCAAATTTGTTCAACTTTTCCAGAAAAAACATAACAACCCGAAGCAGTGATTTTTGTGTTTATTTTTTGCTCAGAAATCCTGAAATGCACACCCTAATGATTATCATTCAATATATTTGGTTGGCATTAGTGCTATGTCTCACCTTTGAAAGGCTGCCTTCTTCCACAAACATTAGATGCCCCCCTGTGGATCCACACCCTGTTATTTTAAATCCCCACAAACTCATTTGGATTTCCTAATTCCCTTGTGGACCCAACATTTCAGAGAAGCATAGACTCGCTGCTCCCATTGTTCATCATGAAATAGTTTGCATAAAAGCACTTTGTTAGCCCTAGAGACAGGTTTATTGACTTCAGCTAAACTGGAGACCATTAAAACCCTAAAACATTAATCCTTTTGATTCACTGTTGACTTTGGAAGGTAACATAAATAGATACCTGAACAGAAAAGATGATACAGTTTGTGGACTCCATGAGCCCAACAAGGCCCATTGAAAATCATTAAAGCTCCGGCTTTAAAAAAAAACTCGGTGAGAATTCACTTTTATTTACTCACTCTGCGGTCCACAGGCAGTAGAGTTGCCAAAACATCCTAAGATTAATGTGTTGGTTGAGTCCCTCTTAAGAAAGGTAAATGAGATCATGCAATATTTAGACATAATATACACATGCTGTCAGTTTTGTAGTTTCGATGCGATGCTTTTTAATACCAGCCATGCAATATTTTATAAATGGGAATGGTGAGCAAGCAGAGGGTTTCCTGGCAGAGAGACGGTGCTTTGCACAATGATTTTTGTCATGGTTGAAGCTGAGTCAAAATTTGTCCTAGCAAGCAGCATCTCCCTAGCAAGCAGTCAACTTACCAAGGTTTCATTTATACCAGGGTTCTTCAGCACTCAATTTGGCATGTGGGATCACAGGCCATGGGTCTGCAGTACAGCACATGATCTGCATCCACGTGTGGCAGTCGAGAGTGGTTTCAAATCATAGCTGACTTATGGTGACTCCTGGTAGGGTGTTCATGGCAAGAGACTCACATTATCTGCCTCTGTAGCCTTGGTCTTCCTTGGAGGTCTCTCATCCAATTACTAACCAAGGCAACCCCTGCTTAGCTTCTGAGATCTGACAAGGTCAGGCCCACCTGAGCTATCCAGGTTAGGACTTGCATCCATGTATTGAAGAGCACAGAGCTGAACCTCACAACTTTCCAAGCTGATATGTTCGCCAGCCGAACCTGTTTGCTGAAAAGTTCACAGTTAAAAGATCTCAGGTTGCCCATGTTGGGAAGGTCCTTTCTCAGGCTGACACCCTGGAGATCCACTGCCAGTCCAAGCTGACCATTAGATAGACCATGGTCCAACTCAGAAGTAATCATTTGGATATGTTTGTGTGGTTTCAATGTCAGAGCTCAGCAGGGGAACCTAAGAAGACTAGATGAAAAAAATGCTTCTGAGCATTACCGGTTGTTGGTTGTTGTGGGTTTTCCGGGCTGTATAGCCGTGGTCTTGGCATTGTAGTTCCTGACGTTTCGCCAGCAGCTGTGGCTGGCATCTTCAGAGGTGTAGCACCAAAAGACAGAGATCTCTCAGTGTCACAGTGTGGAAAAGATGTTGGCAGGTCATTTATATCTACTCAGGAGGGGTGGGGTTGAGCTAAGTCATCCTGTAAGAGTTTCCCAGGGTGTGGCATGCTAATGGCGGGAGGCTTCACTGTATCCTGAGGAGGTTCTTTTGCATATGGATTGGTGCTTGATGTGCTAATCTTCTCTGCAGGGCTATTGTCGGGTATAGAGTATTTTGTTAGCCTGGTGTTTTTCAGAACTGGAAACCATGCTCTGTTCATTCTTAAGGTTTCTTCTTTCCTGTTGAAGTTTTGCTTATGCTTGTGAATTTCAATGGCTTCCCTGTGCAGTCTGACAAAGTAGTTGGAAGTGTTGTCCAGTATTTCGGTGTCCTGGAATAAGATACTGTGCCCTGTTTGAGTTAGGCTATGTACCGGTTGTCTTTCCTTCACCACCGATAAACTGCAGGTCCCAATCAGATGATGGAGCTGATCTACAACATAGCCAGGTAAAGGTTGTGGTGTCCTAGTTAGGGTTGGCTCCCCTTGAAGTTAATTGGTTCAATGCTCAATTGACCCAAATGGTTGCTTGGGGTGCCACATTGGAAGGAAGTGGTCTTATACTAGTCAGTGCCTCCCAGACCCATGCTGCTTGATTTCTAGACAGGCTGCAGAGGAGTTACAGCTGGAGCTGGAGAAGACAGCCCAGGAGGTTCCACTCAATTCATGTGGCACATTGGCTGCCCACCTTAGAGGTGGCATGGGAGGTCTGCAGACCACTCCCAAGGCTTGGAATTTATGAGGGTATTTGTTATTTAGATTCGTATCTACTTCTTTTGTGTTCTCATTTAAGATTTGATTGACATTAGGAGTGGTGGTGAAGAATGCCCTCAAGTCATAGCTGACTGATGGCAACCCTGGTGGGGTTTTCATAGCAAGAGACTAACAGAGGTGGTTTGCCACTGCCTATCAATGCAACCCTGGTCTTCTCTGAAGGTCTCCCATCCAATTACTAACCGAGGCCAACCCTGCTTAGCTTCTGAGATCTGACAAGATCAGGCTCACCTGGGCTATCCAGGTCAGGGCATTCATGAGGGTATAATAGGAGGAGGTGCATTACTCTTACCCCATTTGTTCCAGTGCTGGACTCTAAGACAAGCTGCTCGGGATGATAGAATGTGTTGACTCGGCCCTACTGGAAAGGAAAGGCCACTGCTTGAGAGTGCCATTAAATCAAGCTTGACCCTCTTCTGTGGGATGTAGCACTTCAAATCAACATTGAGTGGTTCACCAGCTTAGCCCCTTCTGGAGAAAAGCAGATCTAGTTCTGATTAACTATGCTGTTATCTTATTCAAGTTACATTGCTACATCTTCATAGCAAAGACGTTCGGCTGGCAAACATACCAGACTGGTGAATGTACCAAGGTAGACAAAACAACAGAAGATCACTGTGTAGTAAATAGCAATGTACAACCCAAGAACCTACAACGATTGGATCTAAAAGACCCACAAAATAGAAGCACACTGAGCTGGAATTCAGCTTGCGCTCTGTTGAGCGGTTGATGGCTGTGATTCCTTTCCTGCGTGTCCACTTTCTCCACTGGGGGTTCTCCGGAGTAGAGGTCGGCTTCTTGCTTACCCGTGGCTTTGGGTTCCCTTGAAGGCATCCTACAAAGAAGGGAGCTGTGGCTCCATTTTCTATTTCTAATCATATGGACTTTGGAGAATCTAGACTACTGCCAGGGATTCTTTGATGCTCTAACCTTTTGATCAAGGACAGGTTTCTTACTATTCTGGATATTACTCTTCGTAATCTTACTGTATGAACATTTGCTGGCTAGATAAATTGCTATATTTTTGCTTAATTATTAAAGCGTGTTTTCTTCCAGCTCAGTGTGCTTCTATCTGGTGAACATCCCAGGCTGGACAGCTGTGACTGTTCATGAGTTGAGCTTTGAATTGCTGTAGTTAGGGACTTTGCAGCAAACAGGTTCAGTTGGTGAGCATAACCGGTTGGCAAATATACCAGGTTGGCCAGCTGTGCTCATTCATCATGAGCTGAGCTGCAGATCTGTGCTCCTTTCAATCGTCCACCAGGAGCAGTTACTGGAAAGTTTTGCAGGTGTGTGAAACCTGTAGTGTTTCAGTTTTTTCTCCCTTGCGAGCCCCCTTTGCATCTTATGCACACTAAGCCCTCTTATGGATTAAAAATTCTTTTATTCCTTAGCACCCAACCTGGGAAAGGGAATCACAGGCCATTAAAAAGTGGCTAAACATCAGCAAGCAACAAGTAGAAATAAATGGACAGTTCTCTCAATGGAGGGAAGTAAGCAGCGAGGTCCCATAAGGTTCAGTGTTGTGGCAGGTGCTACTTGATTTGTTCATAAAAGAGGGAATTAGGGATGCGAAATGTAGTGGTTACATTTGGAGGTGACACCATTCAGGATGGTGAAAACCAAAGCTGACTGTGAAGAACTCAAGGAGGGTCTCCTCAAATTGGGTGAGTGGGCAACAACGTGGCAAATGAAGTTCAAGGTGAGTGATGCACATTGGTATAAAAAAATCCCACCATCAAGTATATGCTAATGGGGTCTGAACTTGCTGAGACTGAAGAAAAGAGAACTTGACCCTTTTCACACTTCATACCTGCTTCTGGAACATTGTGAAACGTAGTGCAAAAAATGCAGAAGAGTGTCTTCTCGTGGGAGTTTTGCGCGACGTCGTGCAAAACTCCCGTGAGAAGATGCTATCTTCCACGTTTTTTGTGCTACGTTTCACGATGTTCTGGAAGCAGGTATGTAGTGTGAAAATGGCCATTAGGGTCAGAGTGGATAGCTCAATGCAAGGGTCATTCCAGTGTGCAGCAGCAATGAAAAAGGCAAACGCCATGCTGAAGATGATTAGGAAAGGGACTGAAAATAAAACAGCCAATATTACCTGTAGAGCACCTGTAGAGACCTATGGTGTGACCTCATTGTAATACTGCATGCAGGTCTGGTTAGTGGATCTCAAAAAGGACATCGTAGAGCAGGAAAAAGGACAGAAGCATGAAGATAATTAAGGGGTATGGGTATTTTTTCTATGAAGAATCAGGGACTTTTCGGTTTAGAAAAGAGAGGACTAAAGGGGGGGACATGATAAAGGGTTATAAAAGTATGTGCAGGGCAGAGAAGTAGACAAAGGGAGTTTTTTCTCCCTCTCTTCAAATACTGGAACTCAAGGGCAACCAATGAAGCTGAGCCAGTTTGATGTAGGGATTAAGAGCAGCAGGACACTAATCTGGAGAGCCAGGTTTGATTCCCCATTCCTCTGCTCGAAGCCAGCTGGGTGACCTTGGGTCACTCACAGCTCTCTCAGAGCTCTCTCAGCCCCACCCACTTCACAGGGTGATTGCTGTTATGGGGATAATAATAACATACTTTGTAAACCGCTCTAAGTGGGTGTTAAGTCATCCTGAAGGCTGGTATATATTTTGAGTGTTGTTATTTTTATTGTTATCATTGCCATTGTAGTTATCATTATCGTTATCCTTATTGTTAGCAGTAGATTCAGGGCAGACAACCGGAAGTTCTTCTTTACTCGAAGAAAGATTAAAATGTTGAATGTGCTGCCAGAGGATGCAGTAATTGCCACAGGCGTAGATAGCTTGAGAAGGGTATTAGACAGAGAACAAAATATAGTGCACAAGGTCTTTAGGGACTGAAGCTCCACAAATACAGAAACAGTCATCAATTGGCATTTGTGTGTAACGACCATCTATCCCAGGTCTATCAGTGGCTAAAAGCCATGGGGACTAAAGGGAACCTCCATATTAGGAGGCAGTAAATCTCAAAATACCAGTGACAGGAGGCAGCATCCAGGGAAAACTCTATATCCTGTTGCCGGCTCTCCAGAATAACTGGTTGACCACTGTGTGAGACAGGATTATATGGACCACAGGTCTGATCCAGCATAGCTCCTCTTATGTTCTTATCTTTCAGTAGATTAAGTCAATTCTCACCCAGGGTTGAGGATGATAAGCCAAGTAATGAAATGTCATGGTGGGGTACTATGATTACCATACATATGTGTGTGCTTTCAAGTCGTAACTTGACTTCATCAAGGGGCTTTCAAGGCACACGAGAAGCAGCGGTGGTTTGCCATCGCCTCCCTCTGCAGAGTTTTCCATGGTGATTTCCCAGCCAAGTTCCCACCCTGCTTAGCTTCTGAGATCTGTGGAGATTGGGCTGTAACGTGCTACCTTCCCTCCCATGACTCCCATAAACCTGTACAAAAATGCACATGAAACAACCTATACTGTTCTTTGAAGACAGGGAAAGCACCCTGCTTATGAAAAAGCTTGACCGCTGTGGAAAATTTAGCTCCCTGTTTGTGACTGTGATGAGTAGGACGTAAGCCAAACTGGTGGATGTTTGGGCGTTCTCAGCTAAAAGGAATGTGATGTGCCGGGTGCACACCAAGAAAATTTCCATTTCAGATTCAGTTCCAAGGGGTTCCAGAGCAATCCCATTCCATTGCCAGCTAGTGATTTATTTATTTAATCACATTTCTAGACCGCCCTCCCTGTCAGACGGGCTCCTATCAGCTCTGTCTTTTTCTGAAATTCACTATTTTATATATATATATATATATATATATATATATATATATATTAGATTGATTCCTCTTATCCTCTCTCTTTTTTTCTCTAGTAAGAACAGGCTTTCTCTTCTTTTCACTTCTTTTCCAAGAGAAATCAGGGCACCTTTTCTTAGCTTCAGCCCTTGATGTTGTTTTATGCATCCCAGGGTGGTGCTCTAGCAGGAAGTCAGGAAGACTTGGGAAGGCATTATCTGCCTCTGAGCATTTACAGAGTGAAGTTTTAAAATTCTGCAGAACCTCTCTTCCTGCCCATTCTCTCTTCAGATTTCTCTTTGATCAAAAAGGGATTAGAAACAGTCTACAAATTCCTAAAAAGAGGGAAAGAAAAGGATCGTTGGATTTCAGGGAGAAACTGGGTGAAAACGAATTAAGAGAATTTCTCTTAACAACCCTAATTCACACTGTTCATTCATTCCTGTGAAGGTCTAAATGTTGACTGGGTTGTCACATTAAAACCAAGGGCAGGAGCAGCCATGTCCACCCTACGCATGGGAACAAAGTGGATACATGGAAAAAGTTCAGAGGTGGTATCATGACATGTTCTAAAATCCATGTGATATGTTCTGATCTGTATTTCTGCCCTGAGATCCTTAAACTGGGATGGCAGACTTCAATGGACAGAGACTTTTTCTTTAATGCTACAAGCACACCTCCAGTTTCTAGCATTTAGCAACAAAATGAGATTTCTAACTTCCCCCAGATCTATAGGAGTTTGAGTTAATTAGGAGTCAATGAGCCACAAAAATCATTAGCATCCTAATGCCTGATCTTTCATGTGGTTAGTCTTTAGAAGCATCTCTAAAGGGATTGTGCTTGTGCTGGGTTTGTGCATTATCATTTGTCTGTCACCGTTTGGAACTCACATATCCCACGGTAATGTCTCTGGCTTCCCATTAGATTCTTGGTAATCTGTGCTTTCTCGTCATTAAAGTAAATCAATTTGTAAACCTCGATTTACCAAAAATGTTGCAAACAAGATATTAGGGCGATGTTGGACTGCTTCGCCCAAGAACAGCTGCCATCACTTGATGACGAGGTGAATCAAGTGAGGATTCTTATGTGTGAACGGGCCATTACTGATACAACACCACAGAGAGAACTTTGTGTTCCTACACATCACCAGAAATTAGTGTCGCCAACCTCTAGATGGACAATAACCAAAAAAGAAAACCCTCTGTAACCTATTCACTAATCCAGTCTAAGATCCAAGATTATATTAGATACAATAAGTCAAAATTACAATATACAATCCAAAGAATTTGGAGCAAACAACACCAATATATAACAATTATTTCATTTATAGAATAATCGTACGAACCACAATGATCTCCACTAATGTACAAACAAAAAGTAATGTACAAGTAAAGAATCGCTGAGCTAGAACTCAATTCCATACATATTAAAATTCACAATATTGCCAGAATATAAAGTCCAGGTAAGTCCAGTAAAATGTCTAGTGCAATCAGTATCTTCTTGGACTCTTTTTTTCTCTTCCTTGTTTCTTGTATCTAATATAATCTTGGATCTTAGACTGGAGTATAGGTTATGGAGGTTTTTCCTTTTTGGTTATTGACTTCTTGCCGTCTCTCTCTTTTTTGTTGTAACCCCTAGGTAGAGCCTAGAGATCTCCCAGAGTTGCAACTGATCTCCAGACTACAGAGAAAAGGTTTCCTGGAGGAAATGGCAGCTTCATAGAGCATACTCTATTTTATTTTATTTATTTTATTTATTCAATTTATATACCGCCCATCCCCAGGGGCTCTGGGTGGTGAACAGTTAAAATCGATAAAAACAAAAACTAAAATCAATATACAAATAATAAAACAAATTAACAAGGTGCAGTGGTGGGGAGAACCTTCCCCACCCCAAAGGTGGGAGGCCGACATGGCACCGCCCCCTTCAATCATCAAATGCCTGGTGGAACAGCTCTGTCTTACAGGCCCGGCGGAATGATAATATGTCCCGCTGGGCCCGGGTTTCCATTGACAGAGCGTTCCACCAGGCTGGGGCCAGGACTGAAAAGGCCCTGGCCCTGGTTGAAGCGAGGCGGGCTTCCTTAGGGCCGGGGACCACAAGTAAATATTTATTCGCTGATCGGAGCGATCTCCGGGGAACGTACAGGGAGAGGCGGTCCCGAAGATATGCCGGTCCCAACCCACTCAGGGCTTTAAAGGTAAGAACCAACACTTTGAACCTGATTCGGAATTCAACCGGAAGCCAGTGCAGCTGGCGCAGGACAGGTGTGATGTGTGACTGGTAAGGTATGATATACCATAGAATCTAAGAGAAACTGAAGTCCCTCCCCAGGCTCCACCCCCAAACCTCCCAAACCAGAGTAAGCAGCCCTTCCAGAACGTCAGCTGAATCAGTTTCTCACTCTCCGCTTTCCATTCATCACACAGTACATGTGAATAAAGAAATCAAGCAATGCACAAGAAGGTGTGAATGGGACGATAGGAAGGCAGAAGGAACAACAAAGCATTGTACACTTTAAAATATCTCCGTGTCTAAGAGTCAGATGAGACATGTCTGGAGACCTGTGAATAGATCTCCTCTGGTCTTTTAAGAGCAAAATGCAGCAATACCTATGAACGTATGTGCCGTCAAGGCACTACTGAGTTATGGTGACCCCAGCAAGGGGCTTTGAAGACTCGTGAGAAACAAAGACGGCTTGCCATTTTCTTCCTCTGCAGGGACTTCCTTGGTGGTCCCATCCAAGAAACAAACCTGCTTAGCTTCCTAGATCTTCCCTAGATCTGCTGTCTTCCCTTCCAGTTGTACAAATGGGGGACCCGAAACTGTATTGAGAGCACTTTCCAAATTCTGGAGCTTCTATTGACCTACAAGGATACAGGGGATGTATGTTTCCCCCTTCTCCCATATCAACCTAGCTATGGGTTCAGTTCTTTGCCTCCATTGTCAGAGGAGTTGCAACATCTTAAGGTTTATATTGTAATATGATTATGATGTTTGAATGGGATCTGATGCTGCCTTTGGGTTGTTCGTTGGCATTTTAGGCTGCTCTTATTATATTCCTGGTGCTTTCAGACAGCTTCTTAGAGAGATCGATTATTTCATTTGTGTGTTGGGTTTGATGACTCTTTTAATAACCATACTTTAATTGTTATTTTGGGTTGGACTCTCTAGCGCATACTTTTGGTGGTCAAAAAGCGGACCCCTCTTAGTTTTGTCACCAACAGAAAAGCTGCTTGGAACTTACAGTTTCCCCTAAATATTTAGGGTGAAAATGAAATCCTGTCCTCAAGTTGACATAGCAACTCTTGGTGGGGTTTTCATGGCAAGAGACTAACAGAGGTGGTTTGCCATTGCCTGCCTCTGCAGCCCTGGTCTTCATTGGAGGTCTCCCATCCAATTACTAACCAAGGCTGACCCTGCTTAGCTTCTAATCTCTGGTGAGATCAAGCTCTCTCAGGTTATTCAGGGCCGATTCCAGATGACTAACCTTGAGGCGCTTCATGCCGTCCTCTTCCGGATCGCGACGGGGAAAATGCGAAACATCACGTTTCCTCGCGCGAGTTTTGCGCGATGACGCGCAAAACTCGCGCGAGGAAACGCGATGTTTCGCATTTTCCCCATCGCGATCCGGAAGAGGACGGCATGAAGCGCCTCAAGGTTAGTCATCTGGAATCGGCCCAGGTCAGGGCAAATACCTAAGGGTACAGACCAATCAAATAAAACACTGTAATTTCTCAAAAGGAGAGACGTAAGCACATGTTTCACTCCTGCCCCCCAAATCAACAAGAATTGAAAGTGCTTAATAGTATCAATTGTCCTTTGACATGTTCAGTTGTTCAGGTCAAGGTCTAGCCTATAATTAGGGTCATTTTGTGATTCAATGTGATAAGGAGAAAAAGAAAGTCTAAGACAAAAATGTGTAGCCTCAGCATTACAGATTTATTTTGGGGTGGTGGTGGAAATGTTAGAGAATCACTTTCCTACTGTGATTGTAGAGTAAATGCCACAAAATACATATTCTGCTTGAGCTAATTAGATTCCTGCTTGAAATACATTTTTTAAAACAAATCAAACAAAAATACACAATGTATATCCAGATTAAAATGGTGTAAATAGAAGTTAATGAGCACTATTGCCCGAGTTATTAGAACTTTCTGCATGGAAACATTTAATCCAATTTGCCCATATTTTGCATTGCCGGCAGTGCCGGCACATGCAGTTCAATAGTTCAGATTTTCCAGTTTTCTAATTGCTTTCAGCAGACCTTAAAAAAGCGTTTATGTTTCAGGATATAAACTAAATGGAATAAATTACCTGCAATCACATCAAATGCAAACAGAAAAGTGATTATTGTATGCTAGGCATAGGGTGTTTCTTCCCCTTTGAGGAGCATGCAGAAGAATTAAAAAGCGTCGTTAATGAAGAAGTGAAACAAGCCTCTGTGATCTAAGCATTAGCAAACCATAGGCATATTCAGTTTAATTTAATTGGTATATTTAAGGGGGGAATGCCCCCCCCATCGAACTGACATTTCTATTCATTTATCTTGACAGCAACTAATTCGCTGAACAGTGGCAGACTAAATAATTCATAAATAATAAAGTGTGTTCATAATTTTGTTTTATATGTAATGCAGAATATTTATACACCTGCACAGAACAGCAGAGAGATGCTTCCATCTTGAGGCATATGAAAACTATTCGGTTCCTGATTTTGAACGTTCTCAACCAAGTCGTTAGCTCCGAGTCACGTATGGATATTGACTCAGAATTCCCAAAAGTGATTATACCGGACGCTGAGCAAAACTGATGAAGGCTGTTTTCTATTTCTTATTGAGGCCCCCTTCTCATACATCCAGCAGCCATGTGGTAGCAGTCTCCAGCTTTCTTTAATGCATGATCCTATGCCATTACAATAACTATATAAGCACAATAGCACCTTAAAGGTCAACGAGATTTCCAAGGTATGAGCTTTCAAGAATCAAAGCTCCCTTCTTCGGATACATTCAGAAGTGGAAGTACATAGGGTTTCATCCAGCCAGAAGGTGAGAGACCTGCTGTAGCACAGTGTTTAAGTGGTTCGGTTGCAAATCAGCACTGTACTGGTTTGAATCCCACTATTGCCATGAGCTCAGCAGGTGGCCTTGATTAAACCACTCCTCTCAGCACCAGCTCCCCAGCTGTATGGTGGGGATAATAACACTAACTTATTCACCGCTGTGGGTGAGGCACTAATCTGTCTAGAAGAGCAGTATATATTTATTTTTATTTATTTTATTTATACCCCACCCTCCCCACAAATGGGTTCAGGGTGGCTAACAACATTCATAAAATACAGTGAATTAATCATAAAACTATAAAATCAATAATAATCTTAAGACAATCATTAAAATAGTCCAGGCACAGGCTATTTAAATAAATAGTTAGGAGTCTGTATATGGGCATATATATCGGCATAGCCCATGGCTGAGGGCAGTCCCAGAAAAAGTGGTGGTCTTAGGTGGAAGAAGGGGGACACTCACTGGCACTCAGCCAAAGGCCCAGCGGAACATCTCCATTTTACAGGCCCTGCAGAACTGTAACAGGGCCCACTGGGCCCAGATCTCCATTGCGAGAGCATTCCTCCAGGCCGGGGTCAGGGCAGAAAAAGCTTTGGCCCTGGTTGAGGCCAGAGGGATGTCCTTCAAGTTGGGGACCACCAGGAGTTGCTTGTATGCAGAGTGCACAGCCTTGCAGGGGACGTAATGGAAGAGGCGGTCCCACAAGTATAGAGGTCCCAGTCCATGAAGGGCATTAAACACGAGGGTTAACACCTTGAACTGGATCCAGAACTCCACTGGGAGACAGTGCAGCTGGCACAGCGCAGGATGATTGGTATTCCAGTAAGGACACATGCTACTGCGTTCTGTACCAGCTGTAACTTCTGGGACAGGCCCAAGGACAGCCCAGCATACAGTGAGTTGCAGTAGTCTAGCCTGGAGGTGACCGTTGCATGGATTACTGTAGCCAGGTCCCAGGGTGAAAGATAGGGCACCAGTTGCCTGGGCTGACAAAGATGAAAAAAGGCAGACCTGGCGCCGGCTGTGACCTGGGCCTCCATTGAAAGTGTGGCATCCAAGGTCACACCCAGGCTCCTCACTGTTGGCGAAGGTTTCAGTTGTACCCCATCAAAGGTTGGGAGCCGGATCCCCAGCTGGATCGCCCCACTACCCAGAACCTCCATCTTCAAGAGATTCAATTTCCAACGAATCTGATATAACACAGCCTCAAGACCCTTGACCAAGTAATCCGGAGCAAGATCAGACTGGCTGTCCATCAGCAGATAGAACTGGGTGTCATCCGCATGCTGGCGACAATCCAGCCCAAAGCTGCAAGCTAACTGGGGGGGGGGGCACATAAAGATGTCAAATAGCATCAGGAAAAGAATCGCCCCCTGAGGGACGCTGCATACCAAAGAATATAAACACAGTTATTATTATTATTTGAGGTACAGGTGTTGAGTAAGATAACACTGTGGTGGTGGTGGAAAATACCATCAAGCCATAGCTGACTTATGGTGACCCCTGGTGGGGTTTTCATGGCAAGAGACTAACATAAATTGTTTGCCATTGCCTGCCTCTGCAACCTTTGTCTTTCTTGGAGGTCTCCCATCCAATTATTAATCAAAGCTGACCCTACTTAGCTTCCAAGATCTGACATGATCTGGGTCAAGCAATAATAACACTATAGTTGTTATAGCTTACACTCTTACTTTAAATGCCCCTCCCACCTTCCAGCTGGAAGCAACTAAGCCTGAATCTTACTCTTCTACTAAAACATAGTTTCAGATAGGTAGTTGAATTGGTTTGATTTGAGTCCAGTAGTACCTTTAAAACATGAGCTCCGTGTTGCAGAGTGGTAAGTGGCAGTACTGCAGCCCAAGCTCTGCTCACAACCTGAGTTCGATCCTGGCGGAGGCCATTTTCAGGTAGCCAGCTCAAGGTTGACTCAGCCTTCCATCCTTCCGAGGTTGGTAAAATGAGTCCCCAGTTTCCTGGGGGTAAAGTGTAGATGACTGGGGAAGGCAATGGCAAACCACCTTGTAACAAAAAGTCTGCCAAGAAAACATTGTGATGAGATGTCCCCCCACCATGGCTCAATAATGACTCGGTGCTTGCACAGGGGACTACCTTTACCTTTTTAGTACTTTAAAGACCAACAAGATTTCCAGGACATAAGAGTCAGAGCTCCTTTGTATCTGATGAAGAGAGCTTTGATTTGTGAAAGCTCAAACCCTGGAAATTTAATTGGTCTTTAAAGTGCTACTGGACCCAAATCTTGCTTTTTGAGAGCAGATCAACATGGCTGCCCACCTGAAACTATGTGAGCACAGCCAATGTTTGTGGTCCTTTACCACGTGATTGGCAACCTCTACAAGGAAGTTGCTGCTATGAGACTGTGAGCATGTGTAGAGTTTCTAGAAGTCCATGGAAGTCAAAATGTGGTACAATTGTTCCCTTCAGTTGTAGGATGATACTGAAACCTGGCTATCCAATTGGGAGCGTGAGCACAGTGAAAAGCTACTGGATGGTAAACAGTTGTCAGTAGAGGAAGTGTGCATCATGGTTGGTGTATATGGACTAAACCACCAATGAGAAGCTACCACGGGAACAAGCCAGGTCAAAAGAGGGATATCCCCCCATGATACTCAATAAATCTCAATCTCATCTATAAGAATATAAATTATTTCAATTGGTGCAAAAAGTGCAAATGTGCTGAAGTACTCTTCATACAATCAATGTACTTCCTAAACACATAATAATACATGTAATAAATAGATAATAAATAAATTACATGCGTTATGACAGTCAAGATACAGTGTCAGCACATTTCATAATATGCCAGCCACAGTCACAGCTGGGCCATTTCCACACGGCTTACCTTCCCTTGGAACGACCCAGAACATTGCACAAAAAATGCAGAAGATGGCGTTTTCTTGCACGAGATTTGCGCGACGTCCGAGGGAAAGTAAGCCGTGTGGAAATGGCCCTGGTTAAAGAAACGAAAGGTATACAAAATAACTATTGTTTCTTCTCTCCTACTGCAGGATAAGAATATTTTCCGAGCTACTATGTCTTCCCGGAAATGAGGTAAGTCATCAGTCTTTGGTTGTTCTACAATTAACAGTTGATGTTTCTTATGTTTTTCAGGTTGCCTCAGATCCAGGAGACTCTACAGTATATCACCCTGCCCCTGCAACCTGAAAAACATAAGAAACATCAACTGTTAATTGTAGAACAACCAAAGACTGATGACTTACCTCATTTCTGGGAAGACACAGGCTGTTTTCACAGCTTACTGGCCACGCAAAATCGCCCCAAACTCCCAGAATGACGACAACTTCTTGGTGCAATTTCCCACCATGACTCCGATTTGTGGCACGAATTGTGCCACAAACCGGAGTCATGAAGAGAAACGGCGCCGGGAAGACACCGTCGTTCTGGGAGTTTTGTGCGATTTTGTGCGGCCAGTAAGACGTGTGAAAATGGCCACAGTAGCTCTGAGAATATTCTTATCCTGCAGTAGGACAGAAGAAACAATAGTTATTTTGTATACCTTTCTTTTACCATTTCTTTAATTCATATGTCAATTTGGCTGTGACTGTTGCTGGCATGTTATGAAATGTGTTGACACTCTGTATCTTAGCCGTCATAACTCATGTAATTTCTTCATTATCTATTTATTACATGTATTATTATGTGTTTGGGAAGTACATTGCTTGTATGAGGAGCACTTTAGCACATTTGCACTTTTTGCACTTATTGAAATAATTTATATCCTTATACTTGAGATTGAGATTTATTGAGTGTCATGGGGGGAAATCCCTCTTTTGACCTGGTGTATATGGACTGCCAATGGCTGCTTTCCCTTCATAATCTTTTAGCCAATCTCTGATCCACAAAACAGCGCTGGCTTTTGTACCATTCCTTATTACTACTTGCCTGGCTTTCCCACAGCTTCATTTATCTCTCTGTACTTCGGTGGGTCAGTTACGCACATAAAAGAAAAGAAAACAGCCAGCATCAGGTATCTGAAGGAACCAGATGTTTCTCCGAACACTATTATTAGCTCCACTGTTGCTACAACTGGATTAATGTTAAGTGTAAAAAAATGCTACTTATAACTTGCAGTGCTGTATCAGTGTCATAAAAGCCCAAAGCTAAGCCTCCCAAGGGAGAGGCCTCAAGAGGAGGCTAGAAAAAGAATATAATCCTAACTAAGCTCACTGTGTTGCACAGCTAGACTCCAGAACAGCAACAGCTCTTTCAAGTAATAGCACCGTCAAAGGTCTTTGCGCTTAGCAAACAAAAAGAGAAAGAAGTTGGAGGATATGTGGAAAGTCACTTTAGAACTTGAGTGGTCAAAGAGAGGCAAAAGATACAGGGAG
The DNA here is from genome assembly GCF_028583425.1 of Eublepharis macularius. Lineage (NCBI taxonomy): Eukaryota > Metazoa > Chordata > Lepidosauria > Squamata > Eublepharidae > Eublepharis > Eublepharis macularius. The sequence continues at coordinate 221,310,782 of NC_072791.1, read as the reverse complement.
AACTCTCAAGTGAGGATTGAATGACTTTGGGGTTATATCACAAACCTCAGCCGAGGGGATTATTGATAGCCTGTCTACGTGCTCTTGGAAGTATTTAACAGCGAGTTTAAGGCTGGAGAGTGCAAGAATGAAGTTACAGCTTCAACTTCCGTAACTTGATTTTACAGGATTGTAATGGACATATGAGAAATCACAGAATGTTCAGGGGTTCCTTATACTGACACCCTTTCCCTCTATTTCATCAGTCCCTTTCCCACTGGACTGGACTGTAAAGAGTCCAGTAGCACCTTTAAGACTAACCAACTTTATTGTAGCATAAACTTTCGAGAACCACAGCTCTCTTCATTAAATGTATGGAGGGTATGAAGGAACTGACCAGAGATATATGCCCGTGATATGTGCCCTCATGTGCCAACAATTCCCGTCTGCTCTGTACATAGGACAAACCAGTCAACCTTTGCACAAAACAATAAATGGACACAAACTGACAGAAACATTTCAAAAACAAAATCAAGGGGGAAGCTGCTGAATTGGAATTCATATGTAACTTTGACTCAGTCGGACTTGGATTGAATAGAGACTCCAGATGGTTGTCTCATTACCAGACGTCACGGCCATCAGGCATTCCATTCAGATTCAGCAATAGAGGGGAGGAGTCACACCCAGCCTGGACTGCACACTCCACCTCTTTCACATTTCCGCCTGATTTACATTTATATGACCCTCACTCCCTGTACCTTCTCCCCCTCCCCTCACCACCTATATATCTGATGAAGAGAGATGTGGTTCTTGAAAGCTTATGCTACAATTAAGTTGGTTAGTCTTAAAGGGGCTGCTGGACTCTTTACTATTTTGCATCTACAGACTAACATGGCTAAATCCTCCGGATCTTTCCCAAGACTGATTGACTGTCCAACTATCTGTCTAGTACTTTTTTGATTTAAAAAGTGCTGGTACTCATATGTAAAGTTGCACTGATTTCCACCAACCCCCCCCCCTGCCCGGGACATGGAGAGCCCTCCCAAATATGTCCTGTACTTAGCACTAGTGAGTGCCACCACAAAAGCCCCCCCCCCCCCCGCTCATTCTGTAACACACTCATGCTGCCTACATACTGCTAAACCCCAGAGCATGATCCATCCCCCATGAGCATTGCCTCTGGCAAAAGAGGATCTGATGTGCAGCTTCCTGGAATCTCATGTTTTCCTCAGCCTTTCCAGTTCTGCAGATCATTTGCTTCTGGGGCAGCAGGAGGGCTAGGTGGAGATACAGGAGGCACTCTCAGGTCTTCCATCTCTGGTGTCGTGGTGGAGAGTGCTCTCAAGTCAGAGCTGACTTATGGAGACCCCTGGTGGGGTTTTCATGGCAAGAGACTATCAGAAGTGGTTTGCCATTGCCTGCCTCTGCAACCCTGGTCTGGGTTGGAGGTCTCCCATCTAATTACTAACCTAGGCCAACCCTGCTTAGCTTCTGAGATCTGATGAGATCAAGCTCACCTGGGCTATCCAGGTCATGGCCCCATCCCTGATAATAGTCTGATATGCCATGATGTGTACATGCCTTGGGAGGAGAGAAACAGAACTCTATTGATCCACAGGCCAATGCCACACAAACAGTTGGCTGAACTTGCACAGAATAGATTTTATTCCCTCCCCCCTTTTTAAAGCATTCTCGAGATTCTGACTCTTATACTTGAATAGTTCCATCTGAATATGGCATAGTAAAAATTACGTCCATGCCAATTTACAAGGTTCCCCCCCCCCCATTTTTTTACCCCTATTTTCACAGAAAATGTTATTGAATAAATTGCTAAATTTTTAGGGGGAACCACCCCTTGTTTAGAAATCATTTGGTGCCATTTTGTTTCTATGTTCATTCCTACCATGCTTTGATTCACATTTGAGAACACAAGGGCCGTTTCCACATGTCGTACTTGCCTGCGGAACATCGCGTGAAAGACCTGGAAATCACCCCAGGAAGATGCTGTTATCTGGGAGTCTTGTGCGAAATAGCGCAAAACTCCCGGATAACAGTGTCTTCCTGGTGCAATTTCATGCGGGAAGACGCTATCTTCCAGGTCTTTCATGCGATGTTCCACAGGCAGGTAAGACGTGTAGAAATGGCCAAGAGCACATGAATCAGTCCGCAAGGCAGTTAATGGCCACACAGTGAACAGGGTGCTGCCATGTAAGGGCATGTGATGTGATGTGCCTGAGTGTGGGGTGTCCAGGGTCTGAGTCCCAGCCCCCAGACTTGCCAGGAGGGAGCAGTGGGAGGCAACTGGGAGGCAGTGGCCCTACCACCCCAGCCACCAACCAGGTCCAGAACCTGCCCACTCCAGGGGGAAGGGGCGAAAGGCCAAAGCTTCAGAGGGCTGGAGGGAGCAGGAAGAGACCAGCCAGTCCCACCCTCCAGGGGGAAGAGAGGGGGATAAGCAGGACAGAGGAAAAGGGCCAAGGCAGGGGGAATAGGGACCCAGCAGCAGCCCAAACAGAGCCCTTACCAGCCAATAGGAGAAGCAGCCACTACAGCCCAGAGCCACACACCCTGAGAGGACAGTAGTCTGGCTCAGGAGTTGCTAGGAGCCAAGCCCCTCCAAGTGGAGCTGCCACAGGCATTCTGGGGGAGGAGATGGGTAGCCCCACCCAGGATCAATGAGCAGGCAGTCCAGAAGCTGGCCAGGGCAATTCCTCGCGAGCAAGGCCAGGGAAGCTCAGCAGCACAGAAGCCGGCTGGGGCAGCTCCTCGCAAGCAAGGCCAGACAAGCTCAGCAGCACAGAAGCCGGCTGGGGCAGCTCCTCGCGAGTAAGACCAGGCAAGCTCAGCAGCACAGAAGCCGGCTGGGGCAGCTCCTCGTGAGCAAGGCCAAGGAGACCTCAGCTGGGGATAGCTCGCATTCAACTCCACCCTGCCAGTAAGGCAAGGAAGCCTAGAAGGGATTAGTGATAGGAGGGAAACACCTGAGGGGAGGCACAGCTGGGCCAAGTCAGGAGAGGGAACAAGCCTAGAAGGAGGGCGGGGCGGGGAAAGGAAACCCTATATAAGGTGGCTGGGAAGAGCTCTGAGGTGGTGGGTGTGAGTAAGGAGAGATGGGGGTGGAGTGAGAGCAGAGCAGTGTGAGAGTGGAGGCTTGGAGGAGAGTTCTGGGAGGAGGAGATGATGGAGGACACACAGGGTAAGCAGACCAGGTTGAGCAGGCCAGCGAGTGGATTGAGAGGGAGCCAGGGTGATGTATACCGCCCCTCCTTCCACAGAGCAGGGTCCTGCAGCATCCCGGGTGTCCCTCTGATGTCAGGGCCGGCCCAGCTGGTGCCCCACCCAGCGGTGGCAGCGACAAGCCCTGACATGGGGTAATGAAATATGATATGATACGATATGATCCCCTGACCTGGATAGGCCAGGCGAGCCTGATCTTGTCAGATCTCAGAAGCTAAGCAGGGTGAGGCTTAGTTAGTAATCAGATGCAAGACCTCCAGTGAAGACCAGGGTTGCAGAGGCAGGCAATGGCAAACCACCTCTGCTAGTCTCTTTCCATGAAAACCCCAGCAGGGGTCGCCATAAGTTAGTGATGACTTGAGGGCAATCTCCACCACCACCACATATTATATTATGTTATATTTCATGTAAAGTGCTGTCAAGTCACAACTGACTTATGGTGACCCCCTACTGGGGCTTTCAAGGCAAGTGAGAAGCAGAGGTGGTTTGCCATGGCCTTCCTTTGGGGGTCCTTTGGGGGTCGCCCATCCAAGGACTGACCCTACTAATTTCTGTGATCTGACAAGATTGGGCTGTACCAAACTGCCTTCTATTCTATTCTATTCTATTCTATTCTATTCTATTCTATTCTATTCTATTCTATTCTATTCTATTCTATTCTACATTACATTACATTACATTACATTACATTATACATTTTATGTATACTCCACCTTTCTCCCCAAAAGGTTCCAAAAGCAGCTCACATTGTTTTCCCCTCCTCCTTTCTCTCCTCACAATATCCTGTGAGGTAGATTAGGCTGGGAGTGTTTGAACAGCCCTAGGTCACCCATCAAGCTTCCATGGCCAAGCAGGGATTCGAACCTGGGTCTCCCAGATCCTTGGGTGTGTGTCTCTCTACCTCATACTGCTTCTTAACTTATTAGTTTCAAGCAGACTCCTAAAATGTAAAAAAAAAACCTAGACCACATTTACAGCTGTGAAAATCAATCACCAATGCATAAAATTTCACAGCTGAAAGAGTGATGGGTCTAGTATTATCTTCTAATAATAGTTAATGTCTCCATATGATCTCTATTTTGGAGCAAAGGAAAAATTAAAAGATTTCTAGCCTCAGAAAAACATCTGCATTCAAAAGTCACATGATATAGAGAATCCATACTACTTATATCCCAGCCACATACTCCAACAGAATAAAGTACCCTATGATGTCGCCCTTGCAAAACTTTAGATGGTCAGATATTTAGGCACACTTATACCGAGTACCTAGCCCAACTCTAACCACTATACCACACTGGCTCTCAATAGACCCCAAAATTAAATGGTATTATATACTGTTGCAAAGCAGAATGACATCACATGTTTGCACTCAGTGCCAGTTCAAATATCTGCTGAAAATGAACGGCAGATAGCACCCAAAAGGGACAAAAAATGTTTTGAAAAGTTGGTAGCTACTGCAAAAGCTACCAGACAATACTTCACCTCTATAAAAGGCTTAGAAACAAGGTCGACTTAAAAATAGCCTGTGTTCATTATATATTTTTTGCATCTTAACCTCTGATGCAAGAAAAAAAATGTAGACATTTTCAGTCTGTTAGATCTTGTCTATTCCTTGGACTCTGCAATACAAAAGGCCAGTCTATATATAAACACATTGTAAAAAATGATATTTATCACTCAAAGCCCAACAGGATTTTTTCTGAGCCCAGTACAAACTGGAAACATTTCACCCTTCCAACTCCAACCCACAAATAAAATTTTATGAGTCACAAAAAAAAAAAAATGTAAGTAGCCCCTACCATTTGGGACACACAACTATCTACTTGTTTGGCTTGTGTCCTCTTTGCTGGCCGCAAAACTGGGACCTAATTGTTCAACAGGTTGCTTCGCTGTATTCCTTCCTAACCATGCAGTACAACACAGTTTGCTTGTCATGCATGAGCATTCTCACACAGCCTGATCGATTCTACCACCACCCGCCCCCCCCAAACCACCTCTGTCCTTGCTGTGACCTATTGCACTCATCAGACACTTGTTTGAATAAACAATTCGATCAATAAAAAACAATTAAAATTAGTCATCAATAAACACTGTGTTTCGATAAAATCCTACCCTTTGGTGTTTTTTTCAGCATCCCTACCTATCATGATAGTAGGTCTGCTTCTCGGGCTAGAACCTCTGAACTCCTGGGCTCATTAAATTGTACCCAATGCTCCTGTCCAGGTAACACATCCAGAATACTGTACCGCTTCAGAATGCATGTAAGGGATTGATCTAAGGTTGCCAACCTCGAGGTGGAGCCTTGAGACATCCCAAAATTACAACTGATCTCCAGTCTACAGAGAGCTCAGTTCCACTGGAGAAAACGGGTACTGTAGCCAACTGAAGTCCCTCCTGTATCCCAAATCCTACTTTCCCCAGGTTCCACCTCCAAATCTTCAAGAATTTCCCAACCTGGAACCAGCAACCTAGATTGATAACATGTTCAAATACACATTTTTTTCTGATGGTTTTCCTACCTGTGAGTCAGAAAAAAAAATCTTTCTCTGATATGCTATAGTTTGGGGGGGGGGGGGGGTTCTTAACGTGGGGACATCCAAATGCAATTTCCTTCATTCTGTAATGATGGAGTCCCAGAAGGCTTCTGCCATAGGCTCTTACTGAATTTGTAGATCAGCACTCAGAAGTCCGTAGCATGGAGGGCTGTATTATCTCCATGGGCACCTTTATCTGTGACAGTTTTATGACACGAGCAGTCTCAATTATTCAAATATTCTGATCTTTATGACATTGTCTCCAATATACGGTTCTTTATTTCTCCCAGTGCTCATATGTGGATACTGTGAACATCACATCTGTTTTTTGTCACCAAGATGCGTTTATACAACAAGGTGACATCTCTGATTGCACCGGACATGCCGAATCATTATAACGATGCCCCAAAGTGAACATCTCAGATTCACTTTGGAAATATATCCTCCGAAAAATGGATTGGGATAATGATCTCTCCTCTCAAAAGAAACGCAGTCTGCTTCCAAGCAGGTTCCTACTAGGGCAAAACGCTGGTGCGCTTGTAAATTATTTTCAGCATTTGTGACAAAGTTATCCAGAAGCTCAAATAGTATTCAAATGGTGATCGTTGCTCATGCTTTCTTCAATATTTTTCAGGCAGAAAGAATTTTTCCACTCTTGTTATAATAAAGCAGAACTCAACAGCAGAGAACCTGATTCATAAGCATAAGGACTCAAGTTCAGAAGTTATTATCTTCAGTTAAGGAATTGGGTAGCACAGCTGGAGAGCAGTCATTGCCTACGATGTTTTAAAGGTGTTGCCAGTCACTGTATAAAATATAGGATTAGAAACATCATTGGCTTTTCTTATTAATAAGGCAGCTTCATACGGCCCTTTTAACTGGATACGCTGGAAAGAGGAGGTGGCTCTGTCTTTTTAAACTATGCTTCCCAGCTAACATTGCGTCTCCCTACACTTGTGTGTCTCCGCCTAAGGTCTTGTGTAGCAAGACTCTGAGAGCCAAGCTACAAAAGACAAATTACATGAGGAGGAGCACATGAAGGGAGTCGCAATGTTAGCCGGGAAGCTGAGTTTTAAAAGAGATTGGAAGGCTTTGTCAATTTCCCCTCTCTACAGAGCCAGGGAGAGGGCTGCTCAGAGGGTTTGTTTATTTCCTCTTCCCCTCTTAGAAGGGGAAGTGAAACTGACAGAAGCTTCAGGAGGCGAAATTAACAAACCCTCTGACCAAAATCGAATAACAACATTCGATTTATATAGCACCCTTCAGGATGACTTAACATCCACTCTGAGCAGTTTACAAAGAATGCCATTATTATCCCCACAACAAAACACCCTGTGAGGTGTGTGAGGTTGAGAGAACCAGAAGCTGTGACTGACCCAAGGTCACCCAGCTGGCTTCAAGTGGAGGAGTTGGGAATCAAACCCAGGTCTCCAGATTAGAGTCCCACCGCTCCTAACCACTACACTAAACTGGCTCTCTTTGTCCTCAGTTCTGTCTGGAAGGATATCTGTCAAGTATATCACAAGTATATCACAAGTAGCATTGTGTGTACGTGTCAATGGATGACAGTGGGAGAGGGCAGGCACAAATATCCGATTCCATGACTGTCGCTCCTCAAATTTGTTGCTACCATTCCCTATTTTATTGAACATCATAATTGTTGATCATCTTGTATTTTTACCCTGTGAATGTCCTGGTTATCAATTATATTGTATTAACTTGCAGTGTGTAATCTGCCTTGAAACTCAGTAAGAAAGGTGGACTAACACTGACAACAATAATTAAAACATCCCTTTTCAAAAATCCTGAATGCTCTTAGAAGTTAAAGGGCCTTCAAATCCATAATTATTTGATCAGTTAATGGCAAAGTCAAGGTCTCAAAAGTCTTAGAGGATGAATCCTTATCTAGCAAGAGTCAAAGAGGAAGTTTCCCACCTGCTCCCTCCTGCTGCAGCCTTCCAAATATGTGCCCCTAAAGGACAGTGGAGCTCCAGGAGCAGCACATGAGAGAAAGAAAAGTCTTTTGTTAAAAAAAAAATCCAATCTTTATTTTAAGCTTCAGAACATAAAGAGATAACATGGTTGACATTAGAGACGGGCACGATCCGCATTACGATCCAAAACCCCCACGATAATGGTGATCGTGCGATCGTGACTCAGCTGATCATGATTGGCCACGGCCAACGATCCAGTGTTTGGGAGGGGGGCTGGATCGGGGCTGGATCATGCTCGGATCGGGAAGCCAGACACTCAGGCGCCATTAATCTATTCCCAGGGCAACGGAGCCAGGGGAATGCCTGAGCTGTGTTTCCCCTCCTTCTGTCGCCTTGGAAACCCGAATGGAAGCCCAGCTTTTCTTGATCAGCAAGGCTTCCTTCCAACCACGGAGCAGCAAAGCAGTCACCAGTTGGGAGAAGACAGCCAGGGGAGGGAGGGGGAAGGGGGTGTTCTGTAGCCATGGGCACTCCAATCTTATCCCTTCAAACCCTGATAGGCAGCTCTGACAGCCAAACACAGACGGCCAAACACAAACACAGATGCCGCCGGCATCACCCACCATTCTTTTCTCACCAGCATGCTTCTTTTCGGCTCGGCGGGCGGGCACATGGGGGGTGCTGCCAGCAAGCGGCCAGACCCCCTGCCCCCTGAGGGGAGGCGGCTCGTCGCCATCTCCCTGTGCCTGCCGGGCCCAGGGGCCACCACCAACACCCACCTTCCCACATAGCTGGGAATAGCAGCGCCCCCCGCTTTGGCCTCTACGATCCATGATCCACTATCCACGGATCGGGAACGGGAGATGATTGGTGTGGATCGTTTAGTCAGGATCGTCACCAGCACCGATCCATGATCAGCTGGATCGGCAATTTTTTTTGGATCATGCCCATCTCTAGTTGACATTCATAATAAACAGTTTTCTTACACTTCTGATTAAAGGAAGGTCTTTTGTGAAAGGGAAGAATTGCTGAAAATGGCCTTCCCCTTCTTCCCTGCACAGAAGTATCTTACACAAGTGAAAAAAAAGATTATAGGATCCAAGCCATAATCCTGCAGAGGATATGATATCATAACATTGGGGGATGCTGTTCCAGTGAGTCTCCACCCCCAAAAGTCTCCCAGGGGCTGCCAAGGGCTAGCAACTACAGATGGACATGAACAGAAAAAAAACCCAAAAATGATGTTTGTTGTTCCTTGCCATCCACAAACAGGGATTCAAGAACAACCATGAACATGGCCTTGTTTACCAGCAGACTCTCCTTCAGCCATCATCCAAGTCAAGATCCCTACTGCACCACTCCCAGAAACCTGACCTGAGCAGGCAGCAGGAAAGGTACCAATAATAAATAATAGCTTGGCCCAGAGCCTGGCTGCAGCCCTGGAACTTGAAGGGGTAGATCCCTATCCCACCACACACAAAGAAAATTCAAGCTCCAATGCATTCTCTCTATCAAAATGCCAACAGCAACTGTCTCTCCCTCTCCGCTGTCTGCATACTAAGTTAGAGCTGGGAGCCCCCTCCCCCCTGCTCTTTGCTCCCTTGTTGTAACAAATTTGGAGCTCTACACTTGAAAGGAAGACCTGCCTATCAAGCTAAATTGGGCTTAGATTGGGATTTCCAGGGCAACAGCAGGGGTTCACACAGAGTTCAGACAATCACTGCCTAAGTTGCCAAGGGAATTGATTACAGGTGCCAGACTGTCTGGCTTGATGAACAGCAACGAATGAGGCTTGCAATGACCATCTGTTCGTTTAGAATGGGGCCTCACGAACAGCTTGTTCACGAACAGCAGATTGGGATGTTCGTGGGGGTTTTTTGTTCGTATTGCTGTTCATGCCCATCTCTACTAGCAACCCTATTCATAACATATCCTAAGTTTTGGGCCTTCTGCATACAAATCATGTGCCCCACATTCATCTATGATCAATCCATGTGTGTGTATATGTGCTATCAAGTGACAATTGACTTACAGCAACCCCAGCAAGGGGCTTTCAAGGCCAATGAGAAGCAGATGTGGCTTGTCATTGCCTTCCTCTGCAGAGTCTTCGTTGCTGGTCTCCTATCCAACTACTGACTCTGCTAAGCTTCCAAGATCTGATGACAGCAGGCTATTTCATGCCATCTTCCCTCCCGTGATCAATCTGTAGCCCTGAACAAATTGAGAAGAACACAAAATGTGAGATGCAGCAGAGGAAAATAAAAGGAATAATCCAGCTGAAGTTAAGCCCTTTCTGATCCCATGAGGATGTAGCGAAAAGGCTGGGAAAGAAGTGTAACTGTTCCTGGTTTGTATCTATAATTTCTAACAAATTCATGGAAAGAGAGGGAACACATGTGAAGTCGAGCAAGTGAACAACAGCTCAACATGACAGCAGCTTTTTGTGTGTGTAGAGAACTGTAATGACTTAAGTTTTGATAACCGAGTTCGTGAACGATGGAGAGAACAGCTGCCCCAATTAATTAGCTCTCAGAAAGGGAGCTATCCCCCTGTCTGCTGGTTCAGCTCTTCTTATGTCAACTATCATTTCATTTCGCCTGGCATCTTTCAGTGATGAAAAGAGAGCAAAAACGGTTTTACAGAGAGAATCGTTTCCATTTGGAGGGTGGTGGCTGTTAACAGCAACAATTACAGCATAAGCTTGGATCCAGCAATATGCAAGAGGAAACATAAATAGACTTTGTGCAGTTCTACTTGAGCAAGATCTTGCGCAATACCCAGCACGTTCTGCTCTCTATATTATAGTGCTCAGAAATGGGTTGCACAAGACCTTGCAGCTGGAGATACAGTAAGTTTGACTTAGTGCTAGTAGCTAATTATGCACTGGATCCAACCCGATATTTCCATGTTGTCAAATTCCTAGTTGCATAAGCAAATGGCAATTCCTGGCTCTCTTTGGTGATGAAAAGAAACTGCAAAGCTCCCAGAAAGGTTCTCACACCATACAGTCAACATTCAATGCTTAAATGTATATGCCAGAATATGTCAGAATTATCAAAATATTCTAAATATTTAAAGAAAGAACATAAGCAATCATTGACAGTTATGCATCATCAATACAAAGAAATACAATGAGCCAGTATAAACACACTCGGAAACCCGTTCTTACAAAGGAATAAAGTCTCAAATCATTAAGAGATCCAACTGAATGCAATTGAGTGCAAAGAGATGAATGGAATGAGGCAGGGTACAACACCAAGAAGTCTGTAAAGTCCAAAGATACCAGTCCCCTCAGATTTGTGGGTAGGTGCAGTTCTTTTCCGTGTCATGCACTTCTCTCATATGGAAATTCACGCGGATGTGCGTAGTAACTCTGCCCCGAAGTGCCCTAATAGTTTCTTTGGTGATGAGACAACAGAGGCAATGCCAAGACAGAATAATAACTGTGTCCAGGGGTCATTTCGTAGAAAAAGAGCTGCAGGAGCTCATTAGCATAACTCATTAGCACAACTCATTTACACATGCCACGCCCCTTGACATCACCAGAAGTGTGTCAGCACAACTGATTTGCATATACCCCACCCCCTGACATCACCTATCCTGGCTGTTTTGGACTGAATCCTGGCCATTCAGGGCCAAAATTGGGCCCAAAATGGCAAAAGGGGCTGAAAATGGCTGAAAAGGGGCCCAAAATAGTCAGGATTGGGCCACTGCTGAGCAGGAGAGTGATCCACCACCCATCCGAGGCCTGATCCTGGCTGTTTTGAGACCATTCCTGGGTGTTTGGGGCCTGATCCTGGCCATTTTGGGCCCCAATCCAGGCCGAAATGAGCCCAAAATGGCCGAGAGTCAGGTGGGAGGGGCCACCTGACATGTGACCTTTTTGGAGAACTACCGGAACTGCATTCCTGCGCGTTCCCCCTCAAAATGAGCCCTGACTGTGTCTGAAATATTTTGTTCAATGTAACATAGCATCTTGAAATTGTAGGAATAGGTTTCACAGGAGTAAAATTACCAAAGTGTATTTGCAAATGCAAGATACACTGCCCAACAATAATATAAACAGTGTGAAACAGCAAGTAGTACAGAGAAATGATCTTTCCAAGAAATAAAAAATAAATAAAAATAAAAGAATGCTGAGATCCTAGGTACACACTAGTTTTGATATTTTCACAGTATCTTCTTCAAATTGCATAAAGTATGCATAGACCAGAAAGAAACATTCTTAAACTGAAAGATTCTGGGTCCTCACAACAGTTCATGAAGGTAGAGATAACAACAACAAACGTCAAAGTAATACTGGATAGGAAAGGCCAGTATCTTCATAATCTTGAAAATATTGAAGTAGACCATCAATAAGTAGGACATGAAGATGTCAACGCATGTTGCTTCTTCCCACTGTGGATGCATACGGAATTGAGGACAGGGCTGATATAACAGATTGTTGGATTTCAGAGAGAAACTGAGTAAAGAGGAATTAAGAGAATCTCTCTTAACAATGGTAGGTGAAACTCAACAGGTTCACTAGCTACCCATACCTTCAACTGGACGTGTGTTAACCTTCCAGGCAAACTTGGGAGAAGTGACCAGTTGCACTGAACCTGCTCTTGTATTAGTCCCTTGCTATGGACTCCACAGCCAGTCCTTGTTTGACAACACCAGCAAGGAACTTTATCTGGACATTTGACCGGCAGATTTTTTTCCCCTTCCTCAAGCCAAGCCTCTTCTTTCACAAAGAAATGTACATGCAGAATTTGTAGATAAGTGGTTTATGTCACAGCTTGGAACTGTAGTCAGCAGGCAGGCATGGATGGGGTACTTGTCTGCCCACCCAAAGGCAAGGACCTGTGATTCTGCCATCTTGGTAAAGGAGACATCAAATGCACCCTTAGGTTACTTTGGGGGCTACAGGACAGATTCCCACGTCCCTCTTAAACCAACCTACTGCTTGCAGAATCTCCAGCAAGCAGGCCAAGGGGAAGGATTCCGCTTTCATTCAGTGGTGATCCCTGCACTTTTTAATGCCTAATAGTACCGGAAGCTATAAAAATATACTTATGACCTATTCCTCAAGCCCAAAACTGAGTTTTGCCTCATTCTTGCCCTTGACTCCCTGCATGTGTGTGTCCCTGTTCAAACGTGAGGCTTGGCGGGAGGATAGGGTTGCCAAGTCCCCTTACACTCCTAGTGGGAGGGGTGGGGAACCTGGCATTTGGTAGAGGTCCTTCCAGGAGGAAGAGGTCAGGAGTTTGGGGCCCAAATCAGCCCAGTGTGGAGTGCAGGAGCAATCCTAAGGCCTACACAATGACTTCTCTCCTGGAAGTGATGTCACTGTGCCATGCCAGGAGTGTGCTCCAAGAGGCCCGTTCCCCTGCCTTTCCCCTCCACCAGCCAGATGTGTGGTGGCAGGGGGTGAAGGATGGGAGTGGGGGATCCCTTGCTCCCACTGGGGGACTGGCAAACCGGGTTTAGGGGGGTGGAATGTAGAAGCTGTATAATAAAAAAAACCCTACAGATCTTTGCAGAATGCATCTAACATCATTGCAACCTTTTTTGTCATATTTCATTTGAGTGGTGGTACATTGAAGAGCATTTTTCCCTTGATTAAGACTTGTGACAGGTTGACTCTACCTGGTTTCCTACACCGTCCAGTATATTAACATGCTCCTGTTTAGCAAGAATAAAAATCTTTTCCGATGTGTGAAGATTTTAAAAAGTAGCAAATCCAAAGAAAACCAAATGAAGTGACAAATTCAAACGTAAAGCAGGTGCTGCCGACTGAAAATGAGAAACCGTTATGAATAACAAAGAAATTCTCAAGGTTAATGAATATGGACCTGAATTAATCTCAATTGTTAATTAAACGGGATTGTGTTAGCGTAAACTGCTGAAATCAATAGCTGTTTATAGATGTACGTTTTAAAAAATGGTTCAGAACATAGGTTACAGTTGCAGCACAAAAAATAGACAAGAAGTTTAGAAACGAAACGATCCACATTTGCTTGTACATTAACTCTTGATAGTCCAATGATCCCCAATGTGGTACATGTAGGTTCCCTGGTGCTGATTTGCTTCCTTCTCAAAACATCTCTACCCCAAAATTGAAGAGTCAATCCTGGCTTTTCTCCATCTTGTTGGAGAACGAGAATTCAGAAACAACCATCTTTGTAGCAAGATGACGCTTGTCTTGCAGCTTTTGGGATTCCCCTTTCCCCCGTACCTTACAGCACACATTTTCTGATTGGTCCCAGCCCTCCATTGCAACCATTTTGCAGTACAGCCTGTTCCCTTTCTCAAAATTCTTAAAGTGCCCACAGGATCAATAAGGGGCCTGCACTCTATACCATCCACCATTTCGTTCCTTGTAGGCATGCTTATAGTTCGGTGTAACGGTTAAGAGGGGCAGGACTCTAATCTGGAGAACCAGGTTTGATTCCCCACTCCTCTGCTTGAAGCCAGCTGGGTGATCTTGGGTCAGTCCCAGCTCTCTCAGAGCTCTCTCAGCCCACCCACCTCACAGGGTGATTGTTGTGAGGATAATAACACACTTTGTAAAGCACTCTGAGAGGGCATTAAGTTGTCCTGAAGGGCGGTATATAAATTGGATGTTGTTATTATTATTCGGTACTAACATGATCACTAGGAAAATTGGCACTGATCAAACAACCATAATTTTGTGTAATGCAATGCAAGTGGACCACAGTGTGAATGTTGAAAAATACACCAATGACTCCATGTAATACATATTTATTTATTTATTTATTTATTTTGTGTCAGGTGTTTACTCTCCTGGCTACCACAATTGCCCTTATTTTCCTAGCAGCCAGGGCATAGAGGGCCATCCTATTCAAAATAAAAGGGTCTGTATCTGAAAGAATAAAATTTAATTTATCAAAGTCAGACAGAAGATGGAGACTAGATAAAATATCCGAGAGAAATTTTCCCCTTGGTTCCTGGTATAAGGGACAATTTAAAACATAGTGTGGTAAGTCCTCAATTGTAAAAGCTCTAGATTTACTTGTACCAACACTTGAATGTCTATTACATAAATATAGATGTGCAGGTGGATATGTAATAACAAAATTATTATGTTACAAAGGATATTCTTTCCACAACCTTATAGAGTCCATAAGGGATAAGGGATATGAAAAAGGAGTTATTACAGAAATATACACAATTTATTTATGAATATAAAGCGTATGAACCTCATGGCCTTAACAATGAATTAGATTACATACTTTTTATTCAAGGAGTACTATGGCTTTAAGGCTGGTTTAATATAGCTCATAAAACAATTTAAATGAGGATTTAACCAGAAGAAAAGGAAAGGATATGTCAATTTCTGACATTACTGAATGAGAGAGGTGAAGCTGGTCAGCTCAGGTGAATTTATACGAAGGCACAGTATTTGCGAGTTCTCTGTAGGCAGAGTGAGTTGTTATAAATCATATGAATTTAATCATATGTTACTTTAAGAGTGATATTATTGTACTAAATTGTATTTTGTTTAATTGAGATTTGTAGAACGCAACTCTGATGAAGTGTTTGAAATGCATGGAATACTGGTTGTGCGTAGGTCACGCTTCCATCCACGTAATATTTACGTTTAAGGCAAGTTCCTGATTGGATCATCTGGACATGCTCCAGGCCTTGGAAACAAATAAATAAGTTGCTTCTTGTTTGTAGCTCCTTTTTGCAGTTGCATAGTGTGGGAAATGAATCTTCTCGACTGGAGGCACCTATCTCCCACGGTCATGGTCAGGTCATTCGAGTTACCTACTTGTCAAATGTAGAAGGCTTGTCGTTCATCCAATCAATGACCTACACAGTCAGACATGTTCTACAAATGACAGCATCGAATACATTCACCTTCATCTTGCAATTCTGCAGTCTGCAGTATCTTTCTACGAACTGATTGTAGGCACTTATTGCAAAATGACTGGGAGTTGTGAAAACACTGAACACACACGAATCCATCCAAGTAGTAAGTAACATCTCCAAAATCTCAGGTTTTTTTTTTTTAAATGTTCCTTTCAACCATTGTTAGTGACTGATAAGTGGCAGGGATGGTAGCAAGAAATCAAATTATGCAAAAGGATATTTCAAAATTTGATAAGATGTATCCAAAAAGCTTGGTGAATGATAGGTTCCCTAACTGACGTCACACTGGCAGGTGAATTAGAGTAGCTAGTCATTCTCAGTATCAATTTTTTACGGTCTGTGTTCCTGTTTCCTTGTCAGCATTTTGCCTGAATATCAGTGATAAATCTAGATGGCAGGTTTCTGTAATGAATACTGTATGTTAAGGATTCTCAGACAAGTTTCAGTTTCTGTGAAGGGTAAGGTTGTGAGTAGACATGGGCACGAACAGCATTACAAACAGAAAAAACCCACAAACAGCCCATCTACTGTTCGTGAATAAGCTGTAAATGAACAGGTGGTCATTGCCAGCCTCGTTATTTGCCTTCGGCAACCGTTGGTCAAGCCAGACAGTCTGGCACCTACAATCAATCCCCTTGGCAACTGGAGGCAGGGAGGGACTGAACTCTGTCTGAACTCCCTCTGGCTTTCCCTCTGGATTTAACCCTTCAAAGTACTTCCAGCAGAGAGTCTCATTTTTGCCACTGTGAAGAGAAAATGACAGCCAACGGGGAGACCAATGGATCATGCCTTTCCCAAGGTGCAAGCTCTCTGAAACTTGGGAGGTCTTCAGAGGACAGTGAGTACTATGTCCCCTGCAAATTTGGTGGGTATTGGACATTGGGAAGGTCAGTTTGTAACCCCTCAAAGTAGCTGCCAGCAGACACTGCTGTTTTTGCCAGCACAGGGCCTTTTAAACTATCACCTGGCAGGCGGCAGGGGGGAATCCCCCCCTGCCACCTGCCAGCTGATAGTTTAAAGGGATCTTTAAGTGGGTTTGAGGGGTGGGGGCTAAGTGGGAGGGTTGGGGGGGGTTCTGGCCCCCACGAACAATGAACATGTCTGGTAATAGTTCATGTTCATCCATGTTCATTGTTCATTGTGGATGGCAATGAACGACGAATAGGGTGTTCGGTTTTTTTTCCCCGTTCGTGCCCATGTCTAGTTGTGAGTGTGAAAGCATTTTGAAAGTCTGTGATTTTTTTTAGAGGTTTTTGTATTTCTTGAAACTAGTATTCATTTTTGTGCTGAGCGAGTTTCATTTTATTTATGCTGTAGCTTTTCAAGTTGGTTTTTTTTGTGAACAGAAGCTGTGACGACAAGAGATGACTGAAGTCAAAAACAGATATGAAGTAGACCATATTAGTCTGTAAAAATCAACTTGCAAAAGTTGGAAGTTCCTATTTGGTTCAACACCTTAAAGGAAGGTAAGAGTAGCCCTTCAACCTTCATTCTGTTTTGCTAATAGCAACCAGGCTCCCTGTTTAACAGCTTCAATCATATGAGCAAAGTCCTCAAACAGATAGGACCGACAACTGCCTGTTCATGTGCATTCTCAGTTGTGGCTCCCACATTGAGGAAGAGCCTGCCTAAGGAGGTTAGGAAAGCTCCTAGACTTTTATTATTCTGCAGAACATGCAAAACAGTAATGTTCAAGAGGGCATTTTAAAAAAGAGATTAGTAGAGCTGTAGTATAATGGAACAGTCTGGAAAGGCTCTATTACAATGGAATAGTATTGTAATCTATGGCAATTATTATTATAGGTATCACCTTACTTTTACTGCATTGTCTTGTAATTTATAATCCACTATCTGTGTTGTTTATAGTATTATTGTTTATAGTATTCCTTGTATTATTTTGCTATACACATTATCTAATTCTGTAATCCTAACTGTACTGCATTATTCATTAGTTGCATGCAGTCTGCTTGCGTTGCTTTATCCTGTCATCTGCTTTAAGTCTTAGTGAGAAAGTAAATAAACATAAATAAATATATTTCCTTTTAAAACTTTAAAAAACACAGAGTCTCTCTGTATGAGAGCCTCGGCATGTGTTCGTCAAGTGTAGAGAGATGCAAAGTTAGCAAGGCAGCATAGTATTAAAAGATAGAGCAGGCAGAGATCGTTCCTCAGAGGGTTTGTTAATTTGATCTTTGCCTCCCTGAAGGCTCTGTCAGTTTCACCTCTCTAGTCTAAAACTGTGTGGGATCGGAACCAGAGGGCAGCCAGGAATGGAAGTGGGCTGGAGCTGCCTTCCAGAGCAGGTCTTGGACATTGAGAAGTTATAATGAGCTGAAGTTTCCCTTCTGGCATTTCACAGGCCCTTCACACAGCTCCCGTGTATCACGAAGCCTTTGCCCTGCCACCAGCTCTGTCTTTTTAAACTACCCTTCCCAGCTAACATTATATCTTCCAACACATGTTCTTTACATGTCAGATGTCTTGTGTAGAGAGACAGAGAATCTTGTTTTCATTATGGAAATCAGGCAGATTATGAAAGGTTCAATTCCCTTCCTTGTGTCAGTTTTATGGATGCCAGACCATGACAGATCCCCTCGCAGCAAGCACTCCAGTGCATTGGTTGAAAAGGGCATTATTCAGAGATCCATTAAGTTCATGGGTACATCCATAGATGGGATAGGTTGGCAGGAATGAGTATACTACAAGCATATGCACTATTGATATAAGGAGCATTATTCTCCCCTCCCCTTGAGCAGTTAGCATTTAGGCGCAAAAATCCTAAAAAGTTCCATGAGAACACAATAGCTTAGTCTGGACAGAGAAAGGCAGAAGATTACAAGGAATCAAAACTCTCTCTTTCCCAGGTGAAGAGTTACAGTACAGCTGCAAAGTCACTGAGCATACTTTCAAAGATAACCATTACTTATTTGGGGAGTAAGGCATTTTCATTTTCAGCAAGCAGGTTCACGCTGATACTTGATTATGTGGCTACAGTAACAAAGCACAATCATATGAGCAATGCATGAGATCAATGTAGTGCAGCAGAGAAACACATGGATGGGTGCAGACATGACACCTTGATCCCCATCTCTACTTTACGTTTTTTTGTCATTTATCTTTTGTAGAAGGAAGGTGATCTATGATCATTACTGCCGGTATTCATACATTATAAGCACCCCGTGATCTTCCAACATCCACGTCATCTTTATTTCTCATTTACGTGCCAAAAGCAGGCCCTCCACCCTTCATCTCTGACCCAGACCAAATTCCTCTCCAAACCTGAGACACAAGTTGCAAAAAGCAGAGAGACAGCAGATCTTGCTCCAAAGTAAAGAATACATTTGGAGGTGCAAAATGTATTCACAGCACGCTGGGCATGTAGCCTGACTCAGAATCTCCCTCTTACTTCAAAGATAGTCTTGACCCTGTTCTGGAGAACCATGATGGTATTGAGATAAAACTATTATAACAGATAAAACAATAGATTACAGTAGATGAGATATAAATCTGGTGGACAGCAGCAACAAATCAAAATAGTGAATGGAAGAGAGATTGCAATACCTCTCAAGCACAACAGCTGAAAACAACTGGGAAAGAAAATAAACATAAAAGCCTTGGTTTGGAAATAAAGGATATCTGGAAACCCCAGGGAATTCATACAATCCCCTTTTCAACATCAGCTGCAGCCATTGTTCTAAATATTTTGAATGAAGAAGAGAGGCAATTGGTGCAAAGAGAAGAATCTTTAATAATTGTACAACTCCTATGCGTTTTGTATGCAGCTTCGTGAAGGGAATCTACCAAATAATACAAAATATAAAAATATTTATTACATCATCTCAAAAGTTAGTAAAACATATTTATAAAACACATGATGGTTTTACAGAGCATGTGCTGAGCGCAATTCTTAATATCTGGACAACTAAACTTACATTAACACACACTACATATTTCATAATCACAAAAAGTTCTTCATTTAAATTCTTTATAAATCGACATTAAAAAATCATACTGATCTTCCAGAGATTCTTTTTGGTTCTGTACTTGTTTTTTTAGCAGAGTGAGTTGTCTGGGCTTGTCCTAGCTCTGATCTACATGTGCACATATTATGCAAAAGATCCTCAGATTTCGACAAGTAATAAACCCATGAAAACTAACTATGTAATAAGCAACGGAATAGTTATCCAAGAATTCAGATTTCCACAGATTCAAAATATTCTTAGAAGATGACTGATCAGAAAGAGACTTGGGATAGCAGGATCCCGTCTGAGTAAACACGTAATCTGCAGTCAGATGAAAGCCGGTTTTCCTTACTGGGGAGAGGCTATGGCTCAGTAGTAGATAATCTGCTTGGCAATGGAAAAGTCCCGGCTTCAATCCGCAGCATCCCTAGTTAAAAAGAACCAGGCAGTAGGTGATGTGAAGGACCTCTGCCCATGACCCTCGAGAGCAGCTGTCAGTCTGAATAGACAACACTGACGGTGCAATGAAGGCTGTTTCATGTATTCCTGGGTTCTGTACTCTGCAAGGTCTACTGTAGTAATTCACTGGAGGGACACCAGATAACTGCATCTGAAAGCAGATGGGAGCGGCTCCTGCTGCTTTTCCCAGAAGGCATCAGGAGGCAACGGAGGAGCTAGTAGGCTGCCACCAGAGTACTATGCATATGACCCCTACACAAGACGCCTTGACACATGTTCATCAGGTGTCAGGAGATGCAATGTTATCCAGGAAGAGTAGTTTAAAAAGACAGAGCCGGTGGAGATCACTCCTCAGAGGGCTTGTTAATTTCATCTTCACCTCCCGAAGGCTTTGTCAATTTCACTTTTCCAGTCTAAAACTGTCAATTTCACTGCCGGCTCTGACTTTTTAACCTAGCCTTCCTCCCAGCTCCCGACATGTGTACCCCGACATGTGTTCTTCACATATAAGATGTGTCATGTAGAGAGACTCTGAGTGCCCACCAGGAACGATCATATGCATGCATTCAGCAGCCACGGCATTGCAATATCAGCTCAAGAGCTGTCATCTCTTGATGCATCTCCTGATAATAGTTTCTTTACATTCAGCGGCGCTGATGGTGGGGAATGCCCTCAAGTCATAGTTGACTTACGGCGACCCCTGCTGGGGTTTTCAGGCAAGAGACTAACAGAGGTGGTTTGCCATTGCCTGCCTTTGCATAACAGGTCTGGCCTTCTGTGGAGGTCTCCCATCCAATTACTAACTGAGGCTGACCCTGCTTAGCTTCTGAGATCTGACAAAGGGAGCTCAAACACCCACCAGTTTGGCTCATATCCTGTTTGCTGGTCACAAGCAGGCAGCTGATTTTTCAGTGATCATTGAGCAGTTCATGGATGTCTGGCAGGTTCCTTCGCTGTATTCCTTCCTGAGCCTGCAGTACAGAGCAACATTTTTGAATGTTTCTGTGCTGTTGAGATCTGCTGCCCGCCCGCCCACCCCTTCCTTGTTCCGCAACTGCTCTGCTCAGCAGGCAGTTCTTTAAAGAGGCAATTAAATTAGGCACAAATCATATATATCAGTCATAAATATATGCTGTGAAAATCCTACCCTTTTGGTGTTCATCTAAAATTGTGATGCTAACGGCTGCCATCTGGTTTGAATAGGCAGCAATTTGGGGGCACTAATCTGTCTAGAAGAGCAGTATATAAGCACAGTTAGTATTTGATGTGCAGTTTTGCAAAAAAAAAACCAATTCAAACCTGTTCAGCAGGTGTTTACAGCTGTTCTGCATGAACCAAACAGGCTATGTGATTGGCTCTCACCTGACTGGCGCCTTTGAACATGGTAAGTTTAACTGTTGAACATGTTAATGGTGAAATCTGCAGCATGCCTAAGCACCAGTACCAAGTAGTCCTCCACGAAGCACTGCACAATCATACTCCAAAGTGTCGTTTTCTCTAATAGAAGAGAAATGGTGAAGAGTGCCCTCAAGTCATAGCTGACTTATGGTGACCCCAGTGGGATTTCACGGCAAGGGACTACCAGAGGTGGTTTGCCATTGCCTCCCTCTGCAGCCCTGGTCTTCCTTGGAGGCCTCTCATTCAATTCCTCACCAAAGCTGACCAAGCTTAGCTTCTGAGATCTGATGAGATCAAGGTCACCTGTACTATCCAGATCAGGGCAGAAGAGAAACAAATCTCTAATAGAAAGATGATAAAGCAAACATGATGATGGTTCATAGTCCATTTCTTGAGCACAAAGTGTGCTTATATGTTCAGACTGAGATTATGCCCATGTTTCCTATTTATTTATTTATTTATTTATTTAAAACTTTTGTACGCTACCTTCCTACCTAATTCAGAATCCCCAAGGTGGTTGTCATTAAAATATTTAAAACATTTCTCACGTTAAAAAGCACACAGAGAGACATATAAAAAATGACCCTCAAGTCATAGTTGACTTATGGTGACGCCTGGTGGGGTTTCTATGGCAAGAGACTAACAGAGGTGGTTTGCCATTGCCTATCTCTGCATAGCAACCCTGGTCTTCTTTGGAGGTCTCCCATCCAATTAACAACCAAAGCTGATTCTGCTTAGCTTATGAGAGCTGACAAGATCAAGCACATCTGGGCTATCAGAGCACATATCAGGGCACCTCAGGGCACCTCAGAGCAACAAAGCCCGTTGTGAGAAAAAAATACAATGGGCTCTAGAAAGGGGAGGGCAGGCAGGCAGGCAGGCAGGAAGGGAGGCATTCCTCCTCCTCTGTCACTGATTCCAGCTTGTGAAGGAGCGGGGAGGCGTTGTCATCTACTCCACGCCTGATCTGCGTGATCTTGGCCATGTAAAGGGGTGGTGGGCTTTGCTACCTGTTCCATGCCTGATACATGCTGGGTAAAGGGGGGGGGCATTACCTCCTGTTTTGCGCCTGACTACGGCTGGGTGAAGGGGGGTAAGCATTGCCACCTGCTCTCTGCTGGGTGAAGGGAGAAACAGGCATTGCCTCCTGCTCTGTGCCTGATCCTCACAGGTGAAGGTGGGTGGTGGGCTTTACTACGTGCTCTGCTCCTGAACCCAGCTGGGTGAAGGAGGTGCAGGCATTGCCAACTACTTTGCTCTTGATAACGGCAGGTTGAATGGTGGAGAGGCATTGTTTCATGCTTGGCTTCTGACTCAAGCAGGGTGAAGACAGGGTGGGCATTGCCACCTGCTCAGTAGCTTATTCTGGTAGGTTGAAGAAAGCGGGCACTGCCACCTGCTGTGCTCCTTATTCCAGCTGGGTGAAGGGAAGAAGGGCATAGTCTCCTGCTCTGCGCCTGATCATAGCCAGGTGAAGGCATGAGGTGGGCATTGCCACCTGCCTCACTCCTAATCCCAAATGGACGACGGCAAGGGGTGGGCATTGCCACCTGCTCCACTCCTAATACCAGCTGGGCTAAGGCAGAGGAGGGCATTGCCACCTGCTCAGCTCCAAATAGCAACTGTGTTAAGGTGGGAGAGGAAATTCCACCTGCTCCGCTCCTAATACCACCTGAGTTACGGTAGGGAGTGGCATTGCCACCTGCTCCACTCCTAATAACAGCTGTGTTAAGGCAAGGCGAGGGCATTACCTCCTGCTATGCTCTTAATACCAGCTGGGTTAAGGTGGGGTCAGGCATTGCCTCCTGCTCCACTTTGATCCCAGCCAGGTAAAGGAGGTGGGCATTGCCATCTGATCTGCTCATGATCCCAACTGAGTGAAAGGGGGTGGGTATTGTCACCTTCTCTGCTTCTGATTCCAGCTGGGTTAAGACGAGTGCTGGGCTTTGCCACCTACTCCGCTCCTAATACCAGAAGGGTTAAAGCAGGGAATGGCCATCGCTATCTTTTCTGCTCCTAATACCAGATGGTTTAAGACAGGGGAAGGGCATTGCCACCTTCTAGCTGGGATCAGGTGGGGATGGGCATTGCCACCTGCTCCACCACTAATACTAATTGGGTTAAGGCAGGCAAGGGCGTTGCCACCTGCTCCAATCCTAATACCAGCTGAGTTAAAGTGGAGGGCAGGCATTGCCACCGTCTCCACTCCTAATACTAGCTGAGTTAAGGCAGGTGGTTACCACCTGCTCTGCTCCTAATACCAGCTGGGTTAAGATGAGGAGTGGGCATTGCCAACTGCTCCTGAACCCAACTGGTTCAAAGGGGGGGTGGGCATTGCCACCTGCTTCGCTGCTGATACCAGCTGGGTTAAGGCAGGGGTTATGTATTGCCCCCTGCTCTGCTAATACCAACTGGGTTAAGACGGGAAGAGGGCATTGCCATCTTCTCTGCTCCTAATAACAGCTGTGTTAAGGCGAGGCAAGGGCATTGCCTCCTGCTCTGCTCTTAACACCAGCTGAGTTAAGGTGGAGTCAGGCATTGTCACCTGCTCCACTCTGATCCCAGCCGGGTGAAGGGGGTGGGCATTGCCATCTGATCTGCTCATGATCCCAACTGAGTGAAAGGGGGTGGGTATTGTCACTTTCTCTGCTTCTGATTCCAGCTGGGTTAAGACGAGTGGTGGGCATTGCCACCTTCTCCGCTCCTAATACCAGAAGGGTTAAAGCAGGGAATGGCCATTGCCATCTTTTCTGCTCCTAATACCAGCTGGATTAAGGCAGGGGGAGGGCATTGCCATGTTCTCCGCTCCTAATACTAGCTGGGATAAGGTGGGGATGGGCATTGCCACCTGCTCCGCCACTAATACTAATTGGGTTAAGGCAGGCAAGGGCGTTGCCACCTGCTCCAATCTTAATACCATAAACGAACAAACGAGAAGTATTCCTTGGGGAAGACACAGTTGTAATGAAAAAAGAGTCCCAGGAATGAAATTCAGGTCACTTTAAATCACCAATACTAGGTATGAAACCAAAATATATTACAATTATTACAATATATTACAAGGTGGTAGGCATTACCACCTGCTCTGCTCCTAATACCAGCTGGGTTAAGATGGGGAGTGGGCATTGCCAACTGCT
Organism: Eublepharis macularius; assembly: GCF_028583425.1. Lineage (NCBI taxonomy): Eukaryota > Metazoa > Chordata > Lepidosauria > Squamata > Eublepharidae > Eublepharis > Eublepharis macularius. Next base: position 221,286,261 of record NC_072791.1, on the reverse strand, counting down.
CCTGATCCCAACTGGTTCAAAGGGGGGTGGGCATTGCCATCTGCTTTGCTGCTGCTTTGCTTATCCCAGCGAGGGGAAGGGAAGAAGGGCATTGCCTCCTGCTCTGTGCCTGATCACAGCCAAGTGAAGGTTCGAGGTGGGCATTGCCACCTGTTCCACTCCTGATCTCAAATGGATGATGGTGAGGGGTGGGCATTGCCACCTGCTCTGCTCCTAATATCAGCTGGGTTAAGGCAGAGGAGGGCGTTGCCACCTGCTCCACTCCTATTACTAGCTGAGTTAAGGTGGGGGATGGGCATTGCCACCTGCTCCACTCCTAATACCAACTGGGTTAAGGTGTGTGGGGGGTGGGCCTTGCGACCTTCTCCACTCCTAATGCCAGCTGTGTTAAGGTGGGGGTGGGCCTTGCCACCTTCTCCACTCCTAATATCAGCTGAGTTAAGTTGGGTGGTGCACATTGCCACCTGCCTCACTCCTAATACCAGTTGGGTGAAGGTGGGAGGCAGGCATTGACACCTGCTCCCATCCTCTTCCTGGCCTGGGCTTCTCACCATGGCACATTTTCTGGAGGGACATGGTGCCTTGCCTAGGCTTCATGGCAGCGCCCTCTGGTGATGCACCAGAGTATAAAGTGAGTTGTCTGAAATGTGCTTACTCAATTATATAGTAAGATTTTTAAAACAAATGAAATAATATAACTACAAAAAAACCCTCATACAAATATAAATACACAAACACACACAAAGGGGGAGGAGGGCTAATAAGAGTAGCCTTCCACCTACTGGTAGATGACAAGAATGGGAAGAATTACTTAGGGTAGGGAATGTCAGTTTGAACCACTTCCCTGATATTTAAGGCAAAAACTTTTTTCAAATAACAAAAACACTCCAATAGAGTGGAGAGAGCCATTTGTGCATTAGTTCCACGCCAGCCTTCAGATGTGCATGTATTCTGCCTCGTAAAACTCTCTCCCTCTCCTCTCAGGAGTATAGTTCTATCAGTAGCTACCAGCCATGGTGACTAAAGAGAACCTCAATATTCAGTGACAATGGACCTCTGAATACCAGTGTAACATCAGGCAACATCAGGGGAAGGCCTTGGTATCCATATCTTATCGTTGGTCCTCCAGAATAACTAGTTGGCCACTGTGAGACAGAATCCTGGACTAGATGAGCCACTGCTGGTCTGGTACAGCAGAGCTCCTCTTAAGTTCTTTTAGACCTTTGAACTAATGGATATATATTCTAAAATGTGGTGAAAGCGGTCTGACCACTGGTGTTATGAACTGCACTTGAAAGCACAATTTTGGCAGGAAAATCTGCCTCACAGGGAGTGAATGAAGAGGCGGCCATTATAACTGTACTCAGAGCACTTGATTGCAGGGCAGGCAAAATATGTTGACCCATTTTTAACATACTTTGAATATCTGGTGGGGATCCCAATTTCCACCAATTCTTTTTCCCACTGCAGACTTCCAAGTCACACCTCATGCTGTTTCTTGGGGGTCCTGTGCCCCCCATTAGCATTTCAGGAATCATATGAGGCTACAGCAAGTGTGAGGAGGAAACAAGGAAGTCTGGTTACAGTGATGGAAATCGCTTCCGTGAGCCAAGTTTTACCTCAGAATGAAAGCCTTTGTCTGCTTTCCTCCCGAGATTTTACTTTCCCCCAGACTTTCCTTTCCCTCTGTAGCTTATTTATTTAAAAAGGCAGTAACTTTACCAGGCATAATACCATTTGGGGTCTAAACAAAGACAAAACTTTAAACAGGTGTCACACAGTTAACATTACTACTTGCTTCTGGCTCCTGGTTAAAATGTTTTCATTCTCGAAGGCATATTCATTCCTGCTTATTTTGGTATTTTGTTTGTTTCTTTATATATTGCATGTTTTCAGATTTGTTTCTATTATCTTATTTTTATAAACTACCTTGGCCATTTTTTAACGAAGAGGCAAATAATTCATTTTATGAATAAATAAAAGACGTTCCTGGTTGCTTTATTAATGTATTCATGGGAGAGTGCAAGAGATTAATATTGAAATGAATCATATGCTTTAACATTATGATTATGGATAAATATAACAGACTAGCATTTATAGCATTTTGTGATTGGTTCCCATTTAAATAATAGATATAAGGACTCTACCTATTGGTGAAACAAAAATGTAATTTGGATAATAAAGAGTTTCCATTTGTCTAAGCTTGTTTAAACTTAGACCAGTTTCTTCACATTGTCCATAAGTTTCTCTTTCTCAAGGGCAGTGAGAAGTTGGAGAGAGACAGTATAGTAAGAAGGCAATTCACTAGATATTTGTCTGCAGGGCTTTTTTTCAGCTGGAACGCGGTGGAACGGAGTTCCAGCACCTCTTGAAAACGGTCACATGGTCAGTGGCCCCGCCCCCTGATCTCCAGATAGAGAGTTTAGATTGCCCTCCGTGCCCAGCTGGGTGCGGAGGGCAATCTAAACTCCCCTCTGTCTGGAGATCAGGAGGCAGGGCCACTGGCCATGTGACCACTTTCACCAAGGACAATTTAAACTTTAAAAAACTCCCCCCTTGTTCCAGCTGACCCAAAGTGACGTCATTGTGCAGTCCTGAGTTCCGCCACTGAGTTCCACCACCTCTTTTCCCAGAAAAAAAGCCCTGTTTGTCTGTCAGGGATGCTATCCAACCAGAACAGTTAACCAATATTTCTACCATATAGCATGGTCTCTGATTGATGTTTCTATGTATAGGATTTTTTTTTCCCCTGCCACCTTTCTGGCTTACTGAGTTGGCGAGAGCTTTCATTCTATGTTCCCCAAATTTATAGCTGAATCTCACAGATATGATTAAATATAATGGGGACATGGATAGAGCATAGAGTTACCAGACCCCTAAGAAGACTCCCAATTTTTTGTAACAAAGGTAAAATTTCACCATACCTGATGATATTACCTTATGGGTAACTTTGAAATGTACAGGAGGAATCTCAGAGTGCTCGGTCCATCTGGCATTCCTGTCAGATGTAACTTACCCCCCCCCGCCCATTCTTATTCTTCATATGAAAGATTTTTATTGTACAATATTGTTCAGTGTTCTGGGAAGAAAGATATGCCTTAACCGGAATACTCATTCAAACTAACTACTCACCAAGAAAAGGAAACAGCAGATTAATATGTCAAGCAGAACAGGAGATGCATATATCTGGTTTGGTCGAACAGTGAAAGCAGCAGCAAGAGACCCTCTGCAAAAGAACAAAAAGGTCACAAATCTACAAGAAACACCTAAGAAAACTGAGAGAGTGGAGATAATAAAGATTTACAGGCACTTCAGAGATGGAGACCAGATCTGGCAGCATTCATTCTGGATATCATAAATTAAACTATTGGACTGTGTGCCAAGGCTTTTCAAGGGGAAAAAAAAACACAACCCCCCTTTGTGCTTATTTGCTTCTTCTACCATGTCACAAATGGTTACATTTAACGAGACCTACAATAAAGTAGATTGAACTAATCTATTATGGGAAAAGGAAACCCAAAGCATTTCCCTTTGATCCAGCAAGTGAGATCTTCCACCTTCAGTGGGAAGCTGGCAAGTAGACATGGGCATGAACCAAATAAAATTACAGAACCAGAGGATCGTGGTTCGGTGCAGACCACGATCCTGAATTCCCAAACAGCAACAAACATGTCCCGATCCTGAACCCGGATCATGGATCGTGAAACCCAGCCTGGGAGCCCATGGCTATCTATAAGCATGGGTCCCATTGAGCAACACAGGAGGTCTGTGCTTGGCCGTCAGAGCTGCCTATCAGGGTTTGCAGGGATGAGATTGGAGTGCCCGTGGCTACAGAACATCCCCTTCCCCCTCCCTCCCCTGGCTGTCTTCTCCCTACTTGAGACTGCTTTGCTGCTCCGTGGTTGGAAGGAAGCCCTGCTGATCCAGGAAAGCTGGGCTTCCATTCGGGTTTCCAGGGCGACAGAAGGAGGGCAAACAGAGCTCAGGCATTCCCCTGGCTCCGTTGCCAGGGGAATAGATTGCTGGCGCCTGAGTGTCTGGATCCTCGAATCGAGCCCAAACGCCATGATCCAGGCCTCTCCCGACCGCTGGATCGTTGGCCATGGACGATCATGATCCGCCGGGTCACAATCGCGCGAACGTCATTATCATGGGTTTTTTACGTTTTTTACGGATCGTACCCATCTCTACTGGCAAGTCTACATAGTGGGTACCACAAACAATGGCTTGGACCATTACAAATTGGCTGCCATGGGGGCTGTGTCCAAACACAAATGTTGAGTAATTCCAAGCCACCTTTCTTCCTATGCTGAAGGCAGCTGTTTACAGATGGGGGCTTCCTGCCTCCTGAGCTTTCCTGAAGCAGTTCCTCTTCTACTGAAATTTGCTCGAAGTGATATTTTGGTAAAGCAGCCATGAAACACAATGAGTGATTCCACACACGTAGAATAATGCACTTCCAATCTTCTTTATAGATCGTTTGGAATGGATTTTTTTGTGTGCGGAACAAAATATCCACCTCAAAGGATTGATAAAGTGCATTATCCCACGTGTGCAGAATCAGCTAATGATGAGTTCCGTGGCACCTACAGGTATCATGTTGGTGACCTAGGGTCGCCAATCTCCAAGTGGAGGCTAGAGTTGTCCTGGAATTACAATTGAGATCCCAACTGCAGAGCCAAGTTCCTCTGAAGAAAAATGGCTGCTTTGGAGGGTGGACTCTACCATATTATATCCCGCTGAGGTTCCTTCCCTCCCCAAAACCTGCTCTCCTAGGTCCCACCCCAAGTCTCCACAAATTTCCCTATCCAGAGTTGGCAACCACTGGTGTACAGCATTCCCATTCTCAGTCAAGTCATTATCAGTTCCCCCAATGTACTGAAAGTCCAGTCACACAGCCATGACCCGACACTTGTCAAGAGTATAGTGTAGTTATGCCCTTAATCTCTATGGTTTAGTACCATCCTAAGCAGAGTTCAATCCTTCTAAGCCTAGTTGTTGGAGGTAAATGATGATGGTGGGTCAATATGCGTGGATATGTGGATCTGGTCTGGGAGTGATAACAGTTCAGTATCTTCTTGCACTAGCAAGACTTAACAACAACATTCAATTTATATACCGCCTTTCAGGACAACTTTATGCCAACTCAGAGGGGTTTATGTGTTGTTATTATCCTCACAACAATCATTCTGTGAGAGAGCTCTGAGAGAACTGTGGCTGACCCAGCTAGCCTCACGAGGAGGAGTAAGAAATCAAACCTGGCTCTCCAGATTAGAGTCCTGCCACTCTTAACCACTACACCAAACTGGCTTTTGTGGATTGTGCTTTCCAGATCTGAAAGGTTCTTGTACTAGAGTTTTGAGGAGCTGGTGCATTTCAGTGGCTTGGTCCCATTCAAGTAAAAGCATACTCTTAAATAGACATGGGCACAAACGGAAAAAAACCACCAAACACCCTGTTCGTCATTCGGTGCCATCCATGAACAATGAACAACGAACATGGATGAACATGAACTGTTCCCGGACATATTCGTTGTTCATTGTTCATTGTTCATTGTTCATGGGGGCCAGAACCCCCCCACCCCAAACCCCCCCACTTAGCCCCCCTCCCCTCAAACCCACTTACCTGGCCCTTTAAAGATCCCTTTATCCCTATCAGCTGGCAGGCGGCAGGGGGGATTCCCCCCTGCCGCCTGCCAGCTGATAGTTTAAAGGGCCCTTTCCTGCCACGTGCAAGGCACAGGGCCCTTTAATCACCCCACAAACTGACCTTCCCAATGTCCAATACCCACCCAATTGCAATGGACATAGTCCTCACTGTCCTCAGAAGACCCCCCAAGTTTCAGAGAGATTGCACCCCAGGAAAGGCATGATCCATGGGTCTCCCCGTTGGCTGTCATTTTCTCTTCACAGTGGCAAAAACGGGACTCTCTGTTGGAAGTACTTTGAAGGGTTAAAGCCAGAAGGAAAGCCAGAAGGAGTTCAGACAGAGTTCAGTCCCTCCTTGCCTCCAGTTGCCAAGGGGATTGATTGCAGCAGGTGCCAGACAGTCTGGCTTGCCGACCGGCTGCCGAAGGCAACGAACGAGGCTTGCAACGACCACCTGTTCGTTTAGGATGGGGCCTCACGAACAGCTTGTTCGAGAACAGCAGATTAGGCTGTTCATGGGTTTTTTCTGTTCGTAATGCTGTTCGTGCCCATGTCTACTCTTACATGTTGCCTGTATTAGTGTGAGGTAGGGAGGGGATGCACCATACTGTATGCACCTGAACATCTTGAAAAACCGCTCAGTGCTTCTAATCACATTCTCCGTGAAACCCTGGATGTATCCAACCCAACTTGCATTAACCTGTAGGGGCTTTACAATCCATAAACTTCCAGGAAGCCTTCCCCATGCATTATGGTAAGCCTATCCACATTCAGTACTGATGTTATTGTTCATTTCGGTTCTGCTGGCTGAAGGGGGGGGGAAATCTCATTTCATTCCTTTTCTTTTCTAATTTTAATTCAACAAGTTTTGACAGATGACAAGCAATCTTATCTCCTTGCTTCCCCTTATTTCCATTTCTTTGAGCCTTGAAATCCTCCGGGTCTGATTCCATAGCAGCTTGGCATGTAACGCTTTCCATTAAAATCTTCTACCAGATGATAAAACATTGTGAGCTAATGATTTCTTTCAGTTTACCATGTGCCCATCTGCATATGAGGCACAACACTGAAACCAATGTCACATCAGCTGGGAATAATGTGATTTCTTTACAGCCAAGCAACCGTTCCCTGTTTGCAAAATACATTCCCAGTTGCTAATGTGTTGCATTTTTTTTTTAGCTAAAGCTGGATAAAAGGAGAGGTCGCCTGGAAAATTACAGTGTCTTATAGACTGGGGTACTGCATTTTGGCCATTGTCCAAAAATATAGCATATAACCAGACCTTTTGCTTATGTATTCATTACAGTGACAACAGATGACAGAGAGGCAAGCCGCTACTCCATTTTTAAAAAAATGATTTAGTTCTTTGGCTATTCATGATGTGGAAATTATGCGGCAATTAGAAGAGCTTGAACACCTGCCGGTTCAGGTCGTATCTGGTTTGGCAGTCTCGAACACAGAGCTGATTTTTCCATGGACTGCTCATTGACTTTTTTGTGGCTGATTGACAGGTTGCTCCAACATATTCCTTCCTAACTGCATAGTACATGCATCCTTTTCACAGCTCAAATGAGTTCTGCTTCCCTTCCCCTACACTTTATTACTGCTCCACACAGCAGGCAGTTAAATTAGTCACAGATCATATAGATCAGTCATAAAGCAATACTGCCATCTAAAAGAAATGCAACCATTTTGTGTTTTCCAAGTATCATATAAGTGTTTGTGGATGTATATGTTTTATCAAATTTATATAAATAACTGTGTGTGTATATATATATATATATATATATATATATATATATATATATATATATATATATATATATATATATATATATATATATATATATATATATATATATATATATATATATATATATATATATTTCTAGTTTAAATGCTTTTAAATACTTGAAATATTTGAGTGTTTTAATGTTCTTTGACTTGGGGACCCTGAATTGGGTAGAAAGGTAGAATGTGTATAAAGTGCCATCAAATCACAGACAATTTTCAAGGCAAGAGATGGACAGAGGTGGTTTGCCATTGCCTGCCTCTATCAAAAGCAAGAATCCCCCATAATGATAGAATCATCAACAATGTGACCACAATACACAAACACAATATATAAACTAATAGTAATGCAAAAACACTCTTGATACAAATGGATAATTCAATCCAACCCACAGCTTCCAAAGGTAAAGAGTATTTATATGGTTTTAATGATTGCTGTTTTTATTGATTGTTTTTTTATACTGTGATTATTGTTTTTATGTTGTATTTTAATCAGAGTTGTACCTCGTCCTGCACCGCTTGTGGGGAGGGTGGGTTAAAAATATAACAAATAAATAAATAAATAAACAAACGAACGAACGAACGAACGAACGAATAAATAAATAAATAAATAAATAAATCTTATAATTTACTGTAAAGTGACATGTACAGCAAACCAAACACATAGTCAAAGCCATTACAGGGCTTTTGTTATGGCTACCATAACGGGGCAGTGACCCTGGACTACCTAGATTTTTTTTCCATTTTTTTAAAAATTTTGAACAGTTTTCATGATACAACAGCTTATCTAACTAGCATAATCATAAACAGTGAGTAAATCCGAGTAAGAACACAAGCCTTATGACGTTTGCACGTATTATGCAAAAAATAGGTAACCATTTTGTGTTAACATTTTTTAAACAATTATATCAACCTAATGATGAAACCAGTTCAACATGACTTCTTTTTTCACTCGATAGATTCATCCGCTAAGCATTTGAAGGATTCCAAGCTCCAGAAAATCCAATCATGTACTGAATGCAATTGACCTAACTGGATCAGGTCATAGATCCAGAGGAGTTAGCCATGTTAGTCTGTAGTTGTAAAATAGTAAAAAGTCAAGTAGCACCTTTAAGACTAACCAACTTGATTGTAGCATAAGCTTTTGAGAACCTCCGCTCTCTTCATCAGATGCATGGAAGGCAAGAAGAAACTGGTCAGATATATAGGTGGAGAGGGGAGTAGATGCAATCAGTAGCTTCTGATAAAGAAGTAAATGTATTATTTGTAGAGAAATGCTCGTACAATCAGAACAGGTAGGAATACCACCACATCTGGACATTAAGCTAAACTTTATAGCATTACAAACACTGAACACTGAACACTCTTTACTATTTTGGATCAGGTAAGTCGTTTCTATTCAAAAATGTATTAATTGGTGGTAATATGAATTTTAAGTCATATCTCCTTTTCTGAAAGATATTGTATTTATAGGATACGACATATTTCATTCCAAATTTGCAAATAAACTCAATTTCCCCTTGAAGTTTCTCTGCTTCAGAAATGGTGCTCTTAAGTCGGCAACGAAATGTCCTAGTAGATTGAAATGTTCCCCCAGTGGTATTTGAATGTTTTAATTTTTGATATCAGATTTATGTCCATTCATAATTTTGCAAAGGGACTGACCTACTTGTCCAATGTAGAGAGTAGAAGGGACTTGCTGACACTTGACGGCATATATAACATCAGAAGATAAACAAATGAATGAATCTGAGATGGTATAGCTGGTGCACTTCCCAACATGAATACGAACTCTGGCACCAGGACCTCCAATAAACCAAGATGTTAACTCTGTCCCCACATTCACTCCAACAACACAATCACTGAATTTATCAGCACCAGTTATACCACATTTGGAACAAAGGATTCCCCAGGGTTGAATCGGGATGTACGACTTTTCTCACATTACAGATGCTCATTTTCTGCACATCACACCCAAGCTCTAATCTTGCAGTACAACCTATATTGTAGCTAGCTTCCTGACACCCTAATTTACAATACCCATGACAACCCCTGCCTGGATTATAATGACAAGGGGTATGCATAACGGAAAGAATGAGCCAAAATTACATACAGAACTCACTGTTTCGGCTCAATAAAGCTGCTTCTGGAATGCTGAACCAAACCCCGAAAATTAAATTGTAATGAGTCTCTCCCGTTAACAAGTGTGTGTGTTTCATTTCAGTCCATATCTTCTAGCAGCAGGAGGCACTGGGCTTGCTTGTTTTTCTAAACATTGCCAATCATATCCCAAGGGGAGAGAGGCCTTATGTTATTAATTAATTTGGTGAAAAGGGGGAATGAGACCAATGTATGAGGTATGAGTACACCTACCCACCCTCCTCCCTGTAACTATCTGGGAAATGGGCCTCCCTACCTGCCAATCCAGTCCTCGCAAGGGGAGACTCATCCACTCTGCTCAGCTTTGGAAATGTTTGGGAGACTTCAATTATAGGCTGCAATTCAAAGACACTCAGATTCAGCTATGGAGGGGAGGGTGGGGGTCACACCTAGCCTGTATTGTGCACACCACCTCTTTCAAGACTTTTACAACTGATTGACATCTACTCCCCCTTCGCTCACCACCTATATATCTTTGGCCAGTTTCTTCATATCCTCCATGCATCTGACAAAGAGAACTGTGGTTCTTGAATGCTTATGCTACAATAAAGTTGGTTAGTCTTAAAGGTGCTGCTGGACTCTTTACTATTGTGATAGAGAAGCATTAAGAAAGATGAAACCAACAGACAAAAGCAGAATGCAAAGTTAATACGTTATTGGCACTACAGAAAAAGAAAAAAGTGAACATGAAGCAGGATTGTTTTTTTGCTTGACTGCACAGCTTGGAGTGCTCTCCTACTCAGGAACGCCTCGCTACTCCACATTTCTACAGGTCTGTTGTGTGTATGTTATTAAGCTTGAGGAAAAACTCATTGGATCAATGGTTTAGATCTAGAAGAGGACTAATGGTTGATGCTGTTTTTGGTTACGCCTGAAAACAGCTGCCCTGGAGCCTCATTTCCCCACCCCTTGAAAACAATAGTGTGCACTTGCGCATGTACAGTGAACATGCATACAACAGACTGAAACAAGAAAAACCAAAATGGAACAGTTCTAAGCAGGCACTGAAATACCTCCCCCCCCCCCCGGCAAAAAAACGTATCAGTTCTGAGCAGCCATAACAAACTAGTAATGGGACGGAATGATTCCGAAACCCCCAGAACCAAAATGGAAACAGAAACTTTCTCAGTGCACACCACTAATAAGGACCCCTTCTTTTTTCTACCACTTTTATCTAACTAAGGGAACTCTGACTCTCAAAAGCTCATACCCTGGAAATCTAGCTGGTCTTTATAATAATAATAATAATAATGATGATGATGATGATGATGATGATGATGATGATGATGATGATGATGATGATGATGATAATAGATTTATATAGCACCGTTCAGGACAACTTAATGTGCACTCAGAGTGGTTTACAACATGTTATTATTATCCCCACAACAGTCACCCTGTGAGGTGAGTGGGGCTGAGAGAGCTCTGAGAGAGCTGTGACTGACCCAAGGTCACCCAGCTGGCTTGAAGCGGAGGAATCAAGAATCAAACCCAGTTCTCCACATTAGAGTCCTGCCACTCTTCACTGCTACACCAAACTGGCTCTATAAGGAGCTACTGGACCCAAATCTTGCTCTTCTACTTCCTAGACATGAGCACAGGCTAGTATTATTTTTTTTTAAGTGAGTGAAATAACAAAAGATATATATGAGGTTGTTTTATCATGCACACATCCTTTGCCATAGCGAATGTTACATTTCTCTGTTTTGGTGTTACATTAACTAGAGCAGACAATTATTGCTTTCAAGAGTGTTACCTACATTGGCAAATTGTCGTAAAGATGGTGATGGATGACAAAGGGAGGAGAAAAATGGAAAGTGTCAGGTTCTCCCAATCACGTGTCGGGTAAATCATTTTCCATGTAACTGCAAATCTGTCACAAATGATCACAAGGACAACAGATGAGAATTCCTGTTATCAGTGGAAAGAAATAACTAACAGTCCCTAGTACCATAAATAACGTGTTATGACAATGAGCTTTCACCTCTGACAACTGGCACTAAAATTTAAGTGGGAGGATAATGAGGCATTTTGTTTGAGGATTTAAAAGAAGGGAAAGAGTGACAGACACAGAGGACTTGTCTGTCGCATAGAATCAGCCAGAAGGAAGGAAGAATGACACAGTCTCCCATCATGCACCATCATTAAGATGATACCCTAAATTCAGTACGAAAAAATAAAATGAAGTAGATTTTCTTTAAATGGGCTCTCTCTGGGCATCTCAGAAGTAATGTATGTGAAGGAACGTATTTGTCTTCCTGCCTCACTGTTCTGTCACAAAGTGTGGGGGGATCAATAAAAGGTTTTAATCAGGATATCATGTTGCCAGAGGAATGATACATATGAAATTCATCCCTCACAAGTCTCTGAAGTCTGATATCACCGGTACATCGTTTATTCATTTATTCATAAATAGAAAGCTAAAGTACCTTATGGGAGTGGACCTCAACAAGTTTATTATCTTCTACTAGCAACCAAGCCCATTTTTTTAAAAAAAAAACAGGCTCTAGAAAATGGAGCACCCTTCAGAGGGACAGGCCGCCTCGCCTGGCCTTCTTGCCATGGCGGTGTCCTCTGGAGGGATGGGCCTCCTCCCCTGGCTTTCCCGCTGCAGCAGCGCCTTTTGAAGGTACATCAAGATAAAAGGTGAGTCGTCACCAATACGGCTTGCCTTTTATATAATAGGATAGGAATGGCAGCAACTGGTAATGGCCATGAATATTCCAATCGGCATGACTGTGGCTAGGGTCACACCTAGACTTTCCACAGGTGATCCTAAGAAATGAGAAGGACACTGGTGGATCAGATCACTGATCCATTTTGTCCAGCATCCTGCTTCACACAGGAGCCAACCACTTACTCTGGAGAGCCAACAATGGAGCATATAGGCCGTGGCCTTCACCTAATGTTTTCTCCTGGCACTCTAAGCCAAGCTACAAGTGACGAATGACACTTGAACAGCAAGTAAACAAACTCACGTGTATTCCTCCCTGTTCATTTGTGCTCCACTTGCACCCCATTTGATCACATGATCAAGTGGAGTGCAAGTGGAGCGCAAGTGAACAGGGAGGAATACATGAGAGTCTGTTCATTTGCCATTCAAGTGTCATTCGTCACTTGTATCTTGGCCCTGAGAGTCTCTCTACACGAGACATCTTACACAGGGATGCTCAAGTGTAAGGCGATGCAATGTTTGTTGGGAAGCATAGTTTAAAAAGACAGCCAGTGGAGATTGCTCTTCAGAGAGTTTCTTAATTTCATTTTCATCTCCCCAAAGAGGAGGCAGTAAAACTGGCTTTTAAATTAACAAATACATACATAACTACATCAATTATAAAAAGTATATAGTTGAAACCAGGTTTCTGCATGGTTTCTTGCCAATGCACGTCAGCCCACACCTGGTGATGAGCTATTGTACTATACATGAACTTTAATTTAATATTAAAGCCTATGAAGAAGTGTGGAAACGAAATGGGAACTTGAAAATATGCTGGCAAAACCCGTCGGCTTTTTGACGTAACATTCGGCTTCGGCGCTCTGCTGTTTGACAGTGGATTGTGAAGGTCATTTCTATGAGTTTCTTACAACAGGAACTATTGCCTACAAAAGAAAAAAATGGATATTTATTGGCTTATCGACTTCTCACCAGTTGGACTGTGATTGCACTTTTTAACAGCTATTTATTACTATTATTATTTATTCTTGACTATTACTATTTATTCTTATTATGGAGTGGCTGGTTTATTAAGTATATGATTGTATTATTTGTATGTAGTTATTGCACATTGTTAGCACTTTGCACTTTAATATATTAGTAAAAAATACTAAAAATATTAAACATTTATAAATTAGATCCGTAATACTTAGAGGATTTTGTCCTTTTACCTCCGGGTACTTTTTGGTTTAGCTAATGTGTGAGAGCACATAAATGTGTATCAGTAAAGTGCTCACACAAAAATGACTGTGATGCAAGCACATATACAATCACATTAAGATTGCTTCTTTCCTTGCTTTATCAATGGGCCAACAGGATATAGGATGCAATACTAAAAGACCCTTACCTCTGTATAGAACTGCTTGGAAGTGTTCCCAGAGTGAAGGTGAAAATACAAATGAACTGAAAAATTGCATCAAAGCAAATTTGCTCCTTTTCAGGAATCAGTCACAGAATTTGTCCCAGTTAATTGAAGAGTAGAATGCAGCACAAATAAAATATCCAGAATGAGGAAAATGCACTTCTCCCTAGTTTGAACATTCCTTTTCCTACAGAGTGAGTGACCCGTACCTTTTTATCTATCTTTTGAGACAGGAACAAGGGTATTAATTGATGAAAACAAGAATATGTATAACAAGTGTAAGTAACCTGAAAAAAAAAATTAACAACTACAAAAAAAAAAGACTTGGGGAGGGGGGCTGCCGATCACACCTGTACTCACAGCCCCTAGGCTGTCCCTTGGAGCTTGTACTTCTCATAGTGCATCCCCAAACATCACTTTTGGTAACATTTGCCGAGTCCCTCATTCAAATTTTTCATCTGAAGTGGGAAGCTATAACCAAAAACATGTCACTTCCATAAGCCAACTTTGTTTCGATTGTCTGTGTGTCACCATCTAAACTTCCCTGTCTTCAGTTTCTATAAATGTACCCTTAAATTATTGTGACGTACAAGAGCATAATAAATAGAGGCTTCTGTAATGTCTCTTCAAGTGCAAATAAGGACTTGGGAATGCTGAAGAGAAGTTCAAGCAGGCATTAAATTAAAAAAAAAAACGTGAAGGATAAGACAAATGGCTTGGAAAATTTTTGCCATGGAGCATTAATAAAATAATTCCATTCACATTTATGTTTGGGTGGACTTTGATGTGTCCTGCCTAAGCTTTTCAAAGGAATAGGAAGGCTCTGTTCTCTGAATTCTCTTAGGCGGCCTATAATTCCTGCCTCGCTTTGAACTGCCACATATCAGGAGACTTGCCACCGCAAACTGAGCATTAGTAATTTAATAATGTACAGAAGCGTAAGAGTCAGCTGCTATTTCAGAAAACTTGCTGGAATACCAAGCAATGCTTGTTCAGCATTGCATTTTCGACCCAATGAGATCTGAATGGCCCACAGAAGTACGTGCAGCTTGGCAGAAAATTTCTCTTGAAATCAGTGAAGGAAAACGTCCACGCCAATATCTGAAGAATCTAAATATTGAAAATTTATCTATGTGGTTCACGGGACTTATACAACAAATATTACATCGTATCAGTAATATAAGAAAGAGGCATTTTGGATAAGAGCTGCTTTGAAACCACCTGGCATTTTGCCTTTGAACAAAGTCTGCAATAAAGGAAAAGCTTGGACTTCAATGGTTAGATGTGGGATAGCATGTTTAATATCCTCATACCACAGCGGGAAGCCCAGACTGGGATAAGGCTTGGAGCAGGTGGCAATGCCTTACCCCTACCTTTATCCAGCTGGGATCAGGAGTGGAGCTGATGGTGATGCCAACTCCTACCATCCCCCAGCTGAGATCAGGAGCAGAGGAGATGGCAATGCCCAAAGCCCACCATCACCAAGTTGGAATCAAGAGCAAAGCAAGTGGCAATGCCTGCCCCTGCTTCACCCAGCTGGGATCAGGAGCAGAACAGATGGCAATGCCTGCCCCCCCCCATCTTCACCCAGATGGGATCAAGCACAGAGCAGGGGGTGATGCCCACCCACTGCCTTCACCCAGATGGGTTCAGAAGAGGAGCAGGTGGCAATGCCCCCCCCCCCCCGAATTCAACCAGCTGCCCTGGAACTTGAAGGGGTAGATCCCTATTCCCACCACACACAAAGAACATTCAAGCTCCAATGCACTCTATTAAAATGCCAACAGCAACTGTCTCTCCACTGTCTGCAAAGTCAGAGCTGGGAGCCCCCCTCCCCCCTGGTCTTTGCTCCCTTTTTGTAACAAATTTGGAGCTCCACACTTGAAAGGAAGACCTGCCTATCCAGCTAAATTGGGCTTAGATTGGGGTTTCCAGGGCAACAGCAGGAGTTCAGACAGAGTTCAGACAATCCCTGCTTAAGTTGCCAAGGGAATTGATTGCAGGTGCCAGACTGTCTGGCTTGACGAACAGCAACAAACGAGGCTTGCAACAACCACCTGTTTGTTTAGAATGGGGCCTCACGGACAGCTTGTTTGCGAACAGCAGATTGAGTAAAAACACACGTATGCTCATTCCCATTCACTTGCTATTTCAGAAAATGGCTTGAGGGGGGAGGTTCTCCAGCTGTTTAGGCTCTCCTTTATTTTTTAACAGCCGTTCCTTGCATGTCTAGAGGGACCCCTAGTTTTTCCATTTATCATTCATTCACCCAGTCTCAATTTTTCACCCTTGCGGGACTGAAGAGCAGGAGAAAAAATGGCATCCGAACATAATGATGCTCTGGAAATTTCTTACTGTCTGTATGGTAAAGTGCATAGTGCCTAGAGTTTCACCCAGAAGTGACATCACATTTTTCCTGAACTCTGTCCTCCCCAGGCACCATCCCTAAAGTCTCCCAGCATTTGTCAAGGCAATGTTTTTAAGCCTAGTCAATCCACACATAATTGATAACAACAGCAGCAACAACAACACAACATTCAATTTATAGACCACCCTTCAGGGCAACTTAACACCCACTCAGAGCAGTTTACAATACATGTCATTATTATCCCTTCAACAATCACCCTGTGAGGTGGTTGGGGCTGAGATAGCTCTGAGAGAGCTGTACTGACCCAAGGTCACCCAGCTGGCTTCAAGCGGAGGAGTGGAGAATCAAACCTGGCTCTCCAGATTAGAGTCCTGCTGCTGCTCTTAACACTATGCCAAACTGCCTCCAAATATGGCACCAAATACACTGAGGCCCTAAGCTATATCAAGTTTGAGAGTCCCCACAGCATTGCCAAAAATGGTAATTTAGCAATTTTTAGTATTCTTTTGTTTTAAAAAAATGCATGGACACGTTATAATCCAAGGTCCTAAACTGCGGTTTACTTAGCTTGTTCTTCAATCCTGTTCTGTCTTTGTATTGTATGAAGTGTACTGTAGTTAGAACAGAGGCATTATTGGGGGAAAAAAACTCATTTGCTGGGTATTTATAAAAATTCAATTTTCATCATAATAACTTTGCAAAATGAACTTGGCAGCTTTGTAATAACTTACTATCAGCAGTGAGAGTTCTAAAAAGCAGCAAATTACCCATCTAGTTATAAAGAGGGATTTTCCCAGTCGCCCATCAGTTCAGAGTTCTATTATAATAAAGCACAGCACAATTATGCTTGTCTTTACCAGAACGCTACATTAACTGGAACATAAAGAGGTTTTAATAGGGTAAAAAGGTGTTTCTGTACAGGAAAAAAACCACTCGTCAGTTTACATCATACAGCTGCCGCTACTTGACTTTGTTTTACAGTACATTAAATATGTTGAAGGATGCAATCCGTAACCACTAAAGAGATAGAAGAAAGTTTTGAACTGAATGATGTTCCAAATTTAAAATGACAACTTGAAGCAAATAATCCATTTCAAAAGAAAGAAGTTAATTAAGACAAGCACCGACAGGCCTGATGCATTCCGAGCAGGAACATAAACAGATTTGCACTACCTAGGCTTGCCAGCAGGGGCAGGGGTTCCTCCACCCCAGTTTCTGGTGATTTCTAGAGACATGTAGGCCATTTCCACATGCTGTTAAAGCAATGGGCTACTTACTGAATGCTGGTGTTTTTTTTCACAGATTCCAGATGCCTTCGATTTCCAAGCGGAAGCAGGCAGCTTGGCTTCCATGTGTTCAGCGTCCTTTACCCGGCACAGGAAAGAGTGGGAAATCCCATTATCACAAAAGATGCTGAATACATGAAAGCAAAACTGCCTGCTTCCTCTTTGAAGTCGGAGGCATCTGGAATCTGTGAAAAAACCCGCCAGTATTCAGTAAGTAGCCCGTCGCTTTAACAGCATGTGGAAATGGCCATAATGTCCAGGTTGAAGGACAAGAGACAACGTTCTCTTGGCCAGGGTCCTTAGCTTGTGGCATTGCAAGAATTAGGACCAGCGCAGAATGAAGATTGTGCATTTGTTTCTTGTTTAAATTGCATTATTTAAGTTATTTGGTTGTAAGTTTTGTATTTTTTTCTATGCCAAGGGAAATCCAAGCCCCTCTGAGTCCCTTTTGCGGAGCAATAAGCACAGAAATGCCTGAAATCATAAATCTAATTTTGAATATATGATCAATATATCCACAACATTAATCTAGGGACAGACAGGGGAGATATCTCTACCTACCTGAAACAAGTCCTGGGTTTGCAGAAAAATCTGAACTAAAACAAAAATTAGAGGATGAAAGCTTCCCAAATAAATAGAAACAATGCTGGTAGCTTTAAGGAAAAAATGCCCACTGAGCTCTCAGTGGCCATTTTGAAGGTTGCTAGGCAGCCACAAAAATATTTCTGAGCCTTCTACCTCTTTGTTTCTGTAACCCTGGAAAATATCCCTTCTGCAACATGTCCTTGATGGAGGAGGACTTGCTGGGGACCTGGTGGTGACCACCAGAGACTCACTACATACACAAATTGGTCTTCCCCAGTCTGCAGCAGCTGCCACAAAGCTGGCCTTCACCCTACCAGTGGCAACTTTTGTGCAACTTGGCTGCATCCCATCAGTCGCAGCTGCCATGCATCTGTGCCCTGTCTTGTTAGTGGCAGCCACCATGCAAATGGGCCCAGCCCACTGGTGGCAGCCACTGCACAACTGAACCAGCCTTTTTCTGGAAAGAACCTGCCAGGGGGAGGGAATTCTGAAAATGGGGACAGCTAAAGGTAGGTTCCTTGGTGGGTGGGAGGGAGAGAAGGAAGCAGGAAAAGTGGCTCTGTGGCCCTCCTGTGTGGACCACTGAGGGTTAGTGTATCACTTTCTAAAAACCCAAGGTGGACCCCATGTTGTAGAAAAATCTGAAAATTAAACAAGAGATCAAGATTTTTTTTGAAAATGTCCCCTTGCTTCCTGAGATTTCATGAAATGACCTAACAATATTTCATTCTTCATTTCGGTTTGCCAAGGCAGTCCCACATGACAATGGCAAGAGCATATACCCTATGCCGGTCATAGGGTAAAAGGGGTCAGTGCCTTCTCCCAAGCATCAGGTGAGTGGAACCCAATGTTTAAGCAAGGCATAAACTCTCCTCAAGGTTCCCTACAATAATGACCGTGACCTGGATGACAGGAAACATGGAGAGACTGCAGGATTAGAACTAGTAAGAGGGTGGGGTGGGATGCCTAACAGCAGACGCACAAGGTGCCCAGAAGATCTCACAGAGGACCCAATACGAAGAGTGGGCAGAACTTGGAAGCAGATGGAACCCCGAGCCACAGGGCCGAAGGAAGCATGGACAGCTGAGGGAGGATTTCACCTCCCAGGATGTCCTTACAAGAGTCAAGACTATTTGCTCCTCCTACATGACACTCCATTCGAGACAGGGAAGATCTCAGTTTCCTGTTCTGCCCAGAGATCCTCTGTTTATATATAACATGTTGCAGGGGTCATTTCCTAGAAAAAGAACTCCAGGAACTCATTAGCATAACTCATTAGCATATGCCACACCCCCTGACATCACCAGAAGTGTGTCAGAAGGCAACATCCACCCCTCAGGCCCCTTTTAGCAAAAGTCTCCAGGTATTTCTTTAAAGGAAAATTAACTCAAAGCAGCCTGCCCTCCTCTGGAGAGCCAGCCCTGCTTGCAGCCACTCACTCACTCTCTCAAGTCACAAATGAAAATAAAGCAGCATGAATTCCAACCAGTTTGTGTTAGTTTGGAGCTCAGCACCACTTGGCTTGCACTCACTCACTCATTTTCTCTCCCCACCCCAGTCACAAATGAAACTAAAGGAACAGAGCAGAATGGATGCAAGCACCTTGCCTTCCTTTGGAGTTCAGCACCACTCAGCATTCACGCTTCTTCTCTCTCCATCCCCCCACCCCTGCCCAGTCAGAAATGAACGTAAGAGAGCAGAGCAGAATGAATGCAAGCACCTTGCCTTCCTTTGCAGCCCAGCAGTACTCGGCATTCATGCTTTTTCTCTCCCCCCCCCCCCCCCGCTGAACAAATGAATGTAAAAGAGCAGAGCAGAATGAATGCAAGCACCTTTGCAGCCCAGCAGCACTCGGCATTCACTCCCAGGAAAGGGAATCACGTGGGCGGGGCCAAACCCCACATGACCTCTTTTTAGACGTTCCGGAACGTCATTTGCTTGAAACTGTACAGTGTAATATGAGAGGGAATAACTTCATGAATGAAGTTATATCTTCTTGGGTTCCTTTTGCCATATGGATAAAACAAAGGTTTCTCGCATTGCTAAATCTACTAAACTCATCAGTTCCACCAGTAGGTTGTTATTGAGTAACGGTTGCCAAAGAACTTTTAGAAAATGAGTTCTGATTTAAGCTCAAAATGAATGAGGAACAAAGAGTAAAAAATAACTTATTGCAATGGGATTATAAACTGAAACAGTGTTCAGTGGTTGCTCCCAGAGGGTAACACCTACTATATCTGAAGTTAAAGCAAAGGTTAACAGATGGAAAGTTGTAATCCTATCTTCTTTTTTTAATACTCTTGGAACACAGAGCGGGAAAGTGTTATCCTTCCTTCATAAAATGCTTCTCCCCTGTTCAAAAATCAACTTGCGGCATAAAATATTGCAGTTAGAAACAAATGTTTGGGAATCGTCCACCAAAGTTTCACATATTCTCACCACAAATCATAGAATCCTCTTTGTTGACCAAAAAGAAGCTCCCAGAACTTACTTCCATTTTAATTAACATTATTAGCATTAGCATTCAAGCGGCCTATGCGCCTCAGCTAAGAAAGAACTGAGTGCTTCAACCACAGAGACTGTCATACTACATCAAGGGCTGAAGACACCCAACTCTTCATTGCTTCTCATGAGTAGAGATGGGCACGAACAGAAAAAAACCCCTCAAACATGACATTCGTTGTTCGTTGCCATCTACAAATAGGGACTCACGAACAACCGTGAACATGGCCCTGTTCATGAACATGTTCGTGGTTGACTGTTCATGGGAGCCAGCAGGCTCTCCTCCAGCCATCATCCAAGTCAAGATCCCTATTGCACCACACCCAGAAACCTGACTTGAGCAGGCAACAGGAAAGGTACCAATAATAAATAATAGCTTCGCCCCAGAGCCTGGCAGCAGCCCTGGAACCTGAAGGGGTAGATCCCTACCGCACCACTCCCAGAAACGTGACCTGAGCAGGCAGCAGGAAAGGTACCAATAATAAATAATAGCTTGGCCCAGAGCCTGGCAGCAGCCCTGGAACTTGAAGAGGTAGATCCCTACTGCACAACTCCCAGAAACCTGACCTGAGCAGGCACCAGGAAAGGTACCAATAATAAATAATAGCTTGGCTCAGAGCCTGGCAGCAGCCCTGGAACTTGAAGGGGTAGGTCCCTATCCCACCACACACAAAGAAAATTCAAGCTCCAATGCACTCTATCAAAATGCCCACAGAAACTGTCTCTCCCTGTCCACTGGCTGCAAAACCAGAGCTGGGAGCCCCCCTCCCCCTGCTCTTTGCTCCCTTGTTGTAACAAATTTGGAGCTTCACACTTGAAAGGAAGGCCTGCCTATCCAGCTAAATTGGGTTTAGATTGGGGTTTCCAGGGCAACAGCAAGAGTTCAGACAAAGTTCAGACAATCCCTGCCTAAGCTGTCAAGGGAATTGATTGCAGGTGCCAGACTATCTGGCTGGACGAACAGCAAAATGAACTGCAACAAATGAGGCTTGCAATGACCACCTGTTTGTTTAGAATGGGGCCTTACAAACAGCTAGTTCACGAACCGCTGATTGGGCTGTTCGTGGCTTTTTTTCGTTCGCATTGCTGTTCGTGCCCATCTCTACTCACAAGCAATATCAAAGTTCTGGATGTTATCATGATGGTTCCTGTTTTCATCTTAATCATAGCAGGAGACCTCTCCACTTAACCTTCAGGATCCCCCCCTGCCACCTGCCAGCTGATAGTTTAAAGGGACTAGCCACTTGCAAGGCAGGAAAGGGCCCTTTAAACTGTCAAATGTCCCTTTCCCTGCCGCTGCTAAGTGGCTGGAAAGGGGCATTTAAACCCCACAAACCATAAACCATGAACTGGTTCATAACTGGGCCCAGTTCTGTGCTAGTCCGTGGTTTGGTTCGTGAAAAGCCACAAACCACGAACCTCACGGTTCTTTGTTTTTTTTTTTGGTTCATGCCCATGTCTAGTCATGATTCAAGCAGCAAACTTCAACAAAACAAGTTCTTTACCTTTTTGGCTAGCTGAAGAGAGTCACTTTCCAAAGACAGGGAGAAGAGAGGTTTCCTGTCATTAGCTCCATTCAGAGAAATTAGCTGATCATCTTTGACTATTAGGAAACAGTCAGCTTAACAAAGGATGGCCATTCATCAGCCGGAACCGGATTTATGTACACTGCCACCAACACAGACTTTAATTTCCAAATTACTTCTAGCTGCTGAAGGAATTTCATTTGGCTCCTAGGAAATGCAAACATTGATATAACTATAATTTATGAAAACAATCTTTGACACAGTGAGATACTGTAAAAAGGAAAGCCTAGCTCCTTTTCAGTGGCAATGCAGATGCTGACCTCTGTTCCATCAAGGAATAACTTTCATCTTCCTCATCTCTATTTATCAGTTGCATTTGTACGCCTCTATTGTCCATGCTACACAGGACTATCTGATGGCATGATATATATTGATTTGCTTTTAAGGCTGAATAGCCTTTTTCATTGTGAATGGTGCCCGGAGGTAAACAGAAAAGATCCACCGGTTGTCTGGTTAAGACATGTAATGAGATTTTGAGCAAGAAATAAAAAAAAATCCCGTCTTGCTTTTGAAGGTGTTTTTAAAATGCTAAACCATACCTTTCCCTTCTGTTACTTGAATCCAATAACATCTTTTGCGTTTTATTTATAAATCTCATCTCTTCTATGATTATTATATTTGTTCATACCCAGAGGTATATTGAAGGGCACTTTTTCCCCTCCCTTTGTGAGTACAAATTTTGTATTGACTACTCCACTTCATATTGCAAGTGGGGTTTCCATGATGGTATTAGACATATTTGTATTTCTTTGGGTAGCAGAATTACTTAAGCAGAAGCATTTTTCGCCAATGTGCAGTACTTAATCCTCAGGCAATCAAACTGTAGAATGAACTTACAGTTTATTGAGGTCAATTCAGGGCTCATTTCGAGGGGGAACATGCAGGAACGCAGTTCTGAAAGTTCCCCAAAGAGGTCACATGTCAGGTGGCTCTGCCCACCTGACTCTCGGCCATTTGGGCCCGTTTGGGCCATTTTCAGCCCCTTTTTGCCATTTTGGGCCCAATTTCGGCCCTGAATGGCCAGGATTTGGGTCCCAAACAGCCAGGATAGGTGATGTCCGGGGGTGTGGCATATGCTAGTGAGTTATGCTAATGAGCTATATTAATGAGTTCCTCCAGCTCTTTTTCTACGAAATGACCCCTGGATAGATTCCATTCATAGCAATATCTTGGAGTAGAAAGAAAGAGTCCCATTCTATAGAATCACTTTTCCTATAAATACCATGGCCAGAATAGTCTGGTGAAGAGGCTGCAGGTGGCTCTACAGATGAGGCCTTCATGACAGGAGTTCTGAGAAATACATCCTTCCCCTTTGGAAGGCCATGAGGCATGAGCTCAGCAAGAATGTTATGTCACTCAAGGACTTCTGTTTCTCCTAAGCTTTTTGTTGTACAATAGAGTCCATCCTCTGAAGCAGCCATTTCCTCCAGGGTAACCAACAAAAGAGACCATCAAAGTAATGATAGCAAAATGACAAAGAGCACGCGAGAACTTACTATTAGAGATGGGAACGAACAGCAATACGAATAAAAAAAAAGCCACGAACTGCCCAATCTGCTGTTTGCGAACAAGCTGTTCGTGAGGCCCCATTCTAAATGAACAGGTGGCTGTTGCGAGCCTCGTTTGTTGCTGTTCGTCATGCTGGACAGTCTGCTACCTGCAATCAGTTCCCTTGGAAACTTAAGCAGGAATTGTCTGAACTCTGTCTGAACTCCTGCTGTTGCCATGGAAACCCCAATCTAAGCCCAATTTAGTTTGATAGGCAGGTCTTCCTTTCGAGTGTGGAGCTCCAAATTTGTTAAAACAAGGGAGCAAAGAGCAGGGGGGCTCCCAGCTCTGGCTTTGCAGACAGTGGAGAGGGAGAGATAGTTGCTGTTAGCATTTTGATAGAGTGCATTGGAGCTTGAATTTTCTTTGTGTGTGGTGGGATAGGGATCTACCCCTTCAAGTTCCAGGGCTGCTGCCAGGCTCTGGGCCAAGCTATTATTTAATATTGGTACCTTTCCTGGTGCCTGCTCAGGTCAGGTTTCTGGGAGTGGTGCAATAGGGATCTTGAGCAAACTTGGATGATGGCTGGAGGAGAGCCTGCTAGCCCCCACGAACATCCAACCACAAACATGTTTGTGAACAGGGCCATGCTTGTAAGTGTTTGTGAGTCTCTGTACGTGGATGCCAACGAACAACGAACATCATGTTCGGGTTTTTTTCTGTCCGTGCCCATCTCTACTTACTATACAATCCCTTAACAAATTATAACAGTAAATAAAGACAGAATCAAATTTACTGAATATTTTGTTGAAAACAGTATGAATTCCAAACCATGTATTTCAATTCTTGCACACATAATTACATTGCAAAATTCCCTCTCTATACTCAATAGGCAAATCAACTTTTTGAAGTGCTTCATATAGGACAAACCAAGTTAAGAGGGTTATGTATCAATAAATCAACTAAGTGCTAGTGCTAAAGTGCTAATGCCAAATGGACTTGTGTGTGTGTGTGTGTGTGTGTGTGTATAATTTATTATTGCACAATAATTCTAAATTGCAAATACATATCCCACAATATGATTTTTACTCAATTTTTACAAATATATTCAGAAGTCCTAAGCACTGGTATCCTAATAGTGATAAAAAGTTCAAAAGGTATTCTTATTTTAAAGAATATCTTGAAGTGGCTGTGAAGCATCCAATATTCTCTTTGTATCCTCTAATGGGTTGTCTAGATCTTTGGTATCCCATTTCAAATTATATCTTTCTCAAAGAATCACAGACTCACATTCACTTTTAGAAGCCCAGCATGAGGAGTTAGTCCTTGAGCTAGCTCCTTCAGGGTAACTCACCTCTAGTCTGGAGAGTAGTTGTAATTCTGGGAGAACTCCAGAATCCACCTGGAGGTGGGTAGCCCTACCCTCCGCACAAAACTCATTTTTGCAAATTGTTTGGATTAACTGTCCTGTTGTAGACGAGAGCAAAGAAAACTGTTTCATCTTAGGAAGGGCTGACGTATCTGGAGATGTATTGTCAAAGGCTTTCATGGCTGGAGAACGATGGGTTTTCCGGGCTGTATTGCCGTGGTCTTGGCATTGTAGTTCCTGACGTTTCACCAGCAGCTGTGGCTGGCATCTTCAGAGGTGTAGCACCAAGAGACAGAGATCTCTCAGTGTCACATCATCATCATCATCATCATCGTATCTGGAGATGGTCTGGTGGGATGGAGACACCTAGGCTGTGAAAATCACATCAGTTCTGGATCATTATATTTCTGCATCCTGCAAGAAAAATAATGAAACACTCTGATGTGAATAGCAATCAACCATTGGCTGCTATTTTCTGGTGAGCTCCCACAATCAGGAATTCAGCACCCAGTCTAGCCTAGTACCTCTGACACACCTGTTGAGAGGATATTGGAAAGGAGTTCTTCTCTCTTTGTTTCTCTGTGTGTGAGTCTGCGAGACAGCTTTCTGCTTAAATCCAACTGAGGGGGAAAAACAAGTTAGATGAGAAATCTTTGTTTGTATTTTCTTTCTTAGAACCTGCACCCTCACTCATGTAGACTGTATACCTTCAAGAGGTAGGGTTGCCTACCGTTGGTGGTGGGCAAACTTTCAGCAGTTTGTCCCTGTGCCTGACAATCAGTGGGAGATGGCAAGCCACCCAGTGATCACGCACTACTGGCCGGTAACCAGGGCAAGTGTGTGGCATGTGTGCTCCCATTGGGGCAGGATGCCATCACTTCTGGAAGTGACATCACACTGGCTGCTGGAGGGCTCCCAGATGAAAAGAATCGGCCCCGCACAAAGTACGGGAGCACTCTCACAGACAGCACGATGACATCACTTCCGGAAGTGACGTCATGCCTCCTCACTGGTTGCCAGAGGCAACCCTATCTAGAGATGTTGGTACTGGAGTCAAGCTTTGTATTGTTTATGCAATAAACAGACTGCCTGGATTCCTACCCACATGCCTGGCTCATGAGCTTATGGCTACCCACAATTTCTGCCCATATTAACAAGCAGCTCTGTTTGATGGTCCTTCTGGCATCAAATAGTTTAGAGGAGTGTGTCTTAGGAGGTGGTGGCAGCTACTGGTAAGACCTAAGAGGCTGGTTTGGGAAGCTGGGCCCCCATCATAATTTCTCAGGGTGCTCACCATAGATCCCTAAATTAGTCCAACATGTTCCAACCATCTCCAGGATGACCTAAGCAGTCTTAATCAAACCTAATTAGAAAAACCCTACCCCCATGGTGTTGGTTGCTTCATGTATTGACCCCTAGAGTTTGCCAGCATGGTGGGAAGGAGGGGGTAACAGTCTCTCTTGGCATACCTTGGTATGCAGGCCAGAAACATTAACTGGCAGTTCACTCGGCCCCCAGGGTACAGCTACCATCCAATTATATTACTTTTCACTCACACACTCATCCAGCCCCCCTCACTTTTTTCTCAGAGGTTTGCTGACATTGGCCCATGTTCCTTGTCAGGGCTTGTCGTTGCCGCCATTGGGTGGGGCACCAGCTGGGCCGGCCCTGACGTCAGAGGGGCACCAGGGATGCTGCAGGACCCTGCTCTGTGGAAGGAGGGGAGGTATACATCACCCTGATTCCCTCTCAACCCACTCGCTGGCCTGCTCAACCTGGTCTGCTTACCCTCTGCGTCCTCCATCATCTCCTCCTCCCAGAACTCTCCTCCAAGCCTCCACTCTTGCACTGCTCTGCTCTCACTCCACACCATCACTCCTCACTCACACCCACCACACCAGAAGGGAGGGTGAACAGGTGATGCTGGGAGAAGTTGAGGACTTGCACTGTCTCATCTAGGGAGGGGTGGGACTTCAGAAAAGATGGATCATTTGCTTGACGGAACAACAACAATAGTGTGCTTATATACCACTCTTCTAGACAGATTAGTGCCCACACAGAGCAGTGAACAAATTCAAAGTGATTATTACTGCCCGCCCCCTGCCAATTCAGCTGGGGATCTGGGCTGAGAGGAGGGGCTGACCCAAGGCCACCAGCTGAACTCATGGCAATAGTGGGTGGTGAACTAGCAAAGTGTTAATTTGCAGCCCGACCACTTAGTGCCCCACTCAGAGCGGTGAACAAAGTCAGTGTTATTAGTATTGGGTTTTAGTTAAGGCACATTAACTAAACAAACTGCATGCCGAAAGCTCTCATCCAAGTTAGAGAACCAATAACTGTTTGTTTATCTAAAGAAATATATTTACATAAGTTTAGCGGAGAGACAGAATGAATAACTGATCTAACTAGCTAGGATGGCTTTAGATAGAAATTAGGCCATCTCTCTCAGGAGGATACACCATGCTGCCTCTCCTGCTGCATGCAGGGAATAAGAGAGAGAGAGAGGAGGAGGAGAGAAGGGAAGGAAGGAAGTTCCCCTGGCAGGAAGGAGACTGATAGCAGCCTATCTAGCTAACTAACTCTATGTTTGTTTCCTTCCTTCTCCTCTGCTGGCAGTCCTAAAGGCCTGAGCAAGAGACATCACCAGTCCCTTCTTCTAACATCATGATCCTCACAATACAGCTGGGGAGCTGGGCTGAGAGGAGGGCCTTACCCAAGGCCATCTGCTGAGCTCATGGCCGTAATGAGATTCGAACCAACAGAGTGCTGACTCACAGCCCAACCACTTAATCACTACGCTACAACAGCTCTCTTAAACAAGTGTTTAAGTTTACACTGAAAGCTCTTCAAAGCAGGATGCTGTCTTTTGCTCCTGTTCCTCGGAAAGCACCATCCCATACCATAATGCCACTCAGTGGATAAAAAGAAATGCTACAACTCACCCTTAAGTGTGAGGAGCAAACCAAAAGAATGAGGTTTAGCCAGAACGGAGGGGAAAGGGATTTGAGCCCGCAAGTATCTACATGACAACACACTGTACAATAAAGAATTCTTTGACTTTTTCAAAAGCAGCAGCAGACGGCTGCTTTACTTTTGTTCATTTTTGGAGGGGGTGAGATGGCTTTCCGTATTCTTTATGTACGACTTGCATTGTCAAGGTTTGCAAGGCCAAATAGCTTGCGGGCGTGAAACCTGCTTTCACGCAATGAAGAATTCAGTACCTTCAAAAGGAAACTCTGCCATAACTGGAGCAAGCCATTGTGTTTTTCTTTTCCATCATTTTTATGGAGGGGAGGGGAATGTATTTTCTATACAATGGGCAATTTATAGATTCAGTGAGCACATTTAGAATTTTGACTCTGGAGTCTGTTAACTAAATAAAAGGCACAAACTGAAGAAAGGGCCGAGAACACTATGAAAAAGGGGAGGAGATACGTCTGCAGTATATTTATACAGATCTGAGCTAAAAACACCGATCGGGAACAAATCAGTACCTCAAAAGGAATGAAAAAGGACAAATTTATATATTTATTCATAAGTACTAATAATTGTTCCGAAAGGCAAGCAGCCACAAAGCTCGCAGCTGCCGAGCTGTGTGACGTGTATCGTATTGTGCTCGAAGAGCAGCTGCGATAAAGCAGACATCTTCTGATTTCTGCAGAGATAGCTGATTATTTTTAAAAAAACAAACAAAACTGAACCTTTGATTTGCAAGATATCAGCACGGCAAACTGAAACCATGTTTTGAGAAGCATGGGGGCTCATCTTGAAGATGCTAATCGTGATACCGATAGCGCAGCCACAAACACTTTTCAAGGCAGGAGGTGGGTACAGGGAGGTTTTATACATTGCACAATTCCCCCGGCATGAGGCCAGTCAGTATGATCGGGTCCTCCCAGTGTGTGAGAGAGGCAGCATCTTGCAGTGGTTAGAGCATCAGGCTCAAGCCTCATGTTCCCTGCAGCTACACAGCAGCTTTGGGGAATGGCTGTTAAAAAATAAAGAAGAGCCCAAACAGCCTCAGAACGCCTCTGTGGGGGGAGGAGGGCTCATTTCTCCTCCCATAAGTCACTTTCCAGTGTCAAAATAACAGTGGAGGGAGGTTTTTTTCCTCTTTTAATACTCCATGTGGAGTATTCGGTGCATGTGGAGCAGTAAAAATGGGGGGACTCCCCCTGTGCTATTGGGAAATGACTTGAGGGGGAGGGAGGAGCCCCTCCTCCCCCCATGGAGGCATTCTGAGGCCATTTGGGCTCTCCTTTATTTTTTTACCAGCGATTTGCTTTTTAACTGCTGTATGACTGAGGAGCCCCATGGCGCAGAGAGGTAAGCTGCAGTACTGCAGCCCAAGCTCTGTTCACGACCTGAGTTCGATCCCGGCGGAAGCTGGGTTCAGGTAGCCGGCTCAAGTTTGACTCAGCCTTCCATACATCCGAGGTCGGTAAAATGAGTACCCAGTTTCTTGGGGGTAAAGTGTAGATGACTGGGGAAGGCAATGGCAAACCACCCCGTAAAAATTCTGCCAAGAAAACGTCGTGATGCGAGGTCCCCCCGTGGGTCAGTAGTGACTTGGTGCTTGCACAGGGGACTACCTTTTCCTTATGACTACGGAACCCCGTGTTTGGTCCATCAGTTACTGGGTTCAGTTCAAAGCTTTGGCTATCTTTCATGGTATTGGCCCCTCATATTTGCAGGAGTGCCTCCATCTCTATCTTCCACCACGGCACCTTTTTTCATCTTAACAGGGCTTTATGTTGGTGCCACCCTGCAAATGGGCAAACTCAATAAATAACAACAATAACAACATTCAATTTACATACTGCCCTTCAGGACAAGTTAATGCCCACCCAGAGTGGTTTACAAAATGTGTTATTATTATCCTAACGACAATCACCCGTGGGGGCGCTAAGAGAGCTCTGGAAGAGCTGTGACTCCACTTCAAGTGGAGGAGTGGGGAATCAAACCTGGTTCTCCAGATTAGAGTCCTGCCGCTCTTAACCACTACGCCAAACTGCCTCTCAACAGCTGCCCACACGCGCATTCTCTTTGGTGGGCCCCATTGCCTGATGAGTTTAGGAGGTCTCCCACTCTTCCAGCCTTCGGTAAACTATGCCAATTATTCAAGAGGGCATTTTTACAGAGATAAAATGATTGTATGATAACAAAATGGTTCAGAAAGATGTTTTAATAAAGGTACAGTAATGACAAACTATATTTGTATGCCTAGTATGAACCAGGGCTTTTTTTCAAGGGGAATGTGGAGGAACAGAGTTCCGGCACCTCCTGAAAATACTTGGCAATAGTGCTTGAAAATAATATGATTTCAAAGAATCCCGTGTGTTTCTTCCTCATTTCCCTCTTGAGAATTCCGCCACCTCTTTTCCCAGAAACCCCCCCCTGGTATGAACTGTCTGTTGCTGATGTATGATCTAATTAATTTTGTTTAAAATGTCATATTAATACTTAAGCTTTTTTCCCCAGAGGAGTTAGCCGTGTTAGTCTGTAGTAGCAAAAATCAAAAAGAGTCCAGTTGGTTTAAGACTAACCAACTTTCCTGTACCGTCAGATGCGCATCTGACGAAGAGAACTGTGATTTTCTAAAGCTTATGCTACAGTAAAGTTGGTTCGTCTTAAAGGTGCTACTGGACTCTTTTCGATTTTTGCTTTTTTTCCCAGCTCTGTTTTAGATTTCTGTAATCCTAAACCTGTTGCTTATTGGATGTTCTATTCTGTTGAGTTTACCAACAGAAAATCAGTGAGAAGGGCGGACTATAAATAAAAATAAAATGAAATAAGGTTGTTTCTTCTAGAACTAACTGATGGTGTGGCCCAAGCCAAAGAGAAGGTACAGATGCAAAGATGTATTATGGGATGGATAGATAAACTTTGGCCACTTTGTATTACCACAAGCCACAACATTGCAGAGCTGCAGTGAAACATGCGGAGATACCATTGTAAGAATTTAGGGTTGTGGGACTATTCTAATACACGAGTTTGGCTGGCTATAGAAACTGTAGCTGATTCACTTTGAGCATTTTCCTATTGAATGAACAGCGCAAACCTAAAGCATATTGTGCAGTCTTTAAGATACCTAACGACATGTTAAAGAAGGAAATAAAAACGGTGTTAAAAATATGTCTCAGAATTAATTTCTAAACAAAAAAGTTTTTGAATCAAATAATAATGGCCCAGTTTCTCTCGATAATTTGAACTGGCTCAGATATTGCCAATATCTTCCTTTTCATATCCATTCAAACCCAAATGATCGTGTAATTAGTTATCAAATTGCTTAGAAATTGACCAATTTAGTCCTTAAGTGCCATTTCAGTCAACGTTGTGCCTATTCCATTTCTCCACAAGGTAATTTCTGTAGGATAGCAGAGCTCTGGTATTTTTAAAAAGCATAGACAGCCTTCGTCAGTTTAAAAACATCCCCCCCCCCCCCCAAAGTGGAAAATAGGTGTTCTAAGCAAATCAACTTTAATGAGAACAATAGAGGTTTGGTAGGTGATTGCAAAGCAAATTGTGGCCATATTAAGAAGATTCTAGTAGTCAATGAAGTGGTGAAGATTTGGCTTCATGGCCTTGTATCTTACTATATAACTGAGTAAGCGGATTACAGCAGAGCAAGTGGAGTTTCCCTTCCCACCATAATACAGCTGTTATTAGGAGCAGAGCAGGTGGCAATGCCCACCCCCGTTCAGCCAGCTGGGATCAGAGGCAGAGAAGGTGGCTTTGCCCACTCACTGCCTTAACTCAGCAGGTATTAGGAGCAGAGAACCCATCCCCCTTCATCCAGCTGGGATCAGAGTGGAGCAAGTGGCAATGCCTGACCTCGCCTTAACCCAGCTGGTATTAGGAGCAGAGCAGGAGGTAATGCCACCCCCTACCTTAACCCATCTGGTATTAGGAACGAAGCAGGTGGAATTTCCCCTCCCACCTTAACACAGCTGTTATTTGGAGCAGAGCAGGCAGCAATGCCACCCCCGAATTCACCCAGCTGGTATTAGGAGTGGAGCACTTTGCAATGCCCACCCCCCTTCACCCAGCTGAGATCAGAAGTAGAACAGGTGGATTTGCCCACCCACTGTCTTAACCCAGCAGGTATTAGGAGCAGAGCAGGTGGCAGTGCCCACCTCCCAACTTAACCCAGCTGGGATCAGGCCCAGAGCAGCTGACAGTACCTACCCCCCTTCACCCAGCTGGGATCAGGAGGAGATCAGATGACAATGCCCACCCTCCTTCTCCTGACTGGGGACAGGAGTGCAGCAGGTGACAATACCCTCCTCTGCCTTAACCCAGTTGGTATGAGTGGTGCAGGTGGCAATGCCCACCTCGCACCTTCACCTGGCTGTGATCAGGTGCAGAGCAGAAGACAATGCCCTTCTTTCCTTCACCCAGCTGGGATAAGGAGCAGAGCAGGTGGCAATGCCCGCCCTTTGCAACCTACTAGAATAAGATACTGAGCAGGCGGCAATGCCCACCCTGTCTTCACCCTGCTGGAGTCAGAAGCCAAGCATGAAGCAATGCTTCCCCCCCCCGCCCACCTTCACCTGTCAGGATTAGGCACAGAGCAGGAGGCAATGCCTGTTCCTCCCTTCACCCAGTAGAGAGCAGGTGGCAATGCCCATTCCCCTTTCATCCAGCTGGGATCAGACTCAGAGCAGGCGGCAATGCCTGCCCCCCTTCACCCCGCCGTAGTCAGGCGCAGAACAGGAGGCAATGCCCCCCTTTACCTGGCATGTATCAGGCATGGAGCAGGTAGCAAAGCCCACCACCCCTTCACATAGCCGAGATCACACAGATCAGGCGTGGAGCAGATGACAATGCCTACCCCCCTCCTTCACCAGCTGGAATCAGTGATGGAGGAGGAGGAATGCCTGCCTGCCCACCCTCCTCTTTCTAGAGCCCGTTGTATTTTTTTTTTCCACTACGGGCATTGTTGCTAGTTATATAAAACCAGATCTAAGGAACACAGCAGGTTTGCAAAAGGAATATGCTCTCTTTCTGGTCAATAGCACCAGCCCTTAGACTGCTACTCAAGGGATACATTTATTTATTTATTTATTTATTTATTTAATTTATACCCCACTTTTTTCGCCAGTGTGGGCCAAAGTGGTTTACACAGTTCTCCAGTCCTCACCTCTCTTTTTTCCTTCTAACTCTCCTATGGTTCTTAGGCAAATGCACTAAGCAAATATATGGAATATTCTCACCACAACCATATAAAGTTGATCACAAGATACAGACAGTCAGGCCAAAAATACACTGCATCGCTACAGCCACCAAGCTACAGCTTCTAGACCAGAGCAGAGAAACATATTAAAGTTAGAGTAATACTGTATACAAAATGGTTCCATCTCAGCAGTAATGATTTCTTCTTGTTTAATTTTGGGAACTCACTTACTTTCAGGAGTATAGTGAGAAGGCTTTCCTTGGTCTTGTTCACAGTATCTGATTTCCTAAATACGAGTTACTTTACTATGCTGCAGTAGCACAGTGCTATAGCACAGTGGTTAAGTGGTTTGGCTGTGAATCAGCACTCTACTGATTCAAATCTTGCTACTGCCATGAGTTCAGTAGGTGGCCTTGGGTCAGCCACTCCTCTCAGCCCCAGCTCCCCAGCTGTATTGTGGGGATAATAATAACACTGACTTGTTCACCGCTTTGGGCGAGGCACTAATCCATCTAGAAGAGTGGTATATTATCATTATCATTATCATTATCATTATCATTATCATTATCATTATCATTATCATTATCATTATCATTATCATTATCATTATCATTATCATTATCCGAAACACAATCAACAATAAGCTGATGTCACGTGTTATTATTGATTGGCCTTGCTAAGCTGATACAGGTTTCCGCTGGAGACCTAAATATCAACAATTATTATTATTATTATTATTATTATTATTATTATTATTATTATTATTCAAAAACTTTAGCATCAGGAAATGTCAATGGTCCTAATCCTGTTAAAAAATATTGACTTTTCTGTTAGTATCTTGACTCCCTTTGAGCTGCGCAAGACTATTTTCTCCTTTCTCTTGTCTCTTCAGCTGTGAAGAGCCCAATATTGTCAGTCCTGGGAGTGTTGGGGGTGGGCAGAGGCTAGGGAGCGGAAGCGTTGGAAAGTAATTTCCAGGTGAACACCTAGACATGATGGCACAACGTCCATGATACTCACAGAATCCCTTAATCTCTGTGATAAAGACCATAGAGCCTTAGGAGAGTTCCTAGAGTGTCATGGGTGCTGTGATGTCACTCCCAGGCGACATCATGGCACTCATGCCTCCCCTCAGTTTTTGTCCTGCTGCTCCACTGAGCAAGCATGGGCATTGCAGAACGACTGTAGGAGGTTGCCTGCTACGGACAGGCCACTTGTAAGGCTGTGTGACATATACACCAAATTTGTGTACATATCCATTGCTGGGTAGACAACATGCACCCTATAACCTTGCACACTCCTATACATACTGAGCTACAGGGCATTGGCTCACTGGCTTCATGTGTACGAACTATAAAGGCATGCAATGGCTGCATCCATAGAATGCAGTTTCCCAGATCGTGTGCTGCGTGATGAAGTTTGTACATGCACGGGGAATGTGGAGACCCCCGTGGGTCAGTAATGACTTTGCGCTTGCACAGGGGACTACTTTTACCTTACCAGGGCATGTATTGCCTGTATTGCCTGTGCTAGGCTATTGAGCAAGCAATAAAAGGGACCCAAAGTCCATCCTATCACTGGTCTAAGAAAGACTTATTTCTGGAAAGAGGAGGATAAATTACGTCTTGATAGCTGCAAATATTTCTTCACCTAATGAGGAATTTGTTCCTACATCTCACGCCATCGGCTGGATGTCCATGCTGACACAGACCTTTTCTCAGGGCATTTTGGGTCGCCGACCGAAACCTGCACGATCCTATGTGGCAAGCCCTTGCTGACAAGCCTCCTGCTGCAAGGCAGTTTAAAAAATATGCACCTGCTCTATTTTCAGCCCCGAGACTGGCCTGAGAATAAACTGGATCCTGCTTCAAGTCAGCAGTCTTCCAAAGACTAGGGCACAAACACAGCGCAGCAGCTGCTGCGATTTCCCTTTGGTCTGTTCCAGGCATCTGCAGAGCCGGTGTGAGTGCTGCCGTTCTCCTGTGCCAAGAAGAGCAGATAGAACGAATTCATATTTCAACAACCCTTGACGTGGCATCAAACACCTTGGATTTTAGCACGAAAGAGGAGCCCCCGGGACAATACCCTGCTTCTTCAGCTTATTCCCTGATATAAAAGTGATCTGCCTTTATTTCCCTTCTTTATCGGCCAATATAGCAGAAGCATATGCTGCCGATTTGCAATCCTTGCTGAACAAAAGAGGTTTAATGGCAGCAAAGCAAAAGAGACGACGTTAGACTCTTGGTGAAGCACCACACATTGTACTATAAACAAGCTTTACAAATACGCTTGTTTTTGTTGAACACTGGTTTCCTTCGTACTGCGGAGTTCTGAATGTTCGCTGTAAATAATGGTGCTAAATAAACACCCCAGCTTTGATTCACAGCATGTCCTTGGAATTTACTCATTTTAATTCCTAATATGGAGTTTGGGTGACGATGGGCGGGGGGATGTTTTACCTTCAGGCAAAAAGTTCACATTGGTGAAGATTTCCCAGCCCCCACCCCATGCCCTTTGAATAACACAGCCTGGCTTTTGTTTCTCTTCATTTTGTGGCCTTTTCAGGATGCACTGAGATTATAAAAATATAATTACGGATATTACTCAGTGCCTCAAAATCAAATATTCTCCTGACACCCCACAGCTGAGAGACAAAAGGCTTTTCATAAAAGATTCTCTCAGCACTTCCTGCCAGCTGCTCATTTCTCCTGGATCCCAAAGGTCTGGAAGAACAAATGATAGTGCCGCATCGCTCGAGAGCCAGAACAAACTGTTACGGGGAAGATATTTAAATACTGGGTCGCTCATGGACACTGTTCTTAGACTGTAGCTTCATTTTTCTTCAGTGATGAATTGTTTGAGAAGACATTGCCCCCAGTCTGAAGTTCCATGTGTAGGCTTTGTTAGGTGTCGTAACGGGAACTTAAAAGATCTTCCAGATCCCACAAAGAACAAATCCCAGCCTCTTGTGAAAGAACTGAACAGGTTTTATTATATTATACATTTTGGACATAATGGCCCTAATGAGACAACCTCTCCAGCAGCCTCCTTAGCAACCACAATTCAGCTTCTTCTTCCAAGACATCACCAGGAGGCAGGTGGCATCTCCTCCAACATTTAACTCTTCCTTAACTGCATCAATCCTGTGTTAGGGCTGCCAGGGACACCTCATGGCAGGGACACCACCACGACCAGTAGAATGGGAGTGCAGAAAATGTGCCCAAAAATTGCCATCGGAGCAATTGCCCCATCACTATGGGGCAAACCCATTGAGTAAAACCATAGAGTCTGCAGTGAATTCTAGACTGTCACATCAATGCAATGACATCAGTTCAGCTTGATGGCACCCTTCCATGTTTGCCCCACCCCCAGTCTCACGCCTAGTGCTAGCCACTGGCTTGTAACTCTATCCTGTGAATATCCTGTGAATTGCATTCTCTTCTTGCATACTTCCAAGCATTTTACTTTACAGAGTAAAATTCTGAAATTTACCGATCCTCCTGCTTGCCCCTCCCCTCTTCAAATCTCTTTTTGATCAAAAAGCAATGGATTAGAAACTGGCACCAAATTCCTAAAAAGAAGAAAAGAAAATGATCATTGGTCTTTGGGGGGAAGCTGGATAAAGAGGAATTAAGAACACTTCTCTTAAGAACCCTAATTTTACATGAAATCCTCAGGGCCAAGCTACAAGTGACGAATGACACTTGAATGGCAAGTGGATTGAGTGGAGGGCAAGTGAACAGGGAGAAATACACTTGCTGTTCAAGTGTCATTCGTCACTTGTAGCTTTGCCCTCAGTTGCTGGAAAGGGACAGATCACTTGCTCAGGTTTCTTTGATCAGCCTGAATGTTTGTTGTGATTCTGAACCATCCTTTCCCTGTACCTCCTTTCTGCCATTTTAAAAAAACAATGGCTAAAAGATCTGTGAAGATTGCTTCCCTATTTGCTTCACTATATAGCTTTTGGGTGCTTTCCTCACAGTTCTGCCTATCCTTGCTTAGCTCTTCAAGTATAAAGTCTACACTACCAAGTCACTTTGATCTCAGCCAGCTCAATACGTCTTTGAAAGATGCAAGCCCTGCAGATACTGATCACTGGTGTCAATCTGGTAGATTATCGTATTTTGTGTGTGTGTGTGTGTGTGTGTATTCCTTTGTGCACTTTAATGGCAGCTCGCTCTTTCCCCTTCATTTTCCAAGGCTACTTTCTGACATCTAATTAGCAATTTCTTTCCCCATTAGACTCCAATTTGTACATCAGTCACTGGGTCTTTATGCTGTTCTCTGCTAAAAAAGATATAAATCACATGTGGCACGCTGTGTTCCCCCCCCCCTTTATTTCTCAATCCCTGTCTTGTTTCCCTTTCAAATCATTCTTTATATTCATCTCACAAATGACATCTTAGAGCCGGTCTGTTTTTTTTGATCTGTTTATCTTTTCACTCATCTTTATTTTTATCATGCGGAAGTGGTGAATGAATCAATGGCAGATGATTTCAGGGGGACTTTTTGAATCTCTACATTTTTAATAAGTTTTTAATACATTTTTTAAATTGGACATATGATCAAGAATCTGGTCAGTTCTGTGCCCCACTTCTTCCTTAGAAACATCTCTCATTTTCTTTTTTAATAGTTCTCTGTTTAAAAAAAAACACACACAGAGAAGCTAAATCTGGACTCCCAGCAGGCTGAAAGAATTGGCTGTACCATTTGAGACCACAAGAGGGGAAATCCTTTTTATTTTTTTTAACTTCTCTTGCATTAAAAAAGTTCCTTCAAGAAGACAGTCAGTCAGCAGGAAACAGACTGAGCTAGAACTTTTCCCCCTGGTATGCTAGGGATTTTTAAAAATAACTTGCCATTTTTCTTTTATGTAGAGGAATATAAAACAAATCAAGTCCAACCATCTGAAGTTGTATGGTCTACTCCATCACTTCACGATTTTGCCACCTCATTTTGCTGC
This sequence comes from Eublepharis macularius, assembly GCF_028583425.1. Lineage (NCBI taxonomy): Eukaryota > Metazoa > Chordata > Lepidosauria > Squamata > Eublepharidae > Eublepharis > Eublepharis macularius. The sequence continues at coordinate 221,248,263 of NC_072791.1, read as the reverse complement.
ATGCATATTCTGGGCCTTATTTAAGTAGAACAAGCAAGCAATCCTAAACAGGTCTACTCAGAATCCTGCTCTAGTCTATTGGATAGGGCTTAATCTCAGGAGACAATTCTTAGGCTCACATTGCTGTGGTCCTAGTTACCTTACCTCAGATGGTTTCTGGAAATTTTACCTCAGATGGTTTCTGGAATTTCTGGAAATTTTACCTCAGATGGTTTCTGGAAATTTTACCTCAGATGGTTTCTGGAATTTCTGGAAATTTTACCTCAGATGGTTTCTGGAAATTTTTAATCGCAAAGTGAAACAGGTAGAAATAAGAAGTCTGTTCCAGTTAACCACCCTATTGCTAGTGCTTAACTTAAGAAGCATGACTATAAATACTTGAGTAGGGTTACCAACATCCAGGTGGGGTCTTGGAATCCTCCCTGAATTACAACTGATCTACAGACTTCAGATATCAGTTGCCTGGGAGAAAATAGAGAGTGGACTCTATGACATCACTTCCTCACTGAACTCCCTCCTCTTCCCAGACTCTGCTCTTCCTAGGCACCACTTCCAAATATTTAGGAAGTTCCCAAACCAGACTTTACAACTCTATACTTGAGTTTCTAAGTGCTAAGCAGCTCTAACTGCCTTCCATATCTGGATAGACAATTTCTCTTGAAAAAAACGTAGCATGTAAAACACGGAGTCGAACGGAACTGTCATTCCCTACGCAGTTGTGTCCGTTTTCCTTGAGGAGATGGAGGACGGGGACGAGGAGGAGAAAGAAGAAGAAGAAGAAGAAGAAGAAGAAGAAGAAGAAGAAGAAGAAGAAGAAGAAGAAGAAGAAGAAGAAGGAGAAGGGAAATATGAGTAAAGGGGAAAAAACAAGGACAAATTGAACGATCTGGGGGGGTGTTACAATGTATTTAGAGGAGCCTTATTCTTTTTCTGTCTTTCTGTTGTCTTCTACATATGTTAATTTCCCCCTCCTAAATCTGTTCTGAGGGATTCTGGTGCAAACCCCAATTTGTCATGGATGCTTACTGGGTGACCTTTGGTCAGGCACATATTCCCAGCCTAGACTGCAGGGTTATTGTGCAGATAAAATGGAGGTGAGGAGGAAATTTTAGGCACTTTGGGTTCCTATGAGGAAGAAAGGTGTAATATAAGTGAAGCTTATATCTACCTACCTTCCTACCAGCCTACCTACTTACTGATCTATTTATTCACATATGATCTAGCCGTTCTATATTGAAAAACCATTTAAGATAATAAAAGCAGAATTAAGCAAGCATGGTAAGTTCTGTGTATAGAATAAGCACATTTCATAGGTGGGAGGACGGAACAATAACGCATAGGATGAAGCCAAGGCACCACCAATTAAATGAAGCTGACAGAGAAGAGTTGAGTTGAAATAACATACATTGCACTCCTAAGCACAGTAACACACTTCTAAGCCCATTGACTTCAATGGACTTAGAATCTTGTAACTCTGCTTTGGATTGCATTAATACATAGATATGACTTCAGTCTGGATCTAACCTGTAGAAGCTAACTTTTAAAAAAGAACCCAAATGATTGCTTTTGTCATCTTGCATTGCTTCCTTTAAAAAAGAACAATCTTCTAGTAAGCTTGTTGCAACAGTAATCTCCCCAGAGTTGTATAGTCATTGACGGTGGTGGTGGAGAGTGCCCTCTAGTCATAACTGACTCAACCCTTGGTGGGATTTTCATGGCAAGAGACTAACAGAGGTGGTTTGCCATTGCCTGCCTGTGCAACCCTGGTCTTCCTTGGAGGTCTCCCATCCAATTACTAACCAAGGCCGACCCTGCTTAGCTTCTGAGATCTGACGAGATCAGGCTCACCTGGGCTGTCCAGGTCAGGGCACTACTGCCCCCTAGCAATTTAGCAAGACGTTGCCTGTGGATTCCGTTGAGCCATCACGGCCACTGCGGTGGACAACGGCTTGCATCGTACCACTCTGCACAGTGATGTTTGGAGCTTCTCCCCAGGCTAGGGCACCTCCCTCAAACCCAAGTGACTCTACTGCCAGAGGAAGAGCTACGTAACTTGCAGGAAGGCTCCTTATGCTGAACTTTGCTGAGCTTTGAATTCCGCTGATACCTTTGCGGAATTCTGCGGAAGTCTGTGCGGAATTCTGCGGATACCTTTGCGGAATTCTGCGGAAGTCTGTGCGGAATTCTGCGGAAGTCTGTTCAGATGAGACATTGATAGGCTGTATGAATATGACTGGGAGTTCCCTGGAAGCATTTGCTATCTAGTCTGGCTTGGAGAAAGATCCACCTGTAATCAATGCAGGGTTATCAGCTCCTCGGAAGAGTGTCAAAATCAAAGAGTCCAGTAGCTCCTTTAAGACTAACCAACTTTATTGTAGCATAAGCTTTCGAGAATCACAGTTCTATGTATTGTCGAAGGCTTTCACGGCCGGAGAACGATGGTTGTTGGGGGTTTTCCGGGCTGTCTTGCCGTGGTCTTGGCATTGTAGTTCCTGACGTTTCGCCAGCAGCTGTGCTACACCTCTGAAGATGCCAGCCACAGCTGCTGGCGAAACGTCAGGAACTACAATGCCAAGACCACGGCAAGACAGCCCGGAAAACCCCCAACAACCAATCACAGTTCTCTTCCTCAGATGCATGGAGGGCAAGAAGAAACTGGTCAGATATATAGGTGGAGAGGGGAGGGAGGAGTAGATGCAAACAGTAGCTTCTGATATGGAGATCAGTTTGCTTCTGTTAAGGAAGTCAGTTACTTCTGATAATGAGATAACCATTCATAGTCTCTATTCAATCCCAGCCTGACTGAATCAAATTTACATATGATTCAATTTGAATCATTCATTTATTTAAATCTCAAAAACTAACATGTCTGTATGCCTTTGTGATTAGTGTACCTGGAACTTGGCTGAGAGTTCAGCGAACAGTCATTGATGCTCGCTGTCCTGCCATTCCTATTGAGAGTTAAGGAGAATTTTTGTCTGGCTAATGACTGAAAAGATCCAGCTCTGCGAGTTAAGTGGAGCTTAGCTTTGAAATCCTGCTAAATGCCTAAACAAACAAGCCGTAACTTTGACTTCACTCCTGGCAGATTTCACAGCCGTGGCAAAGAGTGCTGAAAGTGGCGAAAGGCCATTGGAAGTTCCACTCAAGCAATTTATTTTAAGTCCCATTCACTTTCTGGATTACTTCCAGAAAGCACGTGTTGAACCCCCTGTTCTTCTCAAAACAAAATACAAGCGTACTATTTTACTCCACAAGGCTTAGCATTCATTCTCTTGGCAAAAGGACATTGGATCAACTCCTCGTTTTTATATTTTGAATGAGATGTTTGCTTATTCTTCCCTGAAGAAGTGCATCCCGGCAGCGGCTTCATTCACTCAACAGTATTTTACCTTTGCAGACTCGCATAGCATTCTCACGGACTTTAACATTTTGGCCTGGAACATTATTTATTTAACTATAGCTTTTATTTAATTAATTAATGAATTTAGGAGGAATTATCTTCTCTTAACCGCCCCCCCCCTCAAGTTTGCTTTTTTAAAAATATCCAGTTTGATAAAGAGTTCTAGAGAACTTGAATGCTGACACATCGTTGGATATTATTTTGGCTTGTTTTAATAAAAGGTACTAGAGCCCCATGGCGCAGGGTGGTAAGCAGCAGTACTGCAGCCCAAGCTCTGCTCACAACCTGAGTTCGATCCTGGCAGAAGCCGGGTTCAGGTATCTGGCTCAAGGTTGACTCAGCCTTCCATTCTTCCAAGGTCGGTAAAATGAGTCCCCAGTTTCCTGGGGGTAAAGTGTAGATGACTGGGGAAGGCAATGGCAAACCACCCCATAAAATGTCTGCCAAGAAAACGTGATGATGTGATGTTCCCCATGGGTCAGTAATGAGGAATATGGATTTGAAGAAAGAGATTTTATATATCACTTCTGTGCCTTTCAGTATTCTGTGCCTTTCAGTATTACATGCCTTGCACTTTTTCTATGCTCAGGAGCCAATGTAGTATTTGTAATGCTACCTGTAAGAATATGACACTTGAAATAAGAAGACCAAAGAAGAATGTAAGCTGAAACTCTGTAAGAACTGAGGACTAAATATATTGCTTGTAGGAGATGCACTTGTAGAAATATTACACGTATGTTATATTAACCTATAGGATTCCAATAGGATTCAATACAGGAGAGCCTTTTGTAAAAACTGATTGATGCAGCAAGCTGGGTCAGCCACCTGTGGCATTATCTCCCTCAAGGCTGCAAAAATTGAAGAAAGGGCAGAAGTGGGGGAACATTCCTTTCTGCCCACGGACCCCAGTTATCCGAAGGCCCCAAGGCTGCCAAATTGAGACTCCATGGCACCATTGAAGGTAACAGTAGCAAAAGGGGAAGATGTCCTTCCAAGGGGAACAAGCGCAAGGACAAGATAAGGGGCTGCAAAATTTGGAATTCCCCCAAGTAGGTAGTCAATCCAGAAATTGCGTCTTCCAATCAGACTAACCCTAGACACCTGTGTCAAAGACTATGAGCCAATAAGATAACAAATATTAGAATATTGTAATATTATTATAATTAACCTGAGGGTATTAATTGCTTTGCACTTCTATTGTAACTTTGATGAGCACTGAGCACGAGGGAATCCCTTTACTTTCATGTAAAGGGGAGCTCATCCGTTGTTTAATTAAACAATCCATTTGCTTCAATTCAACAGGACTCCGGGACTAATTTTTGTCAAGAGAGAGAAAGATACCAAAGAAGCGCAAAGTTTGCACATAACAACTGGGGGCTTGCCCTCGGCTGCACCCCCACTCCAGAGGAGCCGTCCCTCAGGGCAGACACCGGCAACTTCCAAGAACGTGCATGGCAGCCTCATATTCTGGCTAAACTGGCAGAAGGTGACTCGAGGAGACTGCAGCACAGCCCGGCCGGGGTCCTGAAGGGAGGAAGCAGAGGAGAGAGTGTGAGCGCACAGGAGAAATAAGGTAAAAAGAGCCCCCTCCTCTGGCAGGGATATAGAAGCCCTTGATAAGTCCCAGTAGGTGGGCAGAGGCATTATTTAACATGAGGAGGAGAAGTGGGATCCCACATAAGTAAGTAAGGGAAGAAAACTGTAAACCTAGGTGTGTGTGTGTGTGTGGAAAATTGGTGCCAATGAAGGGGTGCGTCTAGCGGCCGAGGGTTGCCAAGGAAGGCACGGCTGGGAGCTCAGGGGAGCTGAGCAGAGGTATTTTGCAAGCAGCTCAATAGGAGCGCAACAAGTGGCTTGGCAAGAGAAGCCAAGCGAGTGTGTGCGGGGCTCAGTAGAGACCACAAGAAGAGACTCGCGGGACGGGTCGAAGGTCGCTTCCGACGAGGTGGGAGCAGGTGGGCTCAAGAGAGTGAGCCAGGAGATGTTTGTGTAGACTGTGGGGAAGGGGCTGCCGCTTCTGTGTGGGGAGAGCCTGAAACATAGGCTTGACTTTACAGGAGCGAGGAAGAGGGAGCTCCTCGCTGGTGTAAAGGGATTTTCGAGGTTAAGCACATCAACTGCCCGAGGGTGTGCCAGACCCGTTGAGGTGGGTCTGGAAGGGAGTAAGCAACTGGGAAGTGTGGTGTTGCACAAAATGCTCCATGCGCATGCGTGTTTTTTCTTCTTTTTTTGAATAAAAAGGTGCTTGTGAAAAATTTATGTTTGTCAGTCCATTCTGCCTATTTTGAATGTATAATAAGCAAATGCAACTGTGTATGAAGGGAAGCATATCCAGGTAGGCATTGAGGAGCAAGTTGCAAACCAGGTTGGGAAAAAGTCTGGGAGCACCAGACGCCTGGGGGCTTGAAAGTGCGAGCCAGGTTGGGAAATCCATCGCTGCTGCCACAGGAGTAGACCCTCCCAGGGGCTGAAAAGATACCAGTCACCCAAGCCTGAAGGGGCAGTGGGAAATGTTCCACGCTGCCTAAAAATTGGATGCTGTGAATGTATTGAGAAAGTGTTATTGTCAAATCTGTTTCAAAAGTATCTTTCCTTCCCTTTCTAAGTTTGGAGTTGTCCTTAACTGTTTTGTGTGCTCATCAAAACAAACCTTGAGGATCTTTGTGTTTGTGCGAGTGTGCATATAGGAGAGAAAAGGGGGAGGTGGCACATAAGAGCCGAGTCACCGTCCACCCCAGCTAACTGTGCGCCTGGTGAAGGGATTTTCTTTTGGTTGTGTTTTACCCCCCCTTTATTTTTTTTCTTTCTTATTTCTCCCCTGTGCCATGGCACAGAACTTTTGCTCCTACTAATATATGTATAAAAACGAGAAACGGTCTGGAGAGAGACCGGGTTTGAAGAGTAAAAGAGAGTGTTTCAGGAGAAGAGAAACTTGCTTTGTGATTTGGAAAAAGGGAAATCAAGGGTTAAACCGCCTTCTCTCTTAGTACCCATTGCCTTGAGCTAGGATGTAGAGGGCAGTGCGCAGTCTGGAAAATACACAGAGGTTTCATAGTAGCACTTTGTGATCACCTCATTGAGGTCCAGCAGAATTTTTTAGGCAGGAAAATTTATCTTGTAAAGGTTGAAAAGGAGCTGGGTACCTGGCACATTTGGTCTATTTTAAAGATTTGTAGGGTACAAGCAGGGTTTCAGTTGACTATAGAATTTAAAAATAGGGGAGGGGGACCTTTATTTTGTAAGCAAAGTTTTGGGTTTTTTGAAGTAATTTTCCCTTTGGGGTGTGAGATTCAGCGGAGCACAGGAAGGAATAGGGTTAATCTAGAGTTTTGGCTTGAAAGAACTTCTGACCCCGCTGATCTCCCCTCCCCACTATTGGAAACAAAATAAGCAGGTTCCCCTCCCCCCTTTCTTCTCTCGTTCCTCAGCTGTGCACTCTGGAGACTGAGTAAGCTTTATCATTGTGACTGGTGAGAGGGACACCTAGGGCACAAGTTTGTGCATAACAGTAATGACTCAGTGTTTGCACAGGGGACTTCCTTTACCTACCTAATAAAAGGTATTACTTTGCTTTGGGTTTTGAATTTTGCTTTTGACTATGAGTCTCTGTACACAAGACATCTTACATGAGCAGGATCAAGTGGCTTCTTCTCCCGTTGTGGATACGCATGCACTGCTAGGGAGACAGAGTACACTTGAATAGAAGACCACACAGAAAGTAAGTCACTTGAGTGTCCCCATGTAAGATGTCCTGTATAGAGAAATGCTATATGGCTTCCACAACTGCAGTATGTATATTTTTATCCATCTTGTATTAATAGCCAGGGCTTTGAATGTCTGCCAAAGTCCGGCATCCTTCATTTTTACTGCCAGACCAGGTAGGAACCTCATATTGCTTCTTAACCAACCCTTGAAAATTCCCTAGCAGCAGTATTTCTAATGAGCCCACTAATTAGTAACCACTCATGAGTCTATACAAACAGAGCCAACTGGCTCATAATTAGAGATAGGCATGAACAGAAAAAAAAACCAAACATGATGTGCGTTGTTCATTGCCATTCACGAACAGGGACTCACGAACAACCGCAAATATGGCCCTGTTCACTAACATGTTCATGGTTGGCTGTTTGTGGGGGCCAGCAGGCTCTCCTCCAGCATCATCCAAGTTTGGTCAAGATGCCTACTGCACCACTCCCAGAAACCTGACCTGAGCAGGCAGCAGGAAAGGTACCAATAATAAATAATAGCTTGGCCCCAGAGCCTGGCAGCAGCCCTGAAACTTGAAGGGATAGATCCCTACCACACCACTCCCAGAAACCTTACCTGAGCAGGCAGCAGGAAAGGTACCAATAATAAATAATAGCTTGGCCCCAGAGCCTGGCAGCAGCCCTGGAACCTGAAGGAGTAGATCCCTATCCCACCACACACAAAGAAAATTCAAGCTCCAATGCACTCCCTCTATCAAAATGCCAACAGCAACTCTCTCTCCACTCTCTGCAAAGTCAGATCTGGGAGCCCCCCTCCTTCCTGGTCTTTGCTCCCTTGTTGTAACAAATTTGGAGCGCCACACTTGAAATGAAGACCTGCCTACCCAGCTTAGATTGGAGTTTCCAGGGCAACAGCAGGAGTTTAGATAGTTCAGACAATCCCTGCCTATGTTGCCAAGGGAATTGATTGCAGGTGCCAGACTGTCTGGCTTGACAAAAAGCAACAAATAGCAATGAATGAGGCTTGCAATGACCACCTATTCATTTAGAATGGGGCCTCACGAACAGCTTGTTCACAAACAGCAGATTGGGCTGTTCGTAGCTTTTTTGTTTGTTTGTATTGCTGTTCGTGCCCATCTCTACTCATAATTCTTTTGCCTGATATATCAAGTCCACCGAACATATATGTATATTCCTTTCCCTATCAGACACACACATCCTTTTCAGAAAACAACATGACCAATGTCTTTTTGTTTTTAATGTTTAAGGAGTAAGATGTTCTTTCATCATACCATATTTACTCAAAAAGATAGCCTTGAATGTAAGACAACCCCCCTAAAAAATAGGTTATACATAAAAGTAGATGATACGGAATTTAAAACAACTCTATCCAAAAAGAGTAGCAGTAGGAAACAAGTTTTTCTTTTTTTAAAAAATTACACAATAATCAATAAACAGTATAGACAACAGAAGAAAACAATTACTTTCACGTTTTGCACCTCTGCATAGTAACTAGCAACTGCATAGTAACTGCATAGTAAGTAGTATCGGATCACGCAGTTTCAAATTTTAAAAGGCAAGAAAATGGCATCTTTGAGGTGGTAATTGGTCACATCAGATGTGTTCTCTGGAACAATGTAGCATATTCTTCACTGATTTTAGAAAGGAGTAATCTACTTCACTGATTTTAGGAAAGAGTAAGCCAGAGCTCTATGAGAGAGTGCATGCTTTATACGCAGTGTGGTGTAGTGGTTAGTGCATCGAACTATGATCTCAGAGATCCAAGTTTGAATGTCCGCTCTGCCACAGCAGCTTTTCTTGTGTCAGTCACACACACTGAATCTAATTACCTTACAGAATTATTGTGAGGATAAAATGGAGAATGCTACAAGCTAATCTGGCTCTCCATTTGGGAAGAAAGCAAAAAAAAAATGCATAATTCCCCAGATTCAATCTCCAGCATCTCTAGTTAAAGAAATGCCTGGTAGTATGTCTGGGAAGAAGCCCTGTGTGTCATCATGCAGAGCCGTTGCCAGTCAGAAGAGCCGTTAGTTGGCTAGCTGGACCAATGATCCTACTCTATGTAAGGCAGCGTCAAGTGTTCGTATTTCAGAGTTATGCAGCAATGACACAGAACAGGTGGAAGCTGTTAACTCTCAAACAAGCTAATTGATGATAAACACCAAATGAGGGAAGAAAGCTGTTTAACAATACCTGTCAGTTTTGTTCATGGTCACATAAGAGGAAACAAAAAAGGCGTTGCGGAGGAAGGGATACTGTAGAAAAGTGCCCAGATTCTTTACAAATACACACACACCATTTTCTATTTCCTTGTTTTGAATTTATTTCATGTAAAGGTCATATTTTTTCAACATCAGTATTGGCATGATTCATGCATAAATGCATAAATAACATACATGGTGTATATCTACAGAGACCATATGGAATTCATGTAACAGAAACCAAATTCTAACAAATCTACACAATCTGTAGTGAAAAAGAAAGAACTGACATCATTGGCACACATTGAAGTGGCTAAAGAAAGGAACAAAATCAAGAAGAATTGTTCTTCCTAATGTCTAACCAAGCTGAAGTCAGGCAGTTTTCCTTTCCATTGTTAGCAACAACAACAACAACATTCGATTCATATACCACCCTACAGAATGACTTAACACCCACTCAGAGTGGTTCACAAAGTATGTTATTATTATCCCCACAACAAAACACCCCATGAGGTGGGTGGGGCTGAGAGAGCTGTGACTGACCCAAGGTCACCCAGCTGGCTTCAAGTGGAGGAGTGGGGAATCAAACCCGGCTCTCCAGATTAGAGTCCCATGCTCTTAACCACTATACCAAACTGGCTTCAAATGAGAATGATTTACATACACATATAACATACCCAGTGAAATAACTAAGGGTTAAAAAAGTGCATAATTTTGTCTTTATCCTGCTCAATATATATATATATATATATATATATATATATATATATATATATATAAAAAAAAAGACATCCATATAGGAAAGACACGTATCAGCCTGCCATGCCATTCTACTGATCAGGTAGCCGGGACTGCTCTTGATTAGAGATGGGGCATGAACCGAAATACGAACCAAAATTAAGCATGAACCAGGCTGGTTCGTGGTTCGCGAACAACAGTTTGTCAGATCCCAGTTCTGACAAACTGCCATGAACTTTTAAGCTGGTTATTTTGGTTCATTTTTTGGTTTTTCACTGCAGACAGCCTGGTGCCAATCAATCTGTTTCCTAGGCAACAGGGGATGGACTTCCTGCAGACCTTCTGCTGGCCTGGAACTGAACTTCTGCTGGCCCAGAAGTGACCTTCTGCTGACCTGGGAGCGATGATTTTCTGACCTGGATATGACGTTTTCATGAACCAAACGAACCAGTTCGCGAACCAGGGCAGGTTCGTGAAAGTTCGTGGTTTGTGGTTCATGAAATTTGACGAATCACAAACCACATGGTTTGGGTTTTTTTCAGTTCGTGCCCATCTCTACTCTTGATCAATTTACATGAAGTGGCAAACCTGGTTTTTTGCCATTCAGTGGATGGAGGGCTTCTACCACAGCAAAATCAGTAAGGATGGCACAAATTGTAAGGGGGAAGGAACAACTGGCAAATTCCTGGAAAATCCTCTTCATTTCATACAACTGTAAACTTCATGACAAGGTAAGTCCATATGCACTCTCTCCTACCTGTTGTCTGTTTGTCTATCTATTTATCTAGTATGAGCAGCAGAAAAGATGTTGAGTGTTGACCGATCTGTTCACCTTGAAAATAAAACCTTCCTTGCCTTTCCCCCCTTAGTCTTGATAAACAGCTTTGGAAGTTTGGCATCTAGGGAGACAATATAGGCCTACCAACATCTGTTGGAAAAATATTGCAGCCACTTTGACATTTTCATTATTACTGTTGCTTTAGCCAAGGGTTACTGTAAATTGATGATTTAGCAGGATTAGTTGCTAATATGCGGCTTGATATATATTATTCATGCTCCTGAGTCACGAGCCTAATTAGAGGAAGGACATGAAAAGCTTTTCAGCCCACAATCTGGATTCTCCCTGACATGAAAGATTTGACATACAAATAAATTTTCACTTACAGCAAATGACCTTTTACATCCAAATCTGGAGTGCTAGCTTAGACATTCTTTTTCTGCTTCCCCACCCCCACCCCCTTCCGTGAATGAAAATGGTACAGGTACTAAATCTGATATAACCCTAATAGAAGGTCCTTCAGAATTGTAAAGTGCTTCTGCCCCTACCATCCGTCTATTAAAAGCAGTTCCTGTCGACTGGAAGCAATTGACGGATCCATCCGAGGCTCAAATGCACGTTCATCACCCTTCCAGCTTTAAAAACATATTAAGTTTCAGTAAAAAGGCTTTGGGGATCAGTCAATAGAATTTGCTTGAGTGTCTAGCGGATGACCTTGCTGCCAGCAAATGTGAGTGACACCACAATATTATGGGCTTGTAAGAGAAGTGACAATTGGAACTATTCCTTAGTGGGCGCAGCCGATTTAGCCACTATTAGATTAGGAAAGCAGATGAATTCTATAATGACATGAGTGTGCCAACAGATACACAGAAGACTAGAGCAACCCCTTCCCTGTATACAAAAGAACAATCCAATCACTTTCTTTCCACCAGATTTAATTTTTTCCTTAGAATACCTGTAGAGCAAAAATCTGGAAAATGTTTTCCGTTTCCAACCCAGCAAAAGTCTGGAGAACGTGTTCCGTTTCCAACACAGCTTAATTGATGATTAAACCAATCTTTGTGTGTCATTAGTTAACATTTGGCTAGGAGCACAGTATTAGCAGAATTAGCAACACCAGCTTCAGACAACAGCAGAAGGGAGACTCCATTCAATTAATGATAATGGCGAAATAATCGCACTGGTCAATATATTTAACAGGAAAGGCATTAGCAAACTCTCGTGTAAGGCGACCGCTTGGTGCAGTAGGTTAATGTGCCAGACATTTATTTCCTGAGGCAGAGGTCCAAAAGGCAACACAATATAGATTCTAAGTGGAACATGTTGGGCAGTAGAAGTTGGATATCTGATCCCGTTTTGTTTAAAAGTCCTCTGTACAATTGACGGTACTGGGGAACCAAAGGCAGAATCGTTCTCTGGATAAGGAGATTGAAATGAAGAACACAGAGCAGACCTGGAAGGGAAATAAGGCAACAGCCATGCAAGGGCTGATTGGCTGTGAAGTTCACTGGGAAATGTCCCAGTGGGCTGGTGGCCGGGGAGGCTGTTCCCTGCTGGGTCCACTTTGGCCCCAAGGGGTGGACAGCCCACCATCCATGCAAGATGGTGGGAGCCACTGCTGCGAGTCAGAAGCCTGAGCCCCATGCAGGGCAGGCCCAATCCTGCTCCTCCTCCCTTCCTCCTTCTGCTGGAGGCAAGGCCAGGAGGTGAGGCCTTTTTCCAGGGCTTTTTTTGCATCCCCACCCACCCCTGGTACCAAGTTCCTCTTCTCCCAAAATGATTACTGAAAAAGTCCATTGCCCTGCCCACCTGCCATGACATGTGTGCCTCCCTACCCTTGACATTTGGGTCTGTGCATATAGTTGCAGACGTTAGATGCCCCTGTGTAGCACATAGAACTCTGACGTCTCTGTACTGGGCCAGCCTCCCTCTTTGACCTTCATTTATGAGGTGCTTATGGGAAAGATATAACATGTGCCTCTTTAAAGCTTGCTTTCACTTGGTTGCCGTCAGGGAATACTAAAGCAGGGTTGTGAGCATCCTGTTTCTTCATATGGTTTAGAAAATGAAAAGGATGGTGTAGACCTCTACTTGACTTATGCAAACTGGAGGAGTATTGGGTACAGAATATTTCCCCACATACCGAGAGCTGGCATCAGGAACTAGTGCCAGCATAATAGCAGGATTGCACTGGGGTGTCATCTCCAGTGACTGCAACCCTGACACTACCAGCATCTATCTATCTATCTATCTATCTATCTATCTATCTATCTATCTATCTATCTATCTATCTATCTATCTATCTATCTATCTATCTATCTATCTATCTATCTATCTATCTATCTATCTATCTATCTATCTATCCATCCATCCATCCATCCATCCATCCATCCATCCATCCATCCATCCATCCATCCATCCATCCATCCATCCATCCATCCATCCATCCATCCATCCATCCATCCATCCATCCATCCATCCATCCATCCATCCATCCATTTTGTAGAAAAAGAGCTGGAGGAACTCATTAGCTTAACTCATTAGCATATGCCACGCCCCTCGACATCACTAGAAATGTGTCATTGGCATAACTGATTTGCATATGCCACACCCCCTGACATTACCTATCCTGGCTGTTTTGGACCCAATCCTAGCCATTCAGGGCCGAAATTGGGCCCAAAATGGCAAAAAGGGGCTGAAAATGGCCGAAAAGGGGCCCAAAATGGTCAGGATCAGGACACTGATGAGCAGGAGAGTGATTCACCACCCTTCAGAGGCCCGATCTGGGCCATTTCAGCCTCAATCCAGGCCGAAACGGGCCCAAAATGGCTGAGAGTCAGGTGGGCAGGGCCACCTGACATGTGACCTCTTGGGGGAACTACCGGAACTGTGTTCCTGTGCATTCCCCCTCAAAATGACCTCTCTCTCTCTGTCCATCCATCTTTTATCATCCAACTTTCTCATGGAATCTCAAGGCAGATTACATAGTGGGAGTCAATTCAGACAATATCAAGGACATTTCAATTAAAAATGCCATAGGGTATATAAATGCATGTTTACAAGGACATAGTATCAGCCAAAATCCAATCCCAAGTAGAAAAAATGCTGAGACAGAGCATAAGCAGTTCTAAGACTGACATCAAACAAAATAGAACTACCAGTAGGGTCATAAAAAGCAACAGATAATACATAGTAGATAGCACATAGTTCAAGCAACAGATAGTACATAGTGGTGAAGTCTGTCGTCCCTCTCTCTTTAGTGAAGCATGTCTTTGAGACTACCTCCCTACAGTACAGCCCTCCTTTCTGAGTAAACCAGCCCTCTTGAATAATTCAGTTTTGCATCATTTGCGGAAAGCTAAATCAGAGGGAGCTCTCCTGACCTCTTCAAGCAGGCTGTCCCATTGGGTAGGGGCCACCACAGAGAAAGCCTGTGTACAGGCAGCTATTGGTTTTGTCCATGTACAGCATGACACCTGCAGGAGATCCTGTTCAGATTAGTGAAGTTGCCATGGAGGAACATAGGGAGAGAGGCAGTCCCATAGGTATGCTGGACCAAGGCTGTGAAGAGTTTTGTATGTGATAGCCAAAACCTTGAACTGAGCCCAGTAACTGATAGATAGCCAATGAAGTGACTGCAGAATGGGAGGAATATTCATGATCCTGCTTGCTCCCGATAACAGCCGAGCTGTATCTTCCTGCACCAACTGGAGTCTCCTAGTTGACTTAGGTGGGAGACCTATGCATAGTGCATTACGATAGTCAAGTCTTCATGTTACCATAGAATGGATCCAGGTGGCCAGGTTGGCCATTTCGAGGTAGGAAGCCATCTTCCAGGCTAGAGTGAGGTTACAGAAAGCATGTTTTGCCTTAACTAACTTTTCTAGCAGTCGCTCTGAATCCACTGCAAGACTATAAGAAAATATAGAATAGCTTGTATTGTTCTATACTGTTTGTACAGGTAACAAAGTATCTGCTGTTCAATCAATCAATCAATCAATCAATCAATCAATCAATCAATCAATCAATCAATCAATCAATCAATCAATCAATCAATCAATCAATCAATCAATCAATCAATCATCCAGCCAGCCAGCCAGCCAGCCAGCCAGCCAGCCAGCCAGCCAATCAATCAATCAATCAATCAATCAATCAATCATCCAGCCAGCCAGCCAGCCAGCCAGCCAGCCAATCAATCAATCAATCAATCAATCAATCAATCAATCAATCAATCAATCAATCAATCAATCAATCAATCAATCAATCAATCAATCTTTATTAAATCAGTCCTAGAGGAGCATAAAATGTAACAGCATTCTTATTCTCATGATATCAAAGATAAAATTATTAGCTCCCACATTACTAAAAATATTACACAAAATAACGTATCTGCTGTTAATTTTTCAAAATTTCTCCCCGATGTTGTACACATTTTTCCCCCTGCAAAGATCTAGCTAGATACATGTGGCACCTTCTGATTTTTCATTGTTTCTGGGTGTTTTTCATATTGTATTTCAATTGTATTTTAAAATATTGTTTTCCCTATCTGGAAAAAGGCAATCGCGTTTTCATTTTGCAAAGCTTGAAAAAAACAGTATATCTTCTAAGTCCTCATATTCAAGCAGTGTGTGTGTGTGTTTGCGTGTGTGTATGAGCTATTCCAAGCACTTATAAGTGAGGGAAAATATACCGCATGGAAGTTTAAGGCATCTCAAGAAAGAACAAAAGTGTCACTGAAACCATTTGAAAAGAAATAATGGATATGGCCTCCCACACCACGAAAATGATGATAAACAGCATATTTTATTCAGTTTACAAAAACAACCCTTGATGCACTAAATGGCTGCCAAGCTACAAGAAGCATTAAAAATACTTTCAGAGCATAAACAAGGAAATGGATGAGATGAGGCTTGGGGGGTGGGGGGGTGGGCAGAACGGCGTGGTAGAAATATAGTAGCTCCATACAAACAATATTGATGTGATCATCACAAAATGCATCACAAAAAAGCTGTGATTTTTGTATTGCATAGAATTACGAGCAGAAATTCTGTTGTTTGACATCCGGCTGATTGTGAATTCATAATATAAAAATATAATAATAAATATTGTGCAGTCTTCCCTGTTTCATACATGCACAGCTCTCCATAGAGGGATGTTAAGTGGAATTCCTTTAATTCCTCTTTGCCAAATTTCTCCCTGAAATCTGGCAATCAGTTTCTATTCCTTTTCTTTTAAAATGAATTTGAGTCAGTTTCAAATTAATTCCTTTTTCACAATCAGGCAATGCCAGATCAGTGACGGGTAAATCTGCCTGCCTGACCATGTAGTTGCAAGAGAAGGGAATTGACTTGGCTTGCATAACTGAGACATGGTTAGAAGAAAATGATAGGTTGCCCAGTCGCAGCTATCTCCAACTGTTTAGGCATTCCTTCACTAAGGTCTTTTCCACATTGTCAATTTCTGGCTATTCTGATTCCATTCTGCTTCTCTCAATCTCCAGATTTCCATACGAGGAAAGGAGGCAGAAGATGCAGAACTGTCCTTTCCGGGCTTTTCGCTGATTTCTTCCCCCATTTCTCCACCCATTCTTGGGTGGAATGATAATTTGAACCATGGTCGCGTTTACCAAGAGCGGAGCCGGGAAGCCCGTCTCAGTTCCTTAAAAAAAGGTGGGCTGAACACTGCTTGGGGAAGATCATTCAAGAAAACTGATTTTATTTATTTGATTTTATTCATGTCATTTATAGTCCGCCTTTCTCACTGAGACTCAAGGCGGATTACATAGTGTGAGATTAGTACAATCAGTAGCAAGGACAAGGGCAGGCGTTTCCATACAGTGTCAAAGAATATTCCCATAAACAGTGTCATAGGGCAAATGAATACAAGTTTACAAAGACATAGCATTAGCAAGGATCCAATATGAGGTTGAAGAATTGCTGAAACAGAACAGAATCCATTCTAGGACGGACGATAGACAACATGAAGCACAGGTAGTATATAGGAATACATATTTAAAGCAACAGATAATATGTAAGGCAACATAATGGTGAATTCTGTGGTTCCTAACTCATTAGCAAAACATCTGAGACCCTTTCGCTACAATACTGCCCTCCTAGCTGAGAAGAAAGCATTTTTGAATAATTTGGTTTTGCAGAAAGCCAGGAGTATGGGAGCTCTCCTGACTGCCTCAGGCAGACTGCTCCATAGGGTAGGGGCTACCTCAGAGAAAACCCATGTATGGGCTGCTGTTGATTTCACCCATTATAAGAGATTTCATTTCTCCTTACATTGAAATGGTGTTGTTTTTGGAGAGTCTTAGAACAACCTGTGTAGGGCTCATATAAAGCTAATAGACTGAGAACGGCTTTGCTCTCTCACATTTACAGTATTCTAGTTCAGAGGCATTCAGCCTCTGATTGCTTGAAACCAGGGTGTGGTCAGCCAGTGCGGGCTCTATTTGTGGGGGTCATTGTGGCATTTGACTGGCCACTGCATGAAAGAGAGTGTGTTGATGTTCTCATCGCATCAAACACCTTCAGACCATTCTGTGGGCCAAGGTACAAGTGACGAATACCACAGGTTGGACACTTGTCAGCTTCCCTCAAGTTTTGGCGGGAAACGTAGGCGCCCTGGTCTTGCAGCTTGGCTCTCCGACTGCTGCCCAATGGACTTTTCAACTGTCACCTGTCCAACATTCCGCCAAGCTGCCTACATTTCCCGCCAAAACTTGAGGGAAGCTGGCAAGTGTCCAACCTGTGTCATTCGTCGCTTGTAGCTTGGCCCTGTGATATATCTTTGACTTGTGATGACCATGTATTTTGTTTCCAAAATTTAGAAATCACAAAAGCTCAAGTGCTGTGTTGCATGAGGAAACATGTCCACAGCTGCCTTTCTTTAACTGAAAATGGTTTTCAGTTTTTCAGACTTGACAATACTTGTAAGAAAACCAGTGATGTAGCAAGATGAAAATCATTGTACATGCCAAAGGAAACACTTTGTTAGATTATAAACAAAGATTGCCATCCCCCCCCCTCTTCTCAATGGAATGAAGAGGCAGACACAAGTTTTGGGTACTAGGGGCCTTTTATTTGGCAACAGCATAACATCATAATACAGCAAGGGCCTAACTAGCAGTACAGGTCAGGCCCTGGGGTCACCCCTGGACCTCCACCCTGATATGTCTGGGTTAGCCCTCAAGCCGTCCACAGTGCGACTGGTACCTGGCCAGCCAGGTATATGAAACCTCCACCAAGCCTAATAATGTCAAACATGAGAGGTCGTACTTGGACAGGACATCCCATGCAGCAGTCTGCCCTCTTGGCTGGCAGCCATCAAACAATACCAGTGATCATGACAGACCCGGATTCCCCTACAAATGGGGATGTGCCAAGGTGTTCACTGGCCCGCTGAATTCTCCCGAACTCTATCCTGTCAGGAAGAACCTATTTACAGCTCCACCACAAGCCAATCACCACATCCCAAGCAAGAAGTACAAGGTAGGCAAAAACTCCCTTTCCCTTAGCCAGTTGAAGAGGGAGAAAAAATTCCTACCTGGCTCTGGTAACCAGCAAACAGATAAACCTGTACTACTGCCAGGTGGGGGGGTAGGCCGAGCTAAAGCAACTGCTGGGGAATGCAGGATGGAGTCGCCTTATAAGCTCATTGCTCCACCCCTCCCCAGATCCCTAGATGCCTGGAAAGCATGGTGTGCTCCTCCTCTGGCACAGAGGCAAAGGACAGCCCACGGCTCCAAGCAGCATTGCTGCCATCTGGGAATGCTGCATTACAGTAACTTTCCTTCCAGTACTTTTTATGCTGTCAGGGTTGAAGTGTATGTATGTAACCGAAGAGACTCCATATTAATTCTTTCAGTATTCTAAGTGCTTTGTTCCCAGGTGCCAAGATGTTCCCAGCAGCTATCTCACGGAAGAGGAGTGTTTTGGCTATCGCTTCTCCAGCCTTGGGAAACTTTCGCTTTCTCAGCTTCAAAGGGATTGTTTTGAGAACTGTGGGGGGAGGTTGGGCCTGCTGGGTTCTGATATTTTGTAACTCATGCTTTGCCTGTCATTCGTAACAATACACGTGTACCAGCCTGGATATTGCATCTGGGCCCGTGGACTATAATGAATTCTTTCTTCAGTAAACTTTTGAAAACAACGGGCTTTTGTCTGATTGCAGAAGGTAGTCTGGAGTAAGGACATTATCTAGCCACAGTTCTGACATATGCTACGTCAATTATACGAAACAGGGTCTAATTTTAAGCGGTCCTGCAGTATTGATCTGCGTTCAGGGTCATTTTATGCTTAAAAATAAATATATACTCTAAAATTTAATTTTTTAGGGTCTGAAAAAGACCCTAAGGTTGTAGGGTTGTAGTTGTTGTAGTTGTAGTTGTAGTTGTAGTTGTTGTAGTTGTAGTCTCAGGTTGTAGTTGTTGCCGTAAGCAGATGGTCCACTAGTAACGGATGCCGCAATGTAAAATTATTTCTCAGTTGTACTCCACAAAGACCATTGGCATTCCTTTTTCCGTCTGTACCTGACAGCAATTGTAAGCTTCGTTCTCCCTGGTGACTGAGGTGAGGCCTAAAGAAAGAACCATTTTCCAAGTAATGTAAAGAAGGTATTGAACTCTGTAACAAGACCCGAAAAAAAATCTTTTGAATGTTGCTCACACTTTGTAAGGTAGGAAATGACTTTTAAAACAGCAACAACAACTCTGAATAATAATTCATGGAAATATGGAGGCTTACTTTGAATAATTGAGCGAGCAGATATTTCCCTGTTCCTGTAAACAGATGTGGCATCAAGATGTATATTTCTGGTCTCCAGTCGCAGTCTCCCCCACCCCCATCATGACTCATCCTATCAATGTGAGTTATTATTATCATTCCCACCTCAAACAGTAAAGTAGGCGATTCATGCCAATCACGGAAACAGAAAAAACAGGCCACCCACTGAAAGTTCTTCGTACTTGGGGAACTCTCCAAGGTAGCAAACAAACATCACTTTGTAAATTAATCCAAAGTTTCAAGAGATAAAAAAAAATGAGTGGATAAGAATTGAACAGAGAAGTGTTGAGAGTGACTAAGGCTCAGTTATAGAAATTGGGAGGGGAACTCAACCTACCCAGTTTGAAAGCTTTGATAGTCCTGGAGGAAGGGGAGCTCTTGAAGGTGTGCAATTTCCATATTGCTCCTTCCTGTAATTTCTCATGGTTCCCCAGCTTGTTGGCTATATGGGGGGGGGGTACATTTCCGTAAATTCTGCCTTCCAGTGATTCATTTTACCTGAAAGGAGAACAAATGATTCTCTCCAACTTGAATGGAAAGAGGAGTTGGTAGGGAGGTTTGGAGTTGTATGGATCGGGGGTAGGCCAAGAGGTGGCAATGGGTAGCTTTAGGAATCACCAGAAACTCTATGGTAAACTATGGTTTCACCATAGCGTTTCTAGCAATTCCTAGAGCTACCCATTGTTACTTCTGGGTACAACTAGGCCAATGATTTTTTTCTTTGTTTTTCTCTTGCAGCTGGCAACGGAGGTAATCACTGGGAGATTGCCCCCCATAAACACGTATAACCTCTTTTTTGTTTGGGTTCTATGAAGCTAATTTAGGAAACAAGCTTGCAACACAAATGTAAGTTAATAATTTTTTTTTTAAATAAAACCGTTCAACAATCAGAACAATACAACTTCATGTGACAAAGAACAGAAACTTGCAGCCAATAATGTCTTTAAGTTCAGCCAAGCAACTGGTTGTCTTTTGAAAGCGCTTCTGGGTAAGCAAGGTTCAACTTTTCGGGCCCCACCAGGTACCAGAGTCCTTTGTTACAGTCAGGGCTCATTTGGAGGTGGAACATGCCGAAATGGCGTTCCGGTAGATCTGAAAAGAGGTCACATGGGTTTTGGCCCTGCCCATGTGATTCCTTTTCCTCCTGGCTGTCCTTGTCTTTAGCAGCAGGCAGCAGAGTGAGTGCAAGCTGAGTGGGGCTGGGCTCCAAAGGAGGGTAAGCTGCTTTGAATTCATTCTGCTGCTTTATTTTCATTTGTGACTCGAGGGAAAGGGGCCTGAGGGGTGGATGTTGCCTTCTGACACACTTCCGGTGATGTCAGGGGATGTGGCATATGCTAATGAGCTATGCTAATGAGTTCCTGCAGTTCTTTTTCTAGGAAATGACCCTTGGTTACAGTCCTCTTGATTATGCAGCAAACTGGAATCCAAGCTTCTGTCTTCAGCTTAGGAATTGCAGCCCTTATTCAAGGTGAAAAAAGCACATAGAATTTTTATCAAGCTCCCCAGCAACCAGCCTCTTCCTCAGCTGCCGGGCTCCAGATACTGACTCCACCCTACTGGGCTAAACCAAATAGCTCATGAGGGTTACACAGGCATATGGTAATCCTAGAAACTGGCCTTATTGGACATACATCCCCTGAGTCCATATCCCACCCTTTACCTGTGAATTTTTGCCATCTATACTCTATTATTGAATTTTTACTGATGTTATGTCTTTGTAAACTGGCATTTATTTACTCTATGGCATTATTTATGGAAATATCCTTGACTGTACTAATCTCACACCGTGTAATTCGCCTTGAGTCTCAGCGGGAAAGACGGACTATAAATGACATAAATAGAATAAATAAAAATAAACATATTCATAAAGTGCCCGAAGTTGGCTACTCTAAAAGGTGATGGGTTCTCATCATAGGTATGTAGATAGGAACCATCAGCAGATCTGTTTGCTTTGCAGATAGACTAACCATATTAACTCACTTACTCCCTATATTTACTCCTTTCCCCCAATGAATCTTGGTATTCTGTACTGAATTGGAACACTATATCCTTAATACCACCCTTTGTGGTAGGTGACTTTCTCAATATTATCTCGGTAGCATCACTGAGGGGTTTTGAACTCAGGTCTCGCTAATCCATGACCAACTCTGCTAGCTACACCATACTGCACTTTTGGCCTGTAATTCCTTCAGGGACACCGAGGATCAATGCAATGCGTTGGGCTATATTGGATCATATTTATTAAAATGCTAAATATTTTATTAGGCCATTTATTAAAAGACTCAAAAAAAATTTCCTCCAGACACGGATGATGCCTTCAGATAGCAAGGAATAATGAAGGCTATTAAATATTTTTGATAAGGTTGGATGGATTTCTCTTTTGTTTTGTAAGCCTTGTGTGGACTCTCTCTGTCTAGGGCCTACTCATCTTCAGTCTGTCATTACAGGTTATTATTGCAGTTGTCATGTATGGCGTTTGCTTTTGTAGACACTTTGTATCTTTTCAGTTTCCCCATCTCATGTGAAGGAAAGTCATATGAATGAAAAATCATACATATAACTAGGCATGTACATACACAATCCCTTTATTTTCATAGAATCATAGAATCAGAGGGTTGGAAGGGAGCTCTAGGGTCATCTAGTCCAACCTGCTGCACCATGCAAGAAATTCACAATTACCTCCCACCACCACCCCACACATAAACCCCGTGACCCTTACTCCATGCTCAGAAGACGGTCTACAGTGAAACTAAAGAGAACCCTCACGGGAAGAAACAAGAATTACAAATTAATAAAAAACTCTATTATAAGTGCCCAAAGGGCCATATGTATTTCTTATATAAATAAACCAATCAGTAAGATGACCAATTACAATTTATACAATGATTCTTCCTTAAACTTGAAAAATACAAAGGTCCAAACAAAATGTGTCCTGTATCTTCTTTAAATAAAGTAGCATTCATGCACAGCTCTGTCCACACATGGTAAGGGAATCCACGGCTGCACACCCAATCTGGGGCCGGCTGAAAAGCTCAGATTTCGTACAGAATCTTCCTCAGGGGCATGGCCAAACACTGTGTGGTAGATCCTTAAACGCTGTAACAATTATTCACTCCCGGACCTGAGCAGCTGTATCTTCTTTAGCAGGGCGGCTGTATCTTCTAAAGCACCAGAAGACGGTCTATGCAAAGTGAAAAGTGCAGGCATTTCCCCCTTTTTATGAATGAATGAATGAATTTATTGTATGTGGCCATAGGCCTTCACAGTCATTTTTCTCTTTTTAAAAAAACATCCCACACTAACCCAGAGCCTCATTTCCCCAGACCCCACCTTGAAAGGGACAGCATGTGCGTGTGCATGCACGGTGAACGCATGCCTTGTAGGCATGCAACAGGCCGAAACTCATGAAAACAGGAAAAAAGAAACGGGTTGGATCCCAGCTGGCAACATCCCAGCTGGAACGAACCAATACTGGAATGGAGTTTGCTCGGAAGTGCCAGACACGGAACTGAAACAGAAATTTTCTCAGTGCATTCCCCATGTAAATAACTGCCAGCCTCCCCTCTTTGCAAACCTAGTTAGATTGTAAAGAAAAAGAAATGCTGAAATTTCTGGGGTCCATCCCTCCTTCACCATATGAATATAGGAAGATGTGCCTATCTCGCCCGCTGGATCAAGCCAATATCTTACGTGATATTAATTTTATTAACTATCATCCCCTCAAAATTTAAACAATAGTGCCTATTGATTGGCTTCACGCTAGTCATAAAAAGAGAGGAAATGAAGATATTTTATCTCCATCCGCCTTTGCCATAGTGTCAATGCCGTTCGTTTCACTGTTCATTTTCATTATCTTGCCTCAGTCAACTGTGTTCACCAAACTGAAGACGTAATTTGTGTGTGTTTGTGATTGTGTTTGTGTGTGGGGAAGGGGGGGGAGCTGTCATGTCTGAGCCCCATCCATGCCAATGCTAACCCTGAACCAATGTTTCATACTGTAACCTAATGTGATATTGTCAATGCCATAACTGTTTCTTTCACAGACTTCGTGCAGGTGCTTATCTAATGGACTGTAGAAACTTTCAGTAGTAGACTACTCACTCATAGGCATTGCTATGTCTCAACTTTGATCTTTTGCTTTCTCAGTAGCTCTACTGGATAATATAAATATGTGAAGCGCTCTCACCTAAAGTGTGCACCAAAATCTTGTTTATTGTTGGGAGGGGGAAGGAGCAAACATATGAGTTAAAAGAAGGGATTTCCCCCCATGTTACTATGCCTGTCAATCTTGCTCTTCCTGCTTAGACGCTTACCTGATGTCTGAGTAATCCTATGGACATGTATATGGAAATGATTTGATTTCTGAATAAAACCATTTAACCAAGAGCCTGGACTTCTTGTTGCAATGGTACAGGGATCTGCCTGCCATATCCTGTAACCCATAGCCTGACAGGAGCTGACAAAAAGCAACAGAACTAAACTCACTTGTTTTATTAACAAAAAGTAAATCTTTAACTTGCAAATCATCTTTCCTTCCCTCCCTGCCCCAGGAATGGGAAAGAGTAATGCTGATAGATACCCCTTCCTCGGAACTGGAAGTTTTTTTTTCATTTGGTCCTCCCGTGGAGGCTAAGCAGAGATCAGTAAGGTTCTCTGTACTAATTCAACTAATCTTTAGGAAGTGCCTGTCAGCTGTGAAAACAATCAGTGTCGAGATTTGCTGTGACCTTTTATTGCCTCTAACAAGAGAAGCAAGGCCCATTTCATATAAAACTTACTATTGCAACCCATATTGCCATTCAGAGACATTGAAGGAAAGATTACCTACCATTTCCCGTGTGGGAAATTACAGACCTAGAATTTCTCAGATTGGTGTTTTAAAAAATATAGATTGTTTTTGGGTTAACAACTCCAGGTTGGGAAATTCCTAGAAAGTCGGGGGTGGAGCCTGGGGAGGGTGGAGTTTGGGGAGGGGAGGGGCCTCAGCAGGGTGTAATGCCATAGAGTCCATCCTCCAATGTAGCCATTTTCTCCAGGGAAACCAATTACCGTCGGCTGGAGATCAGTTGTAATTCCAGGAGATCTCGAGGCTCCACCTGGAGGATGAAAACCTTAATCGCTTTACAATCCAACACTATACAAAAAAAATGCAAATCAGCAGACATACACACTCAAACCATGAGTAGGATAGGAACAGATAGGAATAGGAACAGATCAATTCTACTTTCAGATTATTTAATTTACCATTCAGTTTGAATGCCAACATTAGGAATTTGTTGCGTGGTCAAACCATTTACTCTACACAAGACACCTCGGCATGTGTTCATCATCAAGTGTAGGGAGACACAATGTTAGTCGGAAAGCATAGTTTTAAAAGACGGAGCCGGATGGAGGGTTTGTCAATTTCATCTTCATCTCCCGGAAGGCTCTGTCAATTTCACCTCTCCAGTCTAAAACTGTGTGGGGTTGCAACCAGAGGGCAGCCAGGAATGGAAATGGGCTGGAGCTGCCTTCCAGAGCCAGGCTTGGACCTGGGGAGGTTATAATGGACTGAAGTTTCCCTTCTGACATTTCACAGTCTCTTCACACAGCTCCAGTGTATAGCAAAGCCTTTGCCCTGCCGCTGGCTCTGTCTTTTTAAACCATCCTTCCAAGCTACCATTGCATTTCCTGACACGTGTTCTTCACGTGCTGTATGTCTCGTGTAGAGAGACTTTGAGATAAATATCCACAAGCTTTAGATAGCTTGATTTCCATTCATTGCAAACCCCCATGAAGACCTTGCTGACATGCTCTGTGTCTTCATAGTGTCATCCATATTTAAACAGATTTCTGTTCTATCTGTTGCTAAATGGAGCGAAGGCCCTCAAGCACCAAGTTTCATTAGAAAACATTTACCGAAAGTATTAATGAAAGTATGGATACAGTATTTGGTCAGAGACGTGGAGCGTGCATTCTCAGTAAAAGAATATGATGCTTTAAAACAGGGATGCTGTGAATCTCTCAGAGCTTGAATCTGTCATCCAGAAACGCTGTTTTCAACTCCCATGTTCAGATGTGAGCCGATACCTGATTAGTTCATCTCTGCACCAAACAAGTCCTGTAGCTGCTCTTTCATTGCAGTCTTTGGGTGGGAAATCAGAAACTGACTCTCCTCTGATTGCAGGGATTTATCTTCTGATTTACCCCAGAAAGTTTGCTATGTCCAAAAATTATCTTATTTTGACAAAGTTGTTGAATCTCTGCTATCCCTCATGAGCCATGTAGCCTGGCTTCCCATATTTCCCTTCAAGCTGGCTGTTCTCATGCTGAGCAATAGAGTCACCACTGTGAAAATAACTATTTGTCTTGCATTTTGTCTTGGTCGCACTCTAGGTGGCTTGAACAATTGTTGAGGCTCCATTTCAGTTGCACAAGCCCTGCCATAGAAGAAGAAAGTCTATGATCAGCTTCATTATCAGTTGCCACATGTGGAGATCTGAAAAGAATATTGCTAGCTCCTCTGCTGTTTTTAGGATATTCCGGGGAGGAGAGGCCCCATACATCTAGAATTTCTTTATTAAAGACAGAAACTCCTTTCAAGCTCAAGTTTTTAGAAGATTTACAATGAAGTGTTCAAGTTTAGGATGTGTTTCCTCTGAAATACAGTGTTACACCTATCTGTGATTAAGAGACAAGCACCCCTTACACTATGTTGCTTACATACACCATTAGCCGGTCACTTAGGCTCACTTAGGCTTACATCTTTTCCATGTAGAGACGCTGGTGTAGTAACGACACGAGACAGGATCTGGATGCAAAGTCTGTCCCTCCAAAGATGGAGGCGAGAGTTTTATTAGCTTGTATTCAGGAAGTCCCGGATGCCCAAATATGGCTATAGCCACAGTTACAAGTTACACATTCCATTCTCAGCCAACTAAGCAAAATATGCTGTGATCAGACTTTTGTCTTATCTAGGAAGCATAACGGAAAGAAAGGTACATCATGAGCTTCTGAGCATAGAAGAATATTACTTAGAGTGTATGGGAATGTTGTGCTTTGTGAACATGTTACAATTACTCCCTGATTCCTGTTGTGGTGTGCCAACTGACCAGAAATCAGGGATGTAAAGAGTTGTTAATGCAAACTGGGTGGTGTGCCAGCTCCAGTCTACACGCTGGTTCCCATCTTGACTCACTGCCATGTAGAAGAACACGTTATCATACTTTTACAACACTCTGTTGCTCCGCTTGGCTTTGGAGAGCTGCTAGGGGGAAGAAAGGCTTCCGTCTCCCCTCCTGTGCTGTTTTCGTGTGGAGCCAGAGAGAGGGCAAATAGTCCCCCCTCCAAGGCTGTTTCTCCTGTAACTCGGCTAGGACTAATGTAAGACGTGATGTCTAGTTTGAACCTTCCTTGTTTGAATGAGTTGCCAGAGACTGAAAGCCTCAGACAGGGCTTTCAAATCACCTGTATCAGTTCAAACAGTTCAAAAGAATCCGCATCAGCAGTACAACCTGAGGTAACTAAATGATGAGAAATCAATGAGGCTGCGTAAGCCATCTGAGTAAAGTCTGTGGAAAGTGCCACCCTGAAAATGGACAGGATCAACCACTGTTCATATCTCAGTAGTCTTTGCTGAGGCTCCCGTTTTGTGGAGTGGCATGCCAGAGGAAATCAGAATGGTCTATTACACTATTATTCAGTAAAATACACAAATTGGAATAGTTCAGGATAGCATTTTTATAAAGACAATAGGATGGTAGAATAGTTCCACGGAGCACTTTTAGAGTCTCAATGCCTGTAAAATTTCTAGGCTGTTTTTTAATTTTAAAACATACTCATCAGCATATACCACATTGTTTTTTGGATGTTTTATACAGTTCTAATTTTATTGCTTTATTTGTATATATTTGTTGTTTGTATATATTATATATTGTATATATTATACTGGCTTTTTTGCATTGTTTTATTATTCTGTAATCTACCTTTAGTCTCAGTAAGAAAGATATCAATGAAATAAAATGTGTGTGTGTGTGTGTGTGCAGTGTATAAATATTTACTCAATTCTCTGCTTTTTGTTGCTGGTTCTGTTTGTATCAGGTCCACGTGTTGTACAGTTTCTATACAACATGTGTGTGTGCGTGTGTGTGTGTGTTTGTGTGTGTGTGTGTAAGTCTACAATTATTAATTACTTCATATTGAATTCTGATTTACTAATGCAAAAAAAAATTGAAAAATGTGCAAAACTGGGATTTTTGATCCAGTCAACAAGGATGTGGCATTTGAAATTATCCCAACTTTGAACTCTTTTTGAGTATGCTTCTGGGTCAAAATGTTTAAAAAATGGTTCGTGATAGAGCTGAAAAAATCCTATTATCAAAGTGGTTTGGTTTGCCATGTTTTTGCCCAATGAATTAAATGTAGTTTTAGGCATCTACTAAGATTGTTAGAGACGCTAGTGTCATTATAAAACTGAAATGTAATGTTTGTAAACTGTTTCAGGCCTCATTTCCAAAGAAGGGGAAGTCTAAAAAATTGATAAATAAATAAATTTCTAAGAGTGCTTTGTTGGGCTCCACTCAATTCAACTATTGCTTCAGATTTATAGGAAAGGCCTTTCCATATACATTCAGATAAACCCCTGATATAAGGACTGTTTCAGTGTGTATGATTTTTCATATACTGTAGAACATTGTGCTGGACTAAGTATTTTTACTATGGACACATAACCAGTAGCGTGCATCTAGACAATTTTCATTGTGGTTTTATATCCAGGGCTGTTGAGTGAAATGTTTACCAGTTTGGTGTAGTGGTTAAGAGCGCGAGACTCTAATCTGGAGAACTGGGTTTTATTCCTCACTCCTCTGCTTGTAGCCAGCTGGGTGACCTTGGGTCAGTCACAGCTTCTAGCTCTCTCAGCCCCACCCATCTCACAGGGTGTTTGTTGTTGAGGGGATAATAATAACATACTTTGTAAACTGCTCTGAGCGGGTGTTAAGTTGTCCTGAAGGGTGGTATATAAATTGAATGTTGTTGTTGCTACTATGACTGTGTTTTTTTTCCATTGAGGCTTTCCCAGACCGGGGGTGAAATTCAACAGTTTTTTTTTTTTCATTTTTCACAATTTGCTTGGTCATTCTTTTCAATGGGTAATGGGAGAGAGGACCAAATGGAGGCTGTGAGTTAGCTCTTTTTGCATTTAATGGCACCAAAATCACACCAAATGAAATAATCCCTCTAATCTAAAGAACCCCTAAATTTCAAGTAGATTGAACAAAGGGGGGGGGGAATGACAGATCTTTTTGGGATTGGTTGGGCATGTTCTTTGCTCCTCCCTTGCAATGATCTGATTGGAAGGGAGAAATTCAGTAGATTCAAATGGCTTGTGATTTCATTGCTGGTAAATGTTGGAATTTGTAAAAAACGAAAACGTGGATTCTATATGTGTGTGGGGGGGTCATGATTACTAAGCAGCCAGGACTAGCGTATCCGTTCCAGAGATACAAAAATAAGACCTAGAAACAGTTATTTTCATGATTTTAACAGCTCATAATTTTCATCACACACACTCCTAGTTATAACCTAGCCCCACTTCAGCCCCATATCCAGTGACCTTCATTATCATAACAGGGTGATATTTCTTGTTTTTCTACCCAAGCTTGGCCTGTCTCTTCAATATGTTACTAGATTCAAAATCTTGATAGAGTTCTATTGAATCTTGGTCATTTTAAGTCAGAAATGACAAGACCAACAGTTAGATCTAGAAGACAGGAGGTAGATGAAGTTTTATCACTCCATCTGCCCACGATACAAATAAACCATGCCCCCCTCCACTTATAGTTTCCAAGTGAACAGCTAATACTGTACTCATCAACTGAAATACTTAGATACAAGTTCATGTTTGTGTAATATGGCCGGAGAAACAATGGCCACACCAGTAGATAGAAAAGAAGAAAAACAATATGCAAGGTGGAAGAATTTATTGAGGTTTTTAAGATCCCCACATGTTTTGCTTTATGCTTCATCAGGGGATCTTTTACACAGTGTTTCAAGCAGGGCACATTTCGAGGGGGAAAGCACAGGAACACAATTCCAGCAGTTCCCCAAAGAGGTCAAATGTCAGGTGGCCCCACCCACCTGACTCTTTGCCATTTTGGGCCAATTTCAGCATGGTTTGGGGCCAAAATGGCCCGGATTTAGCCTCTGATGGGTGGTGGATCAGTCTCCCACTCAGCAGTGGCCTGATCCTGACCATTTTAGGCCCCTTTTTGGCCATTTTCAGCCCCTTTTTGCCATTTTGGGCCCAATTTCGGCCCTGAATGGCCAGGATTGGGTCCAAAACAGCCAGGATAGGTGATGTCAGGGGGTGTGGCATATGCAAATCAGTTAGGCTAATGACACACTTCTGGTGTGGGTAAGGGGCGTGGCATATGCTAATGAGTATGCTAATGAGTTCCTCCAGCTCTTTTTCTACAAAATGACCCCTGGTTTCAAGTATCAAGTTTCAAGTTGTATAGAATATCCTCTGACAAAGCTTAAAGCAAAACAAGCAGGAATCTTAAAAAACAAAATACATTCTTCCACCTTGCACCTGGTTCTTCTTCTTTTCTGTGCAATATGACCTACATTACCTGGATGACCACAAAGAAAATGAGGATTCTGGGATGATGATTTGGCAGTAGGGTTCACAGAGGCCTGTTGGTGGCAAGCAATCTCTCAGGGATTTCTGCCTCAGCAGGCTACCTGGCAATTGCCCACCACTGGAGAGCAGGCTGGGGAAATGGTGGAATATTCCTGTTGACTGCCTCACTTCCAGTGTGACAGGAAGCAATGTCATCATTCTCAGGATGATACTTTAAGAACTGGCCCAAATATAGCAAAAACGCTATGCTTGGCATTGATTTTTAAAGAATTGGCCCTGGCACGGTGATATCACTTCTGGTCGTACCAGAAATGACATCATTGATGGGGTCACTGTTATGTCTGCACCCATCCATACCATTTATGTTTCTCTGATCCAATATATTGATCTCATGCATTGCTCACATGATTGTGTTTTGTTCATATGATCATGCTTTGTACTGCGGTCAAGTACCAGGGTTGAACTGTTTGAAAATGAAAGTGCCTTACTCCCAGCAACTGTTATCTCTGAAAGTATGCTCAGTGAACTTGCACCTGTAATGTAACTCTTCACAGGAGAAAGAGGGAGTTTTGATTCCTTGATTCCCTGTAATCTTCTGCCTTTCTCTGTCCAGACTAAGCTATTGTGTTCTCATGGAACTTTTTAGGACTTTTGCGCCTAAATGCTAACAGCTCAAAGGGAGGGGGGAAGAGTGCTCTTTATATCAATAGTGCATATGGTTGTATGCTCATTCCTGACAACCGATCCCATCTATGGATGTACCCCTGAACTTAATGGATCTCTAAATAAAGCCCTTTTCAACAAATGCATTGGAGTGTGTGCTGTGAGTGGTTTGGGGATCTATCTGCCATGGACTGCCATCCCTAGAACTGACAATCATAGGAATATGTGTGTGGAGGTTAGAGATGGGCACGAACAGCAATATGAACAAAAAAAAGCCATGAACAGCCCAATCTGCTGTTCGTGAACAAGCTGTTCATGAGGCCCCATTCTAAATGAACAGGTGGTCATTGCAAGCCTCATTCCTTGCTGTTTGTCAAGCCAGATGGTCTGGTACCTGCAATCAATTCCCTTGGCAACTTAGGCAGGGATTGTCTGAACTCTGTCTGAACTCCTGCTGTTGCCCTGGAAACCCCAATCTAAGCCCAATTTAGCTTGATAGGCAGATCTTCCTTTCAAGCGTGGAGCTCCAAATTTGTTACAATAAGGGAGCAAAGAGTAGGGGGGAGGGGGGCTCCCAGCTCTGTCTTTGCAGACGGTGGAGAGACAGTTGCTGTTGGCATTTTGATAGAGAGAGTGCATTGGAGCTTGAATTTTCTTTGTGTGTGGTGGGATAGGGATCTACCCCTTCAAGTTCCAGGGCTGCTGCCAGGCTCTGGGGCCAAGCTATTATTTATTATTGGTACCTTTCCTGCTGCCTGCTCAGGTTAGGTTTCTGGGAGTGGTGCAGTAGGGATCTTGACCAAACTTGGATGATGGCTGGAGGAGAGCCTGCTGGCCCTCATGAACAGCCAGCCAAGAACATGTTTGTGAACAGGGCCATGTTCGTGGTTGTTCGTGAGTCCCTGTTCATGGATGGCAATGAACAATGAACATCATGTTTGTTTCTTTTTCTGTTTGTGCCCATCTCTAGTGGTGGTGCATGTACATGAGGAAGGGTAAGTAGCTGCCAGTTGCCCAGGGGGACCTGGTAGCCATATTTGGCAGTAACAGTATATGTAGAGACAGATACGTTTGTTATGCTAAAGGTGGTCCTTCATGGTCTAATTTAGTATTGTCTTCTCTGGCTAGCAGTGATTCTCCCGTGTCTCAGGCAGAGAATGGTCTTTCCTACTATCAGCTACTGTATGTGCCAGATATTGAATCAGGGACCTTTTCCATGCAAACCAGAGGCTGGGCTCCTCAGCAGTGCCCCCGCATTTCTCTAAAACGAACAGAGGGTTTTTTGAATCTATTCTCAAATTGTTATTCTCTGGCTCCAGATGGCAATGTGGGACCATGGCGCAGCATGGAATGGAGTCAGCTGTCTCCTATTGATGCAAGTAACTCCTGCGCTTGATATATTTAGATTTCCAGTCTACAAACTCATTTCCAGGCCATAACATTAAAGAAATGTCATTTTTTTAAAAAAATAAATAATTTCGTTATGTTTGCATTATTTGGGGGAGCATGCATAATCTTTGCATATCTTGATTTATTTCAAGTTACATTTGAAATTGTTTTAATTTTGTTGACATTTCCTTCCATCTTTAACAGTTTGCATTTTTATCCCCCATGTTTGGGGGAATTGATCCTGGCAGGGACTTCGCGCAAAGCAATGCAACCGCCAGCCATCTGTCAATTCAACTAACAGTAGGTAACAATTTATATATAACAGGCTGACTGTTAGCAGATTGGCTATTCCTGACATTTGAAAGAAATAACTAACCCCCAGCAATGGTGAAATTCTATTCCTTCCCCCTCTTTAAAACAAATATGGCTTATTTTAGAACCATTCACTAACTTCATGTGTCATAGTTTCATCACTTCCCATATCAATATGAACAACATTGGCTTCATTTATTTTCTCTATACTATATAGGTATATTCACATGAAGTAGTTTTTCCCTCAAGTCCATTGGTCCTTTCACCCAGTATTGTTTGTTCTGACTGGTGATAGCTCTCCAGGGAACCATGCCAGGGACTGAATCTAGGACCTTCTTCATTCACTGCAGATGTTCTATCACTCTCTAAAATTTTCAGTAGAATTCAGGAGGCCTCCTGGCAATTCTCTTTGATGCCTGCTCATGGTGGGAGGAATTGGGAGAGAGAGAGAAAAAAGACCTGGTGTGCCAACATTGCACCAGTGCCCCAACCTCGTTTTCATTTTAAATCAGCGGTGACAAGGGATACTCTAGCATTCCACAATGACTCTATGGTAAAACCATAGAGTTTTTGAGAAATGCTAGTGTTCTTGGCAATGTGCTGAGGTCACTTCTAGGTGCATCGGGACTGATGTGAGTGCACCACTGGTGATGTCAGCACATCACTTGTGAATCATTATGTTGTTGATGAGGCCCCTCCCCAGCAAGGGAAGTCACCCACTGGGTGCCAGGCATGGGTGGGGATGGCCTGGTAACCCTAGGCAGAATGCTGGTCAGGATTATTTTGGAGTTTTTATCTAACAGTAGGTAACAATTTATATATAACAGGCTGACAGCCCCCAAACCTGAAACAACTTCTCACTTACAATCATGAATCGGCTAGCAGAGTCACCAGCACAGTTACCAGGCCCTGCAACAGACCCAGATGCCAGCTCTGCCCTTATATCTACCCAGGAAATACAATTACAGGACCCAATGGCATCAACTACACTGTCTCTGGCTCTTACAGCTGCTCATCCTCCAATCTGATATATGCCCTCATGTGCCAACAATGTCCAGCTGCTCTGTACATTGGACAAACCAGCCAACCTCTGCACAAAAGAATAAATGACACAAATCTGACATTAAAAATGGCAACATCCAGAAACCAGTGGGAGAACGCTTCAACCTACCAGGACATTCCATCAAGGACTTAAAGGGCACTGTAGTTCAACAGAAACCTTTCAAAAACGAAATCCAACGGGAAGCTGCTGAATTGGAATTCATATGTAAATTTGACTCAGTCAAGCTGGGACTGAATAGGGACTATGAATGGTTATCTCATTATCAGAAGTAACTGACTTCCTTAACAGAAGCAAACTGATATCCATATCAGAAGCTACTGTTTGCATCTACGCCTCCCTCCCCTCTCCACCTATATATCTGACCAGTTTCTTCTTGCCCTCCATGCATCTGACGAAGAGAACTGTGATTCTCGAAAGCTTATACTACATTAAAGTTGGTTAGTCTTAAAGGTGCTACTGGACTCTTTTTGATTTATCTAATGAAAATAGTTCAACAACCTGACATTTTTAACTTTCAGTACTGATCTTGTAAGGCCTGAAACACACTGAGGGGCCAACGAGATGTTACCTTGGAGATATATGATTAGGATTCTCTATAACCAGTCATGGGGTTGAACAGGAGATCAGATTGGGGCTACAGCATTAGAGGAGGCGAACCCTTTCCCTGCACCATTTTGCTCTTCTTTTAGAGAAGAATTTCCTCTTCCCTTCCTCTTTCATCCCACCCCAGTGATTCTACCCTGTTGGTTGCAGATAATGTGGTAGCAGTGGGAGGCACCCAAGAGGACAGAAAATTCTTGTTGTGTCACCTCTTCATCTTCATTTTCTTTGCTGTTCTCTGAGAGAGCTCCGGAGAACTGTGACTGACTCAAGGTCACCCAGCTGGCTTCAAGCGGAGGAGTGGGGAATCAAACCCGACTTTCCAGATTAGAGTCCTGCGCTCTTAACCACTACACCAAACTGGCTTTCCAGCATGGTTTGCAGAAAAAGAGAATCCATTCAATTTGATTAAGGAGTTTCAGGCAAAGCATGGAAGTAAATGGTTACATGTTTATGATTGTTTCAGGAGGTTAGCTGTGTTGGTCTGTAGTTGAAGAGCAAGATTCAGGTCCAGTAGCACCGTAAGGAGCACCTAGATTTCCAGAGTATGATCTTTTGTGAGTAGTAGCTCTCCTTGTTAGGTAACAACACCAACAACAACCTTGTGCTTACATACTGCTCTTCTGGACAGATTTGTGTCACACTCAGAGCAGTTTACGAAGTCAGTCATGATTATCACTCTGAGGGGTAAGTGGGGCTGAGAGAGCTCTGAGAGAGCTGTGACCCAAGGTAACCCAGCTGGCTCCAAACGGAGGAGTGGGGAATCAAACCCGGCTCTCCAGATTACAGTCCTGCCGCTCTTAACCACTACACCAAACTGGCTCATGTAACAGCCGAGTATTGATTAACATAAACCATTAGATAATTACATCTGAGAAGATGTTTGAAACTTGGTAATTTCTAGGATCACTAGGGTTGCTAGGTCCCCCGGTAACTGGCAGAAGGTGTGTGTGTGTGGGGGGGGGGGGGTTGGTCTTCCTGGAGCATGCACACATGCTCATGTCCCTGGCTAATGCTGACAGTGTGACCCAGAAGTGATGGAATTTCACCGAGGCCAACTTTTTAACTATCAGCCCAAAGCACAGCGTTTTCACTATGGTGTGACGCAGTCGCTTCCAGGTCATGGCAGAAGTGATATCATTGGCTGGGGATGCAGGTGTGGGGACACCCATTTTCCAAGCCTGCCTTGTCCCCCTGATCACCTGGCAATCGGTGGGCAGACACATTAATTGCTGGGAGGAATATGGCACCTGATAAGTCTAATGATCATGGTGTCATCTGGTACATCTAGGGGAAAAAATAGCATATTTAAAGTTTAACTGAATATATTACAGAATACATTTCAGCATTTGAGACTTCTTTTTTGCAAACTGATTTCCCCCACCCCTCAAAACAAAATTTAATAGGTGGCTAATTCCTTAATTCCTTTTTCATTCTTTCTCTCCAGTGCCTACTGCGGTTAGACTCCTTTTCCTTCTCTTGTAATTATATGGTATCTTGCTCTTACTGTGAAGTGTTATTGTTGATAATTATGCAGATATGATCTCAAAATAGCTGTTTATCCAACTATCAATATTCAGAACACAATCCACGTCCCATGTAAAATTCCTTACAAATGCCTGTGGAATTTTTTTTAACTGTAGAATGTATGGTCTCAGTTTTCCTATTTTGTACTGTCCTGCCTAACGAATCCTATTTTTTATTGTGTTAAAATGATCACGAAAGAAAAAAAAAAGTCTTAAGAGGCAGGCAGTGCATGCAATCTTTTTAAAAGTTTATTTTTTTATTTAAATGGACATTATATAAATAACAAAATTTAAAATAAGATAAGTAGTGGCTAGAAAGAATAGAAAAGATAAAGAAGGAAAGAAAGTAAAGAGAGAACAAAGAAGAAAGGAAGAGAAAGAGGGAAGAAAGAGAATATAAAATGTCAAAGAAAGAAATTTAGAAAGAAAGAAAGAAATGATGCCTCTCTCATGCCACCATGAGAGAAGAAAGAAAGAAAGAAAGAAAGAAAGAAAGAAAGAAAGAAAGAAAGAAAGAAAGAAAGAAAGAAAGAAAGAAAGAAAGAAAGAAAGAAAGAAAGCTAGCTTCCAATTTTCTCTGAGGCAAATACAAGTACGATTAAAAAATTATCTCTTACTATTATAAATATTATGGTTACAAAGAAAAGCTCTCTTTTTTCTATTTATCTAATTTTTCCCTTAGTCTTTTACTTTACTTTTTGCTTCACTTCTTACTGTTTTTACAACCTGGGTCATAAACAGCAACCCTCATTCCACAGGAGGAGAACCAAAAAAAATTAATTATCATGTAGCTTGACAACAACTGCCAAAAATTTCTCCACTCACAGAGTAGTTTGTTTGTTGCTGTCTCTGAGTAGCAAAGATGATTTTGCTTCTGGAGGTTTTTTCCTTAGTTGACAAAACCACAAATCATCAATTAATTTCCATCTATTTCATGCAAAAAATCTATAAGGGGTTTCCGGTCAGCAATACGTTTAGCTATTGTCTTTTCTCTAATTAAAGAAGTAAGTTTAGCCATCTCTGCTAGTTCCAGGCAGTGCATGCAATCTTCAGTAGAGTTAAGCCTGTTCTTCCAGAGCTCTCTCAGCCCCACCCACCCCACAGGGGGATTGTCATGAGGACAGTAATAACAGACTTTGTAAACTGCTCTGAGTGGGCGTTAAGTTGAAGGGTGGTATATAAATCGAACATTGTTGTTTTTATGATAAGCCTCTTGATTTCAATTAACTTAGACATTTGTGCCTCTGTCAAGGCTTGCACTGTCAGGGTGCAATCTGGAAGTAAGCACCATTGAATATAGTGGGACTTACTTCTAAGCAGACATATTTATGATCGCTTGGCATAAGGGCACTGATTGGTCCAATTGGATCACTGTATGACATACTACACTTTTTGAAAGATGAACATTGCTCAAATTATACAATTATGTAGCCAAATCTCATTGGTTATATAGTGTAGTGTTGTTAACTGATCTACTAGATGATCTTTGATTGCCTGGCATATGTTTAATGCAAGTGACAAGAGCAAGAAAATGTGGCCAAAGGCATTCATGGCCATAAGGGCTATTACAGGGGGTGGAATTTCTTTTTCTGATGATTTCCTTTTTAGATAGAGCAATTGGTTCCTCTCATTCTCATTTCTCCTTCGAAAGAGGAATTCTCTTTGATTTCTCATGGTTTTTTTAACCATGTGATATTGTAGATTTCATCACCTGTGGATTTCTGCCTGTTGTTGTGTCACTGTAATATGATACAAAGGGGTAAAAAAAAAACCTGACTCTGGCCAGCAAGGATATGTTCAGACAAGGCGTGGCTTGTGTTTGTTCCTTTAATGGCTTGCCTGGTTCTTAATTTTTCAATGATGCTGGTAGTATCCTACTATATAAAAGGTTAACCGTGTTCCAGACAACTCACTTCCTGCCCTGGTGCGCCTCCAGAGGACGCTACTGTAAAGAGAAACCCAGAAGAGACAGCCTGTCCCTCCAAGAGCACACCATGGTGGGAAGGCCAGGCTGGGATCAGGCGTGGAGCAGGCGACAATTCCCACCCCCTGCTTTCACAAAGCTGGGATCAGGAGTGGAGCAGGTGGCAATGCCGGCCCCCCACCATCACCCAGCTGGAATCAGCAATGGAGCAGGGGGCAATGCCCACCCCCAACTTCACCTAGACAGGATCAGGGGCAGAGCAGGTGGCAATGCCCGCTCACCACCTTCACCTAGCTGGGATCAGGAGCAGCCAAAGTGCTTGTAGCGAATAAATAATATTATTTCTAAATATATTAAATACAATAAATATCTATACAAAATATAACTCCATAAGGTCCCAGATTCTCAAAGAGTACATTCAAAAATAATCTTTAAAAGTCCCAAAAGAACCATGCTTATCTCCGTATAGTCTGCCTGGGCATTCACTTGTATATGAAATGGTAAAGCACATTCCTTCACAAAGTTCTTTTAACTGTGGGCCAAGCTACAAGTGACGAATGACACTTGAACAGCAAGTGTATTTCTCCCTGTTCACTTGTAGCTTGGCCCTGTGTTCCAGGATGTCTGTATCAGGAAATCCTCCAAGACAACCAACAAGAACTACCTGTCCAGAACCAAAGATCATTGCTTATAGGATAGTGCCCACGACGGAGTGACAATATTCAATCATATTCCATCATGTACAGAAACAAAAGTACAGACATACAACAACCAAAATATATAAAGTGTATTCAAGTACAGAAACTATTCCTAGAAATAGGAATAATTCAGAAATATAAATAGAGATATAAAATCCAGTCTACAAAACAGTTGTCACAAAGGTGTATCCAGATAGTGTTGGCTAACCACTCCCGGTCTTCACCAGACTGGGATCAGGAGTGGAGCAGGTAGCAAGGCCTGCCCCTTGCCTTC
Source organism: Eublepharis macularius (assembly GCF_028583425.1). NCBI lineage: Eukaryota > Metazoa > Chordata > Lepidosauria > Squamata > Eublepharidae > Eublepharis > Eublepharis macularius. Next base: position 221,209,550 of record NC_072791.1, on the reverse strand, counting down.
CCTCAGCTGGGATCAGGGATGGAGCAGGTGGCAATGTTCATCCTCTCTTCACCCAGCTCAGATCAGGAGCAAAGCAGGTGGCCATGCCCACTCCCTCCTTCAACCAGCCGAGATCAAAAGTGGAGCAGGTGGCAGTGCCTGCACCCCGCCATCATGCAGGTAGGATCAGGGTTGGAGCAGGTGGCAATGCCCACTCCCTCTTCAACTTGCCAGAATCAGGCGTGGAGAAGGCAGCAATGCCTGCCCCCCTTTGACTCAGCTGGGATCAGATGCAGAACAGGCAGAAATCCCCCTCCTTTCACCCGGCTTGGCTCAGTAGCTGAGCAGGTGGCAATACCCGCCCCCCCTTCACCCAAGTGACATCAGGAGCACAGCAGATGGCAATGTCTGCCCCCCACACACACACACACCTTCACCTGGCCAGGATCAATCACAGAGAAGGAGGCAGTGCCCGCTTGTCCGCCCTACCCTTTCTAGAACCTGTGTATCCCCCCCCCCACAATGGGCTGCGTTACTAGTAAGAACCACATTACATCTAAGAGATCTAAATCAAATCTTCCAGAAAGAGGAATTGATTTGAAACTTACCCAAAGTCATATATAGAGGAATAGAAATGGATTGCTGGAGTTCAGGGAGAAAATCAGCATAGAGAAGTTAAGAGAATTCCACTTAACAACCTTGGCCATTAGGGCTGGAGACCTTATTGTCCCTGCCCGTTCTGAAATCAAAAGAGGAATGGGAAATGATTGGCAGTGTTGATGACCTAGCTAGTAGGAAAGCAAGTTGTGGACCTTTATAAAAATCTCAGCCTCTCCCATTTGTCACCTGCTGCTTACCCACCCACCTTTCTCTGAAATATATATCGTGTAAGAGGTTTTCTTTCCTCAAAGAGAGGGGGGTAGAAATGCCATTTCCCTTTTCTTCCTCTTTAGCTTTTTCTCCATTTTCTTTAGTAAGCAAACAAAATTGCACAGAACATTTGAAAGGCTTTTTAGCACTGGATCCACATGGAGCCCACTTCAAAGGGAAGAGGAGCAGCTCTCCAGAAGAATCTAAAAGCAGTTGTGCTGGTCTCCCAAATGATCACCTCCACTAAAGCACTCTGCTGAAGTGATACATCTGGTCTCAGCCATTTGCCAAGAAGGTTTTTATGGCTGTGGACAGCGTACTGGCCTTTTTTTGTGCGGAAGAAGCAGGTACAAATAAATATCCCCGGAAACCAATTTCTGTGTGGGTGAAATAGAATACTTCCCCACTGAGCACCTCATAGACAATATCCTGGAACATCCTGGAGGGAGGGCTGGAGGGAGGGAGGGAGGGAGAGAAAGTCAAAAGACTGCCTCTGCCCATAAAGTCTTTCTGTTGGCCTTCATATTTGCTGACGCTGGTCCCGTTTCAAAGGCAGCCAAGTCAGATGGATGGCTTGAAGCATATCTGCTGATTTGCCTGCTTTTTGAGTTGCATTTTGTAGCTTTGATGTGCAGAACATCAGAAAATGGAAACTCTCCCTTTTGGGCAGCTAAATGAGGAAGAATTCAATTCAGCTAGGAAAATAACGATGGAAAAATGCAGTTGTGGGAAATAGTACATTGCTTTTAAAAAAAATGCCATAGCGGAAGGGATCGTTCCCAATTTGTCTGTTTCAACCTGAAAACCCATTTTAATTTTGCTTCTTTCTTGTGCAAATCAAAGCCACAATTCTCTATTTTCTTCCCCTGATTCCCCATTCCCCCTAAAATATATGCCTTTTCCAATGTGACTTGTTCATCAGTGAATCACTGTTCTACATTATTATACATGCAGGTAGAAATGATGTACATTTCCCAATCCAATGCAGACTAGGATGGGGGAGACCCAAGTTTCAGTCTCAACTCTGCCACAAAGCCATACCAGCAAATCAAGGGCTATTTCATTTGCCCTAAAAGCTTTCCTCCACCTGGTCATGGGCAAAAATGTTCAGACATGCATGGACAACACAACTGCCATGCATTATCTGAACAAACAGGGTGGTATGGTTTCTCTGTCCCACTCCCGGGAGTCTGCCCAGACTTAGGAATGGCCAATCCAACATGGGGTGTCCCTAACAACCATTCACATTGCTGGGGAGGTCAACACTCGGGCAGATGCCTTGAGTTGCTCCAAAGATCTCAATTACGAATGGTCCATCCGTATGGATTTCCTTCAACCCTTGTTCCAAGACTGGGGGTTTCCAACGATAGATCTCTTCGCTACTACACAGTGCAGGCAAGGGGAATTCCTCTCCCGGAGACACCTTCCAAATCTCCTGGTCAGGCAGTCCGCTGTACGCCTTCCCTCCATTCCCTCTCATGACTTTAATACTCAGCAAAATGATGAGGGAGAAGACATCGGCAATTGTAATTGCCCCTCATTGGCCAAGACGGGCTTGATTCTCCATCCTGTCCAGAACATCACAGGGAAGGACGTATCAGTTTCCTCTGTCACCAACTCTTTTTTTAAAAAAATTATTTTTGACAATTTTTATATTTTTAAATACATCTAACACAACAAAACTAAACAAGCAAACATACTAACAAGTAACTTCAAGGGTAATTATAACCAGGGCTTTTTTTCTGGGGAAAAAGGTGATGGAACTTAGTAGGTTGCCCTCGGAGAAATGGTCACATGGCTGGTGGTCCCACCTCTTGATCTCCAGACAGAGGGGAGTTTAGATTGCCCTCCGCGCAGAGGGCAATCTCAACTCCCCTCTGTCTGGAGATCAGGGGGCGGGGCCACCAGCCATGTGACCATTTTCAAGAGGTTCTGGAACTCCATTCCCCTGCGTTCCCCCTGAAAAAAAGCCCTGAGTATAACAGTCCACGATAGGCATATGCTGAAGAACCATGGCATATAAGAGCGTTATGCGTAACAGTACAGGTGTCGTTCTATGTAGATATGCACCATCATAAAAAGAAAAATAAATAAGAAGAGATTTAAAAACTAAAAGGATCCGTACAAGGTGATATTTCACGAACGATCATATAATCAAGTACTGGTAACCAATTTTCCCAAAAGCCTTGCTTCAAGTTAACAGAATCCATTAGCTTCAATTGATAGGAAATTTTTTCCATAAAGAAGGCATCCCAGATCTTATTGTGCCAAGTTGTTAAAGAAGGTGGTTGTGGGCTTTTCCAGGATGATGCTATAGATAGTTTTGCTGTGGATAACAGTGTTGCTATTAGGTCTCTAGTGTCTATTGGCAAATCAAAATCAGACCACAGGTTTAATAAAATCAATTCAAGTCGCCAACTTTTTTTCAGGACAATGTGGTTCTTTACCATAACATAGACTCTCTGAAGCTGACAGCCTGGTTAGTGTCCCCTCTAGATCAGAGTTCTCTTCCCCAGTCAGAAACATAATTTTACAGGCTAGAAGGCCTTCCACCCGAAAATCTTACTCTGGGAAATAGAAACGTTTCTCCCTTTGGGCAGTTACACAGGGTTTAGCCCCTTCTTTGATTCCCCTTGCCGACTGTTTTAGATTATCTGGCCCTATTAAAAAATCAAGGACTCTCTTGAAGGTCCATCTGGCAGCTGTTTTGGTGTATCATGAGGGGGTGAATGGTTGGTCCCTTTTCTCCCAACCAGAATGCAAGTCTTTCCTTAAAAGTTTAGCTCCTGTGTCCAAATCCATTCCTCCATGGAGCCTATATTTGGTTTTAACAACTCTTATGCATAAGCCTTTCGAGTCTCTAGCTACCTGTCCTCTCAAATTTCTGACAGCTAAGACGGCCTTCTTAGGGAGCATTATGTCAGCCAGGGGGGTGAGTGAACCCAGTTGACTTCATCAGCATTCATTCTGGGCATTCCACTTGTGGACTTATGCAAGGCAGCCACCTGGTTGACTCCGTCCACCTTTATTAAGCGCTATGCAATTGACATTGACTCCAAAAGGGACGCTGCAGTTGACAAGGTCAAGAGTCTTTTTAGATGACGTTGAAGAGCAACACACTCACCTCCTGGGTAAGTTAGCTCGCGAATCACCCATGTGCGACTGCACGGAAGACACAACAATGAAAACAGGGTCGCACATACATGTAACTGTTGTTCATCGAGTGTTCTTCTGTGCAGGCACACATCCCTCCCTCCCTATGGTTGATGCCGGGCGGTGCCCCCCCCGTGGAGGGGGGGTTAAACCATCGCCCCTATGCGAACACAGATGCATGTATGAACCGCTATGCAGTATGAACCGTAACATTTAATGCTTTTAAATGTTTTTAAATGTATTATTTAATGCTTTTAAATGTTTTAATGGTGGGTGATGTTTGTTTGTTTGTTTTTTTTTTTTTGAAAAATTTTTATTGGGTTAGAACATTTTTATTTTTACATTACAGTCCATTTTCCCCTAATTTTTCGTTTCTAACCCCCTCCCTTTCCCCCCCTTTTGTTGACTTCCAACAGCTTTCCCACCCTCTGTCCCTTTTCCCTTACTTCTATTAAGTTCCTCTGTCTAAAACAGATATACATTCTCCATTATATTAAGCAGTACATCTTTAACTCCTTTACTTATTATACACCCAAACTATACGTCTTTAGATAAACAATTTATCCCATTTTCCAGTTTTGAGTAATTCTATATAAACCTATATATCATAAACCATAAAAATTTCCCACATTTAAATCAAACAATTTGATTTGTTCTCTATATATTACTCATTTCAACTTTTTATGGTAATTCTATATAACTCCTCAGATACTCAATCAATTTAACTCTTCTATACATTCAGTTTGGTGCATATAAATCTTGTCAAAGAAAGAAAATATTGTTAGTTAGTCAATCCTCATGTTTAAACCTTATCATTAATTATTCTCTATCAGTTGACCTATACATATCTATATATATCTCAATCAATTAATCTAACTGCTTATAAATTCACATTTCTCTTCCTCCCCCGGTAAAGTCACCCCTCTCTTTTATACTTTTATTATATTTCAGTAGTTCTCAAACTGCCACAGTTTTCCTCCCACCTCCCATTTCTTCTCCAGGTATTGTTTCAGCTTCTCCCAGTCTGTGTTGAACTGCCCTGAGTCCAGATCTCTCAGTTTTCTTGTCATCTTGTCCATTTCAGCCATATACAGCAATTTGTAGATCCAATCTTCAATAGTTGGCACTTCTTGTACTTTCCATTTCTGCGCATACAAAAGTCTAGCTGCTGCAGTCATATAAAATATCAACGTCCTATGATGGGCTGGAATTCCCTCCATTCCCAAGTTTAGCAGCAGGAGTTCTGGGTTCTTATTTATTTGAAACTGTAAAATTTCACTCATTTCTCTTATTATTTCCCCCCAGAACTGCCTAGCTACCTCACACGACCACCACATATGATAGAGGGAGCCCTCATGTTTCTTACATTTCCAGCATTTATTAGAAGTATTCAAGTTCCCTAGCGCAATCTTCTTTGGTGTCATGTACCAACGATAGATCATTTTGAAAATGTTCTCTTTAATATTGATACATGTCGTTGTCTTCATTGTAGTTTTCCACAAGTATTCCCATGCCTCCATTGTTATTTCTTTATTGAAATTTATAGCCCATTTCACCATCTGTGTTTTAACTATCTCATCCTCAGTATACCATTTCAGCAATACTTGGTATACCTTGGATATTCTTTTCTTGTCTTCTTTAAGAAGGGTCTGCTCTAGTTCCGAGTTCTCTGTTCGTATGCCCCCTTTTGCAAAGTCCGAGTTGTATAAGTCTCTAATCTGTCTATACTGGAACCAATCATAGTTAGGTGATAGTTCCTCTTGCGTCTTTATTCTAAGTTTAGATACTTCAATCTTAGTTATTTCTTTGTACGTTAAACATTGTTGTTCATTATCCACAGCTCTCGGATCTATCACCTCATATGGAACCACCCACAAGGGGGTTCCTTCTTGTAGGTAGGTTCTATACTTCTTCCAGATTGTAAATAGACTTCTCCTTACAAAATGATGCAGGAACATCGAGTTGACCTTTACTTTGTCATGCCATAGGTATGCGTGCCATCCAAAAATTTTTTATATCCCTCTAGGGCTAATAGTTTCTTATTCTTTAATGTCATCCACTCTTTTAGCCAAACTAGGCAGATTGCATCATGGTAAAGTCTCAGATTGGGCAGTTGCATTCCGCCTCTCTCCTTTGCATCTTGTAAAACTTTTACTTTCACTCGAGGCTTCTTGCCTGCCCAAACAAAATCTGATATTTTCCTCTGCCATTTTTCAAATTGTTTAGAGTCTCTGATGATTGGTATTGTCTGTAACAAAAACATTACTCTTGGTAACACATTCATCTTAACTGCTGCAATCCTGCCCAACCATGACAGGTTCAATCTATTCCATTTGATCAAGTCTCTCTCTATCTGAGTCCATAATTTTTCATAATTATTCTTGAACAAATCTATATTTTTTGCAGTCAGCTCAACTCCCAGGTATTTCACCTTACTAGTTACTTCACAATCCGTTGTTTCCATTAACAATTGTTGTTTCTGCTTAGTCATGTTTTTGCATAATATCTTTGACTTCTTTTTGTTAATGAAGAAACCTGCCAAGTCTCCAAACTCCTTGATCTTGTCTATCACTTTTGGCATGTTCTCCAGTGGGTCTTCTACAATTAACATTATGTCGTCTGCAAATGCTCTGACCTTATATGAATAGTCCTTTATTTTTATTCCTCGTATTTCCTCATCTTGTCGGATTTGTATCATCAGAATCTCCAATACTAAAATGAACAACAATGGAGATAACGGGCAACCTTGTCTTGTTCCTTTACTAATCGTCAATTTCTTGGTCAGTTCATCATTCACTACAATTGCTGCAGTCTGGTCTCTATAGATTTCCTTGATTGCTCTGACGAATCTTTCTCCCAGTTGTAGCTTTTCCATAGTGGCAAACATAAAGTCCCAGTTTAAATTGTCAAACGCTTTTTCAGCGTCTACAAAGAAGAAACCAACCTCTTTGTCACAACGCTTGTCGTAGTATTCAATAGCATTGATCACTGTCCTTAAGTTGTCTCTTATTTGTCTGTCTGGCAAAAAGCCTGCTTGTTCCTCCTCTATGACTTCCGAGAGCCACCCCTTCAATCTCTCCGCCAATATCTTCGCAAAAATTTTATAGTCATTATTAAGTAGTGATATAGGTCTGTAATTTTTCACGTTGGTCAGGTCTTGGCCCTCCTTTGGGATCAATGATATATTCGCTTCACTCCAAGTATCTGGAATCCTTTGATCCCTAAAAACTCCATTCATCACCTCTTTTAGGAATGGTGCCAGTTCATTGGCCATTGTCTTATAAAATTTAGCCGTAAGTCCATCTGGCCCTGGCGCCTTTCCTAGATTTGCAGATTGTATTGCCTTGCTTATTTCCTCGTCAGTTACTTCACTGTTCAACTTACTTCTCCAAGCTTCCGAGATTTCTGGAAGTTTGGTCTTCTCCAGATATGATGCTATTGATTCTTTGTTTACTTCTTTTTTGTTATACAGCTTAGCATAGAATTTATAGAAGGCTCTACTAATGGTAGTCTGCTCCAAGTACGTTTTATCTTCTTCACAGATTTTATTTATTATTTTCTTTTCCCTTTTCTTCTTCAATTGCCATGCCAAATATTTCCCAGGTTTATTAGCACCCTCAAACGCTTTTTGATTCAGTCTTTTAAGATTCCACTCCAATTCTTTATTACTCATTGCTGTTAGCTGTTCTTGAAGAATTTTGATTTCCTGGTATATTTTCTTTTTCCCTGGTCTCTTTTTTAACTGTACTTCTTTGGCTTTTATTTTCTCCTCAATCTCTTGTCTTTTCTCCTCTTTCTTTTTTCTTGCTCTGCCATTTAAGTCCATTAGTATGCCCCTTACAACCGCCTTGTACGCATCCCAAACTTTATTGGTTGGTACTTCTTTATTCACGTTGTATTGTATAAAAAACTTAGTCTCTCTTCTCAATGTTTCCATATTCTCACTTTCCTGTAACAAGTCCTCATTTATTCTCCAGGCTTTCCTTTTTCTCCTTTTTCCAAATTTCCACATAATTGGGTTGTGATCTGAGCCTACCATCGGCATTATTCCTACCTCCTTAGTCCATAACGCTAAGTCCTTTGAGGCCCAGATCATATCAATTCTTGATAATGTAAGATGCCTTGCAGAATAAAAAGTAAACTGTCTAGTTTTAGGATATTCTCTCCTCCATACGTCTTCGAGAGTCTCTTGTTGAATCAACTCAAAAAAAAGCTTTGGCAATAATCCTCTTTTCTTTTGTGCTTTTGTAGTCTTTTTGTCTAGTTCCAAATCTGTCACTCCATTGAAATCTCCAGCAAGAATTATCTGGTCATATACAAGATCGTCTAAGTGCTTCCTTAAGTCCTCAAAGAAGCTTTCCTTTGCACCGTTAGGTGCATAAAGTCCGACTACCAACACTCTCTTTAAGTTCCAGTTACATTCCACTGCTACAAATCTAGCTTCCACATCTCTCATAACAAATTTTGGCTGCAGCTCCTCTTTTATATACAACACCACTCCTCTTTTTTTCTTGTTGGAAGCCGCTACAAATTCTTTGCCCAATTTTCCAGATTTTAAATATTTTACATCCTGTTTTCTAATATGGGTCTCCTGCAAACAAACAATATCACATTTTTGTTTTAGTAGCCAATGAAAAATATTTTTTCTCTTATTCGGTGAGTTTAGTCCATTTACATTCCAAGATAATACTTTACTCTCCATATTCATGGTTTTGTTGGTAAGTCTTTTTCATTGTCCTTAATAAATCTCTCCATCTCCCGCTCAGATCTGATACGCTTTTTTGCCCCTCCAAACTCAAAGGACACTCCTTCCGGTAACTCCCATCTGTACCTAATGTTCATGTCCTTCAAAGTCTGAATTAACACTCTATATTTTTTCCTGTCCAGTAACACTGATCTGGGCAATTCCTTCATTATGATAATCGTCTTGCCATCAATCTCCAATGGGTCTTGAAATTGTTTTGTCACAATCCTCTCTTTCATATTTCTAGTTGTAAACTGCACGATCACATCCCTTGGTAGTTTCCTCTGGGTTGCAATTCTCGAGTTCACACGATACGCCACATCTAGGATAGCCACAATTTCCTCCTCCTCCTTCCCCAGGTATTCAGCCAACACCTCAGTCATCTGTTCTTGCGCTGACTTCCCTTCAACTTCTGGCAGACCACGAAAACGAAGCTGCTTCTCCATGTGTTTAGTTTCTGCAACTGACATCCTCCCCTTTACCGATCTCATCTCTGTTTGTTGCGTTTCTATTAAATTCTCCATCGCGTCTTCTACTGTTTTGACTCTCTGTTTCGTTCCTTGTAATTCACTGCTAATCGTTTCCACGCCTTTTTTCACTTCTGACAGCTCCGATTTTACTGTCTGTGTAACTTCTTTGACCTCTTTAATAAGCTCCAATTTCGTGTCCTTAAGTTCTTTCATCATGTCTATAAGTTTTTTGTCCAAATTTTCTATTGCCGATTGCCACTCTTTTTTCGACATCGTGGGGCTTGCTTTAGCTCGCTCCCACGAATCTGCTCTCTTCCTCAGCTCCGTGGCGTATAATTAAACGTTTTCCTTTTTTTTTTTCAAATGTCCCAATCTTTGCCAAAATTAATTTTTTATATCCAAAATGTCGGGCGTCTTTTCTCTATGGTTTCTCTATGTTATTATAATCCAAGATGGCCTACTTCCTCTTCCGCTGAAGCCACGACCCTTCCACTTTCAAAAATGGCGATTCCCCACTTCCTGTCCCTTGGCAAGGGCCGCTTCCCTCCAGCCACTCTATTGTTATTACGCACTTCCTGTCTCCCGTCTTCCCACAGCAGGTCTCGCGATGGTGTCTTTTTCCCACAGCTCCAAGACCACAGGTATTCAAAACAATAGTCCGATTTTTGTAATAACTTCTTTAAACTTAGTCTCTTTTAAAATACAACTCCTGCCGAGTCTTCACCTCCTTTTCACTAGTCTGTTGCAGTTTAAAAATCTACTTTCTTTCCTCTCTGTTTTTGTCAATCTGTCCCGTTTCAAGAGATAGCGATCTTTACCTTCTCTTCAACTTTCTCGGGTTGTAATCGCTGTTTCGATCTTAAATTCTCCTCTCGACTTCCCTCCCCGATCGAAGCTTGGGTATGTAGGTCTTATGCCAGCCGAGTTGGCCCCAAAATTGCCGCAGAGATTATAGCCGACCCGTCGCAAGGTGGGACCTCAAGGATCGGGGGGGAGACTCCTTGTGTAGAGCCCCCCCTCGTCCGAGATCTAGCTCACCCTAGGGTCTTGAGCGTTCTTTGCCTGCTCCCCGCCTGAGAGCAGTCGGCCGCGGGTTATTTTCACCCCTCCGGCCGGTTAAAACGGCAATCCGGTCAGCTCCGCAAATGGAGCTGCGTTAGACCTCCATGAATCCCAAACCGGAAGTCTCATGGTGGGTGATGTTTGTAATTTGTTATCTGCCCTGAGCCTGCGAAAGCGGGGAGGGCGGAATATAAATATAATAAATTAAATTAAATTAAATTTCCACACCGTGAGCTCTTTAAATATGCTCATTTCTCCTTCACTGTTGGCTTAGAGAACTGAGGGAGGGATCCACACGCCCCACGTTTTATAGCCACGCCCACTCAAAAAGCTTGCATGCCCATCGGAACTGGATTCTAGAATTAGTTCTATCGCTTGTTTCAGTATTAGGCTCTATATCTCTTTCACCCAAAGTGCTTGCTGCAGGGAGGGAATGCATTCAGGGAAGGAATGTTCAGAGGAATGGATTTGAACTCCAGGGAGTAACTCTACTGAAGAGTACCCACAGCTCGTGGGTAATTTTCTCCCAAGCAGGAGAGAGCAGGGATTGTGGATGGAACAGTGGAAGCAGCATGTCGCTGGTTCCGAGGAAAGAACTGGTTCAGTTGAGATGGGAACCGATTGTACCTGGGGTTGTAATGAGGGTAGAATCTAGGGCTGCTTCCACACACATTGGATAATCCACTTTCAATCCTCTTTAATGAACATTTGAAACTGATTTTCCATGTGTGGAACAAAAAATCCACTTCTAAAGGATTGCGAAAGTGCATTGAAAGTGCATTATTCAACGTGTGTGGAAATGGCCTAGGAGGGGACCGGCGTTTGTATGCAATGACCAGGGTAATCCTTAATGACCTAGTGGATACCTCATCATCTTTTATCAGTGGTCAATGAAAAAAGACCATTTCCCTGAAAGGATAGGTCTTAAACGTTTAACCAATGGTGTGGAGCTAATGCGATGGTTCTAAACCATGCATGCCTCCAAACCACAATGGCAGAAGCCGCAGCTCATGCAGAGCAATTCCCAGTGGGTTTCGCAGTGAGATTTTATTCACCGAGCCTCAGCAGGGCAAAGGCTCCGAAAGGGGAGAGATCTCTTCGGACAATCCTGTGCGATGTTAACCTTCAGAGTTTGAAGCCTTAAAACATGTTAGAGACAGTCTCCTTTTCAATGACCCACTGTGATCTCTTAGGACAATCCTATGCAGCTTTGCAATCAGTCAAGGCAAGACTGCAAAAACATGGGAGATGCTGACCACAGAGGTTGGACTGTGGCTCAGTGGTAGAGCATCTGCTTCGTGTGCAGAACATCTGCAGTTCAACTCCCAGCATGTCCTATTAAAGGATCAGACAGGAATTGATGTGAAAGACCTTGACCATGAGACCTGGACTGCTGCTGCCGGTCTGAGTAGGCAACACTCACCTAGATAGACCAAAGGTGTGACTCAGAATAAGGCAACCTCCTGTGTGAGCAGTTGGCAGGCTAAATTCATTCCATGTGATGGGGAATTCATTGTCTCAGTCTCTTTTAGGATCTGCTGAGTTGTCCTCATATGAAAGATGAACAAGAACCACAAATCAAAAAAGTATTTCCAGTGGCTGCTACAACTCAGCTGTGATGACAGTTCACAACTGTGAGTCCTCCTCACACTCTTTCATCAAAGCCTACCTCACTGGGTTGTTGCGATGATAAAATGAGGGAAGGGAAAAAACCAACTAGGCTACCCCAAGCACCTTGGAGAAAAAGGTGAATAATTGTCAAAGTGGCACCCTACAGTTATAAAACATTTTACCTCAAGAAATTCACTAAAAACTGATGCCAGAGCTTCATTTGAGTTCAGTGTATCTTGAAGACCAACACAGTTTTTATGTATAAGTGTCTGAGAATCAAAGCTCCCTTCATCAGATACAAGTAGGAATGAAAATCCCCAGGCCTTTTCTATCTCAGTTCGATAGTGGGAGAGGTGTTGTAAGGATAGTGTCAGGATACAAAGGTCCAATGGTACAATGCAGCCAGATTAGAGCAGAAATTAATAACTTTAGTGAGACAAGAATCCTAAGGGGGCCTCATTGGTCTGAATTTTTGAATGAACTTCAGGTCAGCAATCACACATTTTAATCTTCTTTTGAAGCTCTTTATTTGAAGACAGCCACTTTTAGGTCAGAAGTGGAATGTCTTGGAAGATTAAAATGTTTTCCCACTGGTTTTTGCATGCTGTGATTTTTAATGCCAGATTTATATCCATTTGTTCTTTGGCATAGAGAGTGACCAATTTGTCCGGTTTGAAGAGTGTAGGGCATTGCTGATTCTTGATAGCATATATAACATTGGAAGATGAACAAGTGAATGAACCTGAGACGCTGTAACTGGTATGGCTAGGTCCAGTGATAGTTGTTGGAGTGAATATGGGAATAGAGTTGGAATCTTTTTGGGTTTTTTTGCAGGCTTTGGTCCCAGGGTCTGTGTTAGGAATATATTCCAGTTAGTGAAAAGTTGTTTAAGGATAGGAATGTGTCTGTGGGCAAGAAAAGGTTTGCCTCCCGATGCCTGTGAAAGAGAGCAGTATCATTGTCCAGCATTAGCTGCAAGTCATTAATGATGCATTGAACTGGTTTGAGCTTTGAGCTTTATGTGATCATCAGTGGCATTCTATTGTTAATAACAATAGCAATAGCAATAGCCACCGAGAGACGCTACTGCTCCGCCACCATCTTCTTCCAATTTCTCAATAGCAATAGCAATAGCAATAGCAATAGCAATAAAGGTCTGATCTTCACAGCACAAGAACAAGCATTGCAAACGAATGTTATGAAAGCCAAAATTCAGAAAATCAATGAGTAAAAAGTATAATCTGCCGGTATCAAAAAATTCATGGGAACGCCAGGTGGAAAAGGTGCTAGAAAATGATCAAGTCAAGATTTTATGGGATTTTATAACGCAAACTGATTGACACATGGGACATAATATACCAGACATAACAGTTGTGGAAAAAAATCGAAAAGTTTGGATAATTGACTGCAGTTCTGGGGGATGCCAGAGTCGAAGAAAAAGAACACGAAAAAATGATTCCATATAGAGATCTGGCAATAGAAACCACCTGACTATGGATGAAGAATACAACAGTAGTCCCCATTGTCATCAGGGCACTGGGAACTATTTTGAAAAACTTCGCAACTTATATGGAAAAACTGCAGCTTTCTGATATAACACCTACAGAACTGCAAAAGATGGCAGAACAGCGTATATTTTACACCGATACCTGGCTGATACTTAGGTCTCTGGTGGAAACTTGTATCAGCTCAGCAAGGCCAATCAATGATAACGTGATCTTTATTATTTATTGTGTTGCGTGAAATTTGAATAATAATAATAACAACATTCAATTTATATACCAGCCTTCAAGACAACTTAACGCCCACTCAGAACAGTTTACAAAATGTGTTATTATTGTCAGGACAATTACCCTGTGGGGTGGATGGGGCTGAGAGAGCTCTGAGAGAGCTGTGACTGACCCAAGGCCACCCAGCGGAGGAGTGGAGAATCAAACCCGGTAATCCAGATTAAGAGTCCTGCTGCTCTTAACCATTACAGCACAGAGCTTGTGATATAAGCTGATTTACAGTTGCTAGAGTTCCACTTTTATTATTTTTAACTGATTCTTTTTTTAAAAAAACATTTGTTTAAAAAATGTGTATTGTCTTGTTTATTTTGAATTTTAACTTGGGAGGGTCATATTTCTATAAGGTGAAATGAAACAGTTACCTGTTTCTGCCATATTTCTGAGTGTGTGAATTCAGGAAGGCAGCTGCTCCTATATTTATTTAGAAAATTTACACACCACCTCTCGAGGGACCTGCTGAAAGTGGCATGTCCTAAACTCTGAGCTGCTACCATTGATACTAAATTAATAGTCTGTTAGGTAAAGGTAAAGGTAGTCCCCTGTGCAAGCACCAAGTCATTAGTGACCCATGGGGGGACGTCACATCATGACGTTTTCTTGGCAGACTTTTTACAGGGTGGTTTGCCATTGCCTTCCCCAGTCATCTACACTTTACCCCCAGGAAAGTGGGTACTCATTTTACTAACCTTGGAAGGATGGAAGGCTGAGTTATCCTTCAGCCGGCTACCTGAAACTGGCTTCCGCCAGGATCGAACTCAGGTTGTGTGAGCAGAGATTGGGCTGCAGTACTGCCACTTACCACTCTGCGCCACAGGGCTCTTAATAATCTGTTAGGCACACTTTTATAATTTAACCTGCAACACAGACTAACTAAATAAGCAGATAAATGCAAGCATACAGCAAAACTCACAGAAACGAACAGGAAGCTAGCAAAGGAGAAATAATATTGAAGACACAAAAACCCCAACAAGAAAAATAGTGCATTTACTTGAAAGCAAGGCAACCTTTAATGTTAGATGGCCACCCTATAAAATGCTTTATTCACACAATAAAATTATTACTGGACATAACTGTCACTTGTATGAGACTGAAATACGAGTTTTTCTATTTCTAAGTGCATACCTGGGGAGGAAAGAAAGCCACAGTCTGACTAAATACTGTCAAAAGAAAATACTCGTTTAGAGGGAGTTATTTATCTCACTTGTTGCAAACAAGATTGCCTATTAACGTAACTGCCCATCAACAGCCTCTGTGTGGGAATGAGACGCGTGCCACTTTGTTCCGAAAACGGGCATGAGGTTCGCTGTTTTCTATGACAGAACACCTGAGCGTGCCACAAAGGAGCTGGAAAAGGAAGAACCATAAAACCAAGTAGCTTCTCGTGACCGTGAATGAATGTGGCTGGATTAGTATTTGAATGCTTTATGTTTGGGAAAGGGCTCGCTAAGTATCGAAGTCTAATTGACTTTTTGCAAGTCAGTTCAGACTGGATTGTGCCTTGATGCTCGTCAATGCGACATGGTTGAATAGCTTATTGAGTCTAGAGAAAGCAAGTCCCTCACATTCTGGGCAGAGATTACATTTTTCAAGTACTAGGGAAACTGCTGGGGGGAAAAAATATCCATCAGACGATGCTTGGCAGGGAAAGGATTTATATACATGGCACTAGAAATAGCTTCTCGTTTTTACTTCTGCCACTACGAGAATGCAGGGAGAATTGTTTTTAAAAGGAAATGCATATCTGGAGATGTACAGTTTTTGCTTCTGGTCCTTGATATGATTGCTCAACATGGCTATGCAATACTTTATATAGACCCCAATCTCTACTTGTACTGAGCCCAACTAGTTGGAAATTTCCTCCTGCATGGTTTAGCTGGCATTTTCAGACCCAATGCCCACCATTTTAATCCCAGCCTTCCTCCAAGATGTTCAGATTACTGCACAGCATTCAATTATCTTCCATTTCATTCTCACTACAATCCTTTGAGCAGGGGTCATTTCGTAGAAAAAGAGCTGAAGAAACTCATTAGCATAACTCATTAGCATATGCCACGCCTCTTGCCATCACCGGAAGTGTGTTATTAGTGTAAGTGATTTGCATATGCCACACCCCGACCACCTATTATGGCTGTTTTGGACCCAATCCTGGCCATTCAGGGCCAAAATTGGGCCCAAAATGGCAAAAAGGGGCTGGAAATGGTCAGGATCAGGCCACTGATGAGCAGGAGAGTGATCCACCACCCATCAGAGGCCCGATCCAGGCTGTTTTGGCCCCAATCCAGGCTGAAACGGGCCCAAAATGGCCGAGAGTCAGGTGGGCGGGGCCACCTGACATGTGACCTCTTTGGGGAACTGCTGGAACTGTGTTCCTGTGCGTTCCCCCTTGAAATGAGCCCTGTCTTTGAGGAAGGTTAAACTCTAAGGAGACCTTCCCCCCTACAACTCTGCATGCTGCTGGATAGCAGAGGGAAAATGCTGAGGGAAACGGGGAGCAATTGATGTCACACCAGTGCCACGACTTCACTTCTTGTGGGACCCAATAGTGACACCTTTGTGTTGGATGACGCTGTAGCATTTACTCAAAACTCTATAGTTTGACCATAGAGTTTGAGATGAATGTCAGAGCATGGCCACAGTGCAATGATGTCACTTATAGATTGTACAGGAAGTAATGTCCTGGCAGGAAGTAATGTGCTGGTTTAACCATAGAGTTTGAGCTGAATGTCAGAGCATCACGCCAACACAATGATATCACTTACGGTTTGTGCAGGAAGTAATGTCCTGGCATCAGAACAATGCCAAAAAAGGTAAATCTCCCCCCCCATGATCTCCCACCAGTTTCTAGCGACCCTATTATGCTCAGAGAGATTGTCTCACCCAAAGTCACCCAGCAACCTTCGTGGTGGAGTAGAAAATTGATCCTGGGGCTGTCAGGTCCTAGCCCAGTGCCCTAACCATTACACCATAATGGCTCTTAACACTCTAACACCCCATCCCACTGAGACCACCCAAGACCAAGTAAAGGGGGGTCCTTAAGTTAGCTGCTGAGGGGACACGTATGTTCTGCTGGTGCTGAACAAGCTGCTTGAAGCTCAGAGGGAGCAAGCAAATGTGGCAGTGGGAGCTTGCACTTCTAGTTCTTGCCACCTCCATCAGGGAGTGGAGCCATAAATATTTGGGGCCCTTACCAACCTGGGGTCTTAGGCAGTTGCACCAGATGCATCATGGATAAGAACTCTCCTTCCTGTGATGAGATATGGGACTATGGGAGCTGCTGTAGCATAGTAATTATGTGGTTGGGTTGCAAGTCAGCACTCTGCTGGTTCAATCCCTGACATGCCCTATTAGAAGCATCACATGGTAGGCGATGTGAAAAACCTTTACTTGAAAGCCTGGACAGCCACCGTCCATCAAAGTAGTCAGTACTGATTTTGATCGACCAAGGTAGTGACCCAGTAGTGAGTCAGTAGAAAGCACCTTATTGTCCCCCAGTGCCTTGTGCCTTCTACAATGGGCTGATCTTGCCACATAACCCATGGGATTGCAACTTGGAGGATTGATTACTGTAGAGTAGTTTGTATGGGGATGCCCTTGAGAATTTGGCCGTTTCCACATAGCTTACCTTGTTCCAGAAAACAGCAAAATCTCACACGAAATCATGCAAGAGGATGCTGTTATCACGTGAAATCGTGCGAGAAGACACAATAACAGCATCTTCTCATGCAATTTCGCGCAAGATTTCGCTGTTTTTCGGAACAAGGAAAGCCGTGTGGAAATGGCCTTTGTTGTCAGTTTCCACTGGTGAAAACTGAAGTTGCTCATTTTTTATAGTCTTTTCAAGACTCATAGTTAGGCTTCCTAGCCCAGTACTGATGAATTCCAGGAGATTTGAGGGCTTGTGTCTGGGGAAGGTGGAGTTGCAGGAGGAAATAATATCACTTCTGGGAGATGCTCTAGGAATTTCCCCTCATCTCTATGATAAAGACCACAGAAACTAGGGGAAATTCCTAGAGTGCCACCTAGAGTGCCATTTGCCCTCTTTTTTCTCCCGCACCTCAAATTATCGAGAGCCAGGGATTGAGGTTGTCGATAGGGGATTACCTGCTACCAGCCGACAAAGGCAAGCCTATATACAGCCTATCTAACCTGTAGAATGCCAAACACACTGGCTAATTGTTCTGCCTCCAGGCCTAATTCAAGATCAAGGAGGTTGGAAGGGCAGTGAAGTAACAACCTTGCTAAAAGCAAACCACAGATTATGCTGGTCAGTGCCTGGATAGGAGATGTTTTGGAAATCCCATGAACTCTACGCTGACGTCCATTACAGAAGAAAAAAGAGAATGTTAAGAGATCCAGAGGAGTTCGTCATGTTACTCGCAAAATAGTAAAGAGTCCAGTAGCACCTTTAAGACTAACCAACTTTATAGTAGCATAAGCTTTCGAGAACCACAGCTCTCTTCGTCAGATGCAATGCACCTGACGAAGAGAACTGTGGTTCTCAAAAGCTTATGGGAATATTAAGGAAATAAATAAATATGTAATAAATAAAAGGTGCTGTAGTTTTAAAGCCCACGATGCCCTGGGGGAAACTGAACTGACAAACTAGCTGCACTCAAAAAACAAGGCCTGGTGCTTCCTTGGATCAGAATAGCTCAGAATATTGCCATAGCAACAGGACTCCAAGATCTCTGCTCACTGAGAAGAGGCAAATTTCTAATCTCTATCCATCTTTTTCACAGGGGGGCAAATATTTTTCCTTCAGCTGGCTCTATTGGTTTTCCAACCTTCCTGATGATTATTTCACTGGCCATTTTAATTTACCATTATGCAGTTCTATTTGTTGCTTGTTTTTTAAAATTTATTTCTAAACTAGGCTAAACACCTAGGGAAGATTGTCTACAAGGGAGCAACAAAATGAGAGTCTACTCAGAAGCAAAGTCCCATTTTATTCAATGGGGCTTACTTCTGGGAAAACGTTCTTTGGATCGCAGCCTTAAATATTAAATGGTACATTCTCCCCCTCTCTTTATCTTTTGTAAATATTTAGCATAAGGAAGAGTTTGCAGAACTTGAGTTAGTTTGATTGGTCCTAATAATTTACGTGATAATACTATTGATGGTTATTCATTGCTGTTCTTATTTGACCTTCCCTTTTTCAGTGCAGATTTTCTTAACTAAGTGTCACCTCTGCAGCTACCAGAACTTGGAAAATCCACCCTGGATCTGAAATATGCTGTATGTCATTATTCATAGACTGTTGTGAAGGACTGCACTTATCAGCAGGTTTCCACAGTACAGCAAAATCAGCGAGCTAGGAGGAGAAATGTTAACTATTCCCTGGAATGGAGAACTTGAGTGACAGGCTGCTTCCTCTTCCCTGACTGGTCAGGGCCAGCCAGGGGGAAAAAAACTATATGATAAACCAAGTGCTGAGGAGTAGAGCTATTATCATCATCATCAGGGCTTTTTTTCAGCCGGAACATGGTGGAACGGAGTTCCGGCATCTCTTGAAAATGGTCCGCAACAATGTTGTTGTTGTTGTTGTTATTACTATTATAAACATTAACACACTATTTGGGGCAGCTCAGTTAAAGCAGGGAGACTGGATTTTGGTGGGAATATCCACCCCACAGTGGCGAGAGTGAAGTGGGGGGGGGGATCTGTCATACAACACAAAGGGTCAAACCTCTTACCCAATATGCAGGTGAGCGTGGTGATTCAAATGACATTATCCATTCCCAAGGGAAGACCATCACAAATTCCTGTTAGCCAATAAGATTTTGCAAACTTGTTTATTGGACTCTTCAGTGTGCTCACCAATTTACACAACGTTTGGGCTAAGACTAAGAGTCTCTCTACACGAGACACTTTGGAGCATGTTCATCAAGTGTAAGGAGATACAATGATAGCTGGGGAAAGTAGTTTTAAAAGACAGAGCCGGCAGAGATCACTCCTCAGAGATTTTGTTAATTTCATTTTCAGCTCCCTGAAGGCTCAGTCAATTTCACTTCTCCAGTCTAAAACTGTGTGGGATCGCAACCAGACGGCAGTCAGGAATAGAAATGGGCTGGAGCTGCCTTCAGGAGCTGGGCTTGGACCTGGAGAGGTTATAGTGGGCTGAAGTTTCCCTTCTGACATTCCACAGCCTCTTCACACAGCTCCGATGTATAGCAAAGCCTTTGCCCTGCTGCCAGCTCTGTCTTTTTAAACTAGCCTTCTCAGCTACCATTGCATCTCCCGATACGTATTCTTCTCATGTCAGATGTCTCGTATAGAGAGGCTCTAAGTTAGGACTTAATCAGCCAATTGCATGCCCAGGACAATGAAAAATCCTTTTTGCCAGTCTGAGAGGGATTCCTAAAATTCCTGCTATGCTGTGCAGCAGCCAGCAATTTCTCCATTGCCATTTAGACATTACTGGGATACATCCAAAAGATACAATTTCTGCTGAATCCTAGAGTGATGTGGCATCACCTCTGGACTTGCCCAGGAAATGTTGTCACTCTATCAATGGCATGATGGGTTCCTCCCTGCTACCACAAGCCATTTGCCGTCAGAAACTTTTTCTACTCAGATGTGGGTGCATCCTGGCTGCTGCCCTATGGGACACCGTACTCCTCCACTCCTGAAGGGCCAGAGTCAGAAAAACTTCACTCCAACCCATACCAGTTCATCTAGACATTTCAGACTGCAGAGTGTTAGATCGGGTTCATGGCATGTCAAGCTTAGCTACTTTTGTTCAATATGTCAATGGTCTGATCTCTTTGAGGCACTGCGGTTGTACATTTTCCAACTGTATTTTAAGCACATGTCAGGTGCTTTGCCAGACACATTTGCAGTACCTCTCCGGAATATTTTTATTCTGTTCTTCTGCCAAGTACTTGAAACAACATACATGGTTCTCTTCAGGGCTTTTTTTCTGGGAAAAGAGGTGGTGGAACTCAGTGGTGGAACTCAGGACCGCACAATGATGTCACTTTGGGTCAGCTGGAACAAGGGGGAGTTTTTTGCCCTTGACAAAAATGGTCACATGGCTGGTGGCCCCGCCCCCTGATCTCCAGACAGAGGGCAATTTAGATTGCCCCCCCCCGTGCCGCTCCAGTGGCAAGGAAGGCAATCTAAACTCCCCTCTGTCTGGAGATCAGGGGGTGGGGCCACCGGCCATGTGACCATTTTCAAGAGGTGCCGGAACTCTGTTCCACCGCCTCCCCACTGAAAAAAAGCCCTGGTTCTCTTGTCTTCATTTTATTCTCATAGCAACCCAGAGCAGTAGGTTAGGCTGAGAGAGAGGGAGAGGAGGAGAGAGAAAGAGAGAGAGAGAGAGAGATTGGTCTGGGTCACCCCGCAAGCTTTCTAGCAGAGTGAGTATTTGAACCTGGGTTTATGTAATCCTACACTAACTTTTACTCATTGGCTTAAAAAACGAAAAGGTAGACTAGAATGAAAGAATAAACAAACAAACAAACCAGCAGGAAAGCAAGCCTGGGTGAAGTTATCTGGGGATGTGGAATAATATAATAAAGCCTGATCTTGTTAGCTCTCAGAAGCTAAACAGGGATGGTACTTTGATGGAAGACATCCGAGGATGAATCTGCAGAGGAAGAGAATGACAAACCACCTCTGCTTCTCACCTGCCTTTGAAAGCCCCTTGCTGGGATCACCATAGGTTTGATGTAACGGTGGTACATACATACATACATACATACATACATACATACATACATACATACATACATACATACATACATACATACATGAGGGTATTGAATCAGGTTTTCTTTGGTCCTCTCTCTGCTAGAAAGAACATGCTGCTAAGCCCTTCATTCTGATGTGCCCCAAGATCACTTTAAATCCTTGTCTTGTGACATTTAAGTATGTTTATATTTGGCTCAGTTCAAGCTGTTCTTATTCTTCTAATCACAGCCTTTTGGTACTTTGAATACGGGAGGATTTCTGTAAATTTCACTCAAAAAATGGAGGCAGTTCTTCAAGCAAGGCCCCATCCGTCAGAACAGAGCTGGGACACGGGCCCTATTTCTCTTCAGATCCCCATTTTCGATACTTGCTTTTCAAACAAACTCGTGACGCTGTGGGGGAATTTTGTCTTGCTTGCAACCGCCGAATCCCCCAGGCTTGCCAATTGTGCTGAAGAAGACGATCTACAGCAGAGAGAACCCTTTATCTTTTCATGAATTACATCTTTGATATATATTATTAAGGCCTAACTGCAGCTCCGTCATGCATATAAAACACATGCCATCAGTCACTGAAAAGTGGGCCGGAGGGTATTTAAGGCTGAGTGGGTGGGTAACTTATTTGTAACAGTAATGTGACAACTCCTTTAATCTCACAACCAAAAGCCTGTAAATGTTTTCCCGCAGCTAATGAAGTATTTCATCCATCCCCCCCCCCCCCAAGGAAGAGTTTTTGACACATTACTTCTTTGTCAGAATTACCCTGTGTTTCTTTCTCGGGTTTCGCAAGACATGATGAATGAAAAAGAAATGAAGAAAAACCATTCTCGGGCTCTCTAGGATATGTTCTTTGGTTTAAGATTTGGTTCTCATTCTCTTTATTTCTGCTACATGTTAGCCACTAGCTCAAGGAAACTGATGGGCAATAAAATCGGGAGGAAGTTAGTACTTTTTAGGGTCTGCCTGCACACTGCCAGGACTTCCTGATTATTCTGGAACAAGACAAGGACTTTATATCACATCCACGATGGAATTTTGTGCCACCCAGATGGACTCTGGCTCCCCCCCCCCCCGTTTATGACCACAGCACGTAAGGAAAAGAGGCTGTACCTCCCATCATACCGTTTTCACATTTCCAAACTGCCCATGCAGCTGCTATTGAGAGCCAGTTTGGTACAGTGACTAAGAACAGCAGGACCCTAATCTGGAGAGCCAAGTTTGATTCCCCACTCCTCCACTTAAAGCCAGCTGGGCTGAGTCAGTCACAGCTCTTTCAGAGCTCTCTCAGCCTCACCCACCTCACAGGGTGATTGTTGTGGGGATGATAATAACATACTTTGTAGACTGCTCTGAGTGGGCGTTAAGTTGTCCTGAAGGGTGGTATATAAATTGAATGTTGTTGTTGTTGACTCCATTGTGAAACTGACGTGCAACCATGTAAGTAACTTGGTTTTTACAATGGAGATAATAGCGGCTCCATGGGACAGGTTGAGGGCACGGAAATAGCAGGAGGGAAAGGCTAAAGCACCTCTTCCCTGTCTGCTTTGGTCGTAAGAAAAAAAGATCTGGTGTATTGGTGTGGGAAGCAAACTCCAATCACACATGGGATACGAAGTCCTCTTGTGGTTGAACAAGCACAACAAGGACTTTCTGATGTGTGGATAGAGTCTTAGATTTATGGAGGAGAGGCCATCAACAGCAAAGGGAACCACTAGGTGCAAAGGCTGTAAACTTCTGAATTTGCATGATACAAGCCAACATCTGGGGAAAACCTTGTGCCTGGTTGGTTTGCCCTCCAGGACAACTAGTTGGCCACTGTGTGAAACAGAATGTTTGATTAGATGCCCACTGGTGTGATTCAGCAGGGTCAAGCTACCATATAAAAATGTTAATGAACTGGAGGAGCCAGGTTGGTGTAGTGGTTAAGAGCGGCAGGACTCTAATCTGGAGAACCGGGTTCGATTCCCCACTCCTCCACTTGAGGCCAGCTGGGTGACCTTGGGCTAGTCAGGGCTCTCTGGAGCTCTCTCAGCCCCACCCACCTCACAGGGTGTTTTGTTGTGGGGATAATAATAGCATACTTTGTAAACCGCTCTGAGTGGGCATTAAGTTGTCCTGAAGGGCGGTATATAAATCAAATGTTATTATTATTTTAAAATTTTCAATTATTTATTACAAATTGTGTTCACAAACACCATTAAAAATATATAGAGGAATAAAAGTATAAATATCAAAACTCCTAATACATGCCTACAAGATTAAAAATTCCATACTAATTGATGGAGAATCCAATGACCATGATACATGCATCAAACGGCTCCAGAAAAGAGAACTCTTTTGGATACAGCATCTGCAAACACGTCTTCCTCTGGACTCAGTGAAGAGGCAGATTTGACCCGTTGTCTTCCTCTTTCTTTCTTGTTCAAGTATATGGGATTCAGGAGTGATTACATCATTTCCTTGTGGGACAACAATAGCTAAGTAGGGGATTGATTATATATATTTTCTAATTGACATATATTTATTTTCAGAATAACAAGCATTGTCAGATGTGTAGTGAAACAACTATGAGTCTTTCTATGGTTTTATGTGTAAAATTTTAACAGCTACACATTATGCAAGGTAATAATAGTGTTAAATTTGGGATGTTAAATTTTGGGAAGGGTCAATGCATATATAATAATTCTGGTTTTATTTTTCTTTTGCAGCTATTTTAACGGCAACATCTGGTTTTTAATTCATTTTAATAGAATTGTAATTCTTATTAGAATAATTAATTCCTGGATAGGTGTAGTTGTACATAGCTTTTTGATGACCACTGAGGAAGGCGAGTTTGGGTTGAAACACGCCTGGTCAGTTTATTTTTAGATACTATAAAAAGTATTATGATACAGTATTTATTTTGATGCATGTATCATGGTCATTGGATTCTCCATCAATTTGTATGGAATTCTTAATTTTGTATGCATTTACTAGGAGTTTTGATATTTATACTTTTATTCCTTTATATATTTTTAATGGTGTTTGTGTACACAATTTGTAATATATCATTTTTTAAAAATTGACATTTTTATATGGTAGCTTGACCCTCCCAGTTCATTCTGTATTTTGGGTTGAGTTGTTAAACCCTTTCCCCTTTGTTTTAAGTGTGATTCAGCAGGGAAAATCTGATGGGCTTTCTAAAGAAGCCCCCCAAGTATCCAACAGAAATGCAATGATGCGGTCAATAATGGCAGAGTGTGGACTTCCGGGATGGAGCAGCGAAGGCGTGGCAGCTGAGTTATGAGCTCTCTGCCGTGAGCTTCCTGGTTCCTCGGGACTCGAGAATTCGGGCCCCCAAGTCCCCCCCCACAGAGAGGGGGGCAGGCTGGAACAAGGTGGAGGAGCTCAAGGGGACTGGCAACCCCCGGGAAGCCCCCACACTGGTCCAAAAAGCAAGGACCAGGGGAGTAGCCAACTTGGCTATGAAGCTACAAAAGCCAAAAGTCCGACAAGCAAAAATGAACTGAAGCGAAAACAAAGCAGATTCCTGATAAGACAAATAAAGACAACTGGAAGACGGAACATTGCGACCCTACAAGACTTCCCATCAAGTAAGAAGATTGTTTTATGTCTTTACGATGGCTAACCAGCTTGATTGCAAGGTGCTTGCCCAGGTGAAGGCTGGGAGGAGGGAGGGAGGCATGGAAGATTGATTGCAAAGAAAACTCTCTCAGCAGAGGGCTGGGAAGCAATAAATCCTTTGAAAATATAAATAAAAGTGAAGCTTTCTACCACTTTGACGAGAGTTTGAACATAACACTTATAAGTAGCTTTGAAATGGCTTTCCCAGAAGAAGTATTTTACAACTTGCAAGAAATTGCTAAATTAATGACTGAATTAATAACTAAAGCAGGTATGATATTTGGAGTGGAAATGGATAAAAACACTATAAAATATGATAAGACACACACACAACCCCGCCCCTTGAGTCTCAGTGAGAAAGGTGGAGTATAAATAAATAAATTTTTAAAAATGAAAATAATAATAATACTCATCATCTTCCAGACTTATGATGGCAAAGACCTTCAAATTTATACTGCTTTGCTTTTGAATCTGTAGATATTATCTGGGAATTTAATCGAATAACAGCTCGAAATGAAATCACAACTGTGCAAATGTTAGGCGTCAAAGGAGCTTTTCCCCAGGTACTGCCGCCTTAATCTTTAAAATGTGGCACAAATTTCAATGAGACAACCTAAGAGGATTTCTGAGATGTACCTAGTTGCCAAGAAGCAGTAAGTACAATTTCAGCCTCTCAGAAGAATTAATCGCATCTCTCCATGCTAGAGAAAAGGCAAAACAGCTATCAGTTCCTTTGTGTTAGTCTGACAGTCTATTAACCTTCATTTCTAGTCACATAAATGGTTGTCATACCTGTTTATTTATTGCCTGGACATTTAATAGCATGGCAAAAGTACATCAAAGAGAAAGACATAAATTAATGAAAAGTTATTGTTTCAAAATGGCATAATATAGCTGGCATTCTGAATTAAGGTGGACAGATTGCCCAGAAAGAGAGACAGAGATAGGCTTAATGTATCTGCAAGATTTACATGCTGCCCTTCTATTTAAAGAAGCCCTCAGGGTGGACACTTGGGCCATTTTCACACATCTTACTGCCTGTGCAAAATCACGCAAAACTACTGGAACGACAGCATCCCCCTGACATGATTTCGTGTCATGACTCCTGTTTGTAGCGTGAATCACACCACAAACCGGAGTCATGACTAGACATGGGCAAGAACAGAAAAAAACATGAACATGGTGTTCATTGTTCATTGCTATCCATGAACAATGAAAAATGAACATTGACGAACATGATCCAGTTCAAAAACATGTTCCTTGTTCATGGGGGCCAGCCATCAAGATCCCTACCGCACCACTCCCAGAAACCCTACCTGAGCAGGCAGCAGGAAAGGAACCAATAATAAATAATAGCTTGGCCCGGAGCCTGGCAGCAGCCCTGGAACCTGAAGGGGTAGATCCCTATCCCACCACACACAAAGAAAATTCAAGCTCCAATGCACTCACCCTGTCTCTCTAACAGCAGCTGTCTCTCCCTGAAATCCAGAGCTGGGAGCCCCCCTCCACCCTGCTCTTTACTTCCTTGTAACAAATTTGGAGCTCCACACTTGAAAGGAAGACCTGCCTATCAAGCTAAATTGGGCTTCGATTGGGGTTTCCAGGGCAACAGCAGAAGTTCAGACAGAGTTCAGACAATCCCTGCCTGAGTTGCCGTGGGAATTGATTGCAGGTGCCAGACTGTCTGGCTTGACAAACAGCAACGAACGAGGCTTGCAATGACCACCTGTTCATTTAGAATGGGGCCACATGAACAGCTTGTTTGTGAACAGCAGATTGGGGTGTTTGTGGGGGTTTTTTAGTTCGTATTGCTGTTCACGCCCACCTCTAGTCATGACAGGAAATCACACCAGGAAGACACCGTTGTTCTGGGAGTTTTGCGCGATTTTGTATGGCCGGTAAGACGTGTGAAAACGGCCATGAACACACATCAAGAGGCCTTAAACTGCATCAAACCACTGCTTAAATTGAATCAAACCATTGGTCAAACCATCAAGTACGATCTATTTTGCCTGGCAGCAGCTCTTCTTCTTCCCAGATAGAGGTCTTTCCATCGCCAGCTACCCAGTCCTTTTAGCTGGAGATGCAGAGGATTGAAGCAGAGAATCTTCTGTGTGCCAAGCACACTGAACTACTGAGATGGTATCTGAAGAAGTGAGCTGTGACTCATGAAAGCTCATACCCTACCACAAATTTTGTTAGTCTTCTAGGTGCTACTGGACTCTTGCTCTTTTCTACTGCTACAGACAGACTAGCACGGCTACCTATCTTGATATGGTTTTTGTTAAGGAAAAAAATCTGGAGACCTTTTTATCAGCATAGAATGCAGATTGGCAGGGTGTTATTTGATGGAATAGGTGACTCAGCATGCCTGGGACATTAGGGGACACTGCATGTCTCTCTCTCTGTGTGCATAACTCTCTTGATAGTAAGTTGCTTCTCTTTGGGCTAAGCTACACATGACGAATGACACTTGAATGGCAAGTGGATTGAGTGGAGGGCAAGTGAACAGGGAGAAATACACTTGCTGTTCAAGTGTCATTCGTCATGTGAAGCTTGGCCCTTTGTCTAAGGTGGGAACACCTCCTGACACCTCCCCTGTCTCTTAGGAGATTTCTTCTTCTTGCCTCATAGCCTTCCAAAGGGGAACGCCCCCAACCTGGTGGAACCCTCTCTCTCTGTCAACATGAGCCCATTCAGATCTTTTATTCTTCCATCAGGCCTGCAAGGCAGAGATGTCCCGCCAGGCATTTGGTGGTTGAGGTGGGTGGGCCACCTAAGGTATTACTGGCCTCCTTCCATGGGGAGGGGGATTATATACCCCCTTGGGTTCTGTAAACCTCTATGACTGGCCACCCCACTCTGTGGGTTATTTAGTCTGAAGTGATAGGGCAAAATGTGCATGGCTGTTTTATCATTGATGTGTAATTAATGTTTATATTGCTGCAAACTTTATTTATTGTATATTTTTAAATGCTGTGATCCGCTCTGAGCCCACTTATGGGCAGAGCAGAGTAGAAATAAAATAAAATAAAAATAAAATTTAAAAGGATGTGCTTCTCAGAGCTCCTGCAATGAAGGCTTCACCCATAGACCCACCTGCAGCCTCGCTGCCTGACTATTCTGCCCGTGGCATTTATAGGGATCTCTCACTCCCACCCTCTGCCCCCACCACCACTCACCTGGCTGGGGGGGTGTAAGGCATGGAAATGGGCCTCTCGGATCATTGTGCAGGCTGCGGGGAGTGCTCCCATGCTTTGCAATGGGGTGATTTGGGCCCCAAACAGGCCAATTCTTTAAGAATCGGCCCAGCTTGAAGAACGGCTTGCCTGATGACATCACCTCCAGAAGTGACATCATCACACAGCGCCGGGAGCGTGTATGCACTTTGTGCAAGTGTGAGGACCTCCAAAAGGTGAATGCCAGGTTCCCCACCCCTCCCACTGGGAGGGCAAGGGGACATGGCAACCTGTTACTCACGAAGAGTAACACAGCAGACTTACCACAACTCACTTTCCTCTGAAGAGTTGTCAGGTCTTTTTGGTGATTGGCAAGAGGATAGGGGAGCAATACTTATACAGCGTTCAGGGAGTGATGTCATTTCATTTGGGGCTGGGTGCATGTACGCCCGTTGGCCCAGGCTGCTTGCCGGTGGTGGGCAATCATTACGCAGCCTGCTTCCTCCCAACACTTGCCAGTGATTGGCAGGAAAGGGGAGCCTGCCCAGAACTGGCAGGCATCTGGCAACCCTATTCCTCTGCAACATACAGCCACAATAACAAGTGCAATCTAGCATAAATTTATGGCACATACTAGGGATTAATGAGGCCCCTCTCTTTTTCATTTTTATTGAGTGTGCTTTTGTAACCCCTGTGAGGTTAATTGGTTTAGCCCAGTGGGGTGGAGTCAGAAGCTAGAGGCAGGCTGCTGAGGAGGAGGCTGGTTGCTGGGGAGCTTAATAATAATTTATCTGCTTTTATCACCTTGAATAAGGTAATCAAATGTTGGTTGTTGTGGGTTTTCCGGGCTGTATTGCCGTGGTCTTGGCATTGTAGTTCCTGACGTTTCGCCAGCAGCTGTGGCTGGCATCTTCAGAGGTGCTACACCTCCTTTGGTGCTACACCTCCGAAGATGTCAGCCACAGCTGCTGGCGAAACGTCAGGAACTACAATGCCAAGACCACGGCAATACAGCCCGGAAAACCCACAACAACCATCGTTCTCCGGCCGTGAAAGCCTTTGACAATAATCAAATGTTGTATGTGAACAATATGACTAAGAGTGTTGTTTGTGTATTGTGTTTGGTCGGTGTTACTGGGATTGTGTTATTTTTGCAGGGCTGTAATTCCTCAACAAGAGGACAGAAGCCCGGGCTACAGTTGCTTTGAATTAATAAAAAAGGACTCGCCACTTCGTGAAATATTGAACTGTTTTACCCTTTTCAAAAACATTGTCGATTAAAACTTTTCTGTATGGTTGCACTTACGAGTTAGTTTTTAAAAAGAAGTTGTATTCTATTAATTGTAAAAAAAATTAAAAGAAAAAAAAAGAAAAAAATATTTTTTAATATTGTGTGAATGTTGCTTCCTAAGCCCCATAGAACTCATGAAATGAGAAGTTACACTTTCAGACTACAAGATGCCCTAAGACACTCTTTGCAAAGCCCTGGACTTGTACGGTACACGCCCAGAAGTTCCTTGGCAGATGTTCATATGAAAAATGTTCTCTGAAAGCACAAAATTTGAAAAACCACTTTGATATACATCTGCATTCTAGTTGTCAGTCCTGTGTCCAGCACTAAATATCGTAGATTGTAAAAAAAAATAATTAACTGTCAGATGTCAAGTACTGAAATTGATGGGTGTCAAACACTGGCACCAAGCAGTCGGACAATTTTTAGAGGACGTTCAAACGTTTCGAAAGCTGTTGGTGAAAATTTGACACCGAAATTTGCAAACACGTTTTTCAAAGAGAATTTTTCAGCTGTAAAAGCAACCTATTCCCCGTCCCCGTCCCCCCGCATTGTCAGATAGTAATAACGTCTGGATACCTTTTGCATTTGTGGAATTTCACAGACCTATTAGAATGAATATTAAACAGAAAGAAGATTGGTTCCTATATTCACTAGAAGCCATTTTGTGACCTCCCCTAGCACTCTGAAGAAGGAAGGCACCACACTAGCGGGTGGGAAAATAATATGATGCGGCTCAACCATTCAGGTGGGCACTTGGGGTAAATTATGAAAGTTCAGCATTTTTTCACCTTCCCACCTGTTTGGTAGAAGAGCTGCCCTACGGTCGTAAATCAGCCTGTCTGTCATGTATGTATACCATTTATCCATGTCATTCATATGTTCTCTGTTCCCTTTATTGATTCGATCATACTGTGAAGTCTATATTGCTCTCTTATTATGCTCATGTACTGTGACTATTATATGTACATGCCTTCTTGCTCCTAAACTTGCCTAAAAACGAAAGTGCTAACGTTGAGACTGTCATCTCTGCAGCCTGCTACTGACCTTGTACTAAAATGTATCTCTTTGTAAGAGACAGAGGGAGTCGAATTCCTTGTAATCTTTTGCCTTTCTCTGGCCAGACAAAGCTATTGTATTTCTCATGAGAATCGGGACTTTTGTGCCTTTTTGCTAACTGCCCCAGGGGAGGCGGGAATCCTACTCTTTATATCAAAATGCATTTTTGTGTATTCTCATTCCTGCCAATTCCTATGCATCTTTGAAGGACCTGTGAACTTAATGGATCTCTATAATAAAACCTTTTCAACCAAGACCCTGGAGTACTTGCTGTGAGGGATTTGGGGATCTATCTGTCATGGGCTGCCATTCTTAGAACTGACACTGTCACACCTGCTGTCTTACTGAGAGCCAAGCTACAAGTGACACCTTACCCAGGTTGGACACTTGTCAGCTTCCCTCAAGTTTTGATGGGAAATGTAGGCATCCTAGTTTTACAGCTTGGCTGTCCATTACAGCTGCAAGACCAGGACGGCTACATTTCCCATCAAAACTTGAGGGAAGCTGACAAGTGTCCAACCTGGGTAAGGCGTCACTTGTAGCTTGGCTCTGACATTAATTGAGTCCTCATCTGAGGACAAGGAACGGGAAGAGACTGTGAGGGATAAAGGACTGGTGAAGGTGACCCGGGGGCCCATGGAGCCCCTGGCAGAGCAGCAGGACCCACAGTTGGGAATCAACGCAGAAGCCTCCCAGGGTGAGAGCTCATGAGGGGCTAAGGGGAAATTATCAGCAGAGGAGCCTGCACTGCTGACATCCCCCGAGTGATGGAGGCAGTGAGAGTGGAAGACAATCTGGGAGGGACAGAAGAGAGCCCACCTCTGTGCTCAACACTGGGCGGTGCAACTCTCCGAGGCTGAGGCACCAGAATCAGAGGAAGAAGCAGCACCTGTTCCACAGTCTGGTAAGGGATCATACAGAGAAAAGGAGGATGCCACATAGGGCTTGGCCTGGAAGCAACCTTACTCACCACTCCCTACGACTTGGATTCCAGTGCCTGGAAGCGTTGGACTCCATCTTGTACCCTGCTCCCCACAGACAGAACGCTCAGCTTATGACCTTAGCTCAGCTCCTGGACCTTGCACCTGCCTGCCTTGCCCGTGGACTGCCGTGCCTGTGAATTGACCTGGACTGTCGGGCTTGCTTTTGGATTGCCCTGCTGTGCATGACCTTGGAATGCCCAACCAGCTCATGGTTACCTTGCTGACTAGGCGCTCCCAACTCAGCCCTTTTCAGGCGCCCTAGACTAGTAAGGCTGGTTGCAGGTTTAGTGATAGTTCCTTGGTATGTTAATTAGATTGGTAAACAGAAATATTTTAGGATAGGGAGTGGTAAATTAACCAGACACTTTGGGTTATCCAATCCAAAGGCCCGGGGAGGAAACTCTCTTGGTACTTCTGGTTAACATCGGCACCTTCATGCTGACCAATGCAGGGGAATGGTTGCATTGGTAGCGTCTTTTGGTACAGTTTTGATGGGCAGGCAAGGACAAGCGAAGAGCGACTACGTAGCTCTCTGGGATTAGAGCTACTGTAGGGTTGCCCAAACACTGGTGTCCTTGCTGGGTCACCTATTCAGGTGCCCGCACTAATAGGATAAATAGTTCACCTGTTGCAGCTAAGCCTTTAAAATAATTAATAAAACCTTCGTTTAATCCAGTCTTGGAGAACCAACCATGGAGAACCATCCAGTATGTAGCTCTCTGGGACTGAAGCTACAGTAGGGTTGCCCAAACACTGGTGTCCTTGCTGGGTCACCTATTCAGGTGCCCGCACTAATAGGATAAATTGTTTACCTGTTGCAGCTAAGCCTTTAAAATAATTAATAAAACTTTAGTTTAATCCAGTCTTGGAGAACCAACCATGGAGAACCACCCACTATGTAGCTCTCTGGGATTGGAGCTACAGTAGGGTTGCCCAAACACTGGTGTACTTGCTGGACCACCTATTCAGGTGCCCGCACTAATAGGATAAATAGTTTACCTGTTGCAGCTAAGCCTTTAAAATAATTAATAATACCTTAGTTTGGTGTCTGTTTCTTCCTTTTTAAGCTAGGAGTGAAGGGAGAAGATCAAAACTGCTGTTCTTCCAAAGTACTCCGCGAATCCTATGGCAGCTACCAGAAGAGGTCCAAGAAGCATTCTAAAAAGACTTTGGAACACAGTTCTTCACACTCATCAGCAACATGTACTTCAAGTCTGCCTTTTTTATTTTCTCATCAAATGTATTTATTTGTTCATGTATTCATTCATTATGGCATTTTAACGCACCTTTCTCCAAAACCAGACTCAATAACCACTGCTTTTTTTCCTTTTAAATACACTTTTATTTTGCATCTGTCTGTAAAATAAGAAAAGAAAAAGATTAGGAAATAAAATGTCCCTTACAAACAATAATGTTGCATTCCTAAGCAAAGTAGTCAAGAGGAAACACATGGTTTAAACCAGTCAACTACAAGAGAAACACTGAGAGTGTCTCTATATAAAATGTCTGACATGTTAAGAATATGTGTCAGGAGATGCAATGGTAGCCCAGAAGGGTAATTTAAAAAGACAGAGCCGGTAGCAGGGCAAAGGTTTTGCTATACACTGGAGCTGTCTGAAGGGGCTGTGAAATGTCAGAAGGTAAATTTCAGCCCATTATAGCCTCTCCAGGTCCAAGCCCAGCTCTGGAAGGCAGCTGTGGCCCATTTCCATTCCTTGCTGTCATCTGGTTGAGACCTCACACAGTTTTAGAACGGAGAGGGGAAATTGACAGAGTCTTCAGAAAGGTGAAGATGAAATTAACAAACCCTCTGAGGAGCAATCTCCGCAGGCTCTATCTTTTTAAACTACGCTTCCCAGCTAACATTGTGCCTCCCTACACTTGACGAACATGCCGAGGTGTTTTGTGTAGATCGAATCTGAGGTAAGGGTTGTGTTGGGATTTTTACAGGTGTCATTCTCTTCAGTCATGTAAGAGTTAATTTGTTTGTGTTTAGTTAGAGACAACTAGTTTGCATAAGACCAGTTAGATGTCAAGTTGTTCTTCCTGCCAGGGTAAAAGGGGAGTTGCATGCTTAATGAACAGATCTAAGATTGATTATTGGCTGACCAGGTTTATTGGGGGGCAATTGACATTCTTTCCTTTACTCGGGACGCCATTGCTCTCCAGTGAGTTAGACCGTTATCTTCAGGATGTAAGGGTGTAGGGACTAAGTTAGCTCTTCTTTATTTTATCTCCAATGTGACCTTTATTATTTTCCCCTAAATGTAGTAAACATTTATTTTAGAAGCTGAACACACGTGTCTGTGATTCTTTATCTGCTGTGCAAATTCTCTACTCTGCAACTAAATTTATCCAACAGGTTGCTAAACAAAAAATTATTACAATACAATGAAATTCATTCTTATGCAATATTGTGTGTGCATTCTTATAAGAAAATAAACCAACATGCAATGTATACAATACAATCCACATACGTATTTAATTACTACCAAACAGTCAAATGGAATAAATAAAAGTAAACGTAACTCATATACAATCAAATAATGCTTAAACACTTCATGTTGAGTCTAAACACTCCAAAAGTTCTCAAAACTCTCCTTTAATCTTCCTTCTTCCCGATGAGCTTCCAGATTAACACTCATTTTGAAGTCTTCTTCAGAAAAGTAGCGAATACTTATAAAACATACAAGTATCTGTTAAGTCATTTAGGTTAACAGTCACAATTATTATTTTTTTTATTAAACTAACATGAAGAAGCTGTACAAACATAAAGGAGCTATACCAGACCAAATAACGCTTACTGAGAAACGTACTCAGGAAAAAAACAACTAAATCATTACATGAAAGGCACCGATCAACAAAGTTGATTGGTCAAAGTTGCTTCCGACTGACTTCAATGGGCTTAGAAGGGTTCAACTCTGTTTTAGGACACATAATTGCGTGATCTCATACTTAGGAAACAACAGTCCAAGGCAGAGTTAAACATCTTGCAAGGCCATCCTAAGCAGTTATATCGTTGCAGTCCATTGAAGTTAATGGGTTGGCTCCAGACTAACCGTGCAACCAAAGCAGAGTTAATCCAGTCTAAGCCCATTAAAATCAGAATAGAAATTTCCTTCCTCCCGCTGCAGACCTCTGATATTCATGAAATGATGCTCCAGGGGCAAAGTGGACCGTGTGGAATGACATGACGGGGGTCTGCAGAGGGAATGGGGAATTGGACTTAGAGTGCGATCCTATGGAGAGTTGCTGCAGTCTAAGTCCATTAACTTCAATGGGCTTAGACCGGACTAACTTCCTACAGGATTCTAATGTTATCCTGGAGCCAGCTCAATGGGTTAAAAGGGTGAACCTCTATCCTGACTGTCACTTTTATCTGGCTGAAGTGTATATACATATGTCTATGCTGAATCAGGATTACTATGCCCTGATATTTTAGCAGTCTATCACTTCTCGAAGACCTGCCATTTAGAGCAGGGAGGCAATAACATAACTGCTATTTCGCAAAATGTTATCCAAAACGCAGCTCATAGATTCCTAATAAGGCCGGGGTATTTTATAAAGGAAGTTTAAAGTTAAATGATATTATTCATAGCGCAGGATAATGGTTTTCCTCCCTATGAAAATGTAGTCTCTGGAAAAGGACTAGGTGCCACAGATGCAATGAGTAGTTTTGAAGAGATTGGAACTCTGGAGAACACTCCTTCATTTCCATTTCCGTCTTCCCTTTGGTACAACTTCTGGCTCTTACATGTGAAAAAGGAACTAAATTATTGCTGTCAGAAGGGAAATTATATTTTCACAATGCTGCAAAAATGCCTAGATTATGCATATGTGGTTGATCTGCCAATTCTAAGGGTTCCTCCTTGAGGATCTGGAGTGAACTTTCAAGAATCTGAAGCTATGAAAGCCCTATACCTCATTAGAGATGGGCACGAACAGCAATACGAACAAACAAAAAAGCCACGAAAAACCCAATTTGCTGTTCGCAAACAAGCTGTTCATGAGGCTGTTCGTTGCTGTTCGTCAAGCCAGTCTGGCACCTGCAATCCATTCCCTTGGCAACTTAGGCAGGGATTGTCTGAACTCCGTCTGAACTCCTGCTGTTGTCCTGGAAACCCCAATCTAAGCCCAATTTAGTTTGATAGGCAGTCTTCATTTCAAGTGAGGAGCTCCAAATTTGTTACAAGGGAGCAAAGACCAGAGGGAGGGGGGGTCCCAGCTGTGGCTTAGTTTGCAGACAGTGGAGAGGGAGAGACAGTTGCTGTTGGCATTTTGATAGAGAGAGTGCATTGGAGCTTGAATTTTCTTTGTGTGTGGCGGGATAGGGATCTACCTCTTCAAGTTCCAGGGCTGCTGCCAGGCTCTGGGCCAAGCTATTATTTATTATTGGCACCTTTCCTGCTGCCTGATCAGGTTAGGTTTCTGGGAGTGGTGCAGTAAGGATCTTGACAAACTTGGATGATGGCTGGAGGAGAGCCTGCTGGCCCCCATGAACAGCCAACCATGAACATGTTAATGAACAGGGCCATGTTTGTGGTTGTTCGTGAGTCCCTGTTCGTGGATGGCAATGAACAATGAACATCATGTATGTTTGTTTTTTCTGTTCGTGCCCATCTCTAGTTGTGAAGACAGACACCCTGATGGGGAACCACTTGACAATCTAGTCCTCCCCAGCTTCACAGCCAGGCAGTTGGAACTTTAAGGGGGGGACCACTTTGCCTGGCCAGCCAGGTCCCAGCCATGTGCATGGATGGTTCACCCAGAAAAGTCAGGGTGGAGGTCCAGGGGTGACTCCAGGGCCTGACCTGTACCACTAGTTAGGGCCTTGCCATGTTGATCGTTGTGTTGTTATAATTTAATAAAGTGGCCCTTTAGTTCCCAACTCTTGTGTCTGACTCTTCATTCCAACTGGGAGGGGGGCGTAATTACTTTTTTCCAAAATTTACTTCTTACGATATAACCATTGATTCTTCTGAGTCTCTTTTTTCTCTTTTAAGAGCAGGATTTCTCTTTCATTTCTTTTCAAAGAGAAATCCAGGCTCTCTTTTGTAACTTCCTGCTGTAGCAGGAAGATAAGAAAGCTTGGGAAGACATGGCCTGCCTCTGAGTGAAATTCTACAAGACGAAATTCTGTAATTTTGCAGTGCCTCTCTTCTTGCCCCTCCTCTCTTCAAATTTCTATTTGATCAAAAGGAATTTATTAGAAAGTTAGTCCAAATTCCTAAAAAAGGGCAGCGGAGGGCAGGTGGAGATTGTTGCATTTCAGCAAAAAAAATTGGTAAAGAACAATGAAGAGAATTTCTCTTAACAATTCTATTTTTCACTCAAGCTCTCTCCTTTCTGCTCCTTCTGCGGATTGAAACAAACAAAAGCAGACAGCCAGGACCCCAGATAAACAGATGAGAAGGTTTTTGACTACTCTTCAATGGAAGACATAATTGTCTGTCAGATGTGGAATATTTATATCATTAACGAACAGGCAAGGTTTCAAGTGGTATCTTGGAAGTTCTGATTGCACTGTCCTTGTACTGAGTAAGACAGTTAGTAGTGACTGCTTTAGACATGCAGGATTTCATACAAATATTTCCATGAAATCATACCTCTGCAGTGGGCAGCTATATCAAGTGAGAACTGCAAACACTGTTGTGATCCTGTGAAGGCTTCAGTAGGAATCTGACTAGACCTGCTTAAGATTCCTCTGTGATTTCATGGACTAAACCCCATAAAGCAAAATCCTAAACAGAGTTACGCCTTTCAAAGTCGAATGAAGTCAATTTGCTGAGAAGGGTTAGGGGTATAATTCTGTTTAAGATTGCACAGCTACTCAGAGTGTCTCTACACAGGACACATCAGTGCACGTTTGTGAAGTGTAGGGAGATGCAATATTAGCCGGGAAGCGTAGTTTAAAAAGACAGAAATAGTGGCAGTCACTCCTCAGAGGGTTTGTCAATTTCATCTTTGCCACCCCGAAGGATCTGTCAATTTCACCACTCCAGTCTAAAACTGTGTGGGATCGCAACCAGAGGGCAGCGAGGAAGGGAAATGGGCAGGAGCTGCCTTCCAGAGCTGGGCTTGGACCTGGAGAGGTTATAATGGGCTGAAGTTTCCCTCCTGCATTTCACATTTCACAGTTCCTTCACACATCTCCAGTATATAGCAAAGCCTTTGCTCTCCTGCCCACTCTGCCCTTCCCAGCTACTGCCCTCAGTTGGATATAGACACAAATAGAGTTAAGTAGAATTCTCTTAATTCTTCTTTTTTTCCCTGAAATCCAGCAAACTGTTTCTATTCCTCTTAGGAATATGAGTCCGTTTTGAATCCTCTTTCATGAAGAGAAAGATTTGATTTAGATCTCTAACAAGTAATATGTTTATTTATTTATTTATTACCAGCATAGTTGAAAAATTAGGAACAAGGTGAGCCATTAAAGAAACAAACACAAGCCAGGCCTTGTCTGAACATACCCTTGTTGCATCAAACTACTTTTACCCTTTGTATCATGTTACAGTGGCACAACAGCAGGCAGAAATCCACCGGTGAAGACATCTACACTGCCACATACTCAAAAAACCTCAAAGATAAATTAATGAGAAAGCAAAGAAAATTTGTCTTATGAAAAAGGAGAAGAGAATAAGAAGAACCAATTGCTATAGCTAAAAAAGAAAGTTTTGGAGAAAGAAATCCCCCACCATAACAACTGTACACACACACACACACACACTTTTTTGTTTTATTATTGTAATGACCGCACTATCTTTTACATTTGTCGGTTATGAGGAGTCAATTTTTGAAGCTTGGGTATAAAATACCTTTCCAAGAATCTAAAATTACTTCAAGGCAAATATCATCAAAGCTTTTCTAAGCATGGCTCTGTTTTTAACAAAACATTTAAATTCTTAAAATTCAGACCTTGCTTGGAGAGGTGTTTTGCCCTCCAGAAATGAGCATGGGTCTGAATTTGGAGGGAGAGATCAATTCAGGTTGGCATGAAATCTATGTTCAAAATCCAATTTTTGACATTTGCACACTGAATTCTAAGCGAAGCTTTGGTGGCTGTCTATGGAAGTGTGTATGAATCCATATTTTGCTGAAGTTTCAGTGCCTTAACTTCATGTTGGTTTTTAAAGCCTTAACATCAAAAGATGAAATATTAATAACAAGACATATTTGGATTCAGAATTAGGCTTATAATAATTATACAATGTTCCTCTATTATACCATAATATACTAGTTAGATAATACGTGATATACTACACAAACTAAATAAATATAAATATAAATATAAATATAAATATAAATATAAATATAAATATAAATATAAATATAAATATAAATATAAATATAAATATAATACAGTGCAGCCCTAAGTGCATGAACCCTTCTAAGGTCACTAAAATCAATAAGCTTAACTCCGCTTAGGATTGCACTGTCAATATAAAAAACAATACAAGTCTAACTTCACAAAATATGATTGTACAACAGTATTGCACTGACATTAAACTGGTTTCTACAACATGAAGCTCATTGATTTGCCTGCAAGCCACATAGTGAGGCTGGATGAATATTTGTCAGAGATGCTTTAGACTGATCCTACACTGGGCAGGGGGTTGGACTAGATGGCCCCTTCCAACTCTATGATTCTATGATTCTATGGCAGGCTGTGTCCTCAGCCATTCCCTGGTAGAGGAGGAGACAAGTGGATGATCTCCCTTCCTATCACAACTTGGTGGTTTGGGGGCATTTGGCTGGGTCCACTGGGGCGAGTTGTGCCAATTGGGCAGCTCGCTCCCCTTTCTGGGGTGCTATTAAGGGAAGCCAAAGGGTTCATACCAAGTCTGGCTGTTGCAGGCTTTACTCTGGGTGGCAGGGACCTTTGAGGTCATGCCCAGCTGGGTGCAACACACCTGCCATTCCACAGTCCCAGCAGGCAGGCTAGGGAAGGCATGCCATGGAATGGCTGGTGGGTTGTTCAATGCACTGGATCTGTACCCTATGTCCTGCCAATGCTCCAATGGCTGTATTCAATAAAATTGAGGCCTATTTTCACCCCAAAGCTGTGCACTGCATATTCTTTGCCCAGTGCACCAGCCTCACTCATAGCCTATACAGCCACAAGAAGCACCTGTAAATAAATATCTGTAAATAATAACAAGTAAAGACGTATCTGTAAGTAATAATAATCCATAAATAATTCATATCTAAATTGTCATTTAGGAAACTTTTATTGTCAACTCAGGACCGAGCTATATGTTACGTTTGGTAACATGAAATTTTCAATGAAGTTTTAAAAATGAAAAGAGGCTGGGCTCTTGAGTGGAGTGGGTGAGGTCATGTACTGTTTAACGCCTTCCTATCAGGTTCAATCTGTCACATTTCCAGCTAGGCTTGCTAACTGGCTAGGAGAAAAAAAAGTCCTGTTGCTTTAATACATAGGAAAGGGGAACTGAAGACTTTCATGACTTGGAGGTAAATAACATCACCAGATTTTTTTAAAAATAGAAGAATTAAGCCTCTTTTAAAGGGACAGGACCCTGGATAGCTGCTGCCAGTAAGAGACTGACCTTGAGAGATCCATGGTCCAACTCAGTAGAAACCCAAACAATCATTGTGATTTATGGCTACTATATTTATACTTAATCAATTCCATCCTTGCGACATTGTTGAACAGCTTCGATGTCTCAAAACGGGCTTACACAGGAGTGGCGCCAGGGTTTTTGGTGGTCGTGGCCGGCCAGCAGGCCAGGCGTGTGCGCGCACACCAGCCTGTGTGACGATGTCACGTGTGACGTCATCATGGGCATGCATGCAAGCCGGCCTGATTGCTTCAGTGGGTGGTTGGAACGGGTCACAGGTGGCCTCCCAGCTCTTCTGCTTGGTTGCCCTGTGCCACCCCAGATGCCTGCCCGTGGCTGCCGCACCTACCCGGGGGTGTGTGTTGGTGGTGGCGGCAGCACAGGGCAGGAGGGCTGGGAGGCTGCAGCTCTGTGGTGCACGATCCTGCCCCCAGCACCTCCTCTGGCGCCCCCTCCGGCACCCCATGCCCTGAGGCAACCGCCTACCTGGCCTCAATGGGCGCACCAGCCCTGGGCTTACATCTAGATGTTCATCGAAATTGTTCAACAATATCACAAGGTTAAGACTTTTCTAAATTTATGATACAGGATCACATAATTCGTTGTGATACTTTTTTGTCATCGTTGTAATATGTAAGGATCATATGTAATTTGATTAAGTATAAATACAGTAGCTATAAATCACAGTGATTGTTTGTCTTTGAGTTTGTCCACTGTGATCCCGGTTGTTTTTTGTAACAAATTGTGACTTCTCTGATTCTGTTCAAAGCTTCAAGTTTCATTTGTGGTTTCCAGTTTTCCACTTCCGGGTCACTTGCTTCGAATTTCACAGTAAAATTGCTACGGCCGTTTATACCTGTTGCTTGGGGTTTGGCTTTATAAGTGTTTGAGGTGAATAGACCCACCTTGAGTCTATATTGTTTTTTTTTTATTTACTGTATTTATAGTCTTGCTTTCTCACTGAGACTCAGGACAGATTACAGGATATAAAAAGTGCAATTAGAGAGCATAAAGCAAACAATGAACCATGCAATAGTACTATCTGTGTTATGTGCCCGCAAGTTGCCTATGACCTATGGCGACCCTATGAATGAAAGGCTTGCTCAAATCTTGTCAACTGGAGGACGCGTCTTCTTTTATTGAGTCAAGCCATCTCGTTTTAGGTCTTCCTCTTTTCCCACTGCCTTCCACTTTTCCTAGCATTTCTGTATTGTTTTAGTATACCTTATCTTAGAGAGTTTGTTATTTATGTTGTTCTCTAATTTTGTAATCTTAGTAATATTGCTTTGGCCAATAATGCAATAGTAGTAGGATTACAAAATTGGAGACCAATGTAAATAACAAACATATCTAAGGGAAGGTATACTAAAACAATACAAAAAGTGGATTGTCAGGTAAACAGAATGTACAAAAAATAGTGACATATTGCTCAAATACAGTACAAGTCCATCAAATTGCTCAAATACAGTGCAGTACAATCATTGCTTAAATACAGTACAAGTCTTGTGTGTTTTTGTGACATTTCCAACTTATGCTTTGCTTGCTAATTTGGCCGTTCCTTTGTAGATGGATCAGAATCGGCAGCTGTTGTTTCTTCAATGGATTCTAATTATTATGAGCTGGTCCTCTAATAGGTCTGTTAAGTATCCATGAAAGGTCAAAAAAGTGAAATTTCCCAGGTGGGGAAAGGGAGTAAGTATGTGAGTGTGAAGGAGAAGCAGTTTTTGAGTTGGAGGTGGGGAGGGAGAAAGGGAGGGGCCAGTGTGAAGAGACTGACTCACTTGAGGTACAGGATCTCTTTTTTCTCTTTATGGGGGTCTGACTTGGGATAGCTTATCTGCTTCCCCGCAAGAGTTGCCTCTGTGTCACCAACTATGCTCTACGTTGTTATTATTTTTAAAAAGTTTAGCTCGCCTTCCTCCCAAGATCCAGAGGAGTTAGCCGTGTCAGATGAAGAGAACTGTGATGCTCGAAAGCTTATGCTATGGTAGAGTTAGTTAATGTTATAGGTGCTACTGGACTCTTTTTTATTTTGCTTCCTCCCAAGAGGAACTCTAGGCAATTTATACTTGTACAGCTATAAATGTAGTGAATATTGCAAAAATGCAATGAGATGCCTTTTCCTCCAAATGGACACAATCTGCGTATTCATTGTCCAAAGAAAGCCCTTAGCACCTCATTAAAAAAAAAAAGCTACTTTTTAAAGGATGCAATAATGGCTGTATTGGTTGGTAGGTTGAACAAAGGGAAGGAGAAAGGTAGAGGAGTCAAAGCAATGTGTACAATGTGTAATTGGACAGAACTGTCCGGGGTCTGCATCCCAGCCCCCAGACTTGCCAGGAGGGAGCAGTGGGAGGCAACTGGGAGGCAGTGGCCCTACCACCCCAGCCAGCAACCAGGTCCAGAACCTGCCCACTCCAGGGGGAAGGAGCGAAAGGCCAAAGCCTCAGAGGGCTGGAGGGAGCAGGGAGAGACCAGCCAGTCCCACCCTCCAGGGGGAAGAGAGGGGGCTAAGCAGGACAGAGGAAAAGGGCCAAGGCAGGGGGAATAGGGACCCAGCAGCAGCCCAAACAGAGCCTTTACCAGCCAAGGAGGAGAAGCTGCACTACAGCCCAGAGCCACACCCCAGCGAGAGGACAGCAGCCTGGCTCAGGAGTTGCTAAGAGCCAAGCCCCTCCAGGTGGAGCTGCCACAGGCATTCTGGGGGAGGAGATGGGTAGCCCCGCCCGGCATCAATGAACAGGCAGCACAGAAGCTGGCCAGGGCAGCTCCTCGTGAGCAAGGCCAGGCAGGCTCAGCAGCACAGAAGCCGGTTGGGGTGGCTCCTCGTGAGCAAGGCCAGGCAGGCTCAGCAGCACCGAAGCTGGCTGGGGCAGCTCCTCGTGAGCAAGGCCAAGGAGACCTCAGCTGGGGATGGCTCACACTCAACCCCACCCTGCCAGCAAGGCAAAGAAGCCTAAAAGGGATTAGTGGTAGGAGGGAAACACCTGAGGGAAGGCACAGCTGGGCCAAGTCAGGAGAGGGAACAAGCCTGGAAGGAGGGTGCGGTGGAGAAAGGAAACATGATAAAAGCTGGCTGGGAAGAGCTCTGGGGTGGTGGGTGTGAGTGAGGAGTGATGGTGCACAGCGCAGCGCAGCGCAAGAGTGGAGGCTTGGAGGAGAGTTCTGGGAGGAGGAGATGATGGAGGACGCAGAGGGTAAGCAGGCCAGGTTGAGCAGGCCAGCGAGTGGACTGAGAGGGAGTCTGGGTGATGTATACTGCCCCTCCTTCCACAGAGCAGGGTCCTGCAGCATCCCTGGTGCCCCTCTGACATCAGGGCTGGCCCAGCCGGTGCTCCGCCCATTGGTGGCAGCGACAAGCCCTGACAAGAACAATCACTGAAAAGGGGGCATATCATACATCATTTGTTGCTGAAAGGAGATTAAAAAATTGACATACTCTGGGATTCACCCACCCCCTCTGCACTCTGCACCCACCCCCTTTAAAAACAAACTGCAAACATTCATGAAACAAATGTCAACACATCCCACATTGGAAACTTTGTCAAAGAAAGTGGGCAGAGAGAAAAGTAACTTTTTGATTATGCGAGAAATCCAAAGGAACGGAAAAAGAGTATTCAGTATTGGTAAAGAGTATTGGTAAAGAGTATTCAGGCTAGGATTTGATGAAC
This sequence comes from Eublepharis macularius, assembly GCF_028583425.1. Taxonomy (NCBI): domain Eukaryota; kingdom Metazoa; phylum Chordata; class Lepidosauria; order Squamata; family Eublepharidae; genus Eublepharis; species Eublepharis macularius. The sequence continues at coordinate 221,165,791 of NC_072791.1, read as the reverse complement.
CTGAGTTGCAATCTATGTTCCACCAAGTCTTTTTTTTATTGCCGATTTAACGTGTCGATTTAACACGATCTTGTGCACCATTATTCTCAGAGACGCTGACTCTCAAAGGAATATATCAGAGAGTGACAGTTTAGGCTCCACACTGAAAATGCTGATTAGCAAGAATTTTGGAAATCACTTCTCTTAATGTCATTTCCTGACATTGTGTTGTGGAAACACTGTAAGACAGTTGTCACGAACACTCAAACGCAATGGCTGCATCTTAACATCAAGTAGCTATCATTCATGTGCTGTGCAGCTAATGGACCCTCTGTGAACTGAAGGCCACTAACGGCAATTGTCACATCACTTACTTGTTTGACTATTAGAGCAGTAGATGTGTTCATAATCCATAAAACGTGGCTTGAGGTTTCAGATAAACTGTCTGCGGGCTTCCGATCCCAGACCAAAGTCACCAGAAGGAGAAAACAAAGTTGTCTCTTATTAAAAGCTATGAGAAGCTAGACTACCATTCATTAATTGCATTTACCCTTTCACCTGTCTTCATTCTATCTGAAAGCATATTTTAGGATGTTTATCAACTGGTTCTCTTCCAAATGTACTACTACTATAACTAATAAAACAAACTGTGCAATAAACCTTGCCGAGGGCAATTAATATTATCTGTTCAAATTATCAGTTGCCCAAGATGAGTCACTGAATTTATATAAATTGCGTCCCATCTATGGTAGTCAATATTGATGGATCACATTTAAAACAATGATTCAAATGGCATTGCTATGAGTTCATTTTTTTTTAAAGAAAAGAAATAAACATTAAAAAGTTGGAATTAAGTTGTGAAAGATAACGGTGCTTGTGTGCATCCCGGCCAAAAGGATCATGTTGTATTGCTTCTTACGACTCATTTAGTTCGGCAAGTTTCATTATTGTGCTGTTTCTCTCAGTTGGCCAACAGATACGTTTCTTTCTATAAATCTTTACAGAATGGCTCAAGGAAAGCAGAGAAGACATCTGGACACGACTCTGAGTTGATTTCATTTCACATAACAGCTTCTAAAGACTAATGGAAGAGAAAGTTACTAAGGAAAGTGTTTTTGGAGAAAGGGTTTTGAAATATGTGCCAGACATATCTTTGATGCTTTTATAGACTAAAAAGCCAAAGCATTAACTCTCTAATTTCCTGTTTTGTTTTACAAAAGTTTATGAAGTTGTTTTATCTACAAAGAGTGATGTTTTCTTTTAAAGACATCCAAGCAGCACACCAAATTGACTGTACATTAACAGCACATCCCCATAAAAATTTGATTATATATTTAATCAATGTGACTAAATATATGTGATGTTAGTGCTAACATCACTGCTGGGTACAACCTGGAAGTGACAATGGGTAGCTCTAGGAATCGCTGGAAACTCTGTAGTTTCTATCGTGATTCCTTGAGCTACCACAGCTACTTCAGGGCAGAGGCCAGCAATGTGTGTTTTTTTCTTTATGGAGATGAATAACAGAGTATTGCCCTCCTTAAGTGGGTCCATGGCAACCCATAGCTATCCATCACACCTGGGCTGGGACTGCTCCAGACTTTGGCACATGAACAGGATTACTAGATATTATACCCACCCCTGACACACCAAAACAGGCCTGCATGTGAAGCATGGAACTTCAGAACTAGCTTTTCCACTTGATCCATTGATGCCATTTGAGAAAACATAACATGTAGTTAAGTCCCATACATGTATTTCTTATGCCGTAGCTTTATTCTTTCTCACACACATATCCAAAGAAGTTTATTATGATTATTACAGACTAGCAACAAATCCCGTTCTGGGGACAAAATACAATGGTATCTAGAAAGGGGAGGGTGGGCAGGCAGGCATTTGCTCCTCCTCCGTCACTGATTCCAGCTGGTGAAGGAGGGGTGGGTGGGCATTGTCATCTGATCTGCATGATCTCAGCCATGTGAAGGGGTGGTGGGCTTGGCTACCTGCTCCATGCCTGATTCATGTCAGGTAAAGGGGGGCGTTGCCTCCTGTTCTGCGCAATGCCCTTCTTCCCTTCACCCAGCCAGGACAAGGAGTAGAGCAGGTGGCAATGCCCGCCCTCTTCAACCTACTGGAATAAGCCACTGAGCAGGTGGCAATGCCCAGCCTGCCTTCACCCTGCCAGAGTCAGAAGCCAAGCATGCAGCAATGCCTGCCCCCCTCAACCTGCTGGAATTAGGAGCAGAGCAGGTGGAATCAGGAGCAGAGCAGGTACTAAAGCCCACCACCCACCTTCACCTGTCAGGATAAGGTGCAGAGCAGGAGGCAATGCTTGTTCCTCCCTTCACCCAGCAGGGAGCAGGTGGCAATGCCCACCCCCCTTCACCCAATTGGGATCAGGCTCGGAGTAGGCAGCAATGCCTGCCCCCCTTCACCCAGCCGTAGTCAGGTGCTGAGCAGGAGGCAATGCCCCCCCTTACCTGACATGAATCAGGCATGGAGCAGGTAGCAAAGCCCACCACCCCTTCACATGGCCGAGATCATGCAGATCAGGCATGGAGCAGATGACAGTGCCCACCCCCCTCCTTCACCAGCTGGAATCAGTGACAGAGGAGGAGCGAATGCCTACCTGCCCACCCTCCCCTTTCTAGAGCCCCTTGTATTTCCCCCCCACAAAGGGCTTTGTTGCTATATGCCAATAAAGGCTAACTTAACTTGAGTTGGTCACATAAATAAAAATTCTCCGCCAAATTTGAGAAGGTTGCCTGTATATCTTCACTCTCAAGGATACAGTCTGTGAAATCCCAGATCTTGGTCTTTTCTGTTGCTGACCCACTGATACAGAACAGCCTCCTAGAAAGGGTGAGGCAGGAACCAACCTTTAGCGCCTTCCAGCAAAGCTGTAAAATGGAACTTATGAGAGCAGCTTGAATTGGCTCTGATTTAACTCTTTTTTATTAATCTATTTTAATCACACTCTGAATTACTTAGCTTTTAATTACGTGTTTTAATGACTTTTTCCTATTGCATTTTTTGTTGTCACTGTCTGGGACAGGCAGGGCATAGAAATGTCCTAAATAAATACAAATAATAACACTCAAATACCTGGAGAGAAAAGAGATACTCAATAGACAAGAGACCGGATGGTTTGGTAGGGATAGGGACGATACGCTATGCAACTGGATACTGTAAGCTGATGCAGCTATGTGCCACTAGGGAGTTTCCACATTGCTTAACATGCCATGTAAATTAGTTACGAGTAATTTTAGAAAGATTTCATCTCTATGCTCGAATTCATGCTTATTTTCATATTCTCTGCTACTGTAATAATAATAATAATAACATTCGATTTATATACCGCCCTTCAGGACAACTTAATGCCCACTCAGAGCGGTTTACAAAGTGTTATTATTACCCCACAACAATCACCCTGTGAGGTGGGTGGGGCTGAGAGAGCTCCAGAGAACTGTGACTCACCCAAGGTCACCCAGCTGGCTTCGTGGAGGAGTGGGGAATCAAACCTGGCTCTCCAGATTAGAGTCCCGAGCTCTTAACCACTACACCAAACTGGCTCCTTATTCCAGCCCTCCCAGCTAGCAGACATGGCTGCTAGGGCTGGGGGCTGCCTTTGCCCCCCTAGAAGTGCCCTTCCCTGGCCATCCAGGTACTTAGCATGGGGGAAGAGCTTGCAGCTTGAAAAGGAAGCTCTGCTCCCCCCCCCCCCAGCTTGGCAGTTGCTGACTTGTGCTCGGCCCACCCACCCAACCTGTAGCAGTGCAGGTTTTGTCAGTTGCTGGTTGCCAGGGCCAAGTAGATTTTTTCCCCCTTTCCTCCAGTTGGCTGTTGGGGAGAGGTGTTATTCCATCTACCTTGCACTGCATGCATGGGTCATGGTAATTGACTTAAGATGGAGCTATAAATAGGTTGGTAAGAGGCAGGATAGAGTTTGGGAAAAGTCAACTGGCCATTGAGCAACCATGGCACATCTCCATTGTTGGGGAATTGGGGTCTGTAAGGATTGGATGGGATGTTTCATGGCTGCCAGCTGTGAGGGCAGACCGGCCGGTGGGGGTGCCAAGGCGGAGGGCCAGGGGTGACCCTACAGCTTGACCTGTACCACCAGTTAGGCCCTTGCAGTGTTAGCAATTAATGTTGTTTAATAAAGTGGCTCATTAATGCCCGAGCCTTGTGTCTGCCTCTTTATGCTGACTGGCGGTGGGGTGGGCAATGCATCTGTTTCACTGAATGTCTTAAGCATTGTTCATTATTGCACTTGATCGATGAATAACCTACCCAGGGCTTTTTTTCTGGAAAAGAGGTGGTGGAACTCAGAGGTGGAACTCAGGACCACACAATGACGTCACTTTGGGTCAGCTGGAACAAGGGGGGAGTTTTTTAAAGTTTAAATCGCCCTTGGCGAAAATGGTCACATGGCTGGTGGCCCCGCCCCCTGATCTCCAGACAGAAAGGAGTTTAGATTTCCCTCTACGCTGCTCCAGTGGCACGGAGGGCAATCTAAACTCCCCTCTGTCTGGAGATCAGGAGGCGGGGCCACCAGCCATGTGACCATTTTCTAGAGATGCCGGAACTCCATTCCACCACATTCTAGCTGAAAAAAAGCCCCGGTCCTATCTGTTGATTGCATTGTATTTCACTTGCACTGTGTAATCCATCTTGGATTTCAGCAAGAAAAGTGGACATTAAATAAATAAGTAAGCAAGTAAGTTAATAAGCTAGTAAGTAAATAAAATAGCATTTCATTTATGATACATACAATTCATGGCCTTATTCCAAGCAGACAGATTGGAATGTCAGCTCTACCTCCTATATCAAACACACAATGATTTGTCTTGTACTAATACAAAACACAAGTTCCTTTCAAAATATGAATTTGTTGCAAACATGAATAGGGCACAATTATACTGGCAGGATTGTCAAACTGAGCTGGTAGGACCTGACCCAATATTTTTTTAAAAAACTGAAGCCAATAGGACAAGATACCTCAGCCGTTTCACTACAGGCAGAGTAAAAACAAGTACAACAGCTTATTTCTCTGAAATTCTTGAAGCATCTATTTTTAACTGTGCCATTTCAGGGCTAAACTAGGTGTGACTTAGAAAAACCATACTCCAGATTCAAAGTCCACAATTCATTAAATGAGGGAAGCGGTCAAGAATGCAGGGAAGAAATCTTCAGCACTGGGGCTCTTTTCCCACGCAGAATGATTTCAGCTGCAACTCCTCCCTCTTTCCGACTTACGATAAAATACATATTAAGCTTAAGGACTCATTTTCTGATTTCATCCTAATGGTTCGATTCTTTTACCTGTATGCATGTCTACAAAATGCCCTGCCCTGGACAGCCTGAGTGAGCCTGATCTCGTCAGATCTCAGAAGCTAAGCAGGGTTGGCCTTGGTTAGTAATTGGATGGGAGACCTCCAGCAAAGACCAGATTTGCAGAGGCAGGCAATGGCAAACCACGTCTGTTAGTCCCTTGCCATGAAAACCCCACCAGGGGTCACTATAAGTCAGCTGTGACTTGAGGGCACTCTCCACCACCACCACCATGCGCACAAAATTCAAACACATTACCAAAGCCAGAAGTGAAAAGTGGAGCGCTAAAGCCACTTGAAAAAACTATAAATGAATACGCAACAAAATGAAAAAGGGATCCCTCCGTCATCTTTATTTGCAACTCATCTTACCATTGGAAGAAACAGTGCTCACGGCGGGCGCTGCTTGTAGTCTCTGGGGTAATGAGAACACTAAATGTACAATTTCAGCCTCTCATGTTCTCACCGGTCATCATCATTTGTTATAGGATTGCACCGGAGGTCATTTCGTAGAAAAAGAGCTGCAAGACTCATTAGCATAACTCATTAGCACAACTCATTTGCATATTTGCAAATATGGACCCAATCCTGGCCATTTACGGCCGAAATTGGGCCCAAAATGCAAAAAGGGGTTGAAAATGGCCAAAAAGGAGCCCAAAATGGTCAGGATTGGGCTGCTGCTGAGCAGGAGAGTGACCCACCACCCATCAGAGGCCCAATCCTGGCCATTTCGAGACCAATCCTGGCTGTTTTGGGTGTGATCCTGGCCATTTTGGGGTCGAATTGGGCGAAATGGGCCCAAAATGGCCAAAAATCAGGTGGGCTGAGCCACCTGACATGTGATCTTTTTGGAGAACTACTGGAACTGCGTTCTTGTGGGTTCCCCCTCAAAATGAGCCCCGGATTGCATACTCTTAACTAACCCATTTTTGCCTGAACAAAGAGCTTGTGAAAAACTAGATTTTAGGAATGTGTGGATGCAAGCACATGGCCACCAATGATTGGAAGAAATACTGATCACCTTGTCCTAAAGTGGCTCTGTATTTTCACCCTTCCTCTAAAGATGGGGCCATACTCCCTATATATGAAAGAAGACTTAAAATATATCTCTATGGCAATCATTGTCAGTTCGACTTATCAAATTCACAAAGTGGCTTATATTGAGACAGACAGTAATTCCCTGAACGGAGCCTTCATCGTGCATGTAGAAAAGAAGATAAATAGCTTCTCATTAACCTAAGCCGATCTGCTTTTTTCGTTCTGCTTCTCCCATCAGGGAGTGCCTATCATCTGCCGTATTTGCATCTTCACCTTGGGATTGCTTTGCATACTTTTGTACCGACTAAATTCCAAATGACGTTTCCAAAAGGAGCACTGAATGGCAGAACTGATATAATAAATGGGATTACATGGAAAGAGCTCACAGGAAAGAGAAAGAAGCACAGATGAGAAAGGTTATGCGTCGAGTAAGAGTTTTACACTGAGAACCTTGCTGATGTTTAGTGTTCTTTTTGTTTGGATAAAACTTTAGCCCTGTTCACATGTTACAAAGAACACATATTCAATCAGTGTACAGTGTACACGTAATTGCTTTTGTAGCATAGTGGTAAAGTGGTTGGGTTGAACATCAGCATGCTGCTAGTTTGACTCACTACTAGAGATGAGCACAAACAGCAATACTAAAAAAACCCACAAACAGCACAATCTGCTGTTCACCAACAAGCTGTTTGTGAGGCTCCATTCTAAATGAGCAGGTGGTCATTGCAAGCCTCATTCGTTGCTGTTCGTCAAGCCAGACAGTCTGGCACATACAATCAATTCCATTGGCAACTCAGGCAGGGATTGTCTGAACTCTGTCTGAACTCCTGCTGTTGCCCTGGAAACCCCAATCGAAGCCCAATTTAGCTTCATAGGCAGGTTTTCCTTCCAAGTGTGGACTGGAGCTCCAAATTAGTTACAAGAGGAAAAGACCAGCTTGGGGGGGGGCGGGTCCCAGCTCTGGCTTTCAGGGAGAGACAGCTGCTGTTAGAGAGACAGGGTGAGTGCATTGGAGCTTGAATTTTCTTTGTGTGTGGTGGGATAGGGATCTACCCCTTCAGGTTCCAGGGCTGCTGCCAGGCTCTGGGGCCAAGCTATTATTTATTATTGGTACCTTTCTTGCTGCCTGCTCAGGTAGGGTTTCTGGGAGTGGTGCGGAAGGTATCTTGATGGCTGGAGGAGATCCTGCTGGCCCCCACGAACAACGAACAATGAACATGTTCGTGAACAGGATCATGTTCGTCAATGTTCATTGTTCATTGTTCGTGGATGGCAACGAACAACAAACACCATGTTCATTTTTTTTCTGTTCGTGCCCATTTTAATTATAATAACTGTTTTATATATTTTAACCTTTATGTATTTTGTAATCTGCCTTGAGCCTGCTGGAAATGTGGGGAGGGCAGAATAAAAATCTAAAATAAATAATAAAATGTCTACTCACTACTACCATGAGCTCAGCAGGTGGCCTTAAGTGAGCCCTCCTCTCAACCCAGCTCCCCAGCTGTATTGTAGGGATAATAACAACACTGACTTTGTTCACCACTCTGAATGGGGCAGTAATCTGTCTAGAAGAGTGGTATATAAGCACAGTTATTGTCATAGGAGCTGCTGTAGCACAATAGTTAAGTGGTTGGGTTGCAATTCAACACTCTGCTGGTTCGACTTCCATTCTTGCCATGAGCTCAGCAGGTGGCCTTGGGTGAGCCCCTTCTCTCAGCCTCAGCTTGTGGGGATAATAATAACACTGACTTTGTTGTCCGCTCTGAGCGGGGCACTAATCTGTCTAGAAGAGCGGAATAGAAGTGCAGTTATTATTATATGTACGTTAAGTAATTCTCACGTTATATTCAATGCATATACAGCAGAACATGTGACTGAAACCACACATTTATACTGGTTTCATTTGTTAAGTGAATGTGTGATGGCTATTTCTTACAAACAGATGTACACACGTATATCCAGTATGTACATGTATTAACTATAACATGTGAACGGGGCTTGTGATTCACTCTAGAGTCTTATTCTAGGGTAGTCTAGCAACTAACATAAATGAAGACAAGCTGATGTCACGTTTCATGAAAATACACATTTGTAATTGTTAGAGGTCTGTCCAATGATTTAGGAAAACCCTCCCATGACTTTAAAAAAAAAACACCATTTTCTATAAGCAATTAATATGAAATCTATACCCTAAAGCTGGAATCAAAGCCAGTTTTAAAACCAACTGTTAAGGAGTTTAAACGAGTGATAGGGTGAAGAAAGGGATAGCTAATGAGTGTTCAAAAGAGGTAGTTTTTCGGAAAATGAAAGGGTCTATCCTAGGGATGTGCGTTTCGGCATTCAGAATGCCGAAAGAATGCCGAAACAAAAGTGTTTCGGCTTCTTTCGGGGAATGCCGAAACGTTTCGGGGAATGCCGAAACGTTTCGGGTAGCCGAAAGAAAAAAGCCGAAACGTTTCGGGATTCTTTCGGCTTTCTTTCGGCTTTTCTATGGGAAAATGCCTCCGTCTTCCAGGACGCCTGGAGGAGGCATTTTCCCACCGAATAAGCCCAAAATTGGTGGGGACCTTCCTCTAACCCTTCTCTAACAACAACCCAAGTTTCAGACAGATTGGACTTTGGGGGGCCATGTTATGGCCCCCCAAAGCAGGTCCCCCCATCCTCCCATAAGAAAGCGAAGGAGCAGCATATTGTTAGCATGCTGCTGCTGATCTTTCTTCATTATTTCCTATGGGGAAAAAATGAAGAGGCAGGCTTCCTTTGCCAGGGGTGGCATTTTGCATGCAAAATGCCCCCCAGCCCTCAGGGGCCCTTCTCCCACCCCTCCTCCCACCCCCCACCAAGGCTCAGCCTGCTCCCACTTGGGGGGGCCATTTCATGGCCTCCCCAAGTAGGTGCTCTAATCTCTACCACTGACAGCTGGGGGAGGCTTGTGTTGCCAGGGGTGGCATTTTGCATGCAAAATGCCCCCCAACCCTCTGGGGCCCTTCTCCCACCCCTCCTCCCACCCCCCACCAAGGCTCAGCCTGCTCCCACTTGGGGGGGCATTTCATGGCCTCCCCAAGTAGGTGCTCTGCTCTCATCTCTACCACTGACAGCTGGGGGAGGCTTGTGTTGCCAGGGGTGGCATTTTGCATGCAAAGTGCCCCCCAGCCCTCTGGGGCCCTTCTCCCACCCTTCCTCCCACCCCCCACCAAGGCTCAGACTGCTCCCACTTGGGGGGGCCATTTCATGGCATCCCCAAGTAGGTCCTCTCAGCCCCTAAAGTCCACCCCTTACAGCCCCACACAAACCCAATTCCCCCCCAGCTGCCACACACAGACCCAAATCCCCACATTAGCCCCTCACAGACCCAAATCCACCCCCACCTGCCCCACACCCATAACCCCAGGAACAGGCTGGCAAAGGCCAGCCCTCTCCCTTTGTTCCCTATGCTGGGAACTTCTAAACTCTCTTTCCCTAGGCAATTCTGCACAGCCCAGGGGTGCCACAATGGTGGGCACACTTCTGAGTGCCAGCTGGTCCCTGTGAAAGAGCACCTGAACCACAGACACCCTCCCTCAAATTCCCCCACCACCTACAGAGATGGCTGGCCAGCCAGCCCCATTGTTCCCTATGATGGGAACCAACTGCACAACAAAGAATAAAACAAGAACAACACAAAATAAAGTTTTAAATTTTTTTTTCTCCCTTCCAAAGTACAAGTAGGCAAAGCATTATGACACATTACACCAGCAGTCCCCCACACAGAAAAATAACACAACTCACTTAACATCAGAGAATCACAAAGCATGATACCTGTCAAAAACACTTTATTTCTTGAACAGCTTTAGGTTACACAGCAGGGGGGAACACCAAAGGGCATGGCAGCACTATCTTACACAAAAATAACACAACTCACTTAACATCAGAGAATCACAAAGCATGATTCCTGTCAAAAACACTTTATTTCTTGAACAGCTTTAGGTTACACAGCAGGGGGGAACACCAAAGGGCATGGCAGCACTATCTTACACAAAAATAACACAACTCACTTAACATCAGAGAATCACAAAAACACAATTCCTGTCAAAAACACTTTATTTCTTGAACAGCTTTAGGCTACACAGCAGGGGGGGGGGACACCAAAGGGCATGGAAGCAGTATCTTACACAAAAATAACACAACTCACTTCACATTAAAGAATCACCCCAAAAAATAGCTTTCAAAAGCACTTTATTTCTGTAACTGCTTTTGGTTACACAGTAGGAAGGCACCGCAGAGCAGGAAAGCAGTGTACTACGCAAAAATAACACAACTCACTTCACATCAGAGAATCACACAAACACAATTGCTGTCAAAAACGGTGAAGTGGGTTGTATTATTTTTTGTAGTACATTGCTATCATGCCCTGTTGTGCCCTCCTACTGTGTAACCTAAAGCTGTTCAAGAAATAAAGTGTTTTTGCCAGGAATTGTGTTTTTGTGATTCTCTGATGTTAAGTGAGTTGTGTTATTTTTGTGTAAGATAGTGCTGCCATGCCCTTTGGTGTTCCCCCCTGCTCTGTAACCTAAAGCTGTTCAAGAAATAAAGTGTTTTTGACAGGAATTGTGTTTTGTGATTCTCTGATGTTAAGTGAGTTGTGTTATTTTTGTGTAAGATAGTGCTGCCATGCCCTTTGGTGTTCCCCTCTGCTGTGTAACCTAAAGCTGTTCAAGAAATAAAGTGTTTTTGACAGGAATCATGCTTTGTGATTCTCTGATGTTAAGTGAGTTGTGTTATTTTTGTGTAAGATAGTGCTGCCATGCCCTTTGGTGTTCCCCCCTGCTGTGTAACCTAAAGCTGTTCAAGAAATAAAGTGTTTTTGACAGGAATCATGCTTTGTGATTCTCTGATGTTAAGTGAGTTTTGTTTTAATTTTTCTGTGTGGGGGACTGCTGGTGTAATGTGTCATAATGCTTTGCCTACTTGTACTTTGGAAGGGAGAAAATAATTTTTTTAAAACTTTATTTTGTGTTGTTCTTGTTTTATTCTTTGTTGTGCAGTTGGTTCCCATCATAGGGAACAATGGGGCTGGCTGGCCAGCCATCTCTGTAGGTGGTGGGGGAATTTGAGGGAGGGTGTCTGTGGTTCAGGTGCTCTTTCACAGGGACCAGCTGGCACTCAGAAGTGTGCCCACCATTGTGGCACCCCTGGGCTGTGCAGAATTGCCCAGGGAAAGAGAGTTTAGAAGTTCCCAGCATAGGGAACAAAGGGAGAGGGCTGGCCTTTGCCAGCCTGTTCCTGGGGTTATGGGTGTAGGGCAGGTGGGGGTGGATTTGGGTCTGTGAGGGGCTAATGTGGGGATTTGGGTCTGTGTGTGGCAGCTGGGGGGGAATTGGGTTTGTGTGGGGCTGTAAGGGGTGGACTTTAGGGGCTGAGAGGACCTACTTGGGGATGCCATGAAATGCCCCCCCCCAAGTGGGAGCAGTCTGAGCCTTGGTGGGGGGTGGGAGGAAGGGTGGGAGAAGGGCCCCAGAGGGCTGGGGGGCACTTTGCATGCAAAATGCCACCCCTGGCAACACAAGCCTCCCCCAGCTGTCAGTGGTAGAGATGAGAGCAGAGCACCTACTTGGGGAGGCCATGAAATGCCCCCCCAAGTGGGAGCAGGCTGAGCCTTGGTGGGGGGTGGGAGGAGGGGTGGGAGAAGGGCCCCAGAGGGTTGGGGGGCATTTTGCATGCAAAATGCCACCCCTGGCAACACAAGCCTCCCCCAGCTGTCAGTGGTAGAGATTAGAGCACCTACTTGGGGAGGCCATGAAATGCCCCCCCCCAAGTGGGAGCAGGCTGAGCCTTGGTGGGGGGTGGGAGGAGGGGTGGGAGAAGGGCCCCTGAGGGCTGGGGGGCATTTTGCATGCAAAATGCCACCCCTGGCAAAGGAAGCCTGCCTCTTCATTTTTTCCCCATAGGAAATAATGAAGAAAGATCAGCAGCAGCATGCTAACAATATGCTGCTCCTTCGCTTTCTTATGGGAGGATGGGGGGACCTGCTTTGGGGGGCCATAACATGGCCCCCCAAAGTCCAATCTGTCTGAAACTTGGGTGGTTGTTAGAGAAGGGGTAGAGGAAGGTCCCCACCAATTTTGGGCTTATTTGGTGGGAAAATGCCTCCTCCAGGCGTCCTGGAAGACGGAGGCATTTTCCCATAGAAAAAAGCCGAAAGAATGCCGAAATAATGCCGAAAGAATCCCGAAAGTCGAAAGCCGAAAGAGATTCTTGTTTCGGCTTTCGGCTTTAACGATAGAGAATCTTCTTTCGGCTTTCTACTTTCGGCTATAGCCGAAAATTTTTGGCTTGCACACCCCTAGTCTATCCACCTAGCAAAACAGGTTGAGAAGGCTGTATATATGTGCACAAGGTCATGACACCCCAGACATTTATGAGTTCTAGCATAAGAATCTACCACTGTTTGGGAGAAATAAAGAAACTGACAATACCTCTTTTATTCATTTCACTTTTATTTACTTAAGCTAAGAAAACCTGAAGAGACATTCTGATACTTGGGGATATTATGATAATTCTAGTGCATTAATAATGCAACTGGTATATGAAGGTTAATTACTTCTAAAATGAGCAGCTATTGTTCAGAAGATTCTTCTTTTGAAAGCCTTCTGACTCATTCTGAGACAAAGCAATTCCCGCTGTTGCAACTGCTGCTCCCCGACAGAATGCCCCTGTGTCTTTCTGATCTGCTTGATGTCAAAAAATTAGTACAGCCCTGTCATGTGTTTGCGCTCTTGCACTCAAGGCTCCGGAACAAATTGTCACGGAAAGACTGACCTTTTCCAGAAGCCAAATGTTGGCAGGACTCTTTTTGTGAGAAAGGGCCGTGTTAGTAGAAAGGGCCTGAAGGATTTCTACAGCCAAGGTCTCCTTCTTCCCGCTATATGAACTCCACTTGTGCTTAAGGGCCAAGCTAGAGGTGCAAATTACACATGAATGGCAAGTTTAATTCATCACTTCTAGCTTGGCCCTAAGTGAACAAGAGTTGCACCCTCGTACATAGGTAGGAACTGAGCCTTCTAACACTGGTTGAAGTGACGTGATAGTTCTTAAACGAGTCTCAGAGCCAAGCTACAAGTGATGCCTGACAAAGGTTGGACACTTGTCAGCTTCCCTCAAGTTTTGATGGGAAATGTAGGCATCCTGGTTTTTACAGCTTGGATCTCCATTACAGCTGCAAGACCAGGATGCCTACATTTCCCATCAAAACTTGAGGGAAGCTGACAAGTGTCCAACCTGTGTAAGGCGTCACTTGTATCTTAGCTCTCAGGTGGCATGAGAAAGGCATCGTTTCTTTCTTTCTTTCTTTCTTTCTTTCTTTCTTTCTTTCTTTCTTTCTTTCTTTCTTTCTTTCTTTCTTTCTTTCTTTCTTTCTTTCTTTCTTTCTTTCTTTCTTTCTTTCTTTCTTTCTTTCTTTCTTTGCTCCTCTAGTTGGAATAAAGAGGCAAACACAAGGCTTGGGTACTAATGGACCACTTTTATCGGGCAACAACATTCGCTGCAAACATGGCAAGGGCCTAACTAGTGGTACAGGTCAAGCCTTGGGGGTCACCCCGGACCTCTGCATTGACCTGTCTAGGTGAGCTCCGCTGCCCCGGACATGAGCCACCCATCGCATGGTTGAGACCCGGCCAGCCAGGCAAATGGTTCCCCCCTTAAATCTCCGAACACCCAAATCATGCCTGAGGGGAGGACTTGTACAGGGGGTCCCACCAGGCAGTCTGCGCTCACAACAGGAAGCCATCAAATGTACCAACTGATCCTGACAGACCCCAATTCCCCAACAATGAGGATATGCCAAGGGTGTCCAATGGCTCACTCTCTTTCTTCTAGCTGTATCCTGCCAATGACCAACTTATTTCCAGCTCCACTTTATACCAATTACTCCAACCTATGCACACAGTGTAAGGTTGGCACTGGCTGAAGAGACGTGATAGTTCTTAAAAGGGTCTCAGGTGGCATGAGAGAGGCATAATTTCTTTCTTTCTTTCTTTCTTTCTTTCTTTCTTTCTTTCTTTCTTTCTTTCTTTCTTTCTTTCTTTCTTTCTTTCTTTCTTTCTTCCTTCCTTCCTTCCTTCCTTCCTTCCTTCCTTCCTTCCTTCCTTCCTTCCTTCCTTCCCCTTCTCTTTCCCTTTTAGGGAAAAGATGAGACTTCTCTTTCAATCCACAAAGCCAAAGCTTTGATTTTACTTCCCTGTTGCCTGACTCAAACTTGTGACTTTTCACGTTCATATCCTTTGCTGTTTCTTTGCACCAAAATTTGACTGTTAAATGCCTGCATTTTCCAACATTATTTAATGAGCTGTATGTATTTTTGCATGTGTGCACGTGTGTGTGTCTGGATAGAGAGAGTGAACAGCAAAGAACTGAAGCCTTTGACAAGCATGGAAAAGAATTTTTAAAAAGAAATGAAATAAGGAACATTTGTTCCTCCCTCATCCTGCATGGTTATCCTAAGAGAATCTTTGAACAGAAATCTTTATGAGGGTAATGCATTATCATACACCTTCAGCTCTGAAAGAAAGGGGGGGGAAACCCTCCACATCATCTGTTTCCAACCTCAAAAGAGTGCTTGAATTATCCTTATGGAACATCTATCACAATTGCCTCACTTCAAAGAACAGGATGTGTAGGGTTTGCCCCGGAGAAGCTCCCTGTGGATTTTATCCTCTGACTTTTGAACAACTTCCAAATGTTCGGAGGCAAGTTTCTAACAGTGCAATTGCTAATCACAGTTTCAGCCCTTTAAGCTCATTCATTTCTATGGGCTTAGAAGAATATAACTGCTTAGGGTGGCGGCGTAAGGTAACATAGTGCAAGGTAAGAGCCACTTGTAGATGGACATAACACTACCACAATCAGTCTCTGCTTGGATTTTTCCTTTTGGTGAATGACTACAAGAGCCAGTTTGGTGTAGTGGTTAAGAGTGGCGGGACTCTAATCTGGAGAACCGAGTTTGATTCCCTACTCCTCCACTTGAAGCCAGCTTGGATCAGTCACAGCTTCCCAGAGCTCTCTCAGTCCCACCTCTCACACAGGGTGTTTGTTGCGGGGATTATAATAACATACTTTGTAAACCGCTTGGAGTAGATATTAAGTTGTCCTGAATCAAATGTTATTGTTACCACAGTTTTAAGTGGGTAGGCATTCTGGTCTGCAGTAGAACTGTAGGATTTGAGTCCAGTCCAGTTTAGTCCAGTAACATTTTTAGAAATAGGGTTGTCTGCTAGAAGTTAGAAATCTTCTGGAGATCTGGATTTCTTGAAGTGTACAACTCTCTATAAAATTCACTAAGTATCTTAATGATGTGAGCCAACTTTCAATGTAACTTTTTGTTTTGATCGTACATAAGGTTAATGTAGTTTGCTGAACGTTTTTTTTTTAAACTCTGTGCACTGGTAGTTTTAGCAACTTAGATGAGTTAAACCAGTATCTTTGTTTGGTGTATAATAAATCTTTTTGGATTTTGTTAATTTCTAGAGTATCTAACATTTTGCTTTGCATTAATAGTTTGCGATAGACGTTCTTACTCCCTGTTTTTTTGTGTTGGTCTTCAAGGGATTTAATACTATTAACCAATTCTAGTTTCTGTGCATTACTTTGTTTATTAAATTGGGCTGATAGGGCTATAATGTGCCTTCTTACAACAACTTTGATAGTGTCCCAGAAAATATTTGGTTTGACATCACTGGTTAAGTTATCAGCAATTACTGTTTCTAATGCTTTTTCGATTTCCTTAGAGGCAAATTGTGTGGTAAGCAACATTTTAGGTAGGCACCACTGTTTCGGCTCTTGCTTCGACTTGTCAAGACTGATCATGACATTAATTGTTGAATGATCCGAAATCGATAGAGCTTCGATATCAGCATCAATAGCTTTTTCAACAAGTGAATCTGAAATTAAAATATAGTCTATTCCAATATAAACTTTGAAACACAATGAGAAGTATGTATAATTATTTTTCATTGCTATGCAAATGTATCCAGATATCTGTTAAATGGTTGTTTTCAATAGTAGAAGCCAATCTAGTTATATTATTTTTCTTTTATTTTCTTGTTTCCTTTGTTAAATTTGGATTTGTCTAATTTGTAGTTTATTATATAATTGAGATTGCCCCCAATAATCACCTCTCCTTCTTGAAAACAAATAAATTTTTTCAGAGTTTCATCTATGAAGTGTAGTTGGTTGGAGTTTGGAGCATAGAGAGAAACTATAGTGTAAGTGCAGTCTTCTATCAGGCCTGTGAGGAAAATGAATCTACCTTTGGGGTCTTTTTGTATTTTTTTTAAATTGGAAGGGAATATTTTTTGATATTAGGAAAGATACCCCTCTGGACTTTGACGTTCCTGTGGCACAGAATTGGGCTTGAATCCAGACAACTTTCAAATCATTGTCATGTTGTGGTCGAAAATGAGTTTCCTGTAGTGTAATAATATGAGATTTTGATTTGGCCAAGTTGGAAAGGATACGTTTATGCTTAATTAGGTTTCCTAATTCTCTTACATTGTAAGAGGTAATTTTAATTGTAGAACACATACTTGTCTATAAAGCTGGGTTTAACTGACTTAAAATGAGCGTAATAAAGAGAAGTGTCTAGATAGGAAAACCCTGAAAGTACGGCTAGTAAATAATTGGTAATAATGGAGGACTTAAAGTTAATTTCACCCAGAACATTAAACAGATGAGTTGATTTAAGAAAGAGTTGTTGTGGTTTTAAGTCGCAACACTAAGCACTAGTAAATAAGCCTCCTTCTCTGTTTTTAACTCCAGAGAAAAATGAGAGATCGTTCCTTGAATCCCTACTGATCACCTAGGGTGAAAGTGTATTTTATTTTAGAGTACTTGGAACAAAGTGTACAAACACAAAGATTGCTGTACTGTTAACAACAGTAGTGTATTCTCTCTTATAGATTATACAACTTTAAATAAATAGAAGAAAGTTTGAGTGAAGATTAATAGTTTACCCATACAAACTATCACACTCCCTCTTATTTCCTTAATTCTAAGTATTTATTATTGTTATTATAATTTATTATTGTTATTATACCTTCGGGGCCACCTCTCCCCATATGTTCCCTGGAGGTCACTTCGATCAGTCACTAAGAACTTGCTGATGGTCCCTGGCCCCAGGGAGGTCCGCCTGGCCTCTACCAGGGCCAGGGCCTTTTCAGTTCTGGCTCCGACCTGGTGGAAATCTCTGTCTGAGGAAACTAGGGCCTGGCAGGATTTGTTATCTTTCTGCCGGGCCTGCAAGACGGAGATGTTCCACCAGGCATTTGGTGGGGGCTAGGCTGTCCTCTCGCCGGCCATACCACTGAAGACTTTCCACCACCCATGTAGGAAAATGCTGTATTTTAATATTTTATACCCACCAATTTTAATTGTTTTGATGTGTTTTAATGTTTTTATAATGTTTTTACTGTTTTAAACTGTTGTTAAACCTCCCTGAGCCCGTCTGATGGGGAGGGCGGTCTAGAAATATGGTTAAATAAATAAATAAATAAATAAATAAATAAATAAATAAATAAATAAATAAATAAATAATATAAGTTAGCAAGTTAAAGTACTAATTCGGACCTATATAGAAATAGTTTCTTTTATATTTTATATTTTGTGCAATCAAGATAGACTAGATTGGAAAATCGCAATTCATCTTCACTTTGATAAAACAAACAATACTCCCTGAGAACAAACTTTGAGTACTTAAAACAGCAATACCAATTAAAATATCTGGTCTGAGATTAGATAAAATGAAAGAACAGTGTCAGAGAATAACAATGTTCTAAATATCGATGTATATGAAGATGCGAGTAAATGTTGCAGAGTATTTTGACAATTAGCTCTACAAACCTTTGAATCCTCTTGTAACTTATTAACAAACCTTTTCTTTAACTAGGCTTTAACTAGATCTAAACAGACACTGTGCAACACTAATAATCAGTATAGTATAACAAGGTAGAATCAGTAATAAGCTTGTACCAATTTGAGTAAAGAATTGTGAAAATTATTAACAGTTATAATTGGTGCGAAAAACTTATACTTCTATGTTGAAGGTGAGGTAAGTTAACAATATTTCACTATAGATTGAAATGGTAAAACCAACAAACTAAATCCCTCTCCCTTCTACCCACCAACCCACCCTTATTTCCCTCCCAGTTTCTCTCTCCCTCTAAATAACAGTTTTAATTAAAACAACTACTGCACTTTGTTTTGCCTTTTTTCACTTGTATTCTCATTTTTTTCTATTCTTATTTTTTTAAATTCCTCTCTTATTTTTTATTTACTATTTATTAACTATTTATTTAAATAAAAAAACCCTTTAAAATTTTGCTTTAATAAATATATTATTTTTTATTGAATTACCCCCCTTCCCTCCCCTACTACCCAAGTGATTTAAAACTCACAACGCTGTATCACCCCTTGTATCTTATCAGTAATGAACTCTCAACCCTACAATTAATTAAAGATATACAGTAATGAATTAATAATGAAATGCTAGAGTTATAAACAATTACTAAACTTACTCTTTTCCTTAATATAAACAATGTCTTGGGAGTTACTTACAAGGGACAATATATAACGGAATTAATTAGAAGCACCTTAGTATTGCTATGCTAAAACACACAGCACCACCGGCAATAATGCGGTGCAACTAAACAAAAACACTAGAAGCTACATACAGAAAATCACATCCACCCCTTCCCCAAAACTTAGCCTAAATGGTTAGTTACAATTAATGACGTTAATGATGACATCTAATTAGGGCGCACTGGGATTTTACTCCCTTTCATAGGTGATGGCACAGCAAGTGAGAGAGCTTTTGCTTCAGTTTCCATGGCTGCTTCTATGCTGAGGTCTTGCAGCAGCCGCCAACCCAATTCTTCATCTATTGCGGTGAGTAGATTGCCTTAGTGTTGTACTGAAAGCTTTATGAGAGTCAACCACCTATATTTAATATTTGCACACCGGAGAGTTTCTGTTATTGTTCTTAACGTTTTCCTCTTCTCCATAATTTCACTTGGGAGATCTGTATAAACAGAGACAGGTCTGCCTTCATGTTGAAAAGAACTTTCCCCCCTTGCTTTGTCAAGGATCTTTTTCTGGTGTGATGATCTGACAATTCAATTAGTATGTCTCAAGGGGAGTCTTTTGATTTTTGTTTTCTCACCCCAACTCTGTAAGCCTTAGATATAATTGGCATGATGCCGTCTTCTAAACCAATCTGAGATGCCAACCATGAGGCAATATAGGCTGTTAAATCTACATTATGTGTAAAATCTTCCTCCATGCCTCTCAATTTAATATTTCTTTGTCTCACATTCAATTCCAGTTTCAAAACTCTATCTTGTAGTGATTCATTGATTAATTGAAGCTTTTTTACATCATTGCAAGTTGCTGTGCTCGTCCCTATTGCTGCTTCCGTCTTTAAGGTCACCCGTTTAATTTCAAGATACATATCAGCAAGCTGATCGAGAAGCAGTTTAATCGCTAGAAAGAATTGGTGCTAAGTGTTATTTTCTAACTTTGACCATTTAAAGTCAAGCTGTTCTGCTGACACCGGGTGCACCATTTCAGGGCTGAGCTGTGCACCCGCCATTTTGGAGGCTGAGGCAACAGAGTTCTCTAGCATCTCTCTTTTACTTTGAGGAAGAAATAGTTCTTGCAAGTTTTTCATTGTTTTTGTCTATTTTTTTTAATCTGGGTCAGGTTTCCTCATAATACTTGCTTATTTCTCAGATTTGTTTAAAGTGCTGAGGCATTTTAGGGTTGGGGTGGATGGAGACCCTTCAGTTGGCATTCATCTTCAGCAGTTCCGACACCACACCAGTTCTAGAGAACTGGGTTTGACTCCCCTCTTGTCTGCTTGAAGCCAGCTGGGTGACCCTGGGTCAGTCACAGCTCTTTCAGAGCTCTCTTGGCCCCACCCACCTCACAGGGTGATTGTCATGAGGATAATAACAACACACTTTGTAAACAGTGGGCATTAAGTTGTCCTGAAGGGTGGAATATAAATTGAATGTTATTATTATCATTAAGTACATTAATACATTACTTTTTAGAGATCTAAATCTAATCTTCCCCTCCATGAAAGAGGGATTGATTTGAAAAGGAATCGAATTGTTAAAAAGCAGAACAGAAACAGATTGCTGGATTTCAAGGAAAAATTTGGCAAAGAGGAATTAAGTGAATCCCATTTAACAACTCTAGAGACCAGAAAGCTTTTCAGGGTATGAGCTTTCAAGAGTCAGATCTTACTTCTTCAGATATCTGCTACAGTACCTGAATCTTGCTCTTCTACTGCACACCAACACGGCTACCCACCTGAAACAGATTTCAGAGAGAAATTCAGATGAGAAAAAGTTTGGAAGCATCCTTGCCATCAACAAATGTTCAATTCCTTTGGGGCTGAGTGAGTGAGGGCATCGTGGTGTGAGTCCATGTAATAAAACCATGGTTTACTTATCTGTACAGTTGTCCAATATCTTTAGGTAGGTTGACAATTAATTAAATGGGAATCACTAAGAAACAAATGATGAAGAAAGCAAGAAAAGTTTTATAGATTTATACATCTCAAAAGAAAATGGCCATATAATACTCAAATTCATCATTGATCTGCTCTACTTTTTTTTTGTGGTTGCCTTTCATTTCCTTAATTGTTCCTGTTGATGGAAGGGTCTGCTAGATGAGTTCCATAATGTATTTTCCCTATCATAATGCTTTATCAAACTGAAGGCATTCTGCAGCTGAATAATTTTATTGTATTTTAAATTGAAGGAATGTGGAATGATACAGCCCAGTCTTATCAAATCTTGAAATCTGAACAGAGTAGATATTTGTTTGAGGGACCACCTACAAATAACGTGCAGGTGCTGGGAAACCACCTCTGCTTCTCACTTGCCTTGAAAGCCCCTTGATGGGGTCATCATAACTTGTTTGCAACTTGATAGCACATAAATATATACATTGATATTTTAAGTTTTAGAAGTATATTTTGCATACTAAGACCATGTTTGTTTAACACAGGTAATACAGAACTCCTTCTTTTAGGGAGGGGTGAAGCAGCTATAATTCTACACTAAGAAACCCCTTACATTTAAAATTGTATTTAAATTTTAATTAGATTCCATTTTGTATGTAATGAAATAATCTAATAATCCCTCAGTTCTTTGTAAAGAGGATTTCTGTTGCCACAGTTTTCTATCAGGTGTAGTGCTGCCTTTAAAAGAGATATGTAAGTGCAGCTGCCAATACAGATTTTTCTGCGAAGTTCTGAGACTTTGTTTGCTTATGTCTGAATTTCTCTTATTGATTCATTCCTACCAATAAGACAGTGTTCAATGACGAATGTCACTCTGTGTTAACAGTTTCCATACCATTGGTCGGGAACTAGTCAGAGATATGATATCCTACTTTTCAACGGAAAAAAACTGCCAGTGCTTTGAATTGCTTATAGGTTGGTGATCACCATTTTCTTTGTGCTTAGGGTTATATTTGAGAAGGAAGTTTCAGGGCAAGTAATGAACAAGCTCATCTGAGACATAAATGAGCAGAAGATCACGAGAAGTCAAGGATACCATGTAATTTTCCTTCTTCTTGGATATAAAGAAGCCCATTCTCCAGTTTGCATGATCTGAGCATGTCTGTTAATGTTAGGATATTTTGGAAGTCTTTCATTCAAAGGGTCACCAAAGATCAGTGATGACTTGATGGCACATAACACACACACACACACAACCATCCATAGCTTGCTTAGTGTTTGTGACCTACATACTCTCCATCACTGAGGATGTGGAACACACATGCAGGTTATGCCAATACAGACTGTTTAGCATCTGAAGGAGGGAGCTTGACTCTTGAAAGCATCCATCTTGGAAGATCTCATTGGTCTTTAAGGTGCTACTGGACTTGATTTTTTTTCTTCTACTGCAGACGAATGCAGACACGGTCACAGTGACTGATCAGATTGGGCTACATATTGATGACATCAGTGAGAGAAAATGCAATAAACTGCAGCCATTGTTTCATTAATCAGGCACATTGGTGAACGAAGTTGGCCACGAACCATGCAGTGAATGGGAAGATTTCTTTATACTCTACAGATTTAGAGTTACTGGGGTGGGATTGGGGGATGCTGCTATGAAATCAGCTAAGGGAAAGGGAAATGTAAATGCATAAGTGAACACGGTAACCATTATTGCAGAAACAAAATAACTGAAAGAAGGGGTGTTCTTTGACACTGATGAGCATCCCTAAAAACACTGAGCTGTTTTGAGCCAAAGTATCTCAAATACACATTCAATGACCAGAACTATTGTGCTAGTTTCCTTTCAGTAGATTTCCTGAGCTGCTCATTGTTTAGGAGGTTTGTTTTGTACTGTTCTCTATTCTTCCTTGGTTTCGATTTTTAAGTAAAAGGAGAATTTCTAAACTTAAATCAAGAATTGGATCACTTTGAAGCAGTCCCTATGTCAGGCTATGGGTGACAGGATATGGTAGACAGGTCCGTGTACCATTGCAACAAGAAGTCCAAGCTCTTGGCCAAATGGTTTTATTCAGAAATCCAATCATTTCCATATATATGTCCAAAGAATTACTCAGAAGCAAGAAAGCATCTAAGCAGTACACACTCCATTGACAGGAATAGAAACTTGAAGAAAGTACATCTCTAAATACCCAATCATTTCCCCCCTCCCACCTAGAACACAGGTTGGCACGGGAAATGGTCTGGGAATTTCTGCTAGGGTTTATACATCCGCCTAGACAGGACAAAAGGCATAAGAGTAAACGGTAACATTTCAGACAGTGCAAGGTCGCTCCTGGGAGCTTCAAAAGAAGGAGATAAGACAGCTGTGTTCTCAGGATGCTTGAGAAACAAAAGTGATGATTAGAGCATTTGCCAAATGACATTAAGGTACAGCATTAGCAATATATAGACCAATGACCTGGATGTAGGGGTACAAACATGACACCCTATTTCATGTATATGTTCTCACCCCACCCCCTAATTCTGTTGAGCATATGTTCCTTGGTAAAACACTGCAAAAACACAATCTGTTGTGCCAGTTCAGGCTGGGGTTTGGGTGCCTGGTGGGCAAAGCAGCTTACGAGTAGGTCAGGGAGTCTGAGTTCATACATGAGCAAGGCAGTTCAAAAGCAAGTTCACCAGTCCGAGTCAAGAAACAGGCAGGGCAGTCCAATAACAAGGCAGGGGGTTGCAAGTCCAGGAATCAAACTAAGGTTGTAAGCCAAGAGTCCAGTCCAAGGAAAACAAGATACAAGGTGGGAGGTCAAGAGCTTCCAGGCACAGGGGCCCAGGTCTCAGAAATTGGCAAGCTAGGTTGCTTCCACGCTGAGCAGGGCTCGGCATCCTCCTTTTATCCTGGGCCTTAGGTCATAGGCTGCGGTGCAGGTATTCCCACTTGGCCTGATTGCAGTGCCTTGCTCTCGGAGAGCAGCTCCATCCAGCACTGATCTTGCAAATGTGTGCTCCTGCGTCTTTCCCAAACAGCCATCCTTGTCTGATTCCTCTATCATGAGGCTGGCGCAGGAGGCTCAAGCCTTTCAGGTGCTGGCTTCTCCTTTGCTCTGCACAAGCCCTCACCCCTGATGGCTTCCCCAGAGGTCCCTGGCTGCGTTACTTGCTGTTCCATTGACAGCTCTCCTGGCACCACAGCTGACTCTGGTGCTGGCTCCTCTGGCATACAGGCTGGCTCTGCTAGCTCCTCTAGCTCCTCATCCTCCAAAGAGGACTTGAGTGTGGATGGTAAGGTGATGGGCAGAGGATGGCCCATGACACAATCTAATATGAACATACATATCACTGAAAGAAGATTCTTTTTGTGCAATGTTTAAGCAGAAAGAATCTTCAAAAATTCTGTTGAAAGGCTGATTCCACACACGTTGGATAATGCACTTTTAATGCACTTTATCAATCATTTGAGGTGGATTTTTTGTTCCGCACACAAAAAAAATCCATTCCAAATGATCTATAAAGAGGATTGGAAGTGCATTATCCAACATGTGTGGAATCACTCAAAATCTCATCAAGATTGCTTTTTTGAGGTGTTTTAGCTCCGTAAACATACACCTCATTAATGTGGGAGGCAGAAAATCTGAAGGATTTGAAAGCTGTGCCCAAATATAACACTCAGTGGAAAACTTCTGGAATGAAAACAAAACAATGGAACAAAACAATTCCTAATGTCCCCACTTCAAAAAAATATCCCTGTCTGAAACTCTAAAATCCTGGTGGGGAGGGGAAATGGAAACAGAGCATTTCAGAAGAATTTCTACTTTCATCAGGCCTGGAAATCAAATCATACTACTTAGTGGTTTTATAATATTAAAAGACTATTATGATGAAAAACTTGCCAGGGAGGAGAAAAGAGGAACTCAGATCATATTTACCTTGCTGGGTAAGGGTATTTCATGCCTCTGGGTAACGTTTTAATAAGCAGAATTTCCAAGCCACAGAATGGAGGCAACAGACAAAAAGAAAAAAAACAATCAGTGCTATCATTGGCTGGATGTTGATACAGTATATCATACTAATTTATCCCTTTAACCATTTCTGTAATGGTACTTACTGTAAGCTAGGACAGTTAGTTTAGCCTTACTGGAAGTTGGTTTAAACACATCTTTCATATTATAGATTAGCCTGCTTCCGTAGAGAAAGATTTGTTACAGCTGCTTAGGGAAAAAAGAAGCAGCAACTGTATATCAATTTAATTAGCGAGCTATTCCTCTTTTGTTTCATTTTTTTAAAATATAAATCACTTTAGAATGTAAACCTAAGAAGAGTTACTCCAGTCTAAGCTCATTGAAACCAATGGACTTAGACTGGAGTAACTCTTCTTAGCATTGTTTGATAGATTTCTGTGCAGACCACACTGAATGTCTTTCCAGTCCTCTTCTGACACCTAACAGCCCTTCTTTTTATTATTCCTGAGGCATGATATTTCCTAGTTCAGCTAGGCTTACCAGCTTGAGGTGAGACTGAGAGCCAAGCTACAAGTGACGCCTTACACAGGTTGGACACTTGTCAGCTTCCCTCAAGTTTTGATGGGAAATGTAGGCGTCCTGGTTTTACAGCTTGGCTCTCCATTACAGCTGCAAGACCAGGATGCCTACATTTCCCATCAAAACTTGAGGGAAGCTGAAAAGTGTCCAACCTGTGTAATTCATCACTTGTAGCTGGCTCTGAGGGGTGGAGCCTGGGAAGGGTGGGGTTTAGAGAGGGAAAGAAGCTCAACAAGGATGGGATGCCATACAGTTTACCCTCCAAATCATTCATTTTCTCCAGGGGAACTGAACTCTGAAGCCTGGATTAGGAATATGCATTTTGAAAATTATCATTCTATTTTTGTATCCATCATTGTCGAATGAAACATTAATCATGACTGGGTCATTTTCTGGTGGGGCACAGCCGGGTTGGACTCAAAATTTGTTATATTTCTTTCATTCTCATGGTTTTTGTGTGGGTTTTTTTCAACGGGGATGGGAGGGGGGACCAATTGGGACAGCTGTTTTTGCACTCAACAATGCAATCCTAAGCAGAGTTGCTCCAGGCTAAGGCCATTGACTTTAATTGCTCTTAGGAGTTCTGTGTAAGGCATCAAAATCACACAGAATACACTCTTCCCTCTGAACCATCCACTCACAGATTTTTTAACACACGCTAAATTTGTTTGTTTTATTTCATTTATATCCTGCCTTCTCCATGAACAGGCTCAGGGCAGGTCACAACAGTAAAATCATACACATTTAAAACAGAATAAAATGATATACATAAAATCTGCAATACAAGGCATTGGTTAACTGGGCGTAAAAAGGCTGGGAAAAGCTATAAATTGCAGGCTGAAAGGCAGGGCTTTTTTTTCAGGGGGAACGCGGGGGAACGGCGTTCCGGCACCTCTTGAAAATGGTCACATGGCTGCTGGCCCCGCCCCCTGATCTCCAGACAGAGGGGAGTTTAGAGGGTAATCTCCTCTAGGTCTGGAGATCAGGGGGTGGGGTCACCAGCCATGTGACCATTTTTGCCAATGGCAATTTAAACTTTAAACTCCCCCTTTGTTCCAGCTGACCCAAAGTGATGTCATTGTGTGGTCCTGGGAGCGCACACACACTTTGTGCATGTGCATTACCTCCCGCCAAGACGTGCCCCCTGTGCTGGCAACCCACTGAGTTCCACCACCTCTTTTCCCAGAAAAAAAAGCCCTGCCGAAAGGTAAACATCTGAGGCAACGGACTCAAGGCGTGGCAGTCAGGAGGGGATCTGTGTTAATGGACCCCAAATAGGTAAGTGTTGGAGGCACAGCCGCATCATTTCACTGATAACAAACCGTTAGCGATGAGCTGGCGCCCAAGCAAGAGAATGGCACCACTGGCTTGTGCTAGCCAGCAACATTTGGAAAAGAAACCCTGCTTTGTGTTTCCTTTTTGTTGTTGTCGAGGTCCATGTAAGTTTACTCTCAATTTTATAACATGTTCCTTTGTTATTTTGCAGAGAAGAGAGACCCCTCACTCCCCATCCCCTGCTTCATGGCACACAAAAATGCTACCTTTTTCCTTTCTGTGTGTCAAAGCATTTCTGTGAGGGGACATCTCTGAGCTCGGTTATCACATCGGAAGGAATGAATGTGGATGGTTGCCTGGGGGGGGGAATCAGGGGGGGAAATGCAAAAACTGAGAAGTGTCCGCATACTGCTGTGATGAGGAGGCACAGCTCAGAGCGCTTGAAATTGAAAAATGTCACGGACCATTCAGCAGAGGCATTTCAGTGACTGCCCAGCAGGCCAGACACACATTTCCAGTCCAGGGAGATGGAAGCAGGGCTTGAAAACTGCTTTTTTTCCCTCATGCTTTTCATGGCTTGGGATTTTTGCTCCACACACTCCTAGTCTGGGTTTCAACTGACTTTCCAGGATGTGTCCAGGCCTCACATGGAGTCTACGTGAAACTTATTTCTATGTAAACACATATAGGATTGGGCCAAAGGGTTGAGACAGAGGCCTGACTTATTTATTTCATTTCTCCTCCACTTGTCTCCTCAATGGGACCCCAAAGTGGCATATGTACCATTATTTCTTCCTCCAGTTTATCTTCACAAGAACCTTCTGAGGAAAGTTAGGCCGTGGCTCAGTAAGTGCCCACCCCCTGCAGGTTTCCAGGGGGTGGGAATGGCAACTCTATTGGGGATTCTCTCCTCCAGGTCCTGGTTATCCATTCCCTGATGGCACCACTCACTGGCTGTTGCAAGGGGGCTTTTCCTGCCGAACTGATGCTTCTCCCGCTTCATAGTCATGTGTAAGAAATATGAAATATGCACAAGAAATTAGAATATGAATATCAGAGAATGCATCCCATAATAAGTTTCCTTAAAAACACACACTACCTACCAAGCTTCCCTGGCGTTCCCCAACAATGTGCTGATGTCACTTCTGGGTGCATCATCTACACATTGGGATGCTGTTGATGTCCCCCCCCATCCCCTCCCTTTCCCTTTCTGCCAGCCAGTTGAGAGCCAGTTTGGTGTAGTGGTTAAGAGCAGCAGGACTCTAATCTGGAGAGCCAGGTTTGATTCCCCACTTCGTAAACCACTCAGAGTGGATGTTAAGTTGTCCTGAAGGGCGGTATATAAATTGAATGTTGTTGTTGTGGTTGTTGTTTACAGAAACACACACACACTCAGCAGAGGGAAGGGGGGCACGTGGTGAGAGCCCGACACCTGTACTCCCCTCCTGACCGCATGTTCTCTCTCCCATAGACTGCCACTCTGTAAACTTCAATTAAATGGAGAGCCAAACTGCAAGACCAGGACGCCTACATTTCCCATCAAAACTTGAGGGAAGCTGACAAGTGTCCAACCTGTTTCAGGCGTCACTTGTAGCTTGGCTCTCACTTCTTATCCCTGCACAGGTACAGTAAACAGGGATAAGAAGCAAATCAGTGGCAAAATGGTTTGCCTCCCCGCTGCCTCCTCAGGGTCTCCAGAGGTCTAGAAAGCCTCAGCACAGCTATGGGAAGGCCCGGCACCATGATGCTGGGCCTTCCCATTGCTCTGGGGCTCCTGGAGACCCAGGAAGTCCTGGCCCAGTAACAGGAAGACCTGGCACTGAACTACTGAGGATTCCCAATGCTTCAGGTCTTCTGGAGGCCCAAGAAGGACCAGTACAGCAGTGGGAAGACACGGTGTCATGGCTTCAGGCCTTCTTACTGTGGTGCAGGGTTGCCTGGCCTAGTGGCCTGCTGTTACGTGGGGCTGCCTGGCCTGCTGCGGCACAGAGCTGCCCAGATTTCTTTGAAGTGAGGCTGTCCAGTGTGGGGCTGCCCGGCCCATTGCAGCATGGGGATGCTTGGCCCGTTGAGGCATGGGGGTTCCCGGCCCAGCAGCCTGCTGTTGCGTGGGGCGTTTTGGCTCAGGGGTCCACTGCAATGCAAGGCTGCCTGGCCCGGTGGCCCACAGCAATGCAGAGTTATCTGGCCCCCTGCAGCGTAGGGCTGACCAACCTGGTGCCCTGCTGTGGCACAGGGAGGCCCAGCCTGTCGGTCCACTGCAAGAGCCCATTGTATTATGTCACAATGGGCTCTGGTGCTAGTATCTAAATAAAAGGTAAAAGCCCAACAGTCTTTAAATCTGCAAATGTCCCCAGACTCCTCCTATGCACATTTCACTCATTGATAAAAATGCACATTGCCTCTTCAATATAACATATGCATTTGCGTAAGTGTCTTTTAGAAGCAGCAAACAACTGCAACACAAGCAGCCATTGGGTAGAAAGGAGAATAGAGCCTCTCTGTTGTATCTGTTTCTAACTTATAAGTGGCATCGACGCCATCCTCCTGGGTCTCGTGTGGTGACACGTCTGGCATCGATTACGTCTTCGTATGTGCGGTGTATCTGCATCTCACGCTGTTCTCCTGGCGAAAGGGCCCAGTTTGTGCCAGCCTAGTCCTCTAAAGCGCCAGCTGTCCGTCCATTCGGAAACAAGCCTGAATGCAGCTCGTCTGTAGTTAAAGACCAGTTCATCAAGTACGTGTTCTTTTTCCTGTGGGCTGCCACAAAAGAGTCAAGCCAAAAGCAGAGCTAGAATGACACCTGTACAGAGACAAAATGACTTCAGGTCCTCATTTTCTTCTTCAGTGGGGAACTGCGAAAGGCGATTCAAAACCTCTGACAAACCTGGCCTTTAAAGTATCTGGCTCCAGGTGGTATCAGAGACAAATGTACAAAAAAAAAAGGCCATCGTGGCAGGGAAAGGCCGAATTAGCCTCCCAACTAGCTTCTGGAGGCAGGCGGTAACTAGATCGCATCTCTGACCTCCAAGCAGAAGGACTATTTCCAGCCCTGCCCTCTCCTTGTTGGTGAAATGTAATAAAAACAAGCCGCCTCGGGAGCTAGTTCTCCCAATAAAAAAGCCATTGAGCTCAGTAATAGCAAAGCTAATCAGGAGAATGGCGTGGAGGGGAAAAAATGAAGATTGCAAAGGATTTCTGAGAATGAGGCCCTGGCCAGTATAAACGAAGCAGCGTGAGGCAATGAGTATAATTGAATACGTTCCTGGCAGAGGAAACAATAGGCATTCCCCTCAGATGCAATTATAGGCAATGTCATCTTGTATGAATCATAGTCTGCAGGCTCATTTATAAGTCGTTTCCCTTTTCTGTTTTTTTGTCCTGTGACAAGCGTTCCGGTTTGTAAATGGCCACAACGCAGTTCACAGAAAGTTACAGAAGTCGTAGGGACAGACGCTTGACTGGTGCCAAAACGTTATGGAGCCGGTATTGTCAAATGAGTACTTGAAGCATGAATGTTGTTTAAAGTGAAGTGAAACAAAACACAAACTGTTCCTGGCAAACAAGGAGAGACAAACGTTAGTTTAAAAATGTGGCTGAGGCAAAATTGCTGGGAAAGAAGGTTCCTGGTACTAAATGAAGCCTGCATGTTCCTAATGGTACTTGAGGGCAAAATCTCTCATTCCTATCTTTGTTGTCACACTGATCAAAAAGGTAAGCTACTAGGGTTGCCAGCCATTGGCTGGAAATCAGTGGGAGAGGAAAGGGGCAAGAACATCACATCCACCCAACATCACTTCCAGCAAACACACAGAAGGGAAATCACATCACTTACATGATGCTGTAGGATTCAAGCAAAACTCTATGATTTTACTATAGAGTTTTGTCCAAATCCTAGAGCATCACAGCAGTGTCATTGCCTCAGGGCGCCGGGCGGCGGAGGGGGCACCGGAGGAGGCACTGGGGGTGGGAGTGTGCACCACGGAGCTGCAGCCTCCCAGCCCTCCAGCGCCGAGCTGCCTCTGCCACCAGCACATGCCCCCGGCTGGGTGCAGCAGCGGTGGGCAGGCCTCTGGGGCGGTGCAGGACAACTGAGCAGGAGAGCTGGGAGGCCACCCACGAGCCGTCCCAGCCGCCCGCTGCAGCAATTGGGACAGCTTGTCCGTATGCCCATGCTGATGTCACATGTGACGTCATCAAGCAGGCTGGTGCATGTGTGCATGCGCGTGTGTGCATGCGTGCCTGGCCAGCCAGCCAGCCACAAGCACCGGAAACCCTGGCACCACTGCTGCTGATGATTATTATTTTTATTTACTCCATGTTTATCCAAGGAACTCGGAGAGTGAGGTTAGGCTGAGAGAGTATGAGTGGAAGCTAATATCCATGGAAGAGTTGTTATTTAAACTTTGGTCTCGGAAGTTGCTCTTACCTATTAATCTAATTGGCATAACTAGTTAGTTACTTAGTCTTTCTGCAAAATATTCTGTAAAATATCAGGATTTGAGTGAGTACTTCCCTTTAGAATTAGAGTTGTCCTTATACATTAAACAGACTTGATCTTTTTGGTGGATAAAACATATGTTGATCCAGGATGTATTAATTTGTTTATTAAACTATTTACTCACTTCATTTATATCCCACTTTTCTCTCCCATGAAAATCTTCAACGTTCTCCATTTTATCCTCATAAGAACCCCGCGAGGTCAGTTAGGCTGTGTGTGAGAGACTAGCCCAAGATCCCCCAGCAAACCTCCATAGAAGGGA
Source organism: Eublepharis macularius (assembly GCF_028583425.1). Classification (NCBI taxonomy): domain Eukaryota; kingdom Metazoa; phylum Chordata; class Lepidosauria; order Squamata; family Eublepharidae; genus Eublepharis; species Eublepharis macularius. Next base: position 221,134,359 of record NC_072791.1, on the reverse strand, counting down.
TACAAACTTGGGTTTCCTAGATCCTAGTCCAACACTGTAACCACTGTATCAAGTTGGCTTCCTATTATGTTCATGGTAGGGTTGCCAGCTCCAAGTTGGGAAATTCCTGGAGATCTGGGGAGTGAAACCTGGAGAACCTGGAGAAAGTGGGGTTTGGGGAAGGAAAGGGCCCTGGCATGTGTCAGACTATGGAATCCCAGTTATCTAGAGTTCGTCTCCCACCCCTTCTGCAAGAAGCACAAGGTCTCTTGATTCCAAAAGGTTTATTGAAAGACTATGCTCAGGATACAGGTGTCCATAATCCAAAGGCTATAGAGGCCCTTGGCTGAACGAAAGCTTTGTTGAGAATGGCATGTAAAACGAAAGTAGCCATTTTCTCCAAGTGAACTGATCTCTGTGGCCTGGAGACCAGTTGTAATTCCGAGAGCTCTCCAGCCACTACCTAGAAGCTGGTAACCCTAGTTCAAGGCAACTTGAGGCTTACTCAAGTTCCTTCTGGTTGATGCAACCAGATAAAGCCCGATTTGGGTTGCCAGCTCCAAGTCGGGAAATTCCTGGAGATTTTGTGGGTGGAGCCTGATGACAGTGGGGTTTGGGAAGAGAAGGTAAGTAAGCTCAGCAGGGTATACTGCCATAGAGTTCACCTTCCAAAGCAGCCATTTTCTCCAGGGGATTCTGTAGTCTGGAGATCAGTTGTAATTCTGGGAGATTTCCAAGCTCCACCTGGAGGTTGACAACCTTAAGCCAGAAGCTTGCATGTCTGAGGCTGACAAGAACGCCACTGATAATGTTGCTGGTTAGTACATGCAGATATTGGCCCTGCCAGCCCCTCCCAATGTGGGTTCTGCTAATAACATTACTGGCTAGTGTTGGGTGCTGTTATATTTAGCAGTTGTGCGCCTTCACAGAGCTGCGAGGGAAGCTATGGTGCCTCTGTCACCATCTCCAAATACCTTCCATTAAGGGTGCCATATTTTCCTTCAGCAGTACTTAGTAGCAATAGTATAGTCCTCCCAGCAAACTTCCACAGGAGCAATCCTTGACCAGAAAACGGTAGCAGTAACCTCCTTGGTCATTTCCCTCAGTAAACACTTCCACCCCTTATGAAAGGCAGAACTATTCCTGATATCCCATATTACAGTTATCACCTCCAACTTGGGAAGTTCAAGGAAATATGGGGATAAAACTTGGGGAGGGTGTGATTTGGAAAGGGGAGGGAATTCCGTGGGGATGTGCTGAAACTAAGTTAAAGGTCAACCCCTCCAACTCCTCCCCTTCCTATGAGGTCACTTCCTCCCACCAACAAAGCAATGCTAAATTAAAATTTCCCACCTTACCATTTCCCTCTCACTTTCCCCCCTTGCCTTATATCACTTTTGCTGATGGTATGTGCCATATTAGAAGAAGCCTCTCCCCTTTTCTCATACAGATATCTAACAAATACATCATGCAGGAACCAAAATTATATATTTTGGGCCGGAATTTGGTTTTAGTCATTTGTGTCTTTTCTGATGGGAAGTCAGTATTATCCATTTACGTTCTGCTCAACCTGAGGGGGGAGGGAACCCTTCCAAAATTGTCTTGAGGATTTTGTCAGCGCTAAGGAGGAAAAGTCCCTCAGAAGGCCCCTAGGAGGGTGCGAGCCAGAGGCAGTCCTGTTCACAAACACGTTCGTGAACAGGGCCATGTTCGTGGTTGTTCGTGAGTCCCTGTTCGTGGATGGCAACGGACAACAAACATCATTTTGGGTTTTTTTTTCCTGTTTGTGGCCATCTCTAATGATGATGTCATTACCACATCAGACAAGGAAACGATTAGGTCAGTAGCTGCCTCTCACAGTAGCCTCTTTGACGTATGTGAGGTTTCAGGAGTGCAGTGCCCCATATAGGCACAATTTCAGGTGTTATAGCAGATGGCAACAGGAAAGATGTCATTTATGCAGCACAGATTGGCTCGCACTGCACAAGATCCAAGCTTTGTGTCCCGTATTTGTAGCTGAAGTACCTGTGATATATATGACAACTGTTAAACATTTCTTCGTGCAACTTGCCAAAACAGTTGCTCTCCAGATCTGTCTGTCATATGTTTATGATGAGATGCAAAGAGTAAAAAGAAAAGCATTTAGCTGCATTATGTCACCTGAGGAAGACTTATCATTGGGGAACATTTGGCACACCGTTGTCATTGTTAACTGAAATAACCTGTGCATTTTAGCAACCGTGCCTATGTAAGACAACCGGGATTTTTTTCTGTTTACATGTCCCCCACCCCCACATCACACTTACATCTGTCAGATACATCAGAAAACTCCTAAGAAAATTTAGCACTCAGCAATATTACCTGGAAGGGTGACGTGTTCTCAGAAGAATTCTGTGTTGGCAAAGCAATGAATAAATTACTTGAAAAATATGGGGGGGGGGGCGCTTTAAAATTCTCCTTTAAGCAATTTTCATGACTTCTAGGGTAAATTCCTCCTGTGTAATAGTTTCCCTTGGAAATAATAATAATAAAAAGAATAGCCTTATTTAGAACACACCTACAGTTTTTAAAGAACTCCAAGGCAGGAAAAACAGGCAGGGAACTCCAGAGAAATAACAACTCGAGGTCAGAATATAACTGTTGCTCAGGCACATGAATGCTTTCTCCTAGATTCCCTTCACTGGGCAAAAAACAGCACAGAGAGGGTGATTTTGATTAAGAAAGAGCCTGGAAGGAAAGAAATAAATGAGTGAACATCCACTTTGTACTGTAATTTTAGATATGAGCTGTGCACAGAGGCCTCCAGGCAAGAGAGACCAGGTCTTCTGCTGGACTTCTTACCCTTGCTATTTATTGCCCACTAGCCCGGTGAGGGCTGCTGAGAGAATTTTTAAAATTATTTATTTATTATTATTTTATTATTTCAATTCATAAACCACCCATCCTCAGGGGCTCTGGGAGGTCAACAACAGTTAAAATCAATAAAAACAAGAAAACAATAATTTTAAATGTATTGTCGAAGGCTTTCACGGCCGGAGAATGATGGCTGTTGTGGGTTTTCCAGGCTGTATTGCTGTGGTCTTGGCATTGTAGTTCCTGACGTTTCGCCAGCAGCTGTGGCTGGCATCTTCAGAGGTGTAGCACCAAAAGACAGAGATCTCTCAGTGTCACAGTGTGGAAAAGATGTTGGCAGGTCATTTGTATCTACTCAGGGGGGGTGGGGTTGAGCTGAGTCATCCTGTAAGAGTTTCCCAGGGTGCGGAATGCTAATGGAGGGAGGCTTCACTGTATCCTGAGGAGGTTCTTTTGCATATGGATTGGGGCTTGATGTGCTAATCTTCTGTGCAGGGCTATTGTTGAGTATAGAGTGTTTTGTTAGCCTGGTGTTTTTCAGAACTGGAAACCATGCTCTGTTCATTCTTAAGGTTTCTTCTTTCCTGTTGAAGTTTTGCTTATGCTTGTGAATTTCAATGGCTTCCCTGTGCAGTCTGACAAAGTAGTTGGAAGTGTTGTCCAGTATTTTGGTGTCCTGGAATAAGATACTGTGCCCTGTTTGAGTTAGGCTATGTTCAGCCACTGCTGATTTTTCAGGTTGTCCAAGTCTGCAGTGTCTTTCATGTTCTTTTATTCTTGTCTGGATGCTACACTTTGTGGTCCCGATGTAAACTTGTCCACAGCTACAGGGTATACGGTATACTCCTGCAGAGGTGAGGGGGTCTCTACTGTCTTTTGCTGATTGTAGCATCTGTTGTATTTTTTGGGTGGGTCTGAATACTGCTTGAAGGTTATGCTTTTTCATAAGCTTTCCCATCTGATCAGTAATTCCTTTGATATATGGCAAAAACACTTTTCCTGTAGGAGACTGTTTTTCCTTGGTTGTTTGATTCATCCTGGGTTTGATTGCTCTTCGGATTTCATTTCTGGAGTAGCCATTTGCCTGAAGTGCGTGGTTTAGATGATTAATTTCCTCATTGAGACAGTGCGGCTCACATATCCGTCTTGCACGATCCACTAATGTTTTCATTATGCCTCTTTTCTATCGGGGGTGGTGATTGGAGTTTTTGTGTAAGTACCGATCAGTGTGAGTTGGTTTCCTGTAGACCTTGTGACCTAACTGAAAGTTTGCTTTGCGGATGACCAAGGTATCCAGGACAAGAATAAAAGAACATGAAAGACACATCAAGTGCCAATCCATATGCAAAAGAACCTCCTCGGGATACAGTGAAGCCTCCCGCCATTAGCATTCCACACTCTGGGAAACTCTTACAGGATGACTCAGCTCCACCGCACCCCTCCTGAGTAGATACAAATGACCTACATCTTTTCCACACTGTGACACTGAGAGATCTCTGTCTTTTGGTGCTACACCTCTGAAGATGCCAGCCACAGCTGCTGGCGAAACGTCAGGAACTACAATACCAAGACCACGGCAATACAGCCCGGAAAACCCACAACAGCCATCAATAATTTTAAAATCAACATACAATAAGCAATAATAAAATAAATTAACCAAGTACATGAAAGCACTTTCATGTGGGGAGAACCCCCCACCCCAGAGGCCAACATGGCACCACCCCCTTCAACCTACGAATGCCTGGCAGAACAGCTCTGTCTTACAGGCCTGGTGGAATGATAACTGGGCCCGGGTCTCCATTGACAGAGCATTCCACCAGGCTGGGGCCAGGCCTGAAAAGGCCCCGGCCCTGGTTGAAGCGAGGCGGGCTTCCTTAGGGCTGGGGACCATCAGTAAACAGTTATCCACTGATCGAAGCGATCTCCGGGGAAGATACAGGGAGAGGTGGTCCCAAAGATATGCTGGTCCCAACCCGCTTCAACCAGAAGCCAGTGCAGCTGGCGCAGGACAGGTGTGATATGACACCTATGCCGGTGTCATGACTAGAGATGGGCATGATCCAAAAAAAATTAACAATCCAGCTGATTGTAGATTGGCGCTGGCGACGATCGCTAATTAACAATCCACATCAATCATCTCCCATTTCTGATTCGTGGATTGTGGATCGTGGAGGCAAAAGCGGAGGGGCGCCCCGCTGTTCCCAACAATACAGGAACAGTGAGTGATGCCAGCGGCATCTGTGTTTGTGTTTGGCTGTCTGTGTTTGGCCATCAGAGCTGCCTATCAGGGTTTGCAGGGATGAGATTGGAGTGCCCATGGCTACAGAACACCCCCTTCCCCCTCCCTCCCTTGGGTGTCTTCTCCCAGCTGGAGACTGCTTTGCTGCTCCGTGGTTGGAAGGAAGCCCTGCTGATCAAGGCAAGCTGGGCTTCCATTCGTGTTTCCAAGGTGACAGAAGGAGGGCAAATACACTCAGGCATTCCCCTGGCTCCATTGCCAGGGGAATAGATTGCTGGCACTTGTGTGTCTGGATCCCCAATCCGAGCACGATCACCCCCGATCAAGCCTGATCCAGCCCCCTCCCAACCGCTGCATCGTTGGCCATGGACGAGCACGATCCGCCAGGTCCCGATCGCGCAAACGCCATTATCGTGGTTTTTTTTTCTATTGTAATGCAGATCGTGCCCATCTCTAGTCATGATGACCACTTTTAAATGACACTGTGCCAGTGGCATGACATCACTTTTGGCAAATACCTAGAAATGCTGCCATTTTGCCTGCATGATGTTGGAACGGCATCAATGCAACAGTCTAGGATTTGGGCAATATGTTTTTGCCATAGAATTTTGTCCAAATTTTAGTGCATCACTGTTACGAGCACCTTTCTTTCTCTCAGATTTTGCCTTTAACTCATTTATTCTTGCCCCCTCTGGGTAGATTGCTGCCACCAGGAATTATATTCCAAAATAATTTAAATTTCCCCTTTAATAATTTGCCCAAGTGTCAGGCTCCTTTGTGGTACTATGGAATAACTATGGAATAGGATATAGGAATAACTCTGGAATAAAAAACAACAACAAAATAAACTTTTATTTTTACAAGAAGTGTATTGGTTTCATATTATTTCTTAAACTTGATGGTTCCAAAAAGTGTTCTCTGTTCTTAAAGTTTCTTTTCATAAGCACAGTCACTCAGATCTTCATAAACTTTCTCTCTCAAGCTGCACACACAGTTTGCCTGCTTCAGATATCAATTTCTCACTCAAATACACATAGTTTTTTCTCTCAGGGCCAAGCTACAAGTGACGAATGACACTTGAACGGCAAGTGTATTTCTCCCTGTTCACTTGCCCTCCACTCAATCCACTTGCCGTTCAAGTGTCATTCATCCCTTGTAGCTTGGCCCTCAGGCACACACACAGCTTGTCTCTCTTGCCCTGACTGAACGTTCTTTCACAAATATACACACTTCAGGCTTCCACACAGGTTATATTTCTCTCAGAAATGCTTAAATATGCTGAGGCTGCACACAGCTGGCCTGCGTTGCCCAGACTGACTCTTTTCTCTCCATTCAGTAACTGAAACAGCAGTTCATTCCGCCCACACTCTCAGGGCTAAGCTACAAGTGACGAATGACACTTGAACAGCAAGTGGATTGAGTGGAGGGCAAGTGAACAGGGAGAAATACACTTGCCGTTCAAGTGTCATTCGTCACTTGTAGCTTGGCCCTCAGTCATCATAAGAACATAAGAACATAAGAGAAGCCATGTTGGATCAGGCTAATGGCCCATCCAGTCCAACACTCTGTGTCACACAGTGGCCGAAAAACCAGGTGTCCTCAGGAGGTCGGCCAGTGGGGAAGGGACACTAGAAGCCCTCCCACTGATAGCTTCCCCAAACACCAAGAATACAGAGCATCACTGCCCTAGACAGAGAGTTCCATCTATACCTTGTGGCTCATAGCCACTGATGGACCTCTGCTCCATATGTTTATCTAATCCCTTCTTGAAGCTGTCTATGCTTGAAGCTGCCACCACCTCCTGTGGCAGTGAATTCCATGTGTTAATCACCCTTTGGGTGAAGAAGTACTTCCTTTTATCCAATCATTTTAACCAATCATCTCATTCACTCAGCCCCCTCTTTCACCCCCACACTTTCATCTGTGCCACACCAAGCATTTAAAGACACACACATTTGAAATCATTACAGTCTCATTCACAGCACATGAGATCATACTACTGCTGTGGTGCCATTTCTCCTCCCAGTTCTTTCCTCATGCTGGCTGACAACTCTGTTCTAGGCCCAAGTACACACTATTAACTTTGGCCTTTAAAAAGGCCTAGAGGGGCTGACACTCTAGGTTCCCCCTTACCTGGAAGGCAAGTAAGTAGGATTGCTTGTCCCCCTTTGAGGGCAGGGGATCCCCTGCTCCCAGCCTCCACCTCCCACCGCCACTCACCTGACAGGTAAAGGGGAAAAGCAGCCAAGTGGCCTCCTGTGGCATGCTCCCAGCGTGGCACAATGATGTCATTTCCAGGAGTGACATCATGGTGCACTCTGCAGGAGTGCTCCTGTGCTTCACCCTGGCCTGATTTGGGCCCTCAACATGCTAGTTTTTTAAAGAATCATTGCGGCGCAAAGCACTGGAGCACTCTTGTGCCCTGAGTGATGATGTCACTCACATAAGTGATATCATCGTGCTGCGCCGAGATCACGTGTGCAAAGCACGTGCATGTGGACCTCCAAAAGGTAAGTGCTGGGTTCTCCACCCACCTCCCCATGAGGAGGGTAAGGAGACCTGGCAACCCTACATATAGGAGTATTTACTCGTGTTGTTAAGAGGCTCCTCCCCAAACCCCAGCCATTCAAGGCTCCACCCTCAAATGTCCAGGAATTTCCCAACCCAGAGTAGGTAACTCTGGATGCCCGTCTGTTTCCCCACCAGGGCTATAAATAGCCAATGAAGATTGGTATTTTTTTAAATCATTTTTTTTTAAAAAAAATCAGGGCCGTTTCCACATGACTCATCTTCATCCGGAACGCTGTGCAATGTTGCGAAAAAATCTGCAGAAGATGGCATCTTCTTGTGCAATTTTTGCACGACATTGCTCAAAACTCACGCGAGAAGACACCATCTTCTGCATTTTTTCACGACGTTGCACAGAGATCCGGATGAAGGTGAGTAGTGTGGAAATGGCCCAGCTCTTCCTCAGTATCAACTTGTTCTGCACATCTATTTTTAAAGACACATTCGGGGATCCTTTCCATTCCTTTTCATGTGCAAGTCACTGGATTCATTTATCCTTTCAATTTCTCTTCCGACCGGGGCTGCACATTTGGTGACCAGCTGAGGGCAACCCAGCAAATGTGGCAACCCCACCAAGTGTTTTGGCTAAGCCGGTTCTCACCCAGCAAAAGACAGCCATTTTCCAGACATAACCGGAAGGCTGCATTTGGCTTGGAGATTCAACCTGAGGAGGATACCTTTAGGATTTTGCCCAGCCAAAATATTGCTTGATACAAATGTGAATGAAGATAACTTGAGTTGGATCTATGATTTTCCCTCTTTATTCTGCAATAGGTAACACAATTTTAACGTAGGACTTCTTGAGATATTTAGGGTGCCTCAAATCCTGAAGAAATGTCTTGGCCCCAGAAGCGATGCAGGGACTGTGTTGATACTCATGTCAATGGGAGCTAAACTGTATGAGGGTCTGTGCCACTGCTAGCTGGTTAGGTAGGCCATTATTTTGATTTCCGTCTTGTAGATAAGAGAGTCAAGGCTGAGTAGCTTCCCATAGCTCAGGAATGATTTTGACTAACCTCATCCCTGCTGTATCAACTAGAAATGTTTACTTTAGTTTTTCCCTCATGCGGGAAAAACCACAATTCTTTATTTTCATCCCCTTTTCTGTTCCTTGCACTATTTTCCCCCAGTCAGATATTCAGTTTTTCAATATTTTTCAAGAAATCAGCCTTACATATTATATGTATATAAATGCCATATATATTTGATGTGTAAATGTCAAGTAAACAGAGCATTAAAAAACAGTGCGCACACAAGCGAAAGGAATACAAACGGAAGAGTAAAGAGAACCAATAATGAAATGAAGAGAATAAACACTGAAATAGGGAATATTGTTCAACCTTACCCAACAATCTCCCAGATCCTCCTAATTCTAAACACTACACCACAGCCCACATTAAATAAGCATTTAACAACCAAGTTTTGAATTTCTGGTTCTGGTGCCAAAGTGTTTAAATTTGCTGGCCAATGAATGACTAAAAATAGTGGGATCATTTAATTGAATCTTTAGACAATGCCTCTACTAAAATACTAAAAAGTCGGATCCTTAACATTTACAACTGGAATGTGCTAAAATCAATAAAGAATGCCTTGCTTGAGTGCAGTGAACATACTGATAGATGTTTTGATATCTTTTGGTCCAAAATATCAAAGGCATCCCTGCAGAGAACGAATCTTTGCCCTTCACAAAAGAGAGAGGTATTAAAACCAAAAATGGAAACACCTGATGTGCTGCAAAGCAAAAGCATGAAAACCTAGAAGATAATATCAAGAACGAAACCCTGCCAAATTCTGTGCCTGGGCTTTAAAACTTGGGTTGCCACTTGGCTGGTTTTAAACACAACCCTTGCATTTGTTTCTTGGATATTTGCTTCTTACTTGGAGTACTCTAAGTTTTCAGCTTGCTGGTTGAGTAACCCTCAAGTCCAAAAGTGGAGAAACCATAACTGGAAGATTAAAGGTCACCACGATTCAGTTTACAAAACCCAACTTCAGGATTTATACATACTGTCAGTTAAAAAAAGTATAAAGCGTCTAAGTGCATCAATAAATAAAGTACATACAATCCAAAAACATTCCATAAATTCAGTAACGAAGTAAAAAAGTCAATAAATAAAATAAATATGTTGTGAGGATCCTCCCTCACTGGCACCCTCTCCTGATGGCCTGCCATCCAACCAACTCTCCAGGCAGGTGTCCTCTGGCCTCAGATGGGCAAGGAAGGGGGTTGCACCACCTTGTTCTCCTGCCCTGGGAGTAGCAGCATGCTCCAGCTGTCTCTCCCTGCAAAATCCTCCTCGGCCTTCACAGGAACCTGAATTTAAAGGCCTCCCCTGGCCCCACCTCCCTGGCTCTGTCCCCAATCATCACCCCGTCTCCCTGACTGGCCCTGCTCCCAGCCTATCTGATAGGAGGGCTGGGTAGACTCTGTAGTCTCCTGGCTCCACCCCTTCCATCCCCACCTAGGGTGTGGCATTTGGTCTGCTCTCTGCCTGGCTCGCCCCTGCTGCTTCTGAACCTTCCCCAGTGGCTCCCTTGGCATCTTGGGGCCTGGGTCTGCCTGCCTTGTGCTGATGGCAACCTCCTGTGAGCCTGGATGGAGTGGAGCCATCTGGGCAACTGCAAGAGACAGGCGAGTCTGCTGAGTGGCTGCAGGCTGTTCCCCAGAGTTGCGCCTGGGCATCGGCTGCAACTGGCCTAAGGGTGGGAGAGGCCTGGAGGCCTGTAGGGGCTCCTGAAACTGAGGTCCTGCCAGAGGCTGTGCTGCAGGGCCTAAAGGGGGTGCCTGCTGCTGCAGGGCTGGTGGTGAGGGTGGACAAAAGGCCGGCGTCGCCGGACATATGTGCAGAATAGTCAGAAAAATATCATACAAAGAATAGCGGCCACAACTGTAGCTCAGTACAAAGGAAGGCAATTTAAAGGTAAAGCTACCTTTTTTTTTTCTCTTTTACATTTTTTCCCCTCATAGATGTGCTGAGAAGAAGAGCTCTGGGGAAGATGTCTGCATTCAAGGCAAGTCCACCACAAGTAGCTAACTCTATTTTCTTTCTCTTTTCAGGTGGAGTTGGGGGCACTACTGGCTTGTGACAACCTAGCCCAACAAGGGACTGGCTACAAAACCACAAGTTTTATCATGACTTCCTCAGGGACAATACCGTAGTCCACCCATATCATATCACAATCAAAGGTAATCACTCTTACATCCCGTGAAGTGGGTCACCTCAGTCAACAGCTGTTGTATTTATGGACATTCAACAGGGTTGCCAGTGTCCTCCTCAGGTATTTCCTGACAGTTGCCACTAGAAATGGGCATGCACAGAAAAAAACCCGAATATGATGTTCATTGTTCATTGCCATCCATGAACAGGGACTCACGAACAACCACGAACATGGCCCTGTTCACAAACACGTTTGTGGTTGGCTGTTCGTGGGGGCCAGCAGGCTCTCCTCCAGCCATCATCCAAGTCAAGATCCCTACTACACCACTCCCAGAAACCTGACCCGAGCAGGCACCAGGAAAGGTACCAGTCATAAATAATAGCTTGGCCCCAGAGCCTGGCAGCAGCCCTGGAACCTGAAGGGGTAGATCCCTATCCCACACACACACAAAGAAAATTCAGGCTCCAATGCACTCTCTCTATCAAAATGCCAACAGCAGCTGTCTCTCCCTCTCCACTGTTTGCAAAGTTAGAGCTGGGAGCCCCCCTCCCCCCTGCTCTTTGCTCTCTTGTAACAAATTTGGAGCTCCACACTTGACAGGAAGACCTGCCTATCAAGCTAAATTGGGCTTAGATTGGGGTTTCCAGGGCAACAGCAGGAGTTCAGACAGAGATCAGACAATCCCTGCCTACGTTGCCAAGGGAATTGATTGCAGGTGCCACACTTTCTGGCTTGATGAACAGCAAGATGAAAAGCAAGGGACGAGGCTTGCAACGACCACCTGTTCATTTAGGATGGGGTCTCATGAACAGCTTGTTCGTGAACAGCAGATTGGGCTGTTCATGGCTTTTTTTGTTTGTATTGCTGTTCATGCCCATCTCTAGTCACCACTCCACCTCCTCTACTATGTTTTCTGTTCTTCTTGAATAACTCACCCTTCCACCAGTGCATTCCAGTCATGGAAAATCTTCCCACCAAGTCTCTGTAATGCCTATTAAGTCATACTTTCCCATCTGCATTAGTAGATCAAGTTCCTCCTTCTTATTGGCCAGGATTTAGGTATTGGTATATAGGCACCATAAGTCTTGCAACATTCCCCCTCTTTGACCTGGCCTCTGCTATTTGCTCCTCTGTACCAGTTACTGCCATTCCCCTGCGGTCAGTTTAAAGCCCTCCGAAGGAATTTCCCCAGGTCCCTTCCAAACACATTTTCCCTGTTCTTGACAAATGGAGTCCATCCCATATACGTCGCAGTATCTTTAGTCTTTCTTCATAGGAAAAGTGCTCCATCCCCTTAATCAACTTAATTGCCCTCTTCTGTCCTTTTTCATCTGTTCAATATCCTTTTTGAGGTATAGCAACCAGAACTGCACACGGTATTTTCAAATGAGACCACACCATATCGCTCTATATAAGAGGATTACAATATTGGCCATTTTATTTTCAATCTCTTTCATAATAATTCCTGGCCTGGAGTTTGCCCTTTTCGCTGCTGGGTCGACATTTTCATCAAGCTTTCCCCTAAGACCTCAAGATCTCTTTCCATCTCAGTCTTAGCGAGTTCAGATCCTATCAGCATATATTTAAAATTAGCATTTTTTGTTCCAATATGAATTGCCACTTCCCAACGTTGAGCTTCATTTGCCCCACTGGTGTATTTAATCCATTAAAATAGTAGTGATAGAGTTCAGATTTTGGATTAGTTAATACCCAAATAAAGATTCCCAACCTCTAGTTCTTATTCTATAGATTTGACACTAGAGAATGTATCTGCTGCGAGAAATAGTTCAAATAGTTCCAGAACAATGAAATCAAGGGAGAGGTTCACTGAGCCATCTCATCAATCCATCACTCAAAAGGGCATCACATCTTAAAGGCATAATTGATTTTAGTGTCTCCTTACAAAATAATTTGCTTATATTTTTGCATACCTATTATTTTAGCATTTCATTTTAAACACCGGCAAAGAAAACCTTTTCAAGTGAATTGCATGGAATTGAGCCCAATGATTTCAACATAACGTAAGGAAAATCATTCTCTCTCCTTTTTTTTAACAGACCATGCACTAATCAAAATTGTTCTTGGGTAAGAAGTGGTCGCGCAAGGATGTGCGGTGGCAAAAAGGGCCAATTCAATCCTGGGTTGTATCAAAGGGACCATAGAGTCGAAATCGCAGGAGGTCATAGCCCCTCTCTCTACAGCCTTGGCCAGGCCGCACCTGGAGTATTGTGTGCAGTTCTGGAGGCTTCACTTCAAAAAGGATGTGGACAAAATAGAGAGGGTGCAGAGGAGAGCGACGAGGATGGTCAGGGGTCTGAGCCCTACAAGAAAAGGCTGAGGGCCTGGGGAATGTTGTTTAGAGGAGATTGAGGGGGGACATGATTGCTCTCTTTAAATACTTGAAAGGCTGTCATTTGGAGGAGGGCAGGGAGCTGTTCCAGTTGGCAGCAGAGGGTAGGACCCGAAGCGATGGGCTTAAATTACATGCAGAAAGGTACTGGCTGGATATTAGGAAGAACTTTTTCACAGTCAGAATAGTTCAAAAGTGGAATCAGCTGCCTAGGGAGGTGGTGAGCTCCCCTTCACTGGCAGTTTTCAAGAAGAGGCTGGATGAATACTTGTCAGAGATGCTTTAGGCTGATCCTGCACTGGGCAGGGGGTTGGACTAGAAGGTCCATATGGCCCCTTCCAACTCTATGATTCTATGATTCTATTCTATGATTCTACTATGGATGGATGGGCAGATTTTGTTACGAATACAGAATTCACAAGGAAGAAAAAAAATTGCCAAGGATGTACACTGGGTCCCCCAGTGTGGCACCTGTGGATGCTATGGCATCTCCCAACTCCTTTTCTGGCACCCACCAAGTGTTTTTAGATCCAATTAGCTGTGCAGATTTTTTAAAGAGTTGCTTCAGCAGCACCTGGCGCCATTGCACAAAGATCTTTACTGTATGACTGAAGGTAAGCTGTGTTGGAATATATGTGTTGCAAGGTCTGACATTCAGTCATTCTGAGGTTAATGAGTTTACCTACCATGCTATTGTTTAGATTGACCTGGAAAGGGAACCTGGCACAAAGCCAATAGCCTAGAAGCCCAGGAAACTGAAGAGTGTTTGTAAACTATTATTGGTCAATAGGTCAGGTGATTTTCTTTCAGGGTCAAGAAGTCAGGGGAAGAATCTCCTATCTATTTCTTTGTCTGTGCTCGTGGTCACCAAGATGTAGCCTTAGACTTTGTTATTTTGTAGCAATCCTGCACACCTTTTTCCTTTAGAAGTAAATGATTTTTAAAAGCAAACTGATGCTCTGACTCTCTATTGATTCAAGATCCATTGCACCTCTGATTTTAAGCTATTTTAACCCTTTTCCCCAACAAGATGTGTTTATGCCAAAAAAAAAAGTTCATTTAAAAGTTAGAGTTTCTGCCTGAAACACTGAGAAGTTACTATTAGATTTATGCATGACCTCGCTTCCTAATGTGTTGTGATTGTTTTACCCTGTCGTGGCAGCCATTTTGTAGTTGTATTTACCTCCTTTGGCAGCCATTTTATAATTCTGCCAACTACCCTGTGTCAGAATTCCAAAAGAGCCCACAGGCTCAAAAAGATTGGGGTCCCTGATTTAGATCCATGGGCTATATGACTGATGCAGATGCCTTCACATCTGTAGAGCAGACTGCAGTAGTGAGAAACAGTACCTTACCCAGAGCCGTCTTCCTAAACCCAATAACTTTTAGGACAGTGCTGTTAGTGTATGCAACCTTCAGAAAATAGCCCACTCCATGTACGCCTCAGACAAAATGTATCAGCACATGGGATGTAAGTTAGGTTGCTGTTACCATTTCGGAAGGAGGTTAAGAAGCATTGACCAGACTTGGCCAAACCATCCAGGACTTCTAGACTGCAGTAATTCAGGTAAGGAGGTTTATCTGGCATGAGCTGAGGGTAAATTACCTTCATGCACCTGGAACAACACGGCAGGACCTTATTCACCATGGAACGGAAATGCCACCTTCATTGCAGCTTGCTTTTCTGCATATCGAATGAGAAACTTCTCCAGAAGCCATTAACTCAAAATGCAGATGTCTACAGTCAGGTTGCAAGATGTCATGAAATTTAAAAGTTTTTACACAGCAGTCCTTATTCCAGAACATTGCAAGCTAAAGCAATCACGTTCGGTCTATCTTGCTTTGAATGTCATCCCGACACCCATCTCTTCAATTTTTACAGAATGGGATATACTGCTGTACATAGAGTCTCTATACACGAGACATCTGACACGTGAAGAACACATATCGGGAGATGCAATGTTAGCTGGGTAGGGTAGTTTTAAAAGACAGAGCCAGTGGCAGGACAAAATACACTGGGGCTTTGTGAAGGGGCTGTGAAATGCCAGAAGGGGAACCTCTCCAGGTCCAAGCTGTCTCTGTAAGGCAACTCCAGCCCATTTCCATTCCTCGCTGCCTTCTGGTTGTGATCCCACACAGTTTTAGACTGGAGAACTGAAACTGACGGAGCCTTCCTGCTCTGCTCCTGATCCCAGCTGAGAGGAGGAGGGTGGACATTGCCTCCTACTCCATGCCTGACTCCAGCCAAGTTAGGGGAGGGGGCAAGCATTGCAACCTGCTCCATGCCTGATTCCAGCAGGGTAAAGGGGGGGGGCTGGCATTCCTGCCTGCTCCACTCCTGATCCTGAGTGGATGAAGGGGAAGGCATTGCCTCCTGCTTCATGCCTCATCCCAGCTGGGTGAAGGTGGGTGTTAGGCATTGCCGCCTGCTATGCTCCTGATCCCAGCTGATTGCAGAGGGGTTGGGCGTTGCCTCCTGCTCCATGAATGATCCCCATGGGATTAAGTCGGGGGCAGGCATTGCCTCCTCTTCCTCCATTCTTGATCCCAGTTGGGTGAAGGCGGGGGGCAAGCATTACCACCTGCTCCCAGCCATGTAAAGGGGGAGCAGGAATTGCCACCTGCTCCGTGCCTGATCAAGGCTGGGTGATGGGGGGGGGAGGACATTGGCACTTGCTCCGCTCCTGGTCGCGTGAAAGGGGTGGGCATTGTCACCTACTCCACATCTGATCCCAGCTTGGAAGACATCCAAAACATCCTATCATTAACAGATTTGCTCAGATCCTGCAAACTGGAGGATGTGGCTTCTTTTACTGAGTCAAGCCATCTTGTTTTAGGTCTTCCTCTTTTCCTAGTGCTTTCCACTTTTCCTAGCATTATTGACTTTTCCAGAGAATCTTGTCTTCTCATGATGTGACTGAAGTACAATGATGTGACTGAAGTAGTTGTGTCATTTTAGCTTCTAGGGAGAATTCCGGCTTGATTTGATCCAGTACCCACTTATTTGTCTTTTTGGCCGTCCATGGTATCTGCAAAACTCTCCTCCAGCACCACATTTCAAATGAATCAATTTTCTTCCTGTCAGCTTTCTTCACTGTCCAACTTTCACATCCATACATAGAAATGGGGAATACCATTGTTTGAATTATCTTGATCTTGTTCCCCAGAGAGACATCTTTATCCTTAAGGATCTTTTCTAGTTCCTTCACAGCAGGCCTTCCAAGTCTCAATCTCTTTCTGATTTCCTCATTGCAGTCTCCCTTTTGGTTGATGACTGAGCCAAAGAATAGAAAAACTTGGACAATTTCAATTTCCTCATTCTCAACTTTAAAATTGTATAATTCCTCAGTAGTCATTACTTTTGTCTTCTTGATGTTCCGGTGTAATCCTGCTTTAGCGCTTTCTCTGCCAGTATTTTCTGCTGGTAACCTTCATCAGTAACCATTTCACTATTTTCTGCCAGTAACATGGTGTCATGGTGTCAATTGTTAACATTCCTTCCACTGATTTTCAGTCCACCTTCTTCTAGATCTAATCCAGCTTTCCTTATGATATACTCTGCATAGAGGTTGAACTGGTAGGGAGATAACATGCTCTCTCTCTACAAGAGATGAATGACACTTGAACAGCAAGTGTATTTCTCCCTGTTCACTTGCCCTCCACTCAATCCACTTGCCGTTCAAGTGTCATTCGTCACTTGTAGCTTGGCCCTCAGTCATCTATACTCAATGGCAAACTTGGGAGCGATTCATAGAAATCATTACCCTGGACCAAAGCAGAGCCAGTAGTTGGATGGGCGACCACCAAGGAAGACTCTGCAGAAGGAAGCAATGGCAACCCCCCTCTGCTTTTCATTTGCCTTGAAAGCCCCTTGTTAGTGTCGCCATATGTGGATTGAGACTTGAAACGTACCAGTTTCTGAATCAGGAACTATGGCTTCCAAGCTTCCAGATACGCATCTAACTTTGAGCATTCTCTTACTGAATGTCATTTTGTTTACTTGGCTACATTTTTTATTTTGTTTTATTGACTTCATTCATAGTCCATCTTTTTCTCAGAAGACTCAACACAGATGTAATTATGCACAATAAGAGCTGGATCATGACTCCTTGACATCGAGATTAAGGAGTCTTGCAATAGGCAGAGGTTCACCCCTAGGTTTGGGGGGTTTACCCCATGGGTATAGGGCAGAATATCTCACATGCTTAGTGGCCCCACATTATCGCAGAGCTTACTCGTTAGCTCGGTTTAATGTGCTACCTTCTGTGATACTTTATGGGAGATTCCATAAAACGCCATATGCTAACAGGTTATGCACTTGTGCTCAGCGAGACACAGAAACCCTGGAACATGTTTTTTTGTATTGTACTTATTACTGTGATATACGTCCCACGCTCATTGACCCGCTGTTGAGAGAGTAAATTGGAAAATCTGATAAATGTAAAGTTATCTTCCTATTGGCTACTCAGAACCAAAAAGTTATCGAAACTGTAGCTAAATTTTAGTATCTTGCCTCTATGAGGTGGGTTGTGTATTTGTAGACTGAGACTGAGTTCTGGTTGTGTCGAGCTGGATCAAAACAAATGGGAGACATAGAAAGAACTGTGAAGGGTCTGAACACGGACCCATTTTTGACAGGCTATAAGTTGTCCAGGTCAAATATAAAGTTATTGTAAAATACCAAGGTCTATACACTTCCCTAAAGAGAAGTTTACCAACTTTCGTAACTCAACTCAGAAATGAGCTCACCAGTTTTCTGGATGGTATTCCATACAGTATGTGCAGAAATGTACATAGTGCATAATAAGTTCATGTTTTCAAATTTTGGTACAGATCGAGGAGCTAAGGAATTACTATATATTATAAGGAGCTGCAGAACTTGAAAGCCATGCAATTTTGGTTGCTCATCAACCCCTTCTCTCATTTCTTGCTGTACCTACAGGCTAACATAGTAGGGGGAACACACTTCAAAGTGACACTTTAGGTGTAGTTCGCATACCTTTCCACCATCCCTAAAGACATTTGGGAAGTAATTTTTAGAGTCCATTATCGGTGCCAAAGCAAAGGTTCCTTAAGGGGGCCATCATGTCGCTGGAAGACAAGAAGGAAAGCTGCTTCAAGTCTTATGAGGTGATGAATGAAATGGTTGGCTTTTTTGCATGCGTAAGCGTTCGGCCAAGTTCAGTAAGGAGTGGTGGATATTTATCAGCAAATTGCTCTGTTTCTCTAATGGGATAAGAATCCGGTACTGGACAACTTTTAAAAAGACATTTTTTATCACCACTTTTAATTGGGAAAATAATGCAGACATGTTTATCATTTAGACTAATTCTGAAAAAAAAATTCTCCTTGTCATATCAAAGGAGTAACTTAGAAGCTTCACATTGTCTTCCAGTTATGTTGAGATTGTTTCCTTAATTAACCACTCTGTTCATTAGCTTTAATACTTTTCTCCGGAATGCTGTAGCAGTCCATCAGATGTGAGGATAGACATCGGAGTGATGAGATCCAATAATTTTTTAAAAAAAATATCTTAGCTCTTATTTGTTCACTTCTATTATGCACTTCTGCAGTTTAATTTATTTACGCATTTGCTACTTTCAATATTCAAAAAGGCTTGTTGAAAATGCACCGATCACCTTCTCAACACAAAGCAGGCTTTGGTCTGTTTGAATCAAGTTAAAACTAGGCTGTTCATCAAGTTTCTACTTCCTATGTATCCTTGAAAACAAATGGGCAATGCCAGCTGAAAGAGAAGAAGTCAAAGGGGATGAAAGATACAACTTCTAGCATCCAAAGCATGTTGTTTGGCTGGTTTGTATTAATCGCCTGCTACTTCCCATGGCTCGCAGATGCAGAAAACAAAATTAGGAAATATATGAAAATAAAAACGTTTGTAAGGCATGTAGTTTATGCTTTTCTATTCCAGGGTGCAATCCTAAAAATACTTTCCTGGGAGTAAGCCCCATTGAACATATTGGGAATTACTACTGAGTAGCTCTGCTTAGGGTTTCTCTTTAAATTGCATGCTTTGTTCAGATGGTATAATTTAGATTTCCTTTAAAACCAGATTATATAGTGATTACTCATGACTGCAGTATAAATATTCAACTCTAGAATTTGACAAAATAAGTGGATAAATTAGGTGAATGTTCAAAACTTCAGAGAGACACTGGTGGATGTTAACAGTCAACTCAGCATTTGTATACATCCAAGAAGCAAGTTATTAACCATGATGGCTTTAAAAGAAAACTAGACAGATTCATGAAGGACAGGTCTACCAGCAGCTATTTACCTTGATGGCTAAAGGGAGCCTCCATGTTCAGAAACTGAACCCCACTTGGGATTCAGGACTATTGATCTGCTGGTGGGTTTACTAGGGCTAACTAGGTGACCAGTACAAGAAATAGGATGCTGGTCCAGTTGGACAAGGGTAGCCAGCTGAGCACTGGCAACCAGCAGGAGATTCTAGGAGGTGGGGACAACAAAACTGGTGTTGCAGCAATGCCATAATGTCACTTCTGGTACAAACCCGGAAGTGACATCACCATGTCAGGGCAACACTATAGGATTCACCTAAAACTCAATAGAAAATCATAACATTTGCAGGTGAATCCTACAGTGTCACCCCGATGTGGTGACATCACTTCCAGGTTCACATAGGAAGTGACATCACTGTGTGGGAGAAACACTAGAGATGGGCACAAACCACAAAAAACTGAACCATGCGGTTCGTGGTTCATGGGGTTTCCACGAACCAGGAACCACAAACTCCCACAAACTGGGGCAAGCAGCAGGTCCCTTTAAACTATCAGTTGGCAGGCAGCAAGGGGGGGGGTCCCCACTGCCGCCTGCCAGCTGATAGTTTAAAGGGACTTGCCACTTGCAAGGGGCAGGAAAAGTTTAAATGGCCATTTCCTCGGGGAAATGGCCATTTAAACGGCTTTTAATACGAACCAAACGAACCAGTAGACCAGTTCGTGGAAGTTCGTGGAAACGAGCTTCCACGAACCACTGGTTCATGAAGCACGAACCAGTCTGGTTTGTGGGTTTTTTGGGGGTCGTATTCAGGTTCGTGCCCATCTCTAAGCAACACTGATTCCCCCATCCATTTTTCTCCTATAGCGCCACAAGGCAGCAGCAGGAGCCCAGGGGTTCAAAGTGAGAGACCTGGCACCCCAAACCTTTGGTCTGGTCCTGCAAGATTCTTCTTATATTTTAGGTCTAAGTATCTTTTTCTAAAGATATTATCTCCACCCCAACAATTGATTGCAAATTATCATTCCATCTGAATGATACGATCCGCCAAATTTTGGTCATTTTCTGTAATCTAACAGCATAACTCAACGTTCTGTTTCAACAGTATTTTGATCCACACATTTTGTTTATTACTTAGTTCTTTGAAAAAAAAAATGTGTATCCTGTCTCTCAGCCTAAAAGGGGTCTTTTATTTTTTCAGTGTCTTGTAGCATCACTGCCATCCATCTCTGTTCTGCTGTTAACTCCAATGCGGTCTTCTGTTTATATTTCCAGTCCTTCATTCAACTGCAGCCGCTAGCTTGCTATTCAAAAGTTTTCATTTCGAGTTGTTTGCATAAAAGAGATCCCATCGGATTCTTGCCTGCAACTTTGATCTTGACAAGAGGAAGTTTTTCCCTTCACAATAAAAACAGGGTGGAAAAGGGGGGGGGGAGGAAAAACATAATGCTGCAGAGACTGATAACCTTGAAATTAAAGTTTGAGAATGGAGTGCAAATAAAACTCTTGGCCTATTGTCCATGCTCCTGAAGATCAATACTCTATATCTCTGCAGATCTAATTAGTAGGCACTAGAAAGGACCTTCCTCATTAATCAACTATTTAGTGATTTCCTATTAAAATTTTCCAATTGTATTGCTGCATTAAACATGATGCCTTTTGCTTAACCTTTTGGAAGTCCCCCACTCCACCAAAGCAGCTACCTCCACAATATCTGTCACTGGGAACCGTATGTTTGGGTTGGCTGTAAAAAGAAGGGGCAGAAATATTCTGCTATAAGAATACACCGACAGACCGAGTATTAGGGCAGGAGGAGTTACTCATTACCCCCTGGAACACATTCCGGACGGTGGCATGCTTGATGCGTAGCTGGTTTACTGCCGAGCAACCTAAGCAAGGGTTCTGAAATTGCTTTGGGGTGGGGTAGGGGAGGCAGGTTAGCTTGTTCAGCATGTCCGGCCAAGTACAAGCCTTCTCTTGAGGCCCTCCCATTTTCTTAGCTAGCATTGCCAACCTCTTCATTGCATTTTTTCTAGCATTGTTACAGGAAGCGGAATTTCTTTTACCAAAATTCACTTGTTTTAGATTCAGGGCTCATTTCGAGGGGGAACGCGCAGGAACGCAGTTCTGGCAGTTCCCCAAAGAGGTCATATGTCAGATGCCCCCGCCCACCTGACTCTCGGCCATTTTAGGCCCGTTTCAGGCTGGATTGGGGCCGAAATGGCCCAGATCGTGCCTCTGATGGGTGCTGGATCACTCTCCTACTCAGTGGCCTGATCCTGACCACTTTGGGCCCCTTTGCAGACATTTTCAGCCCCCTTTTGCTATTTTGGGCCCACTTTCGGCCCTGAATGGCCAGGATTGGGTCCAAAACAGCCAGGATAGGTAATGTCAGGGTTGTGTGGCATATGCAAATCAGTTATGCTAATGACACACTTCCAGTGATGGCAAGGGGTGTGGCATATGTTGATGAGTTATGCTAATGAGTTCCTCCAGCTCTTTTTCTATAAAATGACCCCTGGATATAGTCATTGATTCCTCTGATTCTGTTACTCTTCAATGTCTTTGATTTCCTTTTGCGGTGTTCCATTATGCTTCTCTGCACCTTTTTATAACATCAACCCTTGCTATTGTTTTCTGTTATGAACCACAGGGTTGCTGTGTAGCAGGAGGATTGGAAAAGTTGGGAAGACATTGCCTGCCCCTGAGCATTTAATGAATGAAATTCCGAAATGTCATAGAACCTCCGTTCTTGCCCTTTCTTGCTTTGAATTTCTCTTTTGTTCATAAGGGCATTTGATTCAGAACAGACTCCAAATTTCTAAAAAGAAATGGATTTTTGAATTTCAAGAAGAAACTGAGTAAATTAAAATTAAGAAGAATTCCTCATGACAAAGCTGTTTTGTTTTTCTGTATTGATGGCAAAAACGTTATCTGTCCTCCTGCTAAGGTTTTAGTTGATCTGATCAGTAAAGAAGCAATGCACCAAGCCACAGTGAAGGACGTGCCAGATACCACAGTATCAAGAGTGTATAAGGATCACCACGGAAATGCGACTAACAGCCAAGCTACAACAGACAAATTACACGAGGAAGAGCACATGAAGGGAGTCGCAATGTTAGTCAGGAAGCTGAGTTTTAAAAGAGATTGGAAGTCTTTGACAATTTCCCCTCTCTACAGAGCCAGGGATATTGCTGCTCAGAGGGCTTGTTAATTTCCTCTTTGCCTCCTGAAGCCTCTGTCAGTTTCACCTCCCCTTCTAAGAGGCGAAGAGGAAAAAACCAAAACTGAGCAGGGATCTCCCTGGCTCTGTAGAGAGGGGAAATTGACAAAGCCGATCTCTTTTAAAACTCAGCTTCCCGGCTAACATTGCGACTCCTTTCCCGTATTCCTCCTTGTGTAATTTGTCTCATGTAGATTAGCTCTAAGGGTGTGTACATCTTAAGCCAAGGCTGATCGAATGTATGCAGCTGTAAGTAGGATGGGCAAGGTTGAGATAAGAAGAGTTATCTACCCCATTTTTATTTAGTCCTTCCTCTGAGGTGCTTAGGGTGGCATAGGGTGGGGAGGATCCATGGCTAAGTGGTAGAGCATCTGCTTGGCACGCAGGAGGTCCCAGGTTCAATCCCCAGTACCTCCAGTTAAAAGGACCAAGCAGTAGGTGATGTGAAAGATCTCTGTCTGAGATCCTGGAGAACTGCCGCCTGTTGGAGCAGACAATACCAACCTTGGCGGATTCAATATATGGCAGCTTCATGTGTTCATACAAAGTTCTCCCTGCCTCCATTTTATCCCCACAACAACCCGGTGAGGAAGGCTAGTATGAAAGTGTGCGACCGGCCCAAGGTTACGGGGTGAGCCTCATGGCTGAATGGAGATTTCTCCACAGTCTAGCACACAGTCTAGCACTCCACCCTCTACAGCACATTAGTTTGAAGAGTTGAATTTCATCCCAGAAACTGTTCATCAAATGACTTGCAAAAACAAATCATCTGGTGCGAAGAATTATCCTTCTTCTATTGCCTTGTTTCTATTCTTCTATTTTCTATTCTATTCTAGTTTCTATTCTTCTAGTCTTCTGTTGCCTTGGTCACAAGCACTCCGATTAATTCTACAGCATGTTAATATTCCTATCTGTTCTAAGCATTCAATAGCATCTCTTCAGGTGCCATTGACACGTATGTAATACGGATGAAAACCAATACTGAACTTGAGGCCGCTGAGAAATTGCTCTTCTGAAATTCCTCGTATTGTGAAAATGACTGCGCTGAAGTAGATAGTAATCATGAATATAAATAAATCATTCCAGATCTCTGTGAGCATGGGTGGTGGGGGGTGGGGGTCCCATTAAAATGTATGTCCATTTAAAATGTATACTCAAAATGTATATTCAAAAGTTTACTCATGCAGAAATGAACCACTCCAAAATGTTGTGGTAATGGCAGACATCGATCCTTGTTATTTACCGGTGATGTTTTGCAAAGATAATTCACTGGCCAAAATAAGATTATTAAGTAATATGTTTTGGGTTCACTTCTAGAGTTAGCACTTTCCAAATGTTGGGGTAAAATCAGGAAAAAAAGTCTGGCAAACAGGTCTTCGTTTCCCTCCACTGTCATCAATTACCAGAGATATTTTACAATCAATTTTTTTTAAAAAAATGTATTCACCTCTATTCAGTAGAAAAGAGCAAAAGCCCAGCAGCACCTATAAGACTATTTGTGGTAGGGTATGAACTTTCCTGAGTCACAGCTCACTTCCTCAGATATCTGGACTACTGGACTCTTGCTCTTTTCTACAGCTACAGACAAACTAACACGGCTACCCATCCTGATCTACCTTTATTCAGTTCAGGCTAAATCGACTGAGCTTCAACACAAGCTCTGTTACTTGGTTTCCCCTCTATTTTTCCTCGGCACTGTCTCATAAATAACCCATTTTGATTTTTCACATGGTCACCTAGGCAGCACAAGCGTATCCAGTTTCCTTACAGCGAAACAAGCAGCGAAACAACTACACATACAAAGGTGTCGAAGCACATCCAAGCTCGCCATGTAATTAGTCACTACCAGAGAATATCCATGAAAATTTGATAGATAGGGTTGCATAAACTGGGTGACTTCTGTGAATCATTGCTTGGGGGCGGGGGGGGGGTCCCCTGTTCCCAAGAAGCAGCACGGTGGGGCATTTTGAGCTTGAGCAGGAAGGGGAGGCAAGAAAGTTTTGCTCTGCTGTCAGAAATCTCTTCTATCAGTGGCAATTACTGGTGGTCCATGTCATAGACGTGCTTTGAGCAAGTCACTGATTTCTTGACCTCTGGTCTCCTGGTATACAAAGAATAAATGACTTAGGCTGCTTTCTATGCATTTACTAGAACTGTAATCAGTCCCCTCCCTGCACTCACACTGCAACCCATGCATGCACTCCTGTTTGGGTGGTAGCTAGCTATAGTCTTTGCCAACTGAATGGAACGCTTCATGCATCTGACGAAGTGGGCTGTGGCTCACAGAAGCTTATACAACGATAAGTTCGTTAGTCTTTAAGGTGCCACAGGTCATTTTGTTATTGTTACACCATCACATTTTCATCTGGAAACTGTTATTTTAAGCTCTTGGCAGTCTGTTTTACGGTCTATTATTTATTTACGTATTTATTCATTTTGTTTCTAGTCCTTTTCCGCCAATGGGGGCTGAAAACAGCTTTCATCGTTCTTCTGTTCTCCATTTTATCCTCACAACGCCCTTGTGAGGGAGGTTAGGTTTGGCTGATTGGCCCAGTGAGCTTCCATGGCCCAGTGGAGATTTGAAAGTGGGCATCTCAGATCCTAGTCCAACATTTTAACCAATCACTCTGTCCCTCTTTATGCTGGGCTGGGTTTGTAAAGCTGGATTTGAATTAACACCATTTCATGTTTTCTTTTTATCATTTTTATTTTGTAATCAGCCCAAGCAGATTCTTGGACAGGTAGCATAAACATTATAAGCATAATAGATAGATAGATAGATAGATAGATAGATAGATAGATAGATAGATAGATAGATAGATAGATAGATAGATAGATAGATAGATAGATAGATAGATAGATAGATAGATAGATAGATAGATAGATAAAGGGAATGGGGAACAATATACAACCCATGAAGCGAGTCCTCCCCCCACCCTGTTGACAGCTCAAAACTTACTCACCCCGCCGCAACTTTCCGTTTTTCTTAAGAATTTTTCTGCCCTAGTGCTAGGTTTGCTAGCCTCCAGGCAGTGGCTGGAGATTTCCTGGAATGACAACTGATCTTCAGACCACAGAGATCAGTTCTCCCGGAGAAAGTAACTGCTTTGAAGGCTCTACTCCATAACATTATACTCTGTTGAGGTCTCTCCCCTCCTCAAACCCCACCCTCTCCAGCTTCCTCTCTCCAAATCTCCAGGAATTTCTCAACCCAAAGCTGGCAACCTTACATAGCCCTGGGTTGTTTTTTATCTGATAGGAAACATTGCTGAGGAGGCATAAATTGCAGAAATGGAAGTTCAGGGGCCCCTTACTTGTTCCTAGATCCAGAGGAGTTACCCGTGTTAGTCCGTAGTACCAAATCAAAAAGAGTCCAGTAGCACCTTTAAGACTAACCAACTTTACTGTAGCATAAGCTTTCAAGAATCACAGTTCTCTTCGTCAGATGCATCATGAGTTTAGGAGCTTGGTAGCGCTCATCAATCGAAATGTTGCACTGTCCTGTCTTCTGCACGTACTTGGTACTTATATAAGGTGCTTGACTACCAGGAAGTGACATCATCATCCACTTCCCTGACCTCACTGGATAGACTCCCATCTTCTGGCCATAAATACTAATGCCCTACTGCTTTTCTTTCACCAGTTGTTCTTTTCCCCCCTCCTTATTATAATGTTACTATGACAGAAAGAGGAGGGAGCAATCAAGTACATGGATTTCAGGTGGAACCATCATTGCTGGTGGTCTTGTGTTGGTCATTTGACATGTTTATCACCAAAGAGAGCCAGTTTGGTATAATGCTTAAGTGCTGCAAACTTGGAGAATCAGGTTTGATTCCCCACTCCTCTGCTTGAAGTGAGTGATTGTGAAGGTGGGTGATTGTGGGGTCAGCCACAGCTCTCTCAGAGCTCTCTCAGTCCTACCGGCCTCACAGGGTGATTGTCACGAGGATAATAATAACACTGACTCGTTAACCACTCTGAGTGTGGCAGTAATCAGTCCTGAAGAGCAGTATATAAGCACAAGGTGGTTATTATTATTGTTGTTGTTAGCTGTAGTTGGAAGATATTATAGCTTATCTAAAACTTACTCTGATTTCTTACTTAGCCTGGCATTCAGGTCCTACGTTTTTAATTTTATTATTGTGTGCACTGTATAATAAATATTTATTTTGAATATATTTTATTGTTATGGCTTGACCCTTGTAGCATTCACAGTATATTTCCGGTTGAGTTTTGGAGTCCCTCCTCACTTTCTTTCTTTGCTGTGCTTTAATGGTTGTGTGTTTCTGTTGTTGAGCTATTATTGCTAGACCATAATATTAAAAAGACAGATTAAATGTATTTAAGTAGGGTTCTGAGCTCCCCTCACCAGACTATCCCGAAATTGGACTTTAATTGGTAGCCTCCACTTCAACTTCAGATATGTTCACATACATTAACTGCAAAAAGTTCTGGATTCTGTTTTTAAACCCACCAGAACTCGCTCAGCAACATGCCCAAATCTTTCAAAAAGTATTGAATTAGACCTCCAAACTTTGAGTTGGATTAGACATCCAGACTAAATTTGCAGTGTCCAGTTCCTCCTTTCCATTGCAGGCCTCCTTCATATAATTCCTTAGAGTCCCCTATATGTGGAGGTCAGTGGATTTCAATGGGGAGAGAGAGGCAAAACATTTCCATTCTCCCACGGGAAGAATCCAGCACAAAACAACAACAACAACCAAACAAACATTTGATTTATATACCACTCTTCAGGACAACTTAACACCCTCTCAGAGCGGTTTACGAAGTGTGTTATTATTATCCTCATGACAATCACCCTGTGAGGTAGGTGGGGCTGAGAGAGCTCCAGAGAGCTGTGACTGACTCAAGGTCACCCAGCTGGCTTCAGGTAGGGAAGTGGGGAATCAAACCTGGCTCTCCAGATTACAGTCCTGCTGCTCTTAACCACTACATCAAGCTGGCTCTCATTGACATTGCTTTGACATTGCACCTGCTCTGAGCTGCACACTTTAACTGAATATACTGTGAACCCAGATACTAGAATTTTTTAAAAACAAAAATATCTAAATACTATGTTCACTTACTTGAGAGTAAGACCTATTGAATGCAATTGCATTTCTCTCCAAATAAACGCACTTTGGGTCAGAATATTTGAAGGATTTAAGGCTAAAGCAAAAGGTTCCTTCAAATATCATTTAAGTAATAGAACTATAAGAGATAAAGGCAGAATACAGGAACTGGCTATTAAAGGGGGAGGAAATAATAAACTTTTAACATGGAATTAAAATCAAATTATACTTCCATAATTGTAGCCAGTTTTATTTGAACAAAATGGTTATCTGAAATGAAACTCAAGCACACTTGACATTACTGAGTTATGTTCTCCAATAATTTCAAATATATCTTTCTGAAAAGTCAAGTAGACATTGATTGCATTTTTGAAAATTGGTTACATTTTTCAGACTCTGTGGGGAAAGAAACATTCTTAAATGGCCAACAGAACTGATACTTGGTTGCAATTTTTGCAAGCACTTATGATTTCTGTAATCCTTCCTCCGTACTTAGGGTTAAATTTGAAAACAAACAAGATGCAGGGAATGGTTCCTATACTCAAGACACTGGGCTGGTCTCTCACAACTTTCACACCTCATGGGTTGCATCAAATAATCAACTCTTCCAGAAGCTGCAGATGGTTCCCTTCCCTCCAGCATTCCTTTCTTACCTTAAGAAAGTAGATTTCTGAGGTCATGGAATCCACAAGTTAGTGGCTGATGGTGAGGAGATAGGAGAGGCTAAATAATTTCCTTCTCTCTCTTCCCTCAGTGTAGCCCTGGAATCCACTTTCTTGGGGAGAAGAAAATGAGAAAGATCCTCAACCACCTGAACCTTCCACTCATGAATCATGGGATCTGAATCCTTTGATGCCAAAATGGAAGCCAGTTTGGTGTAGTGGTTAAGAGCGGCAGGACTCTAATCTGGAGAACCAGGTTTGATTCCACTCTACTCCTGAGTCCTGACCTTTGGTCAGTCACAGCTCTCTCGGAACTCTCTCAGCCCCACCCACCTCACAGGGTGATTGTCATGAGGACAGTAACAACACACTTTGTAAACTGCTCTGAGTGGGTGTTAAGTTGTCCTGAAGGGTGGTACATAAATTAAATGTTAAAAAAGTGGCCAGTGGAAGCCACGTTTTGTCATTCATGCCATCCCCATTCAAACAACAACATTTAATTTATATACCAGGACAACTTAATGCCTGCTCAGAGCGGTTACATGTTATATGAAAAAGGTCTACTCTTTTTTTGTTTTTTGCAATGAAAGATGCAGCTGGATGAGAAGTACTAATTCCTGCCTCTTCTCCTGTTTTATTTTGGCACGTGCTTTCACTTCAAGCTTCGCTACGAGAAGAAAACCAGCCTGGAGATAGATATGCCAGAAACAACAGAGTGTGGGCAGGTCACGCAAAAGAAGGACCCAAATGGATAGGGAGACAATGTGTTGGATATTTAGCAGAGTAAGTAAAATGGAATGGAATCATTCACTTGTGTATTTCACTTCTAAGAAAAAGTTTACTTCAAAAATGAGGGATTACATGGTAAGAAAACAACAGTCTAACTAACTTATCTTTCTAGTTCTGATACCGCGTTTCTTTGTTCCTTCTCTTTCTCTTGCTCTCTGAAACCTTGCATAAGTGATAGGATAGACAGGTCCAGATTGGGAAATTCCTGGAGATTTGGGGGAGGGGGTGGAGCCTGGAGAGGGTGGGGTTTGTGGAGGGGAGGGGCCTAACTGGGGTATAGTGTCGTAGAGTTCACCTTTCAAAGCAGCCATATTCTCCAGGGTAACTGGTCTCTGTTGCCTGGAGATCAGTTGTAATTCCAGAAGATCTACAGTCACCACCTGGAGGTAGGCAACCATACTGCAGGGCTCTTTTCACACGTTCCAGCATAGCACTCAACTCACAGAATGAGAGCATCTTCCTGGCACAATTTCTTATGTCATCGTGCCACGAGAACGAAATCGTGGCGCAATAACGTCAGCAATTGCACCAGGAAGACACTCCCGTTCTGTGAGTTTAGCACTATGCTGGGACATGTGGAATTGGCCCAGGATAGCATGAACTACCTCCAATATATTAATTAGCCAATAGTCAATTTTAAGGTCACCTCATTAAGAATAAAACCTCCTGCCCTTTTTGGGGGGCGTGGGAAGAGTCTACGCCTAATTGGCTCAATGCTAAACTTGCTATCATTAGCTTTCAGAAACCTTAATTTAACCCTCTCACTGGGTGACGTTGGGCCAGGTACTAACTTTAATCCTAGCCTACCTCACAGAATTTGTTTTGAAGAAAAAAAATGGAGGCGAGAAGACCAATGTAAATGCACTTTTGGTTGCATTGGGGGGGAAAGTTATAATGAACTGAAATAAACCAAATAAAATAAAAAAGTATTGTTTACACAGACTGGCAGCAGTCTAGGCTTTCAGGCTCTCTAAGCTCTCTTTCATATCATCTACTGCCAACTCCTTATTAACTGGAGATGCTGGGAACTGAACTTGGGACCTTTTGCATGTAAAGGGACTGTCAGTCCCTGGCAGTTAGATTCCCATGTTCTTCACAGTTAACACACAGGTGTTCCAGTTGAAGTAACTTTATTAGAGATCCATTCAGTGCAAGGTGCTCAGACAGTGGAATTGGCAGAAGTGACGTATGTGGGCCAGCAGTGTTAGTTATAGGGAATATTCCCGCCTTTGGGAAAGAGGACCGTTAGCCAGGAGGGGGGTTGGGGTGAGACATTGTTTTAGAGTAGACAGTGAGAAAGATGAAGTTATCTTTGGTTCTCAAGAAGGATACATTTCAAGCCAGTTTCAGCTGGCAGTCAAGGACACTGGCTCAGCAGAGCAAGAAAGAGTAAGTAAACATTTGCAAGATAACCTACTGGCATTGCAGCAATAAAGAACTTTCCATACTCTCAGAGACCAGAGGCAGAGTCAATATACATTCATGGCAGATATGCAGGAGGCATATATGACACAGAGGCTCTTCCCCCATTGGTCCATCAAGGTCAGTAATGGTTGTTGTGGATTTTCCGGGCTGTATTGCCGTGGTCTTGGACCACGGCAATACAGCCCGGAAAACCCACAACAACCAGCGTTCTCCGGCCGTGAAAGCCTTCGACAATACAAGGTCAGTAATGTCTACTCAGACCAGTAGTGGCTCCACTGCCTGGTTCTTTCAACTGCAGAATCCAGGGATTGAACCTGGAACCTTCTGTCTGCAAAGCAGAGGCTCTTCCACTGAGCTAAAGCCTAACCCTTATTTAAATAGGGGATGTTGACATACATGGAGTTCATATTAAGTTGCTTCATAACCTTCTCTATGAGAATGACAGCAATGCACTGCATGGCTGGCAACAGTGTGGGGGAGGCAGAAAGTGCCCACCACTCATGATCAGTAGGTGGTCATCCTTCACCAACAGCTCCCCCCCATGGGGGGGGGAAG
This sequence comes from Eublepharis macularius, assembly GCF_028583425.1. Lineage (NCBI taxonomy): Eukaryota > Metazoa > Chordata > Lepidosauria > Squamata > Eublepharidae > Eublepharis > Eublepharis macularius. The sequence continues at coordinate 221,103,227 of NC_072791.1, read as the reverse complement.
TAATGCATCTGTGAAATATTTGGGCCTTTCCTACACTCATCACAATAAGAAGCATCTTATTAGTTATAAATGCAATGTGCTATCTTCTCATAATGAAAATGGAATCTTGCCCAGAAGTAATAGTTGACTAATGGTGACCCCTGCTGGGGTTTTCATGGCAAGAAACTAACAGAAGTGGTTTGCCATTGCCCGCCTCTTCAACTCTGGTCTTCAGTGGAGGTCTCCCATCCAATTACTAACCAAGGCTGACCCTACTTAGCTTCTGAGACCCAATGAGATCATGCTCTCCTGGGCTATCCAGGTCAGGGAAATCTTCTTATAATAGTATTGCTATGAAGTTATGAGGATGGTGAAGAGAGAGTCACATCCATTTGGACTCGTTCTTTGCTGTAGTGTATGCTATGTCTGTGTGTGCAGAAGGAGGGGAGGAATCATGGAACAATAAAATAAAATTACTTAGAGAATCTGTCACTTGGAAAACAATGAAAGAATCAACCCTAGAGTTTAGGAAGACATTTGGCTGCCATTGGTAAGTCTCAAGGAGGAAAGGAATCAATATTTATTTCTCTAAGAGCACTGTCCACGGTATGTGGGATTGATGTTTTCAACAGGACAAAAAGCTTTTCACAGCATGACTTACACTTTTTCCCACCCTTGGAAGTGATCTAGGCATTAGTGGAATATTATCCAGTAACACCTCTCTGGCTGTACATATATAGATATAGATATAGATGTATGTGCACACACCATAACTATTATGTTAACTTCTCAGTCTCTTTGTTCCCCATTTTTTCATGTATCAAGACGACAGCTTGCCGGTGAATTTATTTGCCTCCAGGAAACCTTCTGTGCAAAATTACATGCTGTGCTGAAATGCAAGACTTGCTTTCTTTGAACCCCAAGAACAAAAGCAAATGCCTTCTCCCCCGCAATGGGTCTGCGTCGCTTGCTGATCACAGCACAGCCTATTGACATCTTTAACAATCTTGTTCGCTCCTCGGCACTGCTACTTACAGCCCTGAGAAATGCATTTATAGATTACGGGGAACCTCTCTCAGTTGCCTTTCTCCCTTATTATTCCCTGTTTGATGCACATGGGATTCTCCTTAATGATGGCAAGTGCGCTGACCTCTGGCACGCTGGAAGAAGTGGTGTCCTTTTCAAATGAACTACATCATGGCCCAGTCGTGGGCTTCCTTGCTAAAAATGAACTTCGATCGGTGCCTCTTTGACCCCTCCCCCCTTTCAGTCACATTTCTGACCTTCATATAGTTATATAGTTGCTATCCTGTCTCAAGGGGTGAAAATAAAAACCGGCTCATCCTCACTGAAAAGAAAGGAAGGGTCTGGAATTCATTTAAGGGAACAATCAAGAGTGTGAAAATAGGATCTGTCAATGCGGACCCTGCTGTTAATAAAGCTAAAAGCTTCTAACTAGCTAGCTTGAAATAACCTTCGGAGACATTTTTACCCTCCCTGGATGGAAATGACACTTTGGCAATGGGAAAATGGATTAGCTGGCCCATGTGATGTCTCACAGTGCAGTCCATTGCAAAGTTACTCTAGTCTAAATCCATTGAAAGCAATAGGCTTAGAATGCAGGAACTGCACAAAGGATTGCACAGTCAGAAACTTTCAGCTTTTGTGGGACGCTCAAGATGCTACTGGCAGTGATCTTAATTTTACTCGCTGGACCTCAAATTACAATTGTAATCAGAGACTCACTTGGAAAATGGACTCCTCGTGTCCAATGCACACTCTTTAATTGGAAAGTAACTTTATCATACATCAAGAGGGCTAGCTATGTTAGTCTGTCTGTAGCAGCAGAAAAAAGGCAAGAGTCCAGTAGCACCTATAAGACTATCAAAATTTCTGGTAGAGTATGAGTTTTCGTGAGTCATAGCTAGAGATGGGCATGATCCGCATTATGATTGAAAAAAACACACAATAATGGTGATCGCGCAATCGGGACCCGGCGGATCGTGCTCAGGCATGGCCAACGATCCAGTTGATTGGGGCGATCATGCTCGGATTGGGAAGCCAGACACTCAGGCGCCAGCAATCTATTCCCCTGGCAATGGAGACAGGGGAATGCCTGAGCTGTGTTTGCCCTCCTTCTGTCACCCTGGAAACCTGAATGGAAGCCCAGCTTGCCTTGATCACCCAGCGGATCGTGCTCGGGCATGGCCAACGATCCAGTGGTCAGGAGGGGGGGGTCCGGATCGGGGCTTGATTGGGGTGATCATGCTCGTATCGGGAAGCCAGACACTCAGGCGCCAGCAATCTATTCCCCTGGCAATGGAGACAGGGGAATGCCTGAGCTGTGTTTGCCCTCCTTCTGTCACCCTGGAAACCTGAATGGAAGCCCAGCTTGCCTTGATCAGCAGGGCTTCCTTCCAAGCACGGAGCAGCAAAGCAGTCACCAGCTGGGAGAAGACACCCAAGGGAGGGAGGGGGAAGGGGGTGTTCTGTAGCCACGGGCACTCCAACCTCATCCCTGCAAACCCTGATAGGCAGCTCTGATGGCCAAACACAGACAGCCAAACACAAACACAGATGCCACCAGCATCAGCCACCGTTCCTGTATCACTGGGAACAGCGGGGTGCCCCTCCGCTTTTGCCTCCATGATGCACGATCCATGATCCACGGATCAGAAATGGGAGATGACCGGTGTGGATTGTTAATTCGGGATCGGCGCCGGCGCCGATCCACGATCAGCTTGATCGGTATTTTGGGGGGGGGGATCATGCCCACCTCTAGTCACAGCTCACTTCTTCAGATCTATGAGACTAACAAAATTCGTGGCAGAGTATCAGCTTTTGTGAGTCATAGCTTCAGATGTATCTGAAATGAGTTGTGACTCACGAAAGCTCATACCCTACCACAAATTTTGTTAGTCTGATAGGTGCTATTGGACTCTTGCTCTTTTCTACTTTATCATACATGATACCTTTGGGTAGCAAGAAGTATGGCTTATGGCTCAGCGGTAGAGGCTTTGCATGTGGCCTGATAGTGATCTTGGATTTGGGGGAAATCCATTATCTACTCAAGAGTAGAGAGCCAAAGCTCAAGGAGGCACACAAAAAGGTTGCAATCAAACAACTGTTAACAATAACCAGTTTTACATCTCAGTGTAATAACCAGAATAGTCCAGTTCAATAACAGAGTCCCATCCGCCAAACTGTCATATATTTTCCTATTCCTTTGGTATCCAAGGTGCCTATAGCGGAGCACACACAAATCTTTCAATCTGTAGTTTATGGAAGCCGCTTTTTCTCCTTCAGGGGAAGAGCAGAGGCAGCATTTCCACCCTGATGGCTACGAGCTTCGCTGGCCCCATCTTAGTTCTTTCCAATAAACAGTATTGGAAATACTGTTAATACTGTTAATAATTAGTTCTTTCCAATAAACAGTATTCCAACTTCCGTCTCCAGTGTAGTCAATATCAATCCATTATCTGCCTGAGGCCTTGGAGAACTTTTTCCTGTCAGAGCGTAAAATGTTGAACGAGGTGGTCTAGCTCACGTAAGACAGCTTCATACTTCTGTCAATCAAAACGATGCCCCACAGAACCTACTTCAGACGGATGCTTGTAGAGTTGAAAGTTTTTCCACTTTAAAAAGAAAATTCCCTGAACGCCGAAATGCAAGCTCAATTTTGTGGTCCTTGTGGGAGCATTCACCGTCTCACCATCACCGCTACCTGCAGCTGAAGACCACGCTAGCTGTGTGCATCTGGATATACCCAAGCTGAAAGTATACACAAAATTATCCATCCCAGCTCGGGTATGTACAAATGAAAATAAACACCCCAGGACTTTTGGGGAATAATGAAAAGTTATCTCATGGAATTTCAGGAGTCAAAGAGCAGGCACCCACCACCCACAGTAGCCCTTTACATTTTTTAAAGAGGAAAAGGAAAGAAGACATGATTTGGAGCTGTGCCATCACAGTCTGGGGCTGTCCCATTGGTTACTGGCCCTTCTCTGAGAGCTAAACTACATGAGTCGAGGAGGGGGGTGCAGGTACAACACGCCTGTTACCATTCAGAGAGATGGAAACCCTTACACTGAAGTAAAGCCACGGCAATGTTTGCTTTTGGTTCCATTTGAATATTTCCTTTACCAGTATCATATTACCTTTTTGCACTTGATAGCATGAAATTACCATCTTATGTACTGAAGGCCACATTAAGAGTTAAAGTTCTCCAGCGTACCCTCATGAGAAGCCATCAATAGCAAAGCAATTACCCAGGTAGGTGAAAGTTTCAAATGATGTCTTTGTGGTTTTAAATGAAAATCGAAGGAACTGTTCTAATAGGCTCAAGGTTGTGCCAGTATGAAGCAATGTATCATATTGCATCAAATTATGCTGTTTGTTTTGTTTAAAATAACAAAAAGTGAGAGAGGAAGAACAGACACTTTCCCATTAAGAGCAGTTTTATTAGAAATGCTTAGTGCTGAACAGTGACAATAGTAAAGTAAGACAAAGGGGAATAGAAAGGCAGAAGCTGGAAATAAGGTAAATGGGATATAATAGAGGAATTGTTTGTTCAGCAAAGTTAAAATAGAACATACTTTTTAATGCTGAAAGCATTTGACACCCACTACTCTTTTGATTTAAGCTCAAGCTGTCGGGTTTTGCACACTCCACACCACAATGAAAAAGTCGAGTCAATTTAATTGCCGACAAGAGATTATTTTATAGATGGGCGAGGATTACTGAGAGTAAAAAAATAGCTTTTTACTTTTGGACAAAAACTCAAACTGCAGTGATATGCCGTGCTAATTAATTAAAACCTGTTGAATAATGATAGAATTCACAGTCCTGTGAAAATGTAATGGTTGAGGCAAATAACTGTTTGCCCTTAGACCGATAGAGCCAATGTGGTATAGTGCTTAGAGCAAGGTTCCCCGATGTGGCACCCATAGGTGCCACTTCCGGCTTGCTGCTGACCCATCCTCCATCCCTTGGGCGTTGCTGAATTAGCCAGTCACCATTGGGGGCCAAGTAGGAATTTTAGGGCTCTCCTCTCATTGGCTATGGGAGGGATCATTTTTTCTCCTGCTTTGTAATATCTGGGAGAGGTTGGGAGATGAGTTAAAGGGGGCTGGTCATTGACTGTTTAGGCCATAACTAGTCTGGGCGAGTTTAGGGCAGGCTGCTCACGATATGCAGTGAGGAGCAGTAAGCACCCTGTGGCATCATGGACGGAGGACCGTCCTGAAAAGCCCATCATTGGCCATACGGCAGGATGCAGCTTGGGAAGGAGTGGCCCCTGATGCTAAGTAACATCTTACTGAACCTGGTAGTGGCCTTACAGGGCATCAGGGAAGGGGGATCGAGCTTAGCACATTGTGCACAGGCGAAGATAAACAAGGCTGGCAGAAGACACTGGCCGCATTTGGAGCCAAGGTAGATCGGCTGAATAAGGCAGACAAATGGTCAGGCTGCTCAGTGCACCTCACCACTATTTAAATATTTAGCATATTTAAATAAATGGTATATCCTGACCTGGATTGCTCAGGTGAGCCTGATCTTGTCAAATCTCAGAAGCTAAGCAGGGTTGGCCTGGATTAGTAATTGGATGAGAGACCTCCAAGAAAGGTGAGGGTTGCAGAAGCAGGCAATGGCAAACCACCTCTGTTAGTCTCTTGCCATGAAAACCCCACTAGGGGTTGCTGTAAGTCCACTATGACTTGAGGGCACTCTTCACAACCAAATAAATGGCATCGATCAGCTATTAAAGTAAACTGGTTATCTCTACACACTTGTGTCTCATGTCTTAATTTGGGGTGCTGAGACTATAACGAAATTATGGTTTGACCTTTATTAACTACAAAGGGATTGATTGAAGGCGTGATTGAAAGGAGATTTTTGGCACTGTTCTCCAATTCTGTAATCCTAGTTGTTGATGATCAGGGCTTTTTTTCTGGGAAAAGAGGTGGTGGAACTCAGTGGGTTGCCCTCGGCGAAAATGGTCACATGGCTGGTGGCCCCGCCCCCTGACCTCCAGACAGAGGGGAGTTTAGATTGCCCTCTGCACCGCTCCAGCAGCACAGAGGGCAATCTAAGCTCCCCTCTGTCTGGAGATCAGGGGGCGGGGCCACCAGCCATGTGACCATTTTCAAGAGGTTCCGGAACTCCGTTCCCCCGCATTCCAGCTGAAACAAAGCCCTGCTGATGTTGATGATTTAATATTTTGCTTACCATGTCAGTATCAGGTTGTGCCCACTGAGAACGCCCTCAATAGCAAGCAAAGAAACCTGGGCAGTCAAAGCCCATTGGAAGAGGATAGGGGCGAGCGTTCTGTTTTTATATTTCTTCAACAATTTTTTCCTGGCTAGAAGCTTCTTCTTTCTGTGTTGGACTGCAATTTCCAGGTTAACATCTCACGAGGATGTTTGAAGGCTATAATGGATGAGACCATCTATTCTGCTCTTGCCCAAGCCTCTTCAAGAAGGAGTGGAAAGTAATTAATAATATAACCTGATACTTAAAGTCAGAATTTGGCCAGTATCTTCTGCATCATTTGGCAGTGTACTAACAACTTACTGTATATTACCTCACATCTCTACAAATTGAATTTAATGCCATAAATTACAATGCTATGCCATTACTATTGGTAAATCTTGTAAATAATTCAATTTCTCAAGAGAACTGTAAATAATCCAATGCTGTTATATAGTTCTGTGGTATCCACAACTATGACACCTCTGTGTATCGGCGGATTTCTTTTTGAAGTATCTGGACTTTGGAGGAAAAAATATTAAAACATTAAAAAGCTCACAACAACAGAAACACACAAGCCATTTCCATACTCTTCACTTTCATTCGGAACGGGTCGCAACGTTGCGAAAAAACCCGCAGAAGATAGCGTCTTCTCGTGCGAGTTTTATGCGACGTTGTGCAAAATTCGTGCGAGAAGACACTATCTTCCGTGTTTTTTTCGCGACGTTGCGCCCCATTCCAGATGGAGGTGAGTAGTGTGGAAACAGGCATGGCGGTGCTTTCAAATAGCATCAGATCTTCCTACCTGAGCTATTACCTCACTTTAAAAAGATCCAATACTTACACTATTCAATTTTAATTGGAGATTTTCTGATGCTAAAAGTAAGTCTGATAAACCTCGAATGGCTGTTAAAATATAATCCTTTTTCAGACTGATGCATGCAATTACCATTTTGTCTAAAGGGAATAATGTGTGGATTTTCCATGCATGCACGGTATCACTCCACACAGACAAGAATCCAATTGTCATGACATGGCAGCTGTACACCCTGGAACATTGTGTCTTCTTGTTGGTGAGCTCCCAAAATACAAGGTTGCAATGTCTGAAATGGAATAATTTCTTTCGTGGATTTGAAGGCGGAAAAGGTACAGCATGGAGTCCATGATTCTGTGCCATTTTAATGTTATTCTTGTATATGCAGGGCTTTTTTCTGGGAAAAGAGGTGGTGGAACTCAGTGGGTTGCCAGCATAGGGGGCAACTCCTGGCAGAAGATGGTGCCCCTGGAACCACATGCGCATGTGCAAAGTGCACGCACGCTTCTGGGACCGGGCAATGACGTCACTTTCAGTCAGCTGGAACAAGGGGAGGAGTTTTTTAAAATTTAAATTCCCCTCGATGAAAATGGTCATGTAGCGGGTGGCCCTGCCCCCTGATCTCCAGACAGAGGGAAGTTTAGGCGCAGAGGGCGATCTAAACTCTCCTCTGTCTGGAGATCGGGGGGGGGGGGAATCAGATATGTGACCATTTTCAAGAGGTGCCAGAACTCCGTTCCACCGCATTCCTGCTGAAAAAAAGCCCTGCTCTTAGCACTGGTATTTAAAGGTTTGCTGCCTCTGTATGGGGAGGCTCCCTTCAGTACCATGGACAGCAGCCACTGACTGCCCTCCTAGAGATGGTCTTTACACACAAATGCCAGTTGATGATTGTTTCTGTATTTGTAGAGCTTCAGCCCCTGAAGACCTTCCGCACTATAGTTTTTTCTGTCCTTTGTACACAGAGCCTAGAAGTAAATTTCTTGGGGAAATCTTTAAAAATGTTGATTCTTCCCTTTTGGTGGAAGAATTAACCCTTCTTCTTTCTGACCTGGATCTATGCAACTCTATACAGTTTGTCCTGGCAGCTAAGAAAATCAGGGCTTGAGCTGTGCTTAATAGTTGAGACTCCTTCACCTATGTATAACATGTATAATGTATAATGTGTCTTAATGTATATTAAAAGTGATATACATAACAAGCCCTTATCTGTTTGGATGAAAGTCATTCCTATAGTTCATAATGGCTAAAATACATTTACCTTTAGCTTTCATTTTTAAAAGCCCCATATTCCATTTATAGGAAGATAAGCAAAGCAAGGCTGTTGTAGTGTAGTTTGGTGTAGTGGTTAAGAGCGGCATGACTCTAATTTGGAGAGCAGGGTTTGATTCCCCACTCCTCCACTTGAAGCCAGCTTGGTGACCTTGGGTCAGTCACAGCTTTTCAGAGCTCTCTCAGCCCCACCCACCTCACAGGGTGATTGTCACGAGGATAAGAATAATAACACACTTCATAAACCGCTCTGAGTGGGCTGTAAGTTGTCCTGAAGGGCAGTATATAAATCGAATGTTGTTGTTGTTATTCAAAGTATGTAAAGGAGACTAATATTTATTGTTCAAACTGATTGCTCTTTGTTTTTTATGATATTTTCTTCTATTTTAAGGCCATTTATATGCACAATATATATCCCATTTCTATGCAGCTGACATGAAAATAAACTTGAAGAATGTGTTCATTTTACCGAGAATTTTCCAACATGAGGAAAGAGGAAGTGGTATGAAAGTAAAGGATTATGGGTACATTCATAAGACAGGAGACATGAAATTGGGATGAGGATATTCAAATCAAACAGCTCAGTTTTTAAAACTGATCTGCTCCATAATTGTCTTCTCTTGTGTCTTCTCCATGTAAATGCTCCTCTGTTTGTTATTAAGTATTGCAAGCTATCCAATGCCTTTAGCATAAGAAATGGGAACCTCTTATAGTATAAGCTTCCCAGATTGGTTTTCCACAAGCATAGCTCTTCCCATCTAGTATAGTATTGATGGGTCTACAGAGAGTATGCCACTAGCTACAATTCTGCAGTGTTTTTAAATTTTCAGGAGAGAAAGAGACCTTGAATTTGTCTGTCTTTCTGTCTCTTGTGCATTTTACTAGATACTTAAATGAAGCATACATGGCCTGACATGTTCTAAATCAGGGGTCATGTTGTAGAAAAAGATCTGCAGGAACTCATTAGCACAACTCATTAGCCTATGCCATGCCCCTTGATCAGGCCGAAATAGCCAGGATTCAGCTGCTGCCAGATGGGGTTGTGTTCCTCCACCTGGCAGTGGCCCAATCAGGGCCATTTTGGACCCAATCCAGGCCCAAAATGGCTCAAATTGGCCATTTGGGGCATGTTTTAGCCTGGATTGGGCCCAAAACAGCCCAGATTGGGTCAGTGCCAGGCAGTGGATGGGTCCCCCACCAGGCTCTGAACCAATCCAGGTGGTTTTGGCACCGATTCCAGCAGAAATGGAGCCAAAATGGCCCAAAATGGCCATTTTGGGCCCGTTTCAGCCTGGATCAGGGCCAAAATGGCTGGGACCAGGTTGGCACCAGGTGGCGGAGGCTTCCCTCACCCAGCACCAACCAATCCATGCCCAAGCAGGCCCAAAATGGCTGAAAATGAGCATTTGGGGCCCATTTCGGCCTGGATCATTGCTGAAATGGCTGGGATCAGGTGGGTTGGACCAGGTTCTTTCAGCTCCAATCCAGCCTGAAATGGGCCCAAAATGACTGAAAATTGCCATTTTGGCACCATTTTGGCCCAGATCCTGGCCAAAATATTTGGGACCAGGTCAGTGCCGTTTTGGCCCCAATCGAGGCCTAAACGGCCCTAAATGTCCTAAACTCATGTGGGCACGGACACCTGACTTGGACGAACAACGTTCTGGTGCATTAACCCTCAAAATGATCCCTCTTCTAAATTGGGAGCAGCTCGGCAAACACATAATTGTTGCGTTTTGTATGCCTTAAACAAGATTTTTCAAAACTGTCTTGTGTAATGAAGCTTGTGAATATCTTGTCCTTCCACACCATTCTAAAGGGAAAGAAAAGAATGCTTGTGTCATGGGCCGGGCCAGCCCAAGCAGGGTGGTTCAAGTCCAAACCTTAATGCCAGAGTCTGAGGGGAGTTCCAAGAGCTAAAGCCAGGTCAAACCGGTGGTCAGAGCACGAGATAACGCCAGGAGTGAGTCCAGAGTTCAAGAGCAAGGTCAGGCACAGTCCAAGGTCAGTTACCGATAGCATCAGGTCCAAAAGCAGGCACGGGCAAGGTCCATGGAACACGGAGTGGTTGCAGACAGTAGACACATTGCTTCCATGCCTGGCTGTTGCTCCTGACTGGCTTTTATAGCCAGGCATGGTTTTGAGCCAGCTGCTGGGGCTCCATCCTGAAGCTCCTCATTGTCGCTCTCCAGCAGCTGGCGTTGGCTCAGGAGATGAGCACTGCGCCATCTCTCCTGCAGTTCCATTCTCTGGCACTGTCTGCGGCACTCTCTGGGCATGGGTGAACCTGGGGGGGCGGGGTGGAAGGCCCTGGCTGGGCTTCCCCTGTGGTGATAGCAGTCCCTGGCTAAGCTTCCCCTGTGGTGCTGGGGCTGGAGAGTACTGATGTCTCTGATTCAGCTGCTGGCTGTAGGCTCCGATTAGCCAACAGCTATGGCTTCGGATTACCAGCCTCTGCTGAGTCAGGGCTGGCTACATGGAGCTTCTCTTCTCCTGAGGAGTCCTGGTTGACTACACAAAGCCCCTCTACTCCTGAGGAGGAGTCCTCGCTCTCACTGAGCCCAGACTGGGCCATGACAGCTTGGTATTTTTAGATAGATTTATAAATTCATTGTTTTATGTTTGAAGGTGAAATTATTCTGATTTCCTAAGTAATACAATTATTTGTGCCTATTTCAAAAAGCTGCCTCTGGATTTAAACTAGTGCTACTCAGTGAATTGCAAGCCAAATATGGCTTACATGCGACTTTTAACAGTATGGGTCTGAGCACATGAGATGTTAAATATGCGTTACATTTGGGGAAACTCGTGTTTAACATGTGACTGGCATTCACCTTCAAAACATGCACAGAAGCAACAGTAGCTTTGTTATTCCCTCCCCTCCACCCAGGATGCTTTAGCAGACCGAAGAAGGCTATGGCATCAGGCTGTTTGTATTACTGCCAAAGATACACGTAACAGGAAGTACGATGAAGAGCCTCTCCTCCCACCCCTGGCTCTTTTCTGTCTGTTAGAGTATGCCGGGTGGAAAGGAGTGAATAACAAAGCCACTCTTGCCTCCGTTCATGTACATGGGACATTTGAAGGTGAATACTGGTCACACATGAATTTCTCCCAACTGAACTTGCATTGAACATCTTGTGTAATCAGACCTCCTGTCTCCTCTTCTAGTTTCACATTCTAGAGGTTTGTCAGGTCTGCAATGGTTCACCTAGAAGTAAACACAAATGTGGTGGAAGTGACATGAGACCAACAACAAGTGAAAGTTAAAACCATAGAGAAAACCCTCATAGAACCACATGACACAAAAAGGAGCAGTTAAAGAGAGGGGGGTATAAGATCTTAACCCTACCTGTTTTAAATGTGTATTAATACACTGTTTTAATGTAGATGAATTTTTTATTGTATTTTAATATGTTGTTATGCGCCCTGAGCCCGCTCGCGTGGAGGACAGAATAGACATTTTAAATAAATAAATAAATAAATATCTGGGAGAAAGAGGGAATGTATGAGATGATAGAAGCAGATGACGAGTCAGCAACCCCTATTTAATATGATTATTGGTAGTTATCCTACTATATAAAAGGCTAAGCATGTTCCAGACAACTCACTTCCTACACTGGTGCGCCATCAGAGGGCACTGCCATGCAGGGAAGCCCAAAATAGGCAGCCCATCCCTGTGAGAGTGCGCCCAGTGGTAAGCCCAAGCCAGGATCAGGTGTGGAGCAGGTGGCAATGCCTGTGCCCCACCTTCAACCAGCTGGAATCAGGAGAAGAGCAGGTGGAAATACCTGCCCCCTGCCATCACCCAGTTGGGATTAGCAGCAGAACAGGTGGCAATGACTGCCAATGCCTTCAGTCACATGGGATCAGGAGGGGAGCAGGTGGCAATGCTTGCCCCACCCAACTTCACCCAGTAGGGAGCAGGAGCAGAGCAGGTGGCAATGCCTGGCCGATGTCTGCACCCAGCTGGGATCAGGAGCGAAGCAGAGGCAATGTCAGCCTTCCTTCACCCAACTGGGATCAGGCACAGAGCAGGGGGTGATGCCTGCCCCCCTTGACCCAGCAGGGTTCAGGAGTGAAGCAGGAGGCAATGCCCACCCCTGTCACCCAGCTGGGATCAGTAGCGGAGCAAATGACAATGCCTGCTGGGATCAGAAGTGGAGCATGTTGGAATTCTTGCCTCCTCTTCATCCAGCTGGGATCAGGAGCAGAGCAGGATGCAATGTCTGCCCCCCTTCACACAGATAGGATCAGGCACAAAGCAGGTGGTGATTCCCACCCCACCCAGCTGGGATCAGGAATGGAGCAGGTGGCAATGCTCTCCCCCTCAACTTCACCCAGCTGGGATCAGGAGCAGAGCAGGTGGCAATGTCCCTCCCAGAATCACCTGACCAGGATCAGGAGGGAAGCAAGTGGCAATGTCCCCCCACCATCACCCAATCAGAATCAGAAACAGAGCAGGTGGCAATGCCCACCCCCAACTTCACCCATCTGGGATCAGGAGCAGGGTAGGGGGCAATGTCCACCACTGCCTTCACCCAGCTGAGATTAGGAGTGGAGCAGGATGCATATCTCCCCCCACCTTCACCCAGTTTGGATAAGATGCGAATCAGGTTGCAATATTAGCCCCCCTTCACACAGCTGGGATCAGGAGTGGAGCAGCTGGCTATTCCCACCGTCTGCCTTTACCCATCTGGGATGAGGCATGGAGCAGGTGGCGATGCCTGCCCCCTACCATCTCCCAGCTGAGATCAGGCACAGAGCAGGGGGCAATGCCCCCTCCCCAACTTCACCCAGCTGGGATCAATAATGGATTGGTGACAATGCCTGCCCCACCTTTACCCAGCCTGGATCAGGAGTGGAGCAGGAGGCAATGCCCACCCCCTTCACCCGGCTGGGATCAGTAGCAGAGCAAATGACAATACCTGCCTCTTGCCATCACCAAGCTGGTATCAGAAACAGAACATGTGGCAATTTCCAACTCCCCTTCACTCAGCTGGGATCAGGAGCGGAGAAGGTGGCAAAGCCCACCCCCTCCTTCACCCAGCTGGGATCAGGAATGGAGCAGAAGGCAATGCCCCCTTCCACCATCACCTGACCAGGATCAGGAGTGGAGCAGGTGGCAATGTCTGCCCCCTGCCTTCACCCAACTGGGATCATGAGCAGAGCAGGTTGCATACCTACCTCCGCTTTTACCCAGCTGGGATCAGGAGTGGAGCAGGTGGCAATGCCTACCCACCCCCTTCACCAACTGGGATCAGGTGTGGAGCAAGTTGCGACATTCGCCCCCTGCCTTCGCCCAGCTGGGATCAGTAATGGAGCACGTGGCAATGCCTGACCTCCCTTCACCTTGCCAGGATCAGGAGTGGAGCAGGAGGCAATGCCCGCCTCCCTTCATCCTTCTGGGACCAGTAGTGGAGCAAGTGGCAATGCCCCCCCCTCACTTGGGTTGGTTCAGGAGCAGAGTAGGTGGCAATGTCTGCCTGCTGCCTTCACCCAGGCAGGATCAGTCACAGAGGAGGAGGCAATGCTCGCCTGCCGACCCCTTTCTAGAGCCCATTATATTTTTTCTCACAATGGGCTTTCTTACTAGTATATTTAATATTATTGTATGGATGTGCTTGGTGGGGCACATGTAGCCAAGTGGCTGTTTTGAGTTGCTGGTGATCGCACATGTGGCTTTCTGAAAGGCACTGAGTGAATGTCGCTATGCTTTACTATGCTACTCTTTACTGAAACATATATAACCATACTATGGGGAAAATGTTATTTGTATTCCCGAAAGATGACTTGAAAAAGAAATCCTGTGTTATTGAATGCAAGTGTAACCCCTATGAAGTAATTGGTTTAGCCCAGTAGCTCAGAGTTAGTAGCTAGAGCCAGACAGCCGAGGAAGAAGCTGGGGAGATGAATAATAATTCATATGCTCTTATCACCTTGAATAAGGTCATCAGATGTTGTATGTGAACAATATGACTTAAAGTGGTGTTTGCGTATTGTGTTTGGATGGGGTTACTGGGATTATATTATTTTTGCAGGACTGTAATTCCCCAAGAAGAGGCCAGAAGCCTGGGCTACAGTTGCTTCAAATTAGAAGGATAGTGAAAAAAGACTCGAATCGAATACCTTTATTGGCATAACAAGACATACATATGCACAGTCAGCAAGGAGACAACAACAAAGAATCCCTTGCCCCATCACTTAAAACTATTCTTCTCCTCTTCAATGCACAACAAAGAAATTTAGCCAAAGACCCAATGATCCCAGCATTATGTGTGGATAGTAAATGGCATGTCTTACTGTCGTCCGACTGACCTTCATGATTTTGAAGCAAAGGTTCTAGATAAATGGCACGGATATCACAATACAATAAGCAGTACAGGAGAACATGTTCAGTACTTTCTATATCCCTCAAGCCACAGGCACAATACCTTGTGGAGTAAGGGATTTTCTTAAACCTCCCATGGAGTACTGCAGAAGGAAGAACATTAAAGCATGCTAACATAAAGGCTCTCCAAAGGTGAGGGGAAGTCAAACCAGAAAAATACTCTGCCAAAGAACCATTAGAGGAAATCCCCTATCTCATAGGGGAACATCTACCAGAGGCGAGGCTCCTAAGTTCTTGCACCTCAATATCTACAAGTCTTTGTTTAATCAAAGCAAATGCAGACCTCTCGTAAAGAAAAACTAACTCATCAAGGCAAAGCCCGATTACAGAGATTTTTTTTTTCTATATCAGCTAACCATGCAGAAGATGGATTCAGTTAGCATGTATGCAATAAGACTATTGGGGCTGCTCCTGAAGTGCAAACACAGCCAGAATTTAATTGTTAGAATCCAGCCTTTTGTCTCTAGGGGTCTTTGGTTGGTCTCCAAACAAATAGCTGCATCGGGCACACATGATGGCAGCCCTAAAATTTTCCTTAGAAAATTAGATTGTATTTGTTCGGCTTCTTTATTAAAGGCTGTGATCCATATTGGAATGCCATAGAGTAGTTTAGCACTAATTTTATGATTAAACACTTTAAGGGCTGCTGGGATATATTGATTTCCCTTAGTGTAGAAAAAGCGAGTAATCACTAATATGTTGTCGTTCACAGATTTTATCACTTCTTTTTTGTGAGTTACCCAACTAGCTTTATGGTGGAAATAGACTCCTAGGTATCCAAATCTTTTGACCTGTTCAATCACTCTCCCTCTTATATTCCACTTAACCGGTTTCCAGGTTTTCCCAAAATCCATGATTTTGGATTTATCAAAATTTAAAGTCAATTTGTTCAGTTCACAATAGTGAAAAAAGACTCTTATTACTTGTCCGATTCCACTAAGTTGAACTGTTTACCTTTTCAAAGCCATTATTGGTTTAAAGTTTCTGTATGGTTACACTGACGAGTTTAGCTACAGAAAAAAAACACAGTTGTATTGTATTAATTGTGAAAAGGTTTTAAAAAGAATTTTTTGCTTAAATCTGTGTGAACGTTTGCTTCCTACGCCCCAGAGAACCCATACAAGGAGAAGTTACACAAGCTCTTTGTGCTACATGTTGTGGGAAGGAGCACCAATATTAGCACCAGCAAGTCTTTAATACTGTGCAAGGCTTTGATAGTATGGGAAATGTTTATTAATTCTCTACAAGCAGTTTAAAGATATGTTGTGGGCGTAGTGACAACAGGTGTTCATGGATAGCGGGTCATGCAATTTGGGAGCAAAGCCTCCAGCGATACTTTCGGAATAGACTCTCATGATTAATCGGAGAATCTCTCAGGAGGGAACTTTTTGTGATTTAGCATACTGGATGGGTGATCACAGCACTGCGGAGACCACTAAATAGACCTCCCACAGAACAGATGTTTCTTTGTTAGAATGTATGTTTGAGTTACACTCTAACTTTTTACTAATTGCTTCTCTTTGATTAAAGCTCAGTGTTTCTTTATAGTAGTTTATATCAACATACCATTCATGGACTATATGGCTGCTCTGAGTTTTAAATATCATTAATGCTTTTGTTCATATTTGTCATTAATCTTATTTTTGTATATGTGCTGGAACTGAGCCACTTACAACTGGGCAACCATGTTTGGGAAGTTTTCCTTGAACAAGAGAGACTGGTGGCATCAATGAGCTTGAATGCACCAACAGTTGTAGGTCCTGAGTGGGTGGATACCCTAGAATGGCATGCCTCGGGGTGGAAATACATGTTATGAAGTACTTAGGGATGCTCAAGTGAACCTCATTTAATGTATTCCCCCTCCAATTTCCCATGCACTCCTTCGAATAGTCACATTTCAATTTTCTTCGTGTGAGTACTTTTGATATCAGTTCCTCCTCAACTGCTAAAAGTATCCCAGGTTGTTTACAACTGCCAGATTCCCAGTTTTCCCCGCCTCCCACCTCCATTCATTGAAATGAAGATATTGACACTTTCTCACACCTTAAAGAAATGCAGATTGGCAAGTCAGAGAAACCTAAACTACTTGCTGAATGGTGTCCATCCCGTAGAGTTCTTGCTGCGAAAACAGAGCCGAGACTCGATGCAGGCATTCCTACTCACAAATGCAATCACACAAAGGGAGCTCCCACGAAAGCGGCGTTCACGTGTGCTGAGCAAGAGACAGCCTGCACATGGATTGAGTACCACACATAAAATCCTGCACTTGAGCATTCCCAATTTGCAATGTGTATTTCCACTCTCAGAACTAGGGACAAATGTGCAGAAAAAGCAGAAGGGAAAGATGCCTAACAGAATTTGTAGTGAGAGCCAAAAACATCATTCATCACTAGGGGAGGGCAAACGTCTCCAGTGTCCCAGAATCCATGAGACATTGCTAGGGACTGTCTTCAGAGGTCCATCGTTCCAATAAAGGCACAGGAAGAGAGGATTGTTCATCAGAACATAATGTGAAGTTCCACGCTAACCATTACACAAGTTGGCTCCGAAGTTAAAAACACACATTCTTTCCAACGTCGTCGGAGATACAGGCAGGAACGTCATTCAATGTAAAGCTGATGAATGTTTGCATGAATTGGGAGAAACAGCTGCTGAGAATTATTTCAACTTTCGGCTTGGAAAAATAAGAATATTTGAAACATAAAGTGTCAAATTAAGGCATTTCAAATTTAATTCTGTTCATATCAATGTGCTTAACAGTGCAGCTCTAAGCAAAGTTACATCCTTCAAAGCCCATTGAAGTCAATGGACTTAGAAGGATGTAACTCTTCGAAGGATTGAGCTGTTATTCACATAATTATAGATGGAATCTAAATAAGGGATGCTGCTCAAAGCAGAATTTCACAGAAGAGCAGAAGACTTTCCTCATAGATCAACAAAACTGGATCACAAATTATTAGAACTCAGTAGGATCCATTGAAAGATCTCCAGTGATGTAGGTCATATACTGGCCATATATAAAAGTCAAACTTTCCCAGATTTCCAAGGTTATTCATCAGGAGAAAAAATATATATTTTTTCTTTATGTAGCAATTGTATCGGATCTTTGCTGCATCTTTGCTCCCCTTGCCCCTCAACAGCACTTTCAACCACAGCCAACTAGATTTTGGAAGTTCCAGGGTTCATTTATATTAGTATCTGTGCAGGTCAAGGGACTAAAGTGGGAATGGGAAGTGGGAACCCGTTCACAGACATCTTTGTCCTCATTTACTCACATACCTTTACTGACTCTGCCAACTGTAGCCGATAATAAGACCAGAATGTAGAGGGCCTCAGAGCCAATCTACAAGAGATGAATTACATGAGGAGGAGCATGTGAAGGGAGTAGCAATGTTAGCTGGGAAGCTGAGCTTTAAAAGAGATCGAAAGGGTTTAGCAATTTCCCCTCTCTACAGAGCCAGGGAGATCGCTGCTCAGAGGATTTGTTAATTTCCTCTTTGCCTCCCAAAGGTTCAGTCAGTTTCACCTCCCCTTCTAGGAGGCAAAGAAGAAATAAACCTGAGCAGCGATCTCCCTGGTTCTATAGAGAGGGGACATTGACAAAGCCTTTCGATCTTGTTTAAGATTCAACTTCCCAGCGAACATTGTGACTAGACATGGGCACAAACCGCATTATGAACTTCAAAAATCCATGAAATTGGTGATCATGCGATCATGATCCGGCAGTTCGTGATTGTCCACAGCAAACAAACCAGCGTTTGGAAGAAGCCTGGTTCAGTGCGTTTGGCTGCGGTTCAGGAAGCCAGACAGTCAGGCACCATCAATCAATTCCCCTGGAAACGGATCCAGGGAAATTCCTGAACTCTGTCTGAGCTCCTTCTGTTGTCCTGGAAACCCGAATGGAAGCCCAGCTTACCTTGATCAGCAGGTCTTCCAGCCATGGAGCTGCAAAACAATTACAAGTTGGGAGAAAACACTCGGGGGAGGGAGGGGGAGGGATGTTCTGTAGCCACGGGCACTCCAATCTCATCCCTGCAAACCCTGAGAGGCAGCTCTGACGGCCAAACACAGACCTCCTGCGTTGCTCTATGGGACCTCAGCTTATAAAAAGCACTGCGCTCCTAGGCTGGCTTTCACTTTCAGTGAGCAGTGGAGTGTGAGAGCTGTTGCTTGCTACTTGCTACCCTTTGGGGAGAGACAGAGAGAATATAATTGAGCTTGGATTTCTGTGGGAGTTTCCTGGGGGCCTCGGATTGGAGAGGGTATAACTCCAAGATCCCTATTGCAATCTTGACCAAACTTGGATGCTGGCGGAGGAGAGCCTGCTACACACTCCCTGTGAATATGGGCTCTCTAAGTGCAACGGGGGCCGTTCTGAGCACCACAAACCACAAACCGCGAACTGGTTCGGCAACGGGAAATGTCCGTTGCGATTCGCGACTTCGGGATTGTCATCGGTACTGAACCACAAACTGCGACTTCATTAAATCTTTTTGGTTTGTGCCCATGTCTAATTGTGACTCCCTTCATGTGCTCCTCCTCGTGTAATTCATCTCTTGTAGCTTAGCTCTGAGAATCCTCAAATTCAACAGCCTCCATAGGCCCACCTCCAACTGACCCATCAGCTCAAAATGACGGGAAACACCTTAACAGACATCCATCTCTTCATCCTAAGACATATGCAAAGGCTGCCCCCACACCACAATGCTTGTCCTACAACTTTGGGGAGGGGGTTGGTGGGCAGATCTGCTATGTATTCCTGTATAAGAAAGAACTGCAAAAAGAAAATTGTGTTTCAACCACACATTAATAGACTGGGGATTGTGGTCAAGTATTGTATCTAACAAGAAAGCTTTTCCCCTGTCAGTTCCCCAGAAAAACTATTGAGTGTATATTGGCCCATGAGATCTGGACTCACCAACTTAATTTCTCTCCCTGAATTTACTCACTATTTTCCACCACTTTCTTAACTTTTATAATATGTTTTTGCCTTATCATATTTCCAGGCTGCTCGAAAAAGCCTTTGGCAAAGCTGAAAATGTGTTTCCAATAAAACTCTCTCTCTCTCTTTCTCTCTCTCTCTGCCTCATTCTATGGATCCAGAGATTATGCTTTCTCCCTGTCTGGTCAAGGACAGACTTTCAAAACAGAGCAAACGCAGCCACTTTTTCATACGTGACACAGCCAAGTAGTTCTCTTCCGGAATGATTTCTTTTGGTTCCCAGAAAATTAAACAACTCCAAGTTGCAGTGAACTTTTCACCACAGGCTAATTCAGCTGAACAATTGCCTAGAAACTGAGACGGCTGTTGGGTTACTTGGATGACTTGATGGTGTCATTATATACTGGATTATGGGGCTCTTTCATTCGAGGTCACTGGTTCAACTCTTGGTCATTTAAAGCCAAGCTGTTCTTTTGGTCTGAGTGCTTAATATGTCCCCATGGGAAATCATTCATGAAGAACTCTTACAATCTAGTTTACTCCTCATGGTATGAATTTCCCTGATCCAAAGGGCTGATTTGTAGCTGCTTGTTTGTAGTATGTTAATGGCAACATTGGATGGATAAGGTAATTGTTGTTAGCTGAAATACCATCTTCTGGCTTCAATGGTGCTGGCACTGAGGTCAAAGAAAAGACTTTGAGGTATGAAAAATGCCATTCCAAAAGCCTCTTTTCCTGAAATATAGGTGGAACAAATATGGCCATCTGGTATATAAATTATAGCTGAATGGAGAGGACACATGCATAAGCATGGTTTGATGGTGACTCACACGATGATTCTTATGAGGTAAGAATCATCATCAGGAGAGGTAAGATATCTGAGAAAGGAGATACAGCAGCTCTGACAGGAGTGTTTGGTCCATCACAGCTGTTTCATTATCCATCAAACAAAGTGTATGCCCAAAGGCCAAAATAAGGTTGACAGCCATACTTGGAAACCAGTTAGGAGAATTTAGGAGGCATGGAAAATGTGCACTATCACTTCTGCCACTGAACTGGAAGTGACAGGGTGGCACTCTAGGATTCACTCAAAACTTTGTATTTATACCATGGAGTTTTGAATGAATGCTAGAGAGCTGTCCCATTGTCACTTCTGGTTTGGCACTGGAAGTGATGTAATGCATTGTTCCAACACCAAGAACCACCTCATTTTCCCCCTGTAGACCTGTCAAGAACAGGGGACCCAGGCTGGAAGGTTTCTTACAATAATAGGAGACCTGCCCCCCCCTTTCAAGAGCAAGGAGTAGTTAGTGTGTGTGGCAGAGGTGTGCGATTTGGATTTCCGGTTTGGGATAAATACCTGAATTAGACCCGATTAGTAAAGATTTGGGATTTCCAAATCAGGCCCAGCATGCTGGCCCCAATTCGGAAATGTCGAATCAAAGCTTCCTGAAATGATTCAGATTGCTTAGGAAAGCTTCAGGGCATTTTCAAACCCCATGGCTGGCTTCAGTTGACTGGCAGATACTCCCTCCTTTACCTGTCAGCTGGAGCCAACCTTGGGGTTTGAAGCCCCTGAAAGGGGCTTCAAACTTCAGCTGGGAGGTGAGGAATTCCCCACCCAGCTGAAGTGCAGGAAGTGCCTGTTTCCATGCTGCTTGCAAGCAGCACAGAGAGGGCTGTTTTTAACTTCAGCTGGGAGGCAGGGCACTTCAGCTGCCCCCACTTATTTCACCTGATGGGAGGGGATGGAGGGAGCCCTCTCCCATCAGGTGAAATAAGGGGACAGTCGCAGTGTGCTCCGAATCTTCATGGAGCATACCAAAGTGGGTTGATAAGCAATTTCCGAAGTGGCTTACCACTTTGGAAATCGCTTTTTTCCGACTCTATTTCCCACTTCAGAAATTCTGAAACAGGAAAACCAAATCTTTCTGGTGTGCACACCCCAGGTGTGTGGGGAGCATTACAGAGCAGATACATCACCGCAGTCATATTTTGTTTTGTATAATGCACAGAAATGTGGGTGTCAAACTTTATCCTCTTAGGACATTGTCATCCGTAGAGTAGTTACAGATTTCTTTCGGTAGACAGAACAACAACAGTGAGATAGAAAAGCAACACTAGACATGTAATAATTTTGGCATTATGGTAGTTATATTGTTGTTGTTGTTTATTTATAGTCTATCTTTCTCACTGAGATCCAAGACAGATACCTACCGCACGTGCATACAATATAATCAATAGCTAGGACATTCACAGCAAAAATACGATATGATCAACAGTTGGGATATTCAATGAATCCAGCCGAGACATGTATTAAGGTAAAAAAAAAAAAATTGAGAAACACCATTGAAGTGAACTGTCATGATTATCAGTAGGTTGGCACAATCAGTGAGCTTGCTTAACTCTCACCACGGAAGGATATGGATAGATTCCCAGGGGAAAAAATTATCCCCATATGCAAAGAACATCAGGTATCACTAATGTTATATGGTTTTCTTTCAAATTTAGGGCAGTTTGTGTTAGTTTTCAAGCATTTTATGTTCAAATCATATGTTTGTTCAAAATGAAAATAAAAATTGTAGCTTTATAAGACACAGAACTAGTGAAATTATTCAATATGCAAAAAGGAAGGGTGCACACACTCAAAGGAAACATTCTGCTTCATAGAACCAGAGGAGTTAACCGTGTTAGTCTGTAGTAGCAAAACAGAAAAGAGTCCAGTAGCACCTTTAAGACTAACCAACTTTACTGTAGCATAAGCTTTCGAGATGCATCTGACGAAGAGAACTGTGATTCTCAAAAGCTTATGCTACAGTGAAGTTGTTTAGTCTTAAAGGTGCTTCTGGACTCTTTTCTATTCTGTTTCATGTGAATGTGGTGTTTTCAAACTCAGGACATTTTGATATCATCAGACACCAGGATTGTTGCCACTGCGGATATTTTTGTGGGACCTTTTCTACCACAATAAGAGTGGGATTTTTTCTTGGGGTAGAAATGTAATCCGTTGTGGTTGTTGGAGGGTCAAATAGCACATATATGAGCAAGCTGTTAGGAGCAGCCCTCTTCGCATGACCCTTCTGCACATCAAGTGAATGTGTGGCAGGGACAGTGAGCATGAGTGTGCTGGTCATGGCCCCCACCTCTGCATGATTCCTGGGTCATTTGTACAGTCTGAATGCATGGAGGAGGTATCTGCATGTGTGTTTCCTTCCCATGATCAGGGATCTGGCAGCCATGCTGAGGCAGGGAGCAGGGCCAATATGCTACTTGCCCTCTCCATGTGGGCCCTTAGTCAACTCACAGACAGGATAACAACAAAAACAACAACTGTCCTTCAGGACAACTGAATTCCATACTCAGTTGTCCTGAAGTTGTCCTTCAGGACAACTTAAATCTATACTCAGAGAAGTTTACAAAATATGTTATTTACTAGGCCTGAGATTTTGAATGTATTTTATCTTATTAATGTGGTTTTATGTTTTTATACATATTATTATGTGCTCTGAGCCCACTTGTGGGGAGAGCAGTCTATCAATTTAATAAACTAAATAAAAATAAATGTTATTATTATCCACACAACAGTCGCTCTGTGAGGTGGGCTGAGAGAGCTCTGAGAGAGCTGTGACTGACCCAAGGTTATCCAGCTGGCTTCAAGCTTGAATTCAAGCAGAATTCAAACCCAGTTCTCCAGATTAGAGTCCTGCCATTCTTAATCACTACCTCGCACTGGCTCAAGTGGACAAGAGTATAGTGTGGCAGCTTAATGCAAATATAGGGCTGCCAAACATTCAAATGTTGGTATATTTGGGGGGTGGTACCAAGGGAGTTTCAGGAGATGTGGCATTCCATCTTTTGTGATGCTCTAGGAATTCCCCCAATCTCTATGGCAAAAACCTAAGTGCATGTAGTATAAAGGTAAAGGTAGTCCCCTGTGCAAGCACCGAGTCATTACTGATCCATGGGGGGACGTCTCATCATGATGTTTTCTTGGCAGCCTTTTTATGGGGTGGTTTGCCATTGCCATCCCCAGTCATCTACACTTTACCCCCAAGAAACTGGGTACTCATTTTACCAACCTTGGAGGGCTGGAAGGCTGAGTCAACCTTGAGCCAGCTACCTGAACCCGGCTTACACCAGGATCAAACTCAGGTCATGAGCAGAGCTTGGGCTGCAGTACTGCAGCTTAACACTATACCCCATGTGACCCCAGGAGGAAAATTGCTACAATAATTAATAGATACCATCATTTCTACTGCCTCTGTTTGTCCAGGCATGCATGCTATTTTATCTTTATTTAAATAATATTATATCACCTCACAGCCGGAGCTCTTCAGTTGGCATAAATCTTGAAATACACAAGAACCATCATAATACAAATAAAATCAATCAAAACAATCCAGACTGCAATCTTAGAAAAGATTGAATAGACTTGGGTAGGCTTTGGGATCCCTGCTTAGGATTGCTCTCCAAAACAAACAAACTAGCAATAGCCAATAGAAACAGTCAGTCATAGCCACATGGCTATCAAGGGCCATGACAAAATGCCCCAGTGGAGGCATCAACTTGTATCCGACCACTTCTCTTGGCAAAGTTTGAGGCCCTCTCCACATGAATAGACTCTTCCATAGAATAAAACTCCATCTCCATTGATTCAAAGCAAGAACAATCGATGGAAACTGGTGATCCCCATAACAGCCTGTGAGAAAGAAGATCAGAGGGAGGAGCTTAAGCATATCATTGAATTGGCCTCTCAATTGGCCTGCATCGCCAGTCTGTGTCCGTGGCAGACTGTATCCATGGCAACATACATATGAAACCGTGAAAAGAAGGCAATGTTGCTATGATAATAGAATGTTAGTTGTGGTAGTGGTCACCATGACCTCCCAATCAATCTAGCAGGGTTGCCAGGTCCCCCTTACCTAAAAATGGGGGGGGGCTGGAATGTAGGGGTGGTGGTGACCAGTACTTAACTGTGCAAAGTGTGTGCTCATGCCATTGTCTCTGGACAATTATGACAATTATGTCATTTCAGGCTCAACCTGGAATGAGTTGTGCCAGGACCGATGCAGTCTAAAACATAGGGATTTTTTTGAGAGGGTGGCAATTTTTAATGGTTTGGCTCTGCTGGGACCCATCACTTTCATATCATGCCAGAAATTATGTCATCGGCTGAGGATACAGGCGCTCATGTGCCTGCATCCCCAGTCTGTGTCCCAGACTGCCTCCCCCCATTTCCCCTCCATTTCCCCCCCACCAGCCATGTGAACAACAGCCAGAATAAGGAGCTAGAGTCAGGGGATCCTCTGCCCCTGCTAGGGGCTGGCAATTCCTACCATAAAGCCATTCATGTTGCTGGTTGATTCTGCTGCTTGTCAGCTGACATAAAGTAGTGACAGTAGCCATTTTCACACTGCTTACCAGCCATGGAACATCACACCAAGCTTCTGGAATGACTGTGTCTTCCTGGTGCGATTTTGCACGAGAACTGCAGTTCTCGTGTGAAATTGTGCCAGGAAGATGCTGTCATTCCGGGAGCTTGGTGCGATGTTCCATGGTCGGTAAGCAGTGTGAAAATGGCCAGTATTTCACAACCTACCCGGAAGGTGACCTTTGCAGTTGTGGCACCAAAATTCTGGAACTTTCTCCCTGGGAAGACTAATCTGTCCCCAAATGTTGCCATCTTCTGCCAGCAGGTGAAGGCTGTTTCAGTCAGTGTTCCTTCAGAAATTCCTCTTTTCTTTAATGTTTTAATTCTTGTTTTTATTTTTGGTATGCATGCTCGCTCCAGTTTTAATTGTTTTAATAATGTGTTTTTGATTATTTTAATGGTTTTGAGCTGTGGCTTTACTGTGCATATTTTAATTTCTTAGCTGCCTTGATGGCCCTAACAAGGGCAGAAAGGTGGGACATAAATTTTGGAAAATGAAATAAAAATAAATCTCGGATTCAGACTGACTCTTCAATCTGAGCAACTCATCTTCCTTGGTATGACTGAGCTGTGGTCTGACTAACTGTACTCTGTCTCTTGAGTGTCTAATCAATAACATCCCACTACCGGCTTTCTGGCCTATTCCTTGATTGTACCTTTAGCCTGACAATTCCCTATGTTTAAAAGCTGAGGTAGTATCCTCAGGGTCTAGTGATGGAAAATACTTAACAGGATCAACAAAAACAGCCCCGGCCCATCAGGAGGTGATTATTCTCTTTGAGCATCCCACAAATTAATTTTTAAATCTGAGCGAGCTTAAAATGCTATTAGCAAATGGCTGAATGCGGGGAAAGTTGTTTCAAGGAAATCTAACTTGATTACTCCAGAGGGCACATATGTACTCCTGGAGTGTGGTCATGGTACTCCTGGTTTCGGTATTCTATGAGAATTCACCTTTAAGACACTACGGGACAAAATCAACTAATACCTGGGCGTGAAGCCTGTGTAGTATGGGATTTCACTGGGATATGAACTGTGATCTTTTAATGTGATAGTTTAGTTCATTAACTCACCAATACCACCTACACAAATCTTTTGTGCTTGAAGGGCAAAGCATTGAATCACATTACACTGCACATTACAATGAGTTACTGTCAAGCACCAGGGACTTTTTCTAAACCTTAATAGCACAATCAGAATTGCGAACATGCGGAAGGTTTGCAGGGGACTTTCACCATCTGAAATAAACATGAGGGCTCCTCCCATTAAAAAAGATCAATAGTGTAATACAAGGCCATCAGTCATGCTATTGTCAGAGGTGGTGCATTGCAGCCTGTAAGCCAAGACCCCGTTGCAGGGCATTTCAGTTTCCTTTGCTGTAGACATAACAAGGAACTAATTTTCATTGGTATGCTGTGCTCAAGTCAAAGAAATGCACATGCCAAGAGAGAGCAAGGGAATTAGCACACCAGCCAGGTTGAGTCTGAGATGTTCATTTCAGGGTATTGGTCCCAAATGCCAATGTACAGAATATAGTTTCTTTGCATAGCGTCGTCTTCTTTGTGGGACCTTCTGGTTTTGCAGCGCACGTTGGATTTGCAAGTCATTGCTCATAGGATGCATTTGAAAATTTCTCTAGAACAAAGGTAGATGCAATGTTCAAGTCACCTGGCAAAGCCACGTGGCTGGCAAATGTTTTGAAGAATGTGCTGGTTCCTGAATATTGGATGTGGGGTTACAATAACCATTTTTCAGTCAATACAAATGTTTGCTTGGGCTTCTCCAGGCATAAGTAGGACAGAACAGTCAGTTTCAAGCTGGCGGGATTCTACTGTCTCCCTGGAATGTAGGCAGGCAGATGACCAATGAAACAATAAGGGACGAAGGGAATCTTAGCCTGTAGTGTCCTTTAAAATCTTCACATCTGGAATTGTGCCCAGAGTTTTCCAGTTGCAGTTCCAAGACTCCTGTCCAGAGCCTGTATCAAAGAGGCTCCATTTTATTTATTTTGTTTGTTTGATGTTTGTTTGTTTAGGTAGGTAGGTAGTTTGTACATTATCTCTTGGAACCACCAAGGCAGTAAACAGTAACCATTGCAATATATATTCAACAGTGCAGCATCAAGCATCATTAAAACCATCATCCTAAAACTACCCATATGATACAATAAAAAGAGGACAAGGTGTCATACTCATATAGTCAGATTAAAGGGCTTCAAGAAAAAAGAATGTCTGGTAAATGACCCAACCCAGCAACTACTAGGAGAGTGGGGGGAGGGGGAATGTGAGGGCTGGTGTTGGTGATGGTATGATGTCACTTCTAGGGAAAGCCTGAAAGTGATATTACATCACACTTCTCTAAGACTATGTAGTAAAACCATAGAGTTTTTGGCAATTCATAGGTAGGACTGATGTCACTTCCAGGGAAAACACAGAAATTACATCAGTCCTCTCTAGGAATTGCCAGAAACTCTTGGTTCTACCATAGATTTTCTGGCAATTCCTAGAGAAGTGTGATGTCACATCTGGGTTTTCCTCAGAAGTGACATCATGCCATTGGTCCAATAGCAGACCAACCACTGTTCAAGTGGCAGCAGGAAACAAGAAGTAGAGGTGGGGATTTCCCACCCCTTCCCTAGCCTGTAGCAATGGTGCCAAGCTCGTCTCAAAGAGGAGAGAAAGTTCCACACATGGAGGACAGACTTGAAAAGGTCTCTCATCGGTCCCTGTCAATCTCATTTCAGTCAATGTAGGTGTTAATAGCAAGGCCTCATCCATTGATTGCAAGGGCTGGTTGAGGGAGGAAGGCACCTCTTCATATACTTTGAACCCAAAGTATTTAGAACTTTAAAGGACAAAGCCATCATATTGAATTGAGGCTGGACGCAAACTAGAAGCCAGTGTAACTGCAGAGGAAGAGACGCTACATGTTTATTTGAGTGGGAGCATATAAAGCTGCTTTATTTTGAATTCTCTGATACTTTTGAAGCATCTTCAAGGGAAACACCACATAGAGGACATGGCATTAGTTAAACTAGATGATACCAAGAGATGTGTAATGGTGATTAGCTCAGGTTTCCGCAAAAACAGCTGCAGTTAATGCTGGGGAGAAGGTCTATTGGCAATGTCTGTCTCCTGCTTTTCCAAGGTCAATGAACCACCAAGGAGTGTTTCCAACCTGTATTTAAGGGAGTGCAGCCCCATCTAGAACAGGAGATATATGTATTGCTGCATCAGACTTATCTCAGTTTTGCCTGTTTCTGTTTTCATCAACATCCAGTACCCCACTGCCTTCAGGTACTAGCTGAGAACTTTTACAGCCTCCCTGGATTTAGATGGAAAGGAATGTTAGTGTTGTGTGTCACCTGCTTACTGGTGATACTGTTCTCCACAGCTCTGGTTGATCTCTCCCACCAGTTATAATGAATACAGGGGCTAGATGGCAACTGGAGGGACCCTATATGCAGACCAAGCAAAAATCTCCCAGCATCCCATTCAGGGACTTGTCTTCTAGAAAACACTGAAGCCAATGACAGTATTACATAGCCAGGCAACCAGGTAACCTAGAAGGGTATGAAGGTTTCAAATGTCACTGAGAAGTCTAGGAGAACCAGTAGGGATATAGACAGGTGTCACCCATTCAGCAGAACCAAAGTGGTTTTGGTAATATGATCAGATCAGAAACTAAATTGAAAGGATCCAGATAATCTTCTTCATCCAAGAAAACTGTTTTGCACATGCACACCCCATCGGAATGAAGAGGCAGACATAAGAGCTGGGAACTAAAGGGCTGCTTTATTAACGTTACAACAATGTATTTGTCAGCACAGCAAGGGCCTAACTAGAGGTACAGGTCAGGCCCTGGCCTTTCTGGCTGATCCACCCACTGCCCCAGATGTGAGCCATCCATCATATGGCCTGGACCTAGCCTGGCCAGGCAAAGTGGTTCAGCCCTTTAAAGTCCCCTACCTGGCCATACAGCTAGGGGAGGACTGGTTTGTCCAGGGGTTCCCCACCAGGGCATCTGTCCTCACAACTGGGCCGAAAAGCAGCCAGCTGCTCCTGACAGACCCCAATTTTCCACCAATAGGGGAGGGCCAAGGGTGGTCACTGGCCCGCTCATTTCCCCCAACTTCTAACCTGCCAAAGGAAGGAAATTAGACCCAGTACCGTCAATTACCCCCCTCTTTTGACAGTGCAAGGTAGGCAAAAAACTCCTCACCCAATTGCCAATTGAGGGGAAGGGGGGGATTCCTACCTGGCCCTGATAAACGGCAACTGGCTAAACTTGCACTGAAATAGGGTGAGGCCAAGCATGAGGTGCAACTGCAAGGGGTGAAGTGGCCTTATAAAGTCTCCTGCTCCACCGTTTGCAGCAATCCTGGATGGCTGGGAAAGCTCCGCTGCCTCTCCCTCCTCCGGAGAGGCAAATCATGGCCCCAGCCACAGCTGCTGTTGCCACCGGCCGGGAGTGCCACATTGCCACAACACTTTCCAGAACTTTCCTAAGAAATGGCAATTGGATAACAGAGATAATTTCTGTCATGACCATCTTACTCCTTCATCTTTTAAGAAGCAAACTCTTTATGATTGAAGAAACCCACTGAGATTTTATGAATCACAAAGAGTCAAGAGGGAAAGTAGCGGGCCTCATTCTTTAAGATCCACCAACTGCAGAAACAAAAAGGTATTCCTGTGAGAGTGACGGAAACTTCAGGAACATTCTGTACAACTGTAGCCATTGTGTAATCCCTCCACTATGTGGGTGGGTTGAAAAGCCTGTTCTTATTTATTTTGCTCATATATTTTTAATATATACCTCTAGCCTTTCCATGTAAATAAATGTTCAAGGAGGCTTATGTGAAAAATAGAAAACCAACAGAAAATCAACTAAAACCCATAAAGCCACAGTTTGCAGTTGATATAATAATTAAAAAACCCCATCTTGTTTTAAGGCCCACTGGTAAAAACAAAAATCATTTTAATCTGGTATCTAAATGATGTCAGTGAAAGCATTTGATAAACATTCCAGTGAAGACCGTTCCATAGCAATGAGTACATGCCGTTGTATATATTCAAGACTAAACTGTGCTAAAGCCGTGCATTTTACAACCATTTGTTGTCGTTATTTTTATTCCTCATAATCACTAAAGCAGTGTTATTATTTACACACATCAAACTGGCACATTTTGTGTAAGGAAATAAGTTTTGTGCATTTGGCATATATGTTTAGTACATATAGTAACAACTCCAGGTTGCATCTAATGAGTTACAATTGGAGTATGACTCAAGGAATGGGAATTTACCTGTTTCCTCTGATCACTGCAGCCCACTGTATGCCCCAAATGCTCCCCTAGGATTCAGGATCAGTGCCAGGATGTTGTGTGGTGTTTGCAAGTTGGAGAACAAGCAAAAATTGCCCTTTCTCTACATTGGTGGAAGAGCCCTTTCATAGGTGGAAACCAAGCATAAGGTTGGGTTTCGGACCACCAACCACAATTTTCTTACCTTACACTGTCCCCGGCAGCACAAAATACCAGTCAAATGATGATAATGTAATATTTAGCAGCATGCATTTTGAAAATTTCCATTGTATTTTCATATCCAGAGTCATTGAGTGAAATGTTTATTGTGACTGGGTAATTTTCCATGAGTTAAAATTTGTTATTTCCCCCCACATTCTCGTGATCTTCATGGCTGTTCTTTTCAATGATGAAGGGGAAGAGAACAATTGGAGGCTCTGGGGCAGTTGTTTTTTGCACTTAATGGCACCAAAATTGCACAGAACACAGTCTTCCCTCTAATTTAAACAGCTCATACGTTCAGCAGATTGAACAAAGCAAGACAATTTTTACCGGACCCCAAAGTAAGTGTCTTTCTGTGCAGCCATATTTATCTTTACTAATTTCTAAAATGGCAGCAGCCTAGCAGGAGAGCTCCAGAATGGGCATAGTCATATACCACCTCCGCCATCTGCATTCATTTCATTTTCCTGCTCTTACAAAAATACAAATTACATTTCCACTGAAAATGCTGCATTTGCTTTACTTCCTTTTTGTGTTTTTTTGTTTGCTTCCTTTCAGAAAATGAGAAAGGTTTCCATTGCAGCCCTCCCCTATCTTTGCACTTTCATTATTCCCAACAGAGGGCTTCCGGGGGTGGGGGATGGAGTAATTGTTTATAAATCAAATGTCACCAAAATTACAGTGTAGTATCTTTTGTCTGCCCTTCAACAAATCCCCAAATCTCAGGCAAATTAGGCAAAGTGTTTGAATTTTACAGACCCCCCCCCAAGCCTTCCAGCCATTACTGTATTTCCATTGTTCCCTATGTGGGAATCCAAGGGGCGGAGGACTGGAGTTGTTGTTTTTCAACCAAATGTCACCAAAATTGCAGCAGAGTGTCTTCTTCCTGCCCTTCAAACAATCCCCAAGTTTCAAGCAAATTGGCAAAGATTCTATGGACCCCTTGACAAGACAAGGTATTTCTGCTTTCAGAAGAAAAAAAAATCTCTCTCCAGCCAACAAGGTGAGGTGAAGGGAAAAGGAGGAAGGAGAATGGCAGTTTTCTTTGGGACTGGCTGCGAGTGCTCTTTGCCTCTTCTTTGCAACAATCTGACTGGAAGTGAGAAATTCAGGACAGATTCAAGCAACTTTTTTTCATTTAAAATTGTTATTAGTTTATTAGAGCAAAACAGAAAAAAAATTCTTACACAGGTATCTATAAAAGGTTTCCAAATGTCTAAAAATAAGTCCATATGCAACTGCCTTCTATATGCCATACGGTCAAATGTTGATTAGTTTATACGGTAGTCAATCCTGTTAATTACAGGAAGTGGGCCTTTGTCTTTCCAGTAGAGATGGGCATGAACCAAAATACGAACCAAAGATCGGCATGAACCAGGCCAGTTCGTGGTTCGCGAACCAGCAGTTTATCAGAGCCCATTTCTGACGAACTGCCACGAACTTGAGACTGGTTCGTTTGATTTGGTTTATTTTTTGGTTCATCACTGCAGACAGCCTCAAGTATCAATCAGCCCCAAAAGTATCAATCAATTTCCTAGGTAATAGGGGATGGACTTTCTGCAGACCTTCTGTTGGCCTGGAAGTTACCTTCTGCTGACCCGGAAGTGACGTTTTGCTGACCTGGATGTGACATTTTCATGAACCAAATGAACTAGTTCATGAACCGGGGCTGGTTCATGAAAGTTCATGGTTCGTGGTTTGTGAAATGTGATGAATCACAAACCGCACAGTTCATTTTCCCCCAGTTCATGCCCATCTCTACTTTCCCGTGTTGATGTATAAGTCTTTTAGCAACTGTAAGTGCAGAGAAGGTCAATTTCCATTGACCATCACTTAGATTCCAAGAGACAGGCAAAGAGTTTAACATTACATTAACATCCTCAAAAAAAAGTTTCCTAATACAAAATTAATATGATTAATAACTTCCTCCCAAAAGGGCTGAATGACTAAACATGTCCAAAGCATATGCTTAAGAGATGTGTCTCATGAATTTCACTGCCAACAGACATTGTGCTTTATCTTTTATTAAAAAGGTGCTGTGGTGTCCAACACACCCTAAACATAATTTTTGTTATGCACAGTTCTAGTAATAGCCAGTTTGGTGTAGTGGTTAAGAGTGATGGGACTCTAATCTGGAGAACCGGGTTTGATTCCCCACTCTTCCACTTGAAGCCAGCTGGGTGACCTTGGATCAGTAACAGTTTTCTTAGAGCTCCCTCAGCCCCACTCACCTCACAGGGTGATTGCTGTGGGAATAATAATAACAAACTGCTCTGTGTCAGACTATGGATTCCATGTTATCTAGAGTTCGTCTCCCCCTTCTGCAAGAAGCACAATTTCTTGATTTCAAAAGGTTTATTGAAAGACTAGGCTCTGACACAAGTATCCATATTCCAAGGCCTAGAAAGGATCTTGGCTGAACACAGTCATTGTCGAGAATGAAAAAAGAAAGCACAACATGTGATACATCAAACCCTCCATTCCCAGCCTCCCCTCCATCTTCCATGGCGATGAGAACTTTGCTGTGGGAAGGCTCGGCCCATCAAGATCTCTGGCTGTAGAAACAGATAAGAATATTCTCTCCCATGGAAAGCGCGGTCAAAATAACACCTGGACCTGGAGGGAGAGAAAGGCTAACGACTACAATATTAAACATGGCGTAACTCTGACCAAGGAACCACAGAACATATTAGATCCTGACACTCTGAGTGGGTGTTAAGTTGTCCTGAAGGGTGGTATATATATTGAATGTTGTTGTTATTATATATCAGGAAGTTTGGTGAATTTCTGAGGGAAAAGGCAAAGAGCAAATTCAAGTATTCATCAAGCCTGGTCCCATATAACTAAACCCTGGAATACCTCCCTGGCACCACCTCTCACTCTTCCAATACCTTTTCCATGAAGGATTTCATTGAATCCATCCCAATGAGTTTTTATCCAACCTCCCCGCTCAGCAAATTCTGAGGCTTTCTTTCAATCTAAGCATGCTTCCTCAGGTAGGAAGAGTTACTTCTATCAAAGGAAGTCTGCTTAGGCAGGAGAAAAGCATCAGACGTTTCTGAGCCTAGCAGCAAGATGAAATTAATTGCCAATTCACATATAGTTGCATTTGTTGTAATTCAATAGTTCTTCCTCTATCCCTCTCCCACTCTGTTCTTCCTCTGCTACTCCCAACCCAAATGTAGATGGTAAATTTAGCTTGGGTCAAGGCATTGTCTTTTGCTTTCTTTTGTCTGAAAATCAACATATACACAGATGCCAGTAACTAATTAAAGTATTAAAATTAATTAAACCAAAAATATTACATGGCAGCCGAGCTCCCAATACAAGAGAGATATAAAAGAACGGAAACACAGCCTGATAGCTGGAATATGGCAGGTGGAAAGAAAGAATTCAATGGATTACTTTGACCCACACAGCAAAGAGTGATACTCGGGGCTTTTTTTCTGGGAAAAGAGGTGGTGGAACTCAGTGGTGGAACTCAGGACCGCACAATGACGTCACTTTGGGTCAGCTGGAACAAGGAGGGAGTTTTCTAAAGTTTAAATTGCCCTTGGCGAAAATGGTCACATGGTCAGTGGCCCCGCCCCCTGATCTCCAGACAGAGGGGAGTTTAGATTGCCCTCCGCGCTAGCCAGTTATATTTTGGAATGTATGTAAAAGGATAAATAAAACAGTAAAGATCTAATTTGACCTAATACTATACATACTCACCCTGACCTGGATAGCCCAGGTGAGCCTGATCTGCTCAGATCTCAGATGCTAAGCAGGGTTTGCCTTGGTTAGTAAATGGATAGGAGACCTCCAAGGAAGGCCAAGGGTGCATAGGCAGACAATGGCAAGCCACCTCTCTTAGTCTCTTGCCATGAAAACCCCAAAAGTGGGTCACCGTAAGTCTAAGTGACTTGAGGGCATTCTCCCGCACCACTGTACATACTCATTAGAGTCTCTTACCATTTTAAGTCAGGATGGTAACTTGTAGGTATAACACAGCATTCTTAGACAGCATCAACATTTCTCTATCCAAAACGTCGAGTCAAAAGTTGCAATCCAAGAGTGACAGAGTAGCCCGAAAAAAGCAAAGGCATGAAACACAACCCCCTCTATTTGGACCTACCATGAATCAGAAGCACTACAAGGGAAAATCTGGGTATGAATGTAAAGAATCAATTTAGATTTAAGGCAAGTGGATAGTTTGAGGGTCGCCAACTTTGACTTTCATCAAGACAAGGCATACCTGATTCCTTTCTGTTTTCTTCTTGTTCTTCTAAATAGTAATTTCTTGTAGCAAAAATTAATTGTTTCTTTGCAAAAAGGAGGGGAAAAATCAATTCATCTTGCAAAAAAAGACTAATACTCCACATTTTTCATCCACTTTGAATAATGTCCATAATGAAGTGAGGGAATTAAGCCTGATTAAATGAGGTCCCTGGAGGGCAGATTGAGAAATCAGCAATGGAATAAGGCAGACGGCTGCAGTCCGGGACTTGACATGCTCAATACTCTTTTCCTTTTGAACCTGTGAATCACAGAATATTACAGTCCAGTATATAGAATATAATATCGAAGTATATTATATATTGAATTAGCTGCATACTGGATCGATATGACTAATATGTGATTCTTGGGTACTCTAATTCAGAAACTTGTTTTGAAGTAAACTGCTTAAAATTGGGTTGGCCAGCTTGTACTGTTCCTTTCTGCAGTGAGCTAATGTGTGGGTGTAATCAGGGCTTTTTTTCAGCGGGAACGCGGTGGAATGGAGTCCCGGCACCTCTTGAAAATACTTGGCAATAGCACATGAAAATAATATTATTTCAAAGAATCCTGTGTGTTTTGTCCTCGTTTCCCTCTTGCGAGTTCCGCCACCTCTTTTCCCAGAAAAAAACCCTGGTTGTAATAAAAATCAAATTGTATACAATGAAAAAAGTGTGCATGCCCTCTTTGGTTACCAGTACCCCTCTGCAACCCACACATATCTCAGCTGAATTACAAAGCACCAAGACAAGGAAGACTAATATTAAGAAATGCTATAAAATCCTTTTTTTATTTATTACGAGTAGTTAGAATAACTGCTTAGCATCGCCTGTCATACCCAACAAGACCCTGGCCGTTTCCTCCTGCCCGTAATCTCCGTAAAATCATGCAAAACTCATGACACGAAGAGTCCTCATAGCGTGATTCCCCATCTAGATCCCATTTAATGGTACCCTTTCTGACATCATCGAACCATTATATAGGATCGTGATGGGAAATCACGCTAGGAAGATGCTTCGTGCCATGAGTTTTGCGTGATTTTACGGAGAGTTACAGGGGCATGTGAAAACAGCTCCTGTGTAATGTTTGTGCTCTAATGCTACGGGTTTAACTACAGGTTGAAGCTATTTCTTGACTGTGATGTGCAAGTATGCAAGGGGGGGAGGTTGTCTCTACTGTTATCTGTGGTCAAATCCACATTCACCCATTACCCGCATGTTTATCGGATATCTTCCGTTTGCCTCCAATCCACAATTTTTTCCTCTTCATTCACATTCCTGCTTCCAATCCGTCTTTCTCGCGCGTCCCTCCAGTCACACGGCCGCTCAAAAAACGCTGTTTTGGGCGGGATCTTTTTTTCCCGCCCATTTTTTTTTAATTTTTTTTAGCACACTTTTCCATTATTTTGATCTTGCCTTATAAAGAAACATCATTGAAGATAATGATGCCTCTCTTTCCCCCACTGACAGCACTGATGGCTGTCTCCCGTTTCTTTTTTGGAAATTTGGAAGCATGTGGGAAGCTTTTGTGGGCATTTCCTATGCAGGACAGTTCAGTGTCTGAATTTTACTGAAGTTTCACTTCCTTGGAGTGTCATTATTTCGATATTTCATAATTTTGATATTACAGTAATATAAAATAAAAAAAATAAAAAACAGTTAAAAAGGAAGTTTTGCGAGTCCGTTCTGAGGATGGATTCACCCCAAAATGATTTTCAAACTACCAGATTTGATTCAGAAACAGCATAATCAATAAATCCAATGCTATGAAGTCAAAAACAGTCTTTTGCAGACTACGGAGCACTTGCAAGTTGAGTCAGCCAATAGGAACTCTCGGAACGGCCGGAGAGACAGGAAGGGGGGTGGTTTTTTAAAAAAAAAACATGTAAATTGCGCATTGGCCCGTTCAGGGCCGCAGTGAAACTCCTGTTGAAAACCTGTGACCACATATTCGGGAGAAATGCGAATGAAATGCGTCTGTTTAATGAGGTAATGTGACCGGCACTCGGGATTGCGTGGGGAATGCGGGGAACATGCGACTTAGAATGAGTAATGTGTATTTGACCTGTTTGTTCTTCTAAGCTCCTCTCTCCTTAGCCTGAGAAGAGATGCTTGCATGGACACGCACAACCTTGAAACTCCTCATCCATCAGCTTTGCTTTTTGCTGCCTAGATGCCTCTTCTTGAATTTAGCTGATGTTACCTTAAGAAGGTGGGGATTTGGGAATTCACCCACACTTAGAATCCTATATATGTCTTGTGCTTGTAGAGAAATGTTATTCCTGGCAAAGATGGAGTAAGATCCTGACACTGGTAGCTTATCAATAAAGTTCTTTAACTCATGCAGTGAAGTCTTTTTGAGAGTTACTTGACAGATCCTTAAAATGGGTTTGGGGGTTCGTTGTGTGATTCCTTAATCTTCAAATGCACATAACTAATAACGTTTGAAACATTTGATTTGTATACCTTCCTTCAGGACAACTTAACGCCCGCTCAGAGAAGTTTACAAAGTGTGCTATTATCCTCACAACAATCACCCTGTAACGTGGGTGTGGCTGAGAGAGTTCTGAAAGAGCTGTGACTGACCCAAGGTCACCCAGCTGACTTCAAGCAGAGGAGTGGGGAAGCAAACCCAGCTCTCCCAATTACAGTCCTGCCGCTCTTAACCAACACATCAAACTGATGCTGATAAAATATGCAAATTATCATCATCATCATCATCATCGTTGTTGTTGTTGTTGTTAAATTTATAGTCCACCCTCCCCACAAGCGGGCTCAGGGTGGATTACAGCATATAAATATATACAATAAATAAAACAGTAAAATCACAGACTCACAAGATCCAAGTTCAGCAGCATAAAACATGGCTCCGCAACATCAATTCTTGGTGTTCTGGGACGAGATTCCCTTCACCCTTCCCTGAAACCCATATAAGGAGAAGAAAGGGGGTGGAGATGAGAGTTAGTGCTCAGTTGGTCACTACCCCCACTGGTAGGAGACCAGCAAGGAAGCTGATTTAGGGAATCTAACTGCTGGCCTCAACCAAATGCCTGGCAGAACATCTGTCTTGCAGGCCTGCTGAAAGGACACAAGGTCTTAGGGCCCGAGTGTCTTCCAATAGAGAGTTCCACCAGGTTGGGGCCAGGACCGAAAATGCCCTGACCCTGGTCAAGGCCAGTCAAGCCTCCCTGGGGCCAGGGACCACCAGTAGGTGCTTCTCTGCTGGTCTAAGGGGTACATAGGGGGAGAGGCGGTCCCTCAGGTATTTTAAGTACAAACTTAAAATATATGGATTTTTAGCATAGTGAATTTTCACTATCAAGCATCCTTACCATGAACATGCAAAACGAATGTATTAAGAACAGATGGCCGTTTCCACGCGGCTTACCTCTGCCCGTAACTTCCCGGTAGATTGCACAAAAAACGCGGAAGATCACGTTTTCTCGCGCAAGATTTGTGTGATGTCACTCGATGTCGCGCAAATCTCGCACGAGGAAACGTGATCTTTCTTGTTTTTTGCACGATCTACCAGGACATTATGGGCACAGGTAAGCCATGTGGAAACGGCCATGGTCCTCTTCTATGCCTGTGTGGTTGGCATTCATCAGAAAAAGCTCTTATTGCCTCGTGTTCAAAATTTGATTACCTAAAAACTCAATTTCACTGGGAAGTTACCCTTCCTGCCTGAAAGCATGTACTGAGGGGGTACATGGGGCAAACTATTTCAGATAAGAAAATTGATAAAGTGGGGTGAAGCCACCTCTCCTCTTGTATCATGGTTCGTGGCCTGATCCAAATTGAGGCCTGGTGAGCTTGGGAAATGTTTAAGACCATTTCTTTCTGTGCCGTCGCAGCAGAGAAGATGCCAAGAGAGGGGGATCTCTTTTTTTGTTTTTTGCTTTCTGCTGATAAAGTGTCAGAGGCTGCTGTACTGGGGAAATTCATCCAGTGCTTAAACATATGGTTGTAGAGGTCCATCACAGCATCGGAACAGCAGACAGTAAATAATGAATGACCATTTAACAGCAAGTACGCCATGACATATCCCTAGCCAGCCGTGTGTTTGTAGAACCAACTGCAAATAAATACATTCCTGAAAGTTATTTTCTCTTGGTGGGCTTAAATTAATTGATTAAATTATTTGTTGCCAACAGTTCAATCAGCCATATTTACTGTGGGCTGTGACTGAAGACTACTATTAGCATGGGGGCAAAAATACACTCTCATCTTCCAGCTCAGATCAGATTTTTCTTTCCAGTGAGGCGTCCTTATTGGTAGTGGTTAAACAGAGAGAGGAGACGGGAATCAATGGATAAGTCCCGGTTTCAAATGAATAGTGGTATCTGTAATGTAGCCAATTTGCAGAACTGATCTTCAACAGCTGTTTCAGGGAGATGCTGGAAAGCCAACCTGCTTGGATGCTCTTTGCACAAATTGTATGCTTTAAAGATACATTTAAATCAAGTTTGCTCACAATTAAATTAAGGAATTCTTTGCTCTGAATATCTTGCCCTCCCTGGATATTCAGAAAAAATCTCAGGGAACAGCCTTGCTTGGATGGAACTGCCTCAATGGGAAAAGTGTACTTCATTTTGCTGCCCTCCCCCAAATAATAATCCCTGCCTGTAGAAACTCAGCATGTCAGGGAGATGAATTTTAGCATAGCCTTTTCTCTGATGTGCAAGATTTGCAGGGAGGATTTTTCAAAATGTAAAAAATGTTCAGTGATGCAGTTACTCATTTATATTCCTGAAGCAGTGATCCAAGACCCAAACAATATGCTATGATTTTAATGTACTGTAGACCTGTGCATGGAAGCGTGTTTTGTTTCTTTCATTTTTATTGTTAATTCCCAAACAGACTGTTTAGTTACTGAGTTGCTTCATATGGTTTTGTTTTGTTGTTGTTCCTTATGTTATTGCTGTTTTGTTTTCATAATTCTGTTTTGATATTTCCAATTGGATTCAATGGAAGGACACCTGGGCTGCTTCCACACACGTTGGATAATCCACTTTCAATACTCTTTAGTGAACATTTGAAACTGATTTTCCATGTGTGGAACAAAAAATCCTCTTCAAAAGGATTGCGAAAGTGCATTGAAAGTGCATTATTCAACGTGTGTGGAAATGGCCCTGCTCCCCTTTGGGGGGTCTGTACCTTCATGGTTCTCTAGCCGAACTTGACAAAACTCGGGGCAAGGGGGGTCGCAGTACTCCATTAGGATATCGACATTACCAAATAACAGACAGATAGAATAAAAGGGTCCCCCTTATTAAAGCAATGCAATATGTCCATTTTTAACATTAAAGCCTATGGGAGAATTGGTAGGGAACAGTAACACACAAAGCAGCTCAAGGCGTTGCCAGTGCAACCACTTAGCTTGAAGAACAGTAGCTTGAGCTTGCAGAGTGGACTTCCAGTGCCTGGGAGACGGCTATTGCAATTGGCTGCTGCTGCTTTTTCAAAATCATTCCCCACTCTTCAAGATCTGCCCTCACCATGCTGCACATGTCTTAAAACATATTTATCCTACTATATAAAAGGCATTGTCTCCTGCTCCTGGACCCTGATTCCATTTGGGTGAAAGGGGGCAGGAATTGCTGCCTGCTCCACATCTGATCCCGGCCAGGTGAAGAGAGGTGGGCATTGCTGCCTGCTCCATGTGGGATTCCGGTGGGTTGAAGGGGGAGTGGGCATTGCCACCTGCTCCGCTCCTGATCCCGGCCATGTG
This sequence comes from Eublepharis macularius, assembly GCF_028583425.1. Lineage (NCBI taxonomy): Eukaryota > Metazoa > Chordata > Lepidosauria > Squamata > Eublepharidae > Eublepharis > Eublepharis macularius. Next base: position 221,062,635 of record NC_072791.1, on the reverse strand, counting down.
AAGGGGGGCGGGCATTGCCACCAGCTCCGCGCTCCCCTTTTAACCTGCCAGAGTCATGCATGGAGCAGGTGGCAATGCCCGCCCCCCTTCACCTGGTCGGGATCATGTGTGGAGCAGGTGCGATTCCCACTCCCCTTCACCCAGATGGAATCAGGCACAGAGCAGGAGACAATGCATGCCCCCTTCATCCAGCCAAGATCAGGAAAGGAACAGGTGGCAATGCCTGCCCCCCTTCACCCCACTGGGATCAGAAGCGGAGCAAGTGGCAGCATCTGCCCCCCCTCATCTGGCTGGGATCAGTCATGGAGGAGGAGGCAATGCCTGCTTGCCCACCTTCCTATTTCTAGAGCCCATTGGATTTCTCCCCCTCAACTAGCTTTGTTGCTAGTTTTATTTATAGTCTGTTTTCCCCACAAACAGGCTCAAAGTGGATCACATCATTTAAAAAGACAACCAGTTAAGCAGAGACTCTGCCTGAACTGTTGAAGAGGTATTTTTAGAGCTATGCACAACTTCTCTGACATTTTGTGACTGGGCCTACTGCCCATTGCAGCCATTTTGTTACTTGCTGCACCACATGTGAGAGACATTTTGTGGCTAGCTCTGTGTCCTATGATTGCCATTTTGTAATTGCATCCACCAAAGTGCCAGAATTCCAAAGGAGCCCAGAAGCTCAAAAAGGTTGGGGATCTCTGTAATAAAGCAAGATATGTCTTATATGCCAAATACCATGCCTCGTGTGAAGTTCTGGTGCTGTTTTCCTAGCTATTTAATTTGTCCTAAGTATAAGCCTACGGTGACAAATATAAATGAGATTTAAGCGGCATTTTTATCAGTGCTTCTGAGAAACATTTTATCATAATAAGCTCTTGGTATTATCCAAATTAAATGTGCATTCATCTCACATGCAGACACTGTGTATTTGTAATTGCCCCAACTCTGTGTATTTAAAAGGTAACCTTTACCTTGTTGGAATGATGCAAATTTTGTTTCTCAGGCAAAATGATATTGTTGACCCACGAGAGAAATCAACTTAGCACATTGCTTCACCCCGCCTCCAATGGAATGCACTTTATTTCTCCTTGAACTGTGAAAATGGCCCAATTCAAAATGAAATTGTTCACAGGCTGTCTAAATGCATGGCATAATTTATCCCATCCTGCATTTAATGATGGTGAAAGCAAAGGAAATGGAAACTGCTAATTTATACTAAGTAAAGAGACAATTTAACACCTGGCTTTGGAATACACGATAATACTGCGTTTGAAAAATGAAGCAGAAATGCATGGAAATCTCTCGCAAAGCATCAGTGTTCAATTAATCTGATCTGGCCCTTATTTTTGGTATGAAAAACATATCCTTATTTTCCATTATATTTATTTTTTAAAAAGAGTACCCTCTCAACCTTGGGGAAGAGTATAAAGAGGAGATTCTCCTGAACATTGGAATGCCCATCTCTCACCGACCTGCAAAAGAGCTTCTTTCAGAAATGTTGTAAGAACGTTATAGAAGTGTGATTATCCAACTGGTAGCACAGTCCTAACATCCTTCTAAGCACATTGCTGTCAACAGATTTAGAACAGTGTAACTGCACTACGATCACTTTTACTTATGGTTGCCAACTCCAACCTGGAACATCCCTGAGGTCTGGGGTGCGGTGGCTGGGGAGGTCAAGTTTGGAGAGGAGAGGGACGTTGGTGATGATATGGCAGCCCTCTGAAGCTGCAATTTCCTCCAGGGAAATGATCTCTTTAGTGAGAAGATCAGTTGTAATTCTGGGACAATTCCAGGCCCTCTTGGAGGCAGGTATGCCTACTTGTGTGTGTGTGTTATGTGCCATTAAGTTGCCTCTTACCTATGGTGACCTTATGAATGAAAGACCTCCCAAACATCCTATTGTTAACATACTTGCTCAGATCTTGGACTGGAGGTTGTGGCTTCTTTTTTTGAGTTGTCGTCTCAGTTTAGTTGTTCCTCTTTTCCACTTTTCCTAACATTATTGAATTTTCTAGAAAATCTTGTCTTCTCATGAAGTGACCAAAGTAAGATAGGCTCAGTTTTGTTCTTTTAGCTTCCAGGGAGAATTCAGGCTTGATTTGAACTTGAACCCACTTATTAGTCTTCTTGGTCATCTGTAGTATCTGCAAAACTATCCTCCAGCACCATATTTCAAATGAATCAATTTTCTTCCTATCAGCTTTCTTCACTGTCCAACTTTCACATCCATACATGGCAATGGGGAATACCATAATTTGGATTATCTTGATCTTGGTTCCCAGAGAGATGTCTTTATCTTTAAGGATCTTGTCTAGCTCCCTTACAGCTGCTCTTCCAAGTCTCAATCTTCTTCTAATAAATCTCTGCAATGCCAAATACCACAATTACCATGAGGGTTAATGGTTAAGTCACCTTCCCAAACAATGGCCCTTTCCACACGTCTTACCTGCTGCCTGAACATCACACAAAACACCTAGAAGACAGCGTCTTCTTGCACGAAATCACGCCAGGAAGACACTCTCATCCAGTAGTTTTGTGTGAAATCACGTCTTCCTGGTGTGATTTTGTGCAAGAAGATGCTGTCTTCCGGGTGTTTTGCGCAATGTTCCGGCAGCAGGTAAGCTGTGTGGAAAGGGCCATTGTTTACCAAGCGTTGCAAACAGGCTGTAATTGATATTCTGCATTGATATTCAATTAAAAGGTTGCAGCATGACAACCGTTCACTTTAAAAGTCAGGCAAGTCTATACAATGCAAACTATCTTCCCAGACTTCAAGTATGCATCCTACCTCTTGCAGCCAATTGTCAGGTCCAAAGTCTACACAAGCATCAGCTGTGTACCAAAAAAGAGAGGTGCTTTGGAATCCAAGGGGACCAGCTTTCACCAAGAGAATCGGCAGAGTTTCAGAAGTGGGCAATCACTAAAAGTTGTACATGCTGGCTTCTGAAACACCTCAAAGGGATGAGCAAACATCCTTCTGCTTGTATTGCAACTTGAGCATCAGTGGGGAGCCTCACTCTTTAAACACTTGAAAAATGTTTTTCAAACATTTGAAATTGGACAAACCGGCACATGCACATTCTCAGAGCCAAACCACACGATACGAATTACACGTGAATGACACGAAAACTTACTTACACGTGTTTTCAACTACACACGGCAGGACTGCAGGACCTCCATCGAACCCGTGTTTGCGGTGGAATGGGTTTTCTCCGCGTACCTCCAAGATACGCATCATGCATCTCCACTTTGCACAGATAGGAAGTGGAAGATATAGGAAATAAGGATCCTCTGCTTTGCCAACTTATTGTCCATGACCATGCACACGTGCCGTCGCAGCTACATTGGAGCAGAAAATTTTGAATGTGTGCCTGGACCAGGACATGTGCTCATTGATAGAATGCTGGACATGGGCATTTGGGGTAAGACAGGACTCCAGACACTTGCTCAGTCTCGTGTAATTCGTATCATGTGGTTCAACTCTCATACAGCCTTCCCTGTGTTTGGTTAGGGGTAGAATATTGGTATTATTTGCCCTTCATGAACATATAAAACTAGCATGCCATGGAGATTATATTGTCTTTCTCATGTTTTTTAAGTAACCTTTTTTTTTACTTTCAGTATCTCATGTCTGGTGAAGAGTCTCTCTACACAAGACATGTTACACAGGGCTGCTCAAGTGTAGGGAGACACAATGTTAGCCAGGAAGCGTAGTTTAAAAAGATCTGAAGGCTCTGTCAATTTCACCTCTGTACACAAAGGTAGTTTTAAAAGACAGAGCTGGAGGAGATGGCTCCTCAGAGGGTTTGTTAATTTCATCTTCACCTCCCCAAAGGATCTGTCTCTTTCACCTCCCCTTCAGGGAGGCAAAGATGAAATTAACAAACCTTCTGAGGAGCAATCTCCACTGGCTCAGTCTTTTAAAACTACGCTTCCCGGCTAACATTGCATCTCCCTACACTTGAGTATCCCCATGTAAGATATTCATGTAGAGAGACTGTTAATGTAACCTGAAAGGCTGAGGGTCTGATGCTTCCTTCTTTTGATACCAGATACCTTCTTCAGATATCTGAAGAAGAAAGCTTTGACTCTCAAAAGCTTATAGCCTGAAATAGTTGTTGGTTTCTAATGTGGCTCTGGATTCAAACCTTGCTGTTTTTCTACTGCCTCTGTCCCATGTAGCTTTTGGCCACGAAGTCTACATGATCCCAACCCTAGCCTTTTGGGGCAGTTTTTGACAATCTTTCTTTAATTTTTAACCAATTTCCCAGAATTGCAACCCTACAGAGGTCAGTTCTATCTAGAGAAAACGTCTGCTTTGAAGAGTAGAGTCTATGACATTATATTCCACAGAGGTCCCTCCTCTCCCCAGACCCTGCCATCCCCAGGGTCCACTGTCAAATCCCTGAGAATTTCCTGACCTGCATTTGGCAGCCTTCCCAGTGGAAAAGCTGGTTTGATCCTTCCCTAGGATTAGGCTGTTGTGAGTTCAGAATGCTGTTCAACCATGCAACTTAAGCCAGTTATACATGCTCAGCCTAACTTATCCTGTAAGGCTATTGTGAGGACACAAGGCAGAAAGGAGAAAGATAGATGCTACCTTGAGCAACTTAGACAGAAAATGTTGAATAAAAATATCACAGATACGTGAACCCCTTCTCCACCCATTCTAAAAGAGATGGGGAAGTAGGTAACACAAACAACTCCTTCCCTCCAAGAAGTATATACCGCCCTCCTTGTCATCCTGTACAAAATAAGGCCTGGAGCGTCTCAATGATCAATGGCAATTTTATCAGCCATACCTACACCTGGTTTAAGCTCCTTTGCTGAGTCAGGAGAAAGCAGCAACAAAGAACCAGCCATGCCTCAAGGTGACCGGAAGAATGATCACCGCGTGTAACTGCAATTTGATATTTTATTGATAACCATGTCAGTCAACAGCAGGATGAAGCCAGGTTCTGGCCGCGGTTGAGGAGCTTGCCGGAAGCCGCTGATGCAGTGACATTTTGATCTTTTATTCATTGTCCTTACAAATGAAGACTTGCCCGCTGATCTAAAATATTCTATTTGTCCAGCTGCCTCGGAGAAATATGGATGCAGCAAACTTGTAACTTGTAAATCAATATGCCTGTAGTGATTTAACGTTGCCTTCTGTGTGAGCTTAGGTAGGAGACTTAAAAGCAGAGAAGGAAAACTAGAGGCCAGGAACATGAGAAGGTAAAAATCACCAATATTTCAGAGCACAGGAGACTAAGCTAGTCAAACTACAGGAGAAGCACAAAGTTCTTCCCGCTAGGTAAGGGGAGACGGAGCCAGGATAACTCACCTGATGATGCACATTGATCTGGGGCTATGTTTCAGAAAGCAACACTTGAGCCGTCGATGGAGGACGACAAAGAAATCCCCACAGGAGACAGGATGGAATATAGGTCTCCTGGGCAGTTGGCAACAGGAGCGCCAGCAGTTGTAACAGCCCATTTCATGTTGTTACACTTTATCAAGCCATCATTTAACACATCCTCTTCAACAAGTATCTTCACTACATCAGCATTGGCAAGCATCTTCCTTACAAACATTGATGGCTTTTGCCTACAGAAGAAGAAACAACAGATTTCATATTGGACATTGCATCATATGAATTCAGTACTCTTGTTGCCTATTATCATTTAGGAATTGGAACTGTTATATTGGACTGTTGAGCATTGGGTCTGAATATCTATGCATGGAGTAGATTATAAGTTATTGGGGGGGGAAATCACTTTGCACTAGCACTTTGAACAATAAAATTCTATATTGTTAGTGTGGTCTTCTGGGACCTGCAGTCCCCTTGTATTTCCAGGAAGTATAAGACAAGTTCTGAGAAGCCCTCTGGCCTGATGAAAGCCCATCTATCTTTAGTATTCCAAGGAATTCCCATGAACCCAAAGTCACCATGTTTTTTAAAATACACACCGCCCAGAGCCCCTGGGATGGGCGGTATATAAATTGAATAAATAATATATAAATTGAATAAATAAAAAGCTCCTCCATTGCAAACCAAACCCAGACACTCACATGTGAACCAGTTTACCCAGTTGCTGTTGGTTCATATTGGCCAATGTTGTAATCACTTTGTCAAGAGTAGACTCCAGACAATTGCAACAGAATGTAATAATGGGGGCGGGGAATAAGGAAAGGAACTTAAAAACAGCTGGAGTGAGGATCTTTATTTTATTTAGAACTTTTGTATGCTGCCTTTCTTCCCAAAACAGGGTACCTAAAGAGGCAAATATTTCAACACTAACAAACCATATTTCAAAACTATTTAAATTTAAAACATTTAAAATTGTATCAAAAACCATAAACAAGCACACAAATGCACAACACAAAAAACAGGGAGGAGGGTCAATTTCAATTATTGAGGGTATGCCACACCAAAAAAATGTCTTTACCTGTTGGCAGAAGAGAGAAAAATAGGGGAAACAGATGGATCTCACTGGGAAGGGAGTTCCAAAGTTTTTGTGCCGTGACCGAGGAAGCCCTTTCTTGGGTCACTCATCAGCTAGCCTCAGATGGCAGGGCCACCCAAAGCAGGGCCACTGATGTTGACCAGAGGAAAAACGAAGCATTTCAAAAATAAAAATGTACTTGTCCTGGTATGATAAGGCAGCTTTGCTCAGCCTAGAAATACCTTTTGGTAATTCTTTCTGACTCCCGGAGGGTATGTTTTACTGTTGCTTGCTTTGGTAGAAGACCTCTATCTTTCTTGATACTTCGGGGGGCTCGTAAAATGGAACTCTTTAGAACATTTGGTTCTTCAAGATGATTGCTATGTGGGTTCCCAGAAAGACGGTGATCTCTGCTGAATTTATTTTTTAAGAATTTTCTCTTTTTCATTTTGTTGTTTTTAGAATTATTTTTGCACAGCTTTTTATTGTTGTCGCCTGCTTTGGTTCCCAGTTTTCTTTGAGAAGGGAAGACTTATAAATATTTTGAATAAATAAAAATAGAATTTTAATTGCATCGTGCTGAGTTTGTTGCAACTTTCTGTTCATTCAGATCCCCTGACCCCTGTACTTGCCTGTGGACACTAGTGAATTTATTATATGTTGTCCAAAGAAGCACTTTTGATGAAATTATACATTTGACCCCAAGAAGATTCTTTTTGTGCAGTGTTTTTGGGATGTACTGGTCTATTCACGTATACTCGATCTGAATGAATAATGAATGATTACCTTTGCAAACGATACCTTCAAATGATACGCAGAAATAAAGATTTTACAACTCGTTATCTTCTGTCCTTCACATAACGGTTCTAGGAAATAATGAGATAGTAAAGCACACCATCAAGGTAAAGTCACTTTGACAAATTCACTGTTGATGTAATTCCATTAAAGCTCAGTAGAGGTAAACTGTGCATGAATTTGCCCCATTAGTTCTTAAAAAGTGCATTAAGGATGACATTAGGTTGCTAAATTACTTGCGCATCTCGGCATGTATAAATCTGCTAAGATGCACACCCTGATCAAAAGGGTAATTAGACAAGGAGGGATATCATGAGTGATGTCTCAGCATTTATCCTTGAGGAAGGGAAATGTATCCATTATTCTGCAGGTTAAAACTTGTTCAAGGAATAATTGCCTTGCCGTTAAAAGAGTTACACCGGGGTTCAATGTAGTCCTCTGTGTTTCGAGTGTAAATAACATCATCATTAATACATTCGAGCCTCTTTGCTCTTAATGAACTGATCAGGTTATATTCCACTCATAAGCTTTACAATGATGAGGATCATTATGTATTGTCAAAAGAATCGGCACATAGCATTCATAATCCCGATGCTTAACTGAAGCAACGATGTTAAAAAGGTGGATAAATTAAGCAGCTTTCGAGGACTCATTAAGAATGTCAAGCGGCACCATTGTGTGTTTTGCCATAGTTAATGGGCTGGGTGACTAAAAGCAATTTACAGTAGACCTGCGCTTGTCAATATGAAGAGAAGACTCACAAACAAGTCAGAAGATGCCACCAACCCAGGAGCGAGGGAGCAAAAGATACAGCATCTATGGCTAATTTTCTTCCCCCTGAAAGGCAGGTCGAACTCAATAGCTAAGATTCAACCTCGAAGCAAGTTTATCAACAGTTATTTATCACATACAGCAGATAAGCACACAGGCCACAAACCAATTCGTGTCTCACTTTACATTTTGTTTCGAGGTATGTAAGCCTGTGCGCAAGTATACATATTTCCTATTGACGATCAGAATTGTAGATGGGACACACACACCCATCCCAAATATACCTCAGTCAGGTAGCATTGTTATGGCAAATGAGATTTCTCGCCCCCACCCCCAAATTCACTTAAAGATATAGCCATTGATTCCTTTTATTTTCTTTCAAAAGAGGAGTTTCTCTTTTGTTTCTCTTCATAGTTTTCTGTTACACTTCCACACACCCGTTTATAATTCCAGCCTTTTCAGAGGGAGTTTTGCCACACACCACCAGGTGGTGGTTAGACATGGGCACAAACCAAAAAAACCCCAAACCATGAGGTTTGTGGTTCATGGATATACATGGGCACGATCTGAATTACAATTTCAAAAAAACCCCCGATTTTGGTGTCTGCGCCATCGTGACTCAGCTAATCGGTTCTGTCCATGGCAACCAATCCAGCAGTTGGGGGTTTGCTTGTTTGGGACTTGATCAGATGTATCGGTTTCTGTTCAGAATTGCAGACACTCTTGCACCAGTAATTTATTCCCGGGACAACGGAGCCAGGGGAATGAGCTGTGTTTGCCCTCCTTCTGTCACCCTCAAAACACGAATGGAAGCCCAGCTTTCCTTGATTAGCAGGCTTCCTTCCAACCACGGAGCAGCAACCCAGGGGAGGGAGGGGAAAGGGGGTGTTCTGAAGCCATGGGCACAAAGGAAAGGCAAAAGGCAGTGCGGGAGGCTGGGAGGCTGCCTGCGCCATTCACCTTTCCCCAGGACAAGGGGCGGGTGGGGGGAAGCCGGCTGCCCCTTGTCTTGTGGGGCAGGTGAACGGCGCGGTCAGCCGCCAAGCCACTCGTGCTGCCGCCAGCTCCGCAGCACACCGGGACAGCCAGCTTGCTGCGTGGGCGGGGGTGTGTGACCCAGGAGCACACGCATGCGCGTAAGAGCCTGACTACGGTTGCCCTGGGTGCTGGCAACCGTAGATCCAACCCTGGGAATGTCCCCTCCCTGAGGCGGCTCATTGCCGGGTTAAAAACTCTCCCCGTCTACTCTAAGTGTGTGTGTGTGTGTGTGTGTGTGTGTGTGTGAATGTCCCCTCCCTCCCTGAAGGAATGCAGCTCATCGCCACCTCCCCCTGCCCACCAGGCCTGGCGGCCGCTGCCACCAAGCACCATTCCTATATCGCTGGAAACAGCGGGGCACCCTCTTGCTTTGGCCTTCCCGATTCTGGATCGGAAATGGGACTTGATCGGTTAGAATCGGTGGCCTGGGTTTGGCAGTGGCCCGGATCCACAAACGGCTTAATCGGTATTTTTTTTTGGATCGTGCCCATCTCTATTTATGGATTTTCATGAACCAGGAATCACGAACTGGTACGGAACTGGGGCATTACAAACCAGTTCGTAGTTCATGGTGTTTAAATAGCCCTTTCTGGCTGCTTTGCATTTGACAGTTTGAAGGGCCCTTTCCTGCCTTGCAAGTGGATTCCCCCCCCCTCCGCTGCCTGCCAGTTGATAGTTTAAAGGGACCTGCCAGTGGGAGGGCCCTTTAAACTGCCCAAACACCACACCACCCCCATCCTACCACCCCAGCCCAAACCCCAGCTCCAGCCCCACCCCATTTTCAGCCTCCTCCTCTACCCTGCGGGCCCACAGAGGGATGGAGGAGGCAGAAAATGGCCTTTCCACCCCTTAAATTGCTGCGTCCATTTGAGGGGCAGCAAGGCCATTTTCAGCCTCCCCTGTCCCTCTGCAGGCCTCCTCCATCCCTCTGCAGGACTGCACAGGGGCGGAGGAGGCCAAAAATGGCCTTACCACCCCTCGCAGGAGGAGGGGTGGAGGCCACGGGCCTTCCTTGGGGAAATGGCCATTTAAACTATACCTTTCCCAATACAAACCAAACAAACTCGAACCAGTAACCAGTTCATGGAAGTTCGTAGAAAGGAGCTTCCACAAACCGTGGTTCATGAACCACGAACCGGCTGGTTTGTGCATTTTTTTGGATCGTAATTGGATTCGTGCCCATCTCTAGTGATGGTATATTGGAAGGACAGGAAAGTATGGGAAGGCGTTGCCTGTCTTTGGGCAGTAACAAAGTGAAAGTCTGAAAATGTTTACAATCTCCCTTCCTGTCTCTCCCCTCTTCGAATTCCTACAAAGAGCATTGTCAGATTTCACAGAGAAATTTGGTAAAGAGGAATTAAGAGAACTTTTACACAGCTCTAAATCCATTGAAATCAATTGGAGTTTAAATCTACTTCTGATTGTACTGTAAAGCTTTAATTGCATGCATGCGTGCGTGTGTGTGTGTGTGTGTGTGTGTGTGTGTGTATAAAAATATAAATAACATTGAATTCACCCTTGAACTCATTTCTGAATGAATATGCATGGGACCGCATGACATACTATTTGCATACATACTTGTTAATTTTCAGCAAAGTAATTCATGTGCTAATTAGATTCTAGCTTTCAATACATATGTAAATGTATATAATATTATATATGAGGGCAAGGTATATATATATATATATATATATATATATATATATATATATATATATATATATATATATATATATATATATATGTATGTATATATACACACACATTCACACACTTTTGACAGGCAACGACAGTATCCTGTATATATCTAAAGTAGAGGGAGAATGAAGGAGGCGGAATTCTGCAATAATTTCAGTCAGCATCCCAATTCCCTGTTATTTATTTATTTATAACAAATAGATTCCTATAATGACTTTAAAAGAATGAATTTTGCAAAGTGATTTATAGAAGAAAAGTTTTTTTAAAAAATGAGACATTATGCATAAATGAAAAGTACGCAAAACATCAATAGGAAAGCATGATCCAACACAACATTCTGATTCCCAAATGCCTGGTAGAATATTGTTAGGCCTGGCAAGGGGATTCTCTCAGACTTTCCACTTCATCAAACATGGTTGTATGAGTTAAAGGTCTTTATTAGATAATGCTCCCTAGTAGTGAATCAGTACAGAGTAATTGCCTGGAATGCCAAAGCCAAGTCTTCCAGTCCCCTCCCCCCAGTCCAAACAAGAGTCAGTTGAAGTTGGCGTGCAAGACCTGAAAGAGATGCAGAGCTGAAATTCCCAAGGTCTGTTCCCACGCCACTCTAGCTACACTAATAACACCACTCAGCCTAAGCAAAGCAAGATACAGTGAAGGAGGAAAGCTACCCCACCACCCATCTCGCCAGTAGAAACACATTTACAGGTATGGCAGGCAGGCTGGCTTGCATGTCTGACAAATACAGCTGTTTCTATCTGCTACTATCTGCTACTATCTGCTACTTAGCAAAACCAAAGAAGGTAGATTTCATGGGAAGGTGTGTCCCGTAGTCTCAGGGCCACCATAAAGAAGATATTTCCAAGAGAAGACCAGGGCTCATTTCGAGGGGGAATGCACAGGAACACAGTTCTGGCAGTTCCCCAAAGAGGTCACATGTCAAGTGGCCCCACCCACCTGACTCTCAGCCATTTTGGGTGGATTGGGGTCGAAACGGCCTGGATTGGGCCTCTGAAAGGAGGTGGATCACTCTCCTGCTCCTCAGTGGCCTGATCCTGACCATTTTGGACCCCTTTCCAGCCATTTTCAGCCTCTTTTTGCCATTTTTGGCCCAATTTTGACCCTGAATGGCCAGGATTGGGTCCAAAACAGCCAGAATAGGTGATGTCAGGGGGTGTGGCATATGCAAATCAGTTATACTAATGACACACTTCCGATGATGGCAAGAGGCATGGCATATGCTAATGAGTTATGCTAATGAGTTAAGCTAATAAGTTCCTCCAGCTCTTTTTCTACGAAATGACCCGTGGAGAAGACATTCATGCTTCTGAAGAGTACAGGGCACATTGCCTGATCTTTAACCTGTGGAAGCACTCTACAGGAGAACACACAGAGCAGATGTAGCTGCCATATGCCAAGTCAGACCATTGGTCTACTAGGGTCAATATTGTCTACTCTGACTAGCAGCGGTTCTCCAGGGTCTTAGATAGAGGCTTTTTACCTAACCCTACTCCCTAACTGTAGATGCTGGAGACGGAATCTGAGACCTTGAGCATGCAAAGCAGAAATTCTACTACTTAATCACAGCCCCTATCCAGGAAGCTTCTCCAAAACACAATATGGTCTCAAAGTGTATAGGAATTTGAATTCAGCCTAGAAGTAAACTGGGCTCAATGAAATGGTGTCAGAAGTGACAGGAACACAACAAGAATTGCCAGGAGAATGCTTCTCTTAGGGATGAGATCCACAGAAACAGCATGAAAGGGAGTTGGAGTCATTCCGCTTCCACTAGTGATACAAGACAATTACTATTGGAATACAGGTAGTTGCAGTTACACAATAGGGCAGATTTGTACACGTTTCACCATATACTGGGGAAAAACAAACACACACTGAAATTACAAAAACAACACAAATTTAAGATCCATCTGATCACTCTCCGGCAATATTTTGAGCTCCAGACCGGCGTTTCAGTTTTTGTTGGAAAGGTGCCCATCTGCATTTGAATACTAATTCACATTTCCTTGAGGACTTGATCTCTAATATCTTATTAAAATGTTTGTAAACTGCATACAACATGGTGAAAAACAAATTAAATGGAGGAAAATAAAACACATTCATGACAAGCATGTCTATGTATATATTCCCAGGAGGAATTAGATTGTGGTAAGGTGTCACTTGTGCAGTGAGATAATTCAATGAATTCCGGTCCAATTTGAGCTCTTTAATTATGACACACACATACACACACACACATTTATAGAGGCTGTTCAAGAAAAAAAATGGCTTTGCTTCTGGAACTTCAACTGCATCCATGTAAGTGATAGTTTCATATTCTCAAGTTTAGAAAAGGCATGTCTATTTCTCCTTCCCCTTTGCATATATTGACATTGTTCTTTATTCCCCTGATATTTCCTTCCACTTTCAGTCCTGATGATGTCGTTTTGAAGTGAAACAGATTTTGCTGAGATCTTAAAGAAACAGGGCTGGATTCTATGTACTGCAAGTGGAAGGAACTCACTTCCCCCTTCTTTGAGACACTCAAGTAACATTCCCAACTAGAGATGGGCACGAAACGGGAAAAAAACGAACTCTGAGTTTCATGGTTCGTCGCGTTCCTTGAACCACGAACCACGAACTTTCACGAAATTGTCCCGTTTCATGAAATGATTCATTAGGTTCATGGTTTGTCAGATCCCAGGGCCCTACAATGGCCCCCTTCATACCCAGAGATACCAAACTTGCAGGGAGACTTCAACAGGCTCTCCTCCAGCTACCCTCCAAGTTTGGTGAAGATTACAATACATTGACTGTGAGACCACCTCCCTGCTATCCCCCTGGGTGCCACGGGTGCCATGGGCTCAGAGGGTGGGGGTGGCCCACAGCATCCCCTCTTGTGCCCTAACAGGTGCCCACCAATTTTGCCAGATGGGTTCTGTCAGTGGCCACCTCCTCCTCATGGGCCCAGGACTTTCTCTCACTCCAAATCCCAGCAACAGCTCCTCCCTCTCCTTCTATCTACTGGAAATGAAAGCAGGAGGCACAGAGTGGTGCCTTTTATAAGAAAGACTCACATAGAGCAGAACAGGAGCACTCTGGTTGGCAGACAGACCTGCCTGACAGGGTTTGGAAGGATGAGATTGGTGTTCTCATGGCTACAGAAGGCCCATCTCCCCCCTGCTTGTGGATCTCATAGAACAGAATGGGAGCTCTCGGGTTAGCAGGGAGAGCTGCCTATCAAGGTTACATGGATTAAGATTGGGGTTTCCATGGAAACAAAGGTCTGCAGACATTTTGGGCCTACGTTTTGAATATCATGTGAGTAGCTTTAGTGGTTTAGTAGTTCTTTCTCTCATATTTTTGAAATAGTGGAGCTCCATCCCAACATAATTTTTCATGCCTTCTGTAAACAGAACACTGACTTCTGCAAAGCATGGTTTGCAAACTAGGAGCCAGTCTTTGATTACATCCACAAATTATTGGATATTGTACTATAGCAATTGTGATGCCTGTCTGGCATCACAAAGCATTCATGAATCAAACGAATGGGCCCCAAAAGTCATGGATTTTGTGAAAAATGTGGCCCCACGGAACACGTTTTCTCAATATACGAATTGGCCCAATTTGTCATGAAATTTGATTCGTGTTTCTATTTGTGCCCATGTCTATTCCCAATACTACCTCTTCAAATACCAGGAGATGTTGAAGGTGGTGACTGGAGAGAGTAGAGTTTGGTTAGGACATGATATCACTTCAAGGCAATGCTCTAGGTTACTTTTCCTTGTCTCTATATTCTTTATTATAGTGATTGGGGAAATTTCTAGAGTGTGTCTACATGGAAGCCATTTTGTTCTTCTGCTCCTCAATTCTTGGTTGGGGTGAGGGAGAACTGGAGATGGAGCTGCCCCAGGAGGGTAAAGGGAAAGTCTACTCCCAAGCCGGTTGTGAGCATCCAAAGGTCAATGTTGGGTTAGGTCAGAGGAACCCCACAGACCAAAGAACATTTGGGCAAAATTGTCTCACTTGCTCTTGCATGAATGGAATACTAAATCCACATTCTGTCCCTGTACATTCTCCAACCTGCTATATTAATTTTGGGGGTCGCACAGAACAGAAAGCTGAGGGGTGCCTCGTGCTTGCATCTGTTAGCATCCAGTCCCCTCTTCTTGTTCATCAAAATAAAACCTCATGAAAAGGATAAAACAATAAACTGATCCAGAACAAATGCAGGCCTGCATTTTGTGCAAGCCAGCAGAACCCAGTCCATAAGGCCAGGACTAGACAAGTGTCAGGTGAGAAACAGCAGTAGAATGTTATGTTCAGTCACTCTCGGTGACCAAGAAGGGAGCCCAAAGTCTGAATGAGCAGCTGTTGAGAGATAGAGGCAGAGGCATCTGTAGAACTCCATGCAAGCTCCTAGCTGCTGTGCTGACTGGTGAGCCATGCACAATAAATCTGCTCTCATGATGTCATGGGCTTGCTCTGAGCACTGCTGGCCATTCAGAAGCCACGTATCTGTTCAGTGCTGACCCAGATGCCAACTGCTGCTTCTGTCCTTTTTTGCTCACTTCTGTGAGAACAAACAACTGAACAGAGACCAAGGGATGGGTGGGATTACCAGGCAGAATATCTCCAAGGGAGCAAGGAGAAAGCCTCTCTACAAATAATCTTAATAAAGTATTGTCAATTAGAGAATAAAGATGCTTGTATTATTCGCCATCTGCAACTGTTCATTCCCAATTGGAAGCAATAAGGTGACTTTATTGAAGCTACTGGAGTCTCCTGTGTGCTAGTGATTGAGCAGGGCTGAAGGGTGATCTGATAGCTGAGATGGACCCTAACCACCAAGTATCACGGTTGCCAACCTGCAGGCAGCACCTGGAGATCTCCTGGAATTACAACTGATCAGCAGACTAATAATAATAATAACAGGTGATTTATATACTGCCCTTCAGGACAACTTAACGCCTACTCAAAGAGGTTTACAAAGTGTGTTATTATTATCTTCATGACAATCACCCTGTGAGGTGGGTGGGGCTGAGAGAGTTCCGAGAGAGAGGTGATTGATCCAAGATCACACAGCTGGCTTCAAGCGGAGGAGTGGGGAACCAAACCTAGTTCTCCAATTTAGAGTCCTGCCGCTCTTAACCACTACGCCAAACTGGTTCTCTATAGATTACAAAGTTCTGTTCCCCTGGAGGAAATGACATCATCAGAGAGTAGACAATATGGAATCATATCCCTACTGAGAAGCCTCTCTTTCCCAAACTCCACCCTCCCTGGGCTCTGCCCCCAAATCTCCAGGAAATTCCAAAGCCAGAGTTGGTAACTCTAGCATCAGAGAATACCACATAACTTACCTCACAGGGTTGTGAAGATAACAGGGGAGAGGTGTTTGCTACCTAGAGCTCCTTAGAGGAAAGAGAGGATATAAATGTGATAGAGAGGTATAATACACCGATTTATTCCTGAACAGAATGAAAATGAAGATCCAACTTCAGTAATTGAGCGGAGATGAAAGGCACCTAATTTGCACTGTGTCCTCAAGAAAAGGCTTCGTATTTGATCCCAATCTTTGCCAAAACAACTTCTTCTCAAATTATAGCATTGCTTAACAAAGCAGTCTTCACATCTGCTGACCATTCTTTTAGTTCAGCTGTCCCAGGAGCACATAATATCCATTCTATAGCTTTGGCTACCCATCCATTAACTTGCATCTACTGTTGGCTGCATGGCACTGAAGGGATGCCTCAACAGGCTTCTCAGAACCAGAACCCCGACCCGCCTCGCTTTGCCATGGGACCATGCCATGGGTGCTGTGTCTGTACCTGCTGGGCTTGCTGCTCTCCCTCCTCTCAGCCCTCTTTGGCCTGCTGGGCTCCCTGGGTGAACCAGCGCCCCAACAGTGGCCTGAGCCCTGCCTGACTGGCTAGTGGCTGGCTAGTGGCCATGGTCTGGCCAGCAGGAGAGGAGCATGGGACAGTCACGGGGTGTGGAGGACCTTTGCGGTTGTCTCTTCCTTTCCCAGTCCAGCCCACACTGCAAGCAGAGCCTTAAAGAAACAGCAAAGACTGAGCAAAGCCTCTGTAGGCCTGACATGGTAGGGCGCTCCACTGAGAAGCCAGCAAGGTCCAGTGGTTACAAGGTGGCAGGGAAGTCCTCAGGGATGGATGCCACCCGGTTGGGGGAGACCAGTCGTCCTTGTTGACAGCCCTCTTTCCAGCATGGCCTGCAGCAGATCGACCACAGCCTTGCAAGGAAGGCCTGGCTGACCAGCAGAGAGCGAGTGAGGTTTGTGGTGCCTTCTTGGCTTGCAGGTTAGACTCCAGCCTCCCCCCCGCCACACACACACACACACACACACACACACACACACACACACACACACACACACAGAGTTTAAATACCATCTCATCATTTCTGAATTAATTCTTAAGCCTCAGAGGTCTCCTGCAAATCCAGTTACAGAAACGGCTTCTCGTTGGCTTCCGCTGTTTTTCAACCAGAAAGCAAGCCAAGTGGCCCCACGTTTTTTTGTGCTCCATTTCCCCCAGTGTAGGACATTGTGTCTTGGAGGAGGACCAGGAAGCGATATGCTTTCTCTAAGTTTCCTTTTTTGGCTTTCCAGAGATAACCTACAGCCTTGGCTTTGTCTTGTTCCAAAAGGACTTCTAGCTAGGGATTGAGGTGCCACCCTTAGTAATCATCCGGAAAGATTTGGCCATATTTTTAACAAGAATTCTAGGGAGGAGCAGCACCAGGGTTTTTGGCACCCACACACACCAGCCTGTGTGATGACGTCACGTGTGATGTCATCATGGGCGCGAGCGTGAGCCAGCCCAATTGTTGTGTCGGGCAGCTGGGATGGCGTGTGGGTGGCCTCCCAGCTCTCCCGCTTGGTTACCCTGCACCACCCCAGATGCCTGCCCGCAGTTGCTGCACCCAGCTGGGGGCATGTGCTGGCGGTGGCAGCAGCGCGGGGCAGGAGAGCTGGGAGGCTGCAGCTCCATGGCACGTGTTCCTGCTCCCAGCGCCTCCTCCGGTGCCCACTCTGGCACCCTGCGCCCTGAGGCAACCACCTACCTGGCCTCAATGGGTGTGCCGGCCCTGACTCCAGGCCCTAGTTGGTGACAGATTCTTTCAGTCAGGGGGAGTGGGCATGTATGTATACAATTGTAATGGGTAGCAATACAAAGAAACAAGGACCACATAATTTTGTTACTTTTATGATTACTGGAGTTGCTGGATATTTTTTCTGCCCTTGAAAAAGTTGTTAATACAAAATGAGTTAAGTAGGCTGGCTGCTTATCAGGCAGGGGGTAGGGGGGTCTCTCTGTACCCCCAGTCTGCAGTATCTGACCTGTAAAAAGAACATAAGAACATTTCTTACAAAGTAGAGAGTCTTTCTTGCTCTTACCTGTTTGTCCACCAACGATGGTGTCTGTCCCCTTAAAACTTCATTCCGGCATCTCTGCAAGAGAAGAAAAGAGAAATTATTTTTGCATCGGACTAATGGTCATATATAGGCCCCATGAATGTGTTTTCATATTTTTGATACTGTATTTATTGTATTTATTGCAGTCATTGTGTATATTGGATGCTTTGGGGAAGGATGTACAATAGTAGTTGCTATTTACAAATAGGGGTTTCATTGATATTTATATGTAAGAGATATTACACACACACACACACACACACATATTCACACACACACACACACAGAGGGGGGGTGTCATTTCATAGAAAAAGAGCTGGAGGAACTTATTAGCATAACTCATTAGCATAACTCATTTGCATATGCCACGCCACTTGACATCACCAGAAATGTGTCATTGGCATAACTGATTTGCATATGCTACAGCCCTTGACATCACCTATTCTGGCTGTTTGGACCCAATCCTGGCCATTCAGGGCCAAAATTGAGCCGAAAATGGCAAAAAGGGGCCAAAAATGGCCGAAAAAGGGCCCCAAAAGGTCAGGATTGGGCCGCTGCTGAGCAGGAGAGTGATCCATCACCCGTTACAGGCCCAATCTGGGCCATTTCGGTCCCAATCCAGGACGAAAAGGGCACAAAATGGCTGAGAGTCAGGTGGGTGGGTCCATCTGACATGTGACCTCTTTGGGGAACTGCCAGAACTGCGTTCCGGGGCGTTCCCCTTTGAAATGAGTCCTGGATATATAGATATAGATAGATAGATAGATAGATAGATAGATGGATAGATGGATAGATGGATAGATGGATAGATAGATAGATAGATAGATAGATAGATAGATAGATAGATAGATAGATAGATAGATAGATAGATAGATAGATAGATAGATAGATAGATAGATAGATAGATAGATAGATAGACGATTCATTTCTCCAGTGGGTGCCCTGTTTGGGGACTGGCAACCCTATGCAGCATTGGTGTGCTGATTGGATCATAACGCAGCGCCCTTAGCAAAAATTAGGCCCCCTCTATGCAGAGACTGCAAACAAGCAAATCATATGAATGGAAATCAAATAGAGTGGCTTGATTCAAACGCGGCATGAAACCATGGTTAATTTGAAATCCAGTTCATTTGTGAAACCAGTATTTGGCTCACAGATGATCTTCCAAATTCTGGTTGACCTTAATAAATGCTGGTTTCATAACCTTCGCCATTTCCCCTGCACAAAGCCCCAGCTGGGATTCTGCTCTGCTGGACTTGATTTGACATGTCAACCAAGCTGAGGAGTTACACATGGTAGAACTTAAGGAAATATAGGCGTCGTCTTGCTATTTAGATATATATTAACCTCTTTAATTTATTAAAAAGAGGCTTCTGGGTCAGGTCCTCTGAGGAACACTGAAAAGAAAGCATTCTATCCTTAAGTCCAAAAGACTCAAATATAGAAATATAGAAAAGTTTGGAAGGTATTTGGAGGAATAAAGTTTGTTAGTCTGAAAGGTGCTACTGGACTCTTTACAATTTTGTTACTACAGATGACTAACTCCTCTGGATCTTATTCAATAGTGAGTCCCACAAAAGTTTCTGAATTTTAAAAAGTGCCCTAGTTTTATGAGTTGTTAAAAAATATATACTTGCAACTGACTAAGAAGACAGATAGGAACTCAAGTGAGATGCTCATAATGGAGACCAAAAGGGTAGTGTTGGCAGAAATGAAAGTACCATCAAGACTTCTATAATATAAATTCCTGTAATTTGTCTCCTAAACAACATCATCAACAACATTCAATTTATTTACCACCCTTCAGGACAACTTAACACTAGAGATGGGCATGAACTGAAATACGAACAAAAATTAAGCACAAACCAGGCCGGTTCGTGGTTCACGAAACACGGTTTGTCAGATCCCGTTTCTTACGAACCGCCATGAACTTTAGGCTGGTTCATTTGGTTCATTCTTTGGTTCATCACTACAGACAGCCTGATGCCAATCAATCAGTTTTCTAGGCAACAGGGGATGGACTTCCTGCAGACCTTCTGTTGACCCGGAAGTGAACTTCTGCTGACCCAGAAGTGATTATTTTCCAACCTGGATGTGATGTTTTCATGAACCAAATGAACTGGTTCACGAACCAGGGGCAGGTTTGTGAAAGTTCATGGTTCATGGTTCATGAAATTTGATGAACCACGAACCACATGGTTTGGGGGTTTTTTGGTTCATACCCATCTCTACTTAACACCCACTCAGAGTGGTTTACAAAGTGTATTATTATTATCCTTACAACAATCACCCGGTGAGGTGGGTGAGGCTAAGAGAGCTATGAGAGAGCTGTGACTGACCCAAGGTCCTCCAGATGGCTTCAAGCGGAGTAGTGGGGAATCAAACCCAGCTCTCCAGATTAAAGTCCTGCCACTCTTAACGACTACACTAAGGTAAAAGTAGTCCCCTGTGCAAGCACCAAGTCATTACTGACCCATAGAGGGATATCACATCACAATGTTTTCTTGGCAGACTTGTTACAGGGTGGTTTGCCATTGTCTTCCCCAGTCATCTACGCTTTACCCCCAGGAAACTGGGTACCACTACACTAAACTGGCTCACAATAGCCAACAATATATCCCAACAGCACTAAATCCCACTCTTCTGTAGGCAAAAGGACACATACTTATCATTGTTCCATTGACTTGGAATGGATGGATACTGCTTAAAACAGGAAGATTGGAACATTTGTGCCTGAGGCACTGAGTGCTGGCATTTTTGTGAAATTGCTTGGCTGGTGCTTCACAGAAATGCCCTGAATGGTGCAATACTCCCTGAGCTTTCAGAAGTCAAAACTAGACATGGGCACAAATGAAAAACAAAAAACAAACAAACAAGCTGTTCATTGTTTGTTGCCTTCCACAAACAGCGAACAATGAACAGTAACGAACATGGAGGGCAGGAAGTAGGGAATCGCCATTTTTGAAAGGGGAAGGGTCGCGGCTTCAGCGGAAGAGGAAGTAGGCCATCTTGGATTACAAAATCATAGAGAAACCATAGAGAAAAGACGCCCGACATTTTGGACTCTTTAAAATTTAACTTTTAAAAGAAGATTGGGACATTTAAAACAGAAAAACGTTAAATTTTACGCCACGGAGTTAAGGAAGAGAGCGGATTCGTGGGAGCGAGCTAAAGCAAGCCCCACGATGTCAAAAAAAGAGTGGCAATCGGCAATAGAAAACCTGGATAAAAACTTGGATAAAAAACTTTTAGATATGATTAAAGAACTTAAGGACACGAAATTGGAGCTGATAAAAGAGGTTAAAGAGGTTACACAGATAGTAAAATCGGAGCTGTCAGAAGTGAAAAAAGGCATGGAAACAATACGAAGTGAATTACAAGGAACGCAGCAGAGAGTTAAAACAGTAGAAGACGCGATGGAGAATTTAGCAGACACGCAACAAACAGAGATGAGATTGGTGAAGGGGAGAATGTCAGTTGCAGAAACTAAACATATGGAGAAGCAGCTACGTTTTCGCGGCTTGCCAGAAGTGGAAGGGAAGTCAGCGCAAGAACAGATGACTGAGGTGTTGGCTGAATACCTGGGGAAGGAGGAGGAGGAAGTTGTGGCTATCCTAGACGTGGCATACCGTGTGAATTCGAGAATTGCAACCCAGAGGAAATTACCAAGAGATGTGATTGTGCAGTTTACAACACGAAATATGAAAGAGAGGATTGTGACAAAACAGTTTCAAGATCCATTGGAGATTGATGGCAAGACGATTATTATAATGAAGGAACTGCCCAGATCAGTGTTATTGGACCGGAAAAAATATAAAGTGCTAATTCAGATTTTGAAGGATATGAAAATCAGGTACAGATGGGAATTACCGGAAGGTGTGTCCTTTGAGTTTGGAGGGGCAAAAAAACGCATCAGATCTGAGCGAGAGATGGAGCGATTTATTAAGGACAATGAAAAAGACTTACCATCAAGACTATGAATATGGAGTGTAAAGTACTATCTTGGAATGTAAATGGACTAAACTCACCGAATAAGAGGAAAAATATTTTTCACTGGCTACTAAAACAAAAATGTGATATTGTTTGTTTGCAAGAGACCCATATTAGAAAACAGGATGTAAAATATTTAAAATCTGGAAAATTGGGCAAAGAATTTGTAGCGGCCTCCAACAAGAAAAAAAGAGGAGTGGTGTTGTACATAAAAGAGGAGCTACAGCCAAAACTTGTTATGAGAGATGTGGAAGCTAGATTTGTAGCAGTGGAATGCATTTGGAATTTAAAGAGAGTGTTGGTAGTCGGACTTTACGCACCTAACGGTGCAAAAGAAAGCTTCTTTGAGGATTTAAGGAAGCATTTAGACGATCTTGCATATGACCAGATAATTCTTGCTGGAGACTTCAATGGAGTGACAGACTTGGAACTAGACAAAAAGACTATAACGGCACAAAAGAAAAGAGGACTATTGCCAAAGTTTTTTTTTGAGTTGATTCAACAAGAGACTCTCGAAGATGTATGGAGGAGAGAATATCCTAAAAGTAGACAGTTTACTTTTTATTCGGCAAGGCATTCTACATTATCAAGAATCGATATGATCTGGGCCTCAAAAGACTTAGCGTTATGGACTAAGGAGGTAGAAATAATGCCGATGGTAGGCTCAGATCACAACCCAATTATGTGGAAATTTGGAAAAAGGAGAAAAAGGAAAGCATGGAGAATAAATGAGGACTTGTTACAGGAAAGAGAGAATACGGAAATATTGAGAAGAGAGACAAAGTTTTTTATACAATACAACGTGAATAAAGAAGTACCAACCAATAAAGTTTGGGATGCTTACAAGGCGGTTGTAAGGGGCATACTAATGGACTTAAATGGTAGAGCAAGAAAGAAGAAAGAGGAGAAAAGACAAGAGATTGAGGAGAAAATAAAAGCCAAAGAAACACAGCTAAAAAAGAGACCAGGGAAAAAGAAGGTATACCAGGAAATTAAAATACTTCAAGAACAGCTAACAGCAATGAGCAATAAAGAATTGGAGTGGAATCTTAAAAGACTGAATCAAAAAGCGTTTGAGGGTGCTAATAAACCTGGAAAGTACCTGGCATGGCAATTGAAGAAGAAAAGGGAAAAGAAAATAATAAATAAAATTTGTGAAGACAACAAAACGTATTTGGAGCAGACTACCATTAGTAGAGCCTTTTATAAATTCTACGCTAAGCTGTATAATAAAAAAGAAGTAAATAAAGAATCAATAGCGTCATATTTGGAGAAAACCAAACTTCCAGAAATCTCGGAAGCTTGGAGAAATAAGTTGAACAGTGAAGTAACTGACGAGGAAATAAGCAAGGCAATACAATCTGCAAATCTAGGAAAGGCGCCAGGGCCAGATGGACTTACGGCTAAATTTTATAAGACAATGGCTAATGAACTGGCACCATTCCTAAAAGAGGTGATGAATGGGGTTTTAAGGGATCAAAGGATTCCAGACACTTGGAGTGAAGCGAACATATCATTGATCCCAAAAGAGGGCCAAGACCTGACTAGTGTGAAAAATTATAGACCTATATCGCTACTCAATAATGACTATAAAATTTTTGCGAAGATATTGGTGGAGAGATTGAAGGGGTGGCTCTCGGAAGTCATAGAGGAGGAACAAGCAGGCTTTTTGCCAGACAGACAAATAAGAGACAATTTAAGGACAGTGATCAATGCTATTGAATATTATGATAAGCGTTGTGACAAAGAGGTTGGTTTCTTCTTTGTAGACGCTGAAAAAGCGTTTGACAATTTAAACTGGGACTTTATGTTTGCCACTATGGAAAAGCTACAATTGGGAGAAAGATTCATCAGAGCAATTAAGGAAATTTACAGAGACCAGACTGCAGCAATCGTGGTGAATGATGAATTGACCAAGAAATTGACGATAAGTAAAGGAACAAGACAAGGTTGCCCGTTATCTCCATTGTTGTTCATTCTAGTATTGGAGATTCTGATGATACAAATACGTCAAGATGAGGAAATTCGTGGAATAAAAATAAAGGACTATTCATATAAGGTCAGAGCATTTGCGGATGACATAATGTTAATTGTAGAGGACCCATTGGAGAACATGCCAAGAGTGATAGATAAGATTAAGGAGTTTGGAGACTTGGCAGGTTGCTTCATTAATAAAAAGAAGTCAAAGATACTATGCAAAAACATGACTAAGCAGAAACAACAATTGTTAATGGAAAAAACGGATTGTGAAGTAACAAGTAAAGTGAAATATTTGGGAGTTGAATTAACTGCAAAGAACATAGATCTATTCAAAAACAATTATGAAAAACTATGGACTCAGATAGAGAGAGACTTGATTAAATGGAATAGATTGAATTTGTCATGGTTGGGCAGGATTGCAGCAGTTAAGATGAATGTGTTACCAAGAGTAATGTTTTTGCTACAGACAATACCAATCATCAGAGACTCTAAACAATTTGAAAAATGGCAGAGGAAAATATCAGATTTTGTTTGGGCAGGCAAGAAGCCTCGAGTGAAAGTGAAAGTTTTACAAGATGCAAAAGAAAGAGGCGGAATGCAACTGCCCAATCTGAGACTTTATCATGATGCAATCTGCCTAGTTTGGTTGAAAGAATGGATGACATTAAAGAACAAGAAACTACTAGCCCTAGAGGGATATAAAAAAATATTTGGATGGCACGCATATTTATGGCATGACAAAGTAAAGGTCAACTCGATGTTCCTGCATCACTTTGTTTGGAGAAGTCTATACATAATCTGGAAGAAGTACAGAATTTATTTACAAGAAGGAACTCCTTTGTGGGTGGTTCCGTATGAGGTGATAGACCCGAGAGCTGTTGATAATGAACAACAATGTTTAACGTACAAAGAAATAACTAAAACCGAAGCATCCAAACTCAGAATAAAGACACAAGAGGAACTATCACCTAACTACGACTGGTTCCAGTATAGACAGATCAGAGACTTATATAATTCGGACTCTGTAAAGGGAGGTATACGAATAGAGAATTCGGAACTAGAGCAGACCCTTCTTAAAGAAGATAAGAAAAGAATATCCAAGGTATACCAAGTACTGTTGAAGTGGTATACCAAGGATGAGATAGTTAAAACACAAATGGTGAAATGGGCTATAAACTTTAATAAAGAAATAACAATGGAGGCATGGGAATACTTGTGGAAAATTACAATGAAGACAACGACATGTACTAATATCAAAGAGAACATCTACAAAATGATCTATCGTTGGTACATGACACCAAAGAAGATTGCGCTAGGGAATTCGAATACTTCTAATAAATGCTGGAAATGTAAGAAGCATGAGGGCTCCCTCTATCATATGTGGTGGTCGTGTGAGGTAGCTAGGCAGTACTGGGGGGAAATAATAAGAGAAATGAGTGAAATCTTACAATTTCAAATTAATAAGAACCCAGAACTCCTGCTACTGAACTTGGGAATGGAGGGAATTCCAGCCCAATACAGGACGTTGATATTTTATATGACAGCAGCAGCTAGACTTCTGTATGCGCAAAAATGGAAAGTACAAGAAGTGCCAACTATTGAAGATTGGATTTATAAATTGCTGTATATGGCTGAAATGGATAAGATGACAAGAAAACTGAGAGATCTGGACTCAGGGCAGTTCAACACAGACTGGGAGAAGCTGAAACAATACCTGGAGAAGAAATGGGAGGTGGGAGGAAAACTGTGGCAGTTTGAGAACTACTGAAGTACTGAAGTAGAGGGGGGAGACTTTACCGGGGGGAGAAGAGATAAATGTGAATTAATAAGCAGTTAGACTAATAGATTGACATATATATAGATATATATAGTTTAACAAACAGAACATAGATAGAAAATAATTAACTATAAGGATTAAATATAAGGATTGATTAACTAACAACATTTTCTTTCTTTTTGGTAAGTTTTGTACCAAACTGAATGTCTGAAGATATAGATGGGTCAAATTGATTGACTATGTGATGAGAGATATATAGAATTATTACAAAGAGATAGAATAAGCAATATATAGAGAATAAGTCAAATTGTTTGATATAAATGAATGTATGATTTATATGGTTTATGATATATAGAAATATTTGAAATTGAAAAATGGGATAAATTGTTTATCTAAGATGGAAACAAAGACTTACAGTTTGGGCATACAATGTTAAAAATAGTCAAGGATGTACTGCTTAGAATAATGGAGAACATATATTTGTTTTAGATAGAGGAAGCTAATAAAAATAAGGGAAAGGGGACAAAGGGTGGGAAAGCTGTTGGAAGTCAACAAAAAGGGGGGGAAAGGGAGGGGGTTAGAGATGAAAAAATTGGGGAAAATTGAATGTAAATGTTAAAATAATGTTCTAACCCAATAAAAATTTTTTCAAAAAAAAAAAAAAACAGTAACGAACATGACCCAGTTCACAAATATGTTCATTGTTCGTGGCCCTTTAAAGATCCCTTTAAACTATCAGCTGGCCAGTGGCAAGGGGGATTCCCCCCTGCCACCGTCCAGCTGATATTTTAAGGGGCTCTTTCCTGCCACATGCAAGGGGTAGGGCCCTTTAAACACCCCACAAACTGACCTTTCCAATGTCCAATACCCACCAGATTTGCAGGGGACATAGTCCTCACTGTCCTCCGAAGACCCCCCCCAAGTTTCAGAGAGATTGCACCCCGAGAAAGGCATGAGCCGTGGGTCTCCCCCTTTGTTGTCATTTTCTCTTCATAGTGGCAAAAACGGGACTCTCTGCTGGAAGTACTTTGAAGGGTTAAAGCCAGAAGGAAAGCCAGAAGGAGTTCAGACAGAGTTCAGTCCCTGCCTCCAGTTGCCAAGGGAATTGATTGCAGGTGCCAGACTGTCTGGCTTGATGAACAGCTGGTGAAGTCAATGAACGAGGCTTGCAACGACTACCTATTCGTTTAGAATGGCTAACAGACACATGGGCTATTTGTGGTTTTTTTCCATTCGTAATGCTGTTCATGCCCATGTCTAGTCAAAACTGCAGGAAGAAGATTAGAGTCCCTTCTGTGCTAAGGATGTAACTCCTCACTTTCCCTAAAGTCAAGCTGAAAGGCATGGGATCAGCTCTCTAAAACTCGATATTAAAATCTTTATTTTTTATACCTGGATATTTAGCCCAGTATACAGTAAAAAGGGAACTTGCCCCATGCTTTCAAACCAGCAATTCATTAATCTGGTGCTGGAATTTAAAAAAAAAATGTAAACAAGGAAAGAGGGGAGCCGGAAAGAACGGAGAGGAGGGGAGGGGGAATGGCTGGCTAGATGAGAGTAGCCAATCACAATGCAGTAGGCTGGTAGGGGATGGGAGGGGGGAAGACAGTGGAACTTCAAATACAGAATAAAGAGTATGCACAGGGAAACAGCCTACCGCAAAGTGGATTTTAAACAAAAGTTGATACAAGCGCTCTCAGGAAAGCTGGGGAAAAGTCACATGGTGGCTGGACTTCTCATGAAAAAATGCTGCAGTATGGGAACGAAACCAGCGAAATTGAATTGTGGAAACTCAGCTGCCATGAATGGAACTGTCTTGCTACCAGGGGCCCTGTGGTTGTGAAAGGAAAGATACGGTAGAGGGACTTCAGCTCCTCCGAGTGAAATTGTGATACAAGAGAATGGGATCTGAGCCGTTATTCTCAATTTTGGAACGTGCTGGTTAAAGCAAGCGATGGGAAAACGAGTTGAGTTGTGAACCCAGGAAGCCTTTGCATCAATAAACGGGAGCCCTTTTATTACGGCACATAAGGTGAGGACTGTCAAGAGCAAAACGTAAATGAAAGAGTTTTCTGCAGTCCTTTCTAAAAGCCTGTTTGTGGTGTTATCGCTTTCATCCTGCCGTGTCCATCTTTTCTTTGATGCGGGTGTTTTTCATATCATTTTACAAAGACTCTTGCCATCTTAAAAGCATTCTAAAAATTGTTGCCATATCATGTACAGTTTTATAGATACTGGCCTCCTTGTGAGATTTGTCAGCAGGAACTGAGTAATTTCGATCCAAACGCTGCTGAATTTATTTTAACTAGCCCACATATTTTGTTAAATTTCTTTCTTGTGCAGCTTGTTTTACAATGCAATCCTAAGCAAATTTGCTCCAATCTAAACCCATTAATTTCGGTGGGTTTAGACTTGGAGTCTCTCTAAACAAGACATCTTACATGGGAACGCTCAAGTGACTTACTGTCTTTGTGGTTTTATATTCAAGTATACTCTCTCTCCCTAGCAGTGCATGTATATTCACAATGGGAGAAAAAGTGTGAGATCTTTCACTTGAGCATCCTTGCATAAAATGTCTTGTGAAGAGAACCTTTGGGGTAAATCTGTTTAGGATTGCAAAGTGAGAGTCATGTACTGTAACATGGATGGTATTCTCACACATATTGTTAAGGCACTGTGATGGTGTAACTATAAATTCGCAGATGATTCTGAGAAATATTATGCATGTGGGATCTGTCTTTCATTTTCTAAGTTTGTCCACCCACATCCTCCTTTTTTGTAAGTTTGGCTATAAATGTGTCTGTAAAATTATTATGCACTCCATGTATCTGTTGAAGTGAGGTTTGCCACACTAGTGCTTATGCTGGGGAATTTTTTTTGTTACTCTTTAAGGTGCCTCTGGACTATTTTTATTTTTATTTTTATTTTTATTTTTATTTTTATTTTTATTTTTATTTTTATTTTTATTTTTATTTTTATTTTTATTTTTATTTTTATTTATTTCAAATTTGTATTCCGCCCTCCCCGCAAGTGGGCTCAGGGCAGATACCAACATATTAAAAATACAATTAAAATACAATTAAAAATGCATATTCATTAAAAACAACACATTTAAAACAAGATGGTGGACAGCCTTCACAGGGAGGATTTTATACACCCCTTTTTTCCAGGCCAGCGGAGGCCCAGCCTCAGCCATATGCCTGGCGGAACAACTCTGTCTTGCAGGCCCGGCGAAAAGATAGTAAGTCCTGCCGGGCCCTGATTTCAGCAGACAGAGCATTCCACCAGGTGGGAGCCAGGACCGAAAAGGCCCTGGTTCTAGTCGAGGCTAGGCGGGCCTCCTTTTAGTTGTAGTCTGCTCTCCTTGGCTCAGAGTGGATTCATAACACATGGACATAAATACAATTAAACAGTAAACAATAAAACAATTAAATAGTGAAACTGAAAACAATCATACACATAAAACATAGGAAGGCACCCCACCTTGCACCCTACATCAATATCCTTTTTGTTTTATTTTGCTGCAAAAGACTAAAATGGCTGCCCTTCTGGATTTCCCACCACCCCTCCGATCCATGTGTGAGTAATGGAGAGCAGAAAGAAGAGATCGAGAGAGGCAGAGGTTTAAGTACCCTCTGCAGTTACACTGAATTCATGGAGGGGTAGGGTCAAATCAACCTCTTACAGAGGTTTAGGCAAGGCTGTTATTGATGAAGCTGAAATGGACATAATACACTCAGTTGATTCCTGTGAACTCTGACAACTAATTCTGCTTGACAACGGAATACGTGCCTGGGCTTTTCTTATCTTTGTTGCCACTGCTGCAGGAACTGGGAACATAATGGGGTGGAGCCTACCAGCTTTTTCATTTAGGCCATTTCCAGACACCCTTAAAGGGGCAGCACGCTACCAGAACACTGGCGACATCCATTACAAAATGGATGTGGGTCATTTGGCTTCCTTTTGAGGGGCACCTTTTCTGAGATCATTGCTGGAAAAACAGAAGCCAGACAGCCTGCAACTGTTTTGCAAATGGAGACGTCTGGATTCATGAAAAAAGCCACCAACATTCAATGAGTGGGCTGTCCCTTTAAGGGCACATGGAAACGGCCTCAATGTCACCTGTTTCCCCTCCTCACTAAAGCCCCCAGCCAAGCCCACATGCCTTTTGTCCATGCAGTTCCCCAGCGTAGCATTTTTGGTGTTCAAAAAGGACCTTCCCTGCTCCCTGTTTCTCTGGAGGAAAAGTTGGTTTGATCCCAAAAAATCATCATCATGGAAGGTACTGCTTAGGGTGTACCTGTTCAACTCCGGTTTGCAATAAGTGTAAACTATTGGGATGTTCTGAGAATCTCACAGGACCGCCAGGCCCCTGGTGGGGAATCCCGCAATTCCTGCTCCTGTTACCCACCGCTGTTCAGAGTGGCAGTGGAAAGAAGATTTAAGAAATAATGTTGGGTTTAATGTCATGTCACTTATGTTAAAACCATAGAGTTTCCAGCAATTCCTAGACCTGCTCTATGTCACTTCAGTTTTTTCCCAGAACTGATGTAACACTGCAGCCAGTGTTGCGCCCCCTTACATGCACACCCACTATCCTTCCATCTGTTGCCCAGAGATGCCTAGCAACTTTATATTATCATGAAAGACAGCGTCTTCTCGCATGATTTCACGCGTGAAGATGCTGTTTTCCAAAAGAAGGTAAGCCGTGTGGAAACGGCCAATATCAGGAGTGTGTACAATTCTGTGATTGATCCTATGAGTCGAAAACACAGGGGTCCCTCCCCTAGCGAAGGAGAGAGGAATCCAGTTTTAACCAGGCACAGCAAAAAGAGAGAGAGAGAGAAATAAATGTCTTTCCACCAGCGGCTCTATTTTCCTTTCTCAAGGGTTAATTACTGCGGAAGCATCATAACAAAAGTGACTCCTGTGAATATTAACATTCTCATTGTGTCGTACGGTTTTGATATTGAAATTGTATTCATTGACTTGTTCGAAAGCTGACGAGTGCCGAGAATTCCCCATGCACTTCTTGTTTAGTGTCTCTGCCCAACAGATGGAATTTTATGCCATGCAGCATTAGGCTAC
The DNA here is from genome assembly GCF_028583425.1 of Eublepharis macularius. Classification (NCBI taxonomy): domain Eukaryota; kingdom Metazoa; phylum Chordata; class Lepidosauria; order Squamata; family Eublepharidae; genus Eublepharis; species Eublepharis macularius. The sequence goes on along the minus strand of NC_072791.1, from coordinate 221,031,638 downwards.
TGTTAAATTTTAATTTCAATTAATGGTCTTTACACTCTTTCTTTACACACCAGGGATATTTCATGCATTCATTTCCTTTCTAATTAGCTTTTATTGCTGAATTCAATCTGAATCTCTGGAAGTCATTAGATTCTCAAACATTCACAGCTGAATTTACCTACTTTAATAAAATTAATTTGTCCTTTATTGGAGACAAATAGCCAAACTTTGAGTCCTTTTTTATTCTTACCTGTACAGGGTTGAACTTCTGTAGCATGTTAGAATCAAACATAAAAGCACAAATTCAGGGTTGAAAACAGAGATTATGTCTTGGGGCCAAGCTACAAGTGACAAATGACACTTGCACGGCAAGTGGATTGAGTGGAGAGCAAGTGGAGGGCAAGTGAACAGAGAGGAATACACATGCCATTCAAGTGTCATTCATCACTTGTAGTTTGGCCCTCAGTCAGGGCTTTTTTTCAGCTGGAACGTGGTGGAACGGAGTTCCGGAACCTTTTGAAAATGGAGGCTGAGTGGTGTGGAGGGCGATCTAAACTCCCCTCTGTCTGGAGATCAGGGGGCGGGGCCACCAGCCATGTGACCATTTTCTCCCAGGGCAACTCACTGAGTTCCACCATCGCTTTTCCCAGAAAAAAAGCCCTGGTCTTGGTGTTCAACCCCTGGCCACCGTTCCAAGTGCTGCTCGCAATCACTCAGACCTCTAGCAGCCCTCCTGGGTGGTTGAACTACCTTGTTTTATTTGAGACTTTTCAGTTTCTGGGTTCTTTTTTCTGGGTGGATTTGCACACAGCTGGTCAGAAACTCAAGACACAGAGCTAAGCTACAAGTGATGCCTGACACAGGTTGGACACTTGTCAGCTTCCCTCAAGTTTTGATGGGAAATGTAGGTGTCCTGGTCTTGCAGCTGTAATGGAGAGCCAAGCTGTAAAACCAGGACGCCTACATTTCCCATCAAAACTTGAGGGAAGCTGACAAGTGTCCAACCTGGGTAAGGCTTCATTTGTAGCTTGGCCCACAGGCTTAAATATAATGTTGTTTATTAGCTTAGGAGAGTGTATGTAGGGTTGCAGGAACCACTCTATAAGGCACAAGCAAAGGCAAATAAAACAACAAACAACGTATCTATTTCTTGCTAAAACTATCTGTCTAGACGTGAAGCTTGCAAACTTGTTTTTCTCTGAAAAGGCTTGAGTTGCTCATACTCAAAACGAAGTCCAAAAACCTATGCCAGGTGTCTCTGGTCATCTCAGGCCTGACATGGAGCCAAGTCTCTTACATGCTGATGGAATTAGGTAGTATGGAATGGTCAAACGAAGTCTCAGGGCCAAGCTACAAGAGACGAATGACACTTGAATGGCAAGTGGATCGAGTGGAGAGCAAGTGGAGGGCAAGTGAACAGGGAGGAATACACGTGCCATTCAAGTGTCATTCATCACTTGTAGTTTGGCCCTCAGAGAAAGTGTGTAGCGTAATGCAGAGTGCAGTGAGGAGCCATCTTTTCTAGTAGTGTCAGCCAATCAGGGCACACTTGGCTATCAGCGTTGCTAGCTTGAGAACGGGAAAGGAGGACGTGCAGAGCCAAGACTCTCTTTCCACCCAAGGACACACAGGGCCAAGCTACACATGATGAATGACACTTGAACGGCAAGTGGATTGAGTGGAGGGCAAGTGAACAGGGAGAAATACACTTGCTGTTCAAGTGTCATTCGTCATGTGTAGCTTGGCCCCTAGTCTCAGCGACAGCTTGCAGGTACGATTAATTAACTGAGCTTGCTCATTCCATTCCCATGGTGACAAGCCAAAACTGGGCCTGTAAGATCTTTGAAGCTTGAACCAATGTACCTATGATGGCCTATATGTAGCTCTTCTAGACAGGTTATTACTGAAAACAGGGATTATTAATCGGCAGTGGAATGAACCTGATTTATAAATGTGTTGGAAGTTGGACATTTCTAATTTAAAGGTCTAATTCCGACTTAGCTCTGATTGGCTGGCTTGTGAGAGACCTGAAGCCAAATTCGTGCTTGTCCTTGATCTCCATCTTGTTTCTCTTCTTAGCCAGCCACATGAAAAATTGATCTTCTTCACCTATGGAACAGGTGCTGAATGTATGAGTACAGTCACAAGACTTAAGTTCTCTATCTCGTGTGCTTTTGATTCGGTTGATTTGTCTTCTCTGTTTTTTAAAGCATTTTCCTCCAGGAAAGGTTGGAGTGATTTAAGACAAACATGTTAAAATTTGTAGAAACAACACGACACATCCACACACACGCACACACACACAAACAGTCCAATATAACCCTAACATATAGAGCCCAACTGAAAATAAGCTTCTCAGCTAAGATCAGGATCTCGATTTTAAAATCATTTTTTTCTATAGGTTTCCTTGGCAATATTTTGCAAAATCATATAGTGGCAAAAGGGATTGTATTGGTGTGAACATTTCCACCTTCATCTTAAGCAAAATTAATAATGTGTAGGTTAAAATGTACGTGCCACCAACAGTTTTTCAAAAGGGAGAAAAAGGTCCCCAACATGGTGCCCCTGGGCTCCACTGTGCCTGCCAACTCCTTTCTTGTGGTAGTCAAGTGTTTTTAGAAAGTGGGTGGAGCAAGTAGGGGTTTTGCCCAGCAGGGCTTCTGATTGGCCACTGGAGATTTGATTGGTTGTGCAGATTTTTAAAAACGTTGCTTTGGGAGCAGCTGCTACTGCAGCACGAGGATCTTCACTGTGTGAGTGAAGGTAAGCTGTGGCAGCCATTTTGTGGCTGTGCTTACCACGCTCTCAGAATTCGAAAGGTGTCTGCAGGGTGAGGGCCAAGCTACACATGACGAATGACACTTGAACGGCAAGTGGATTTAGTGGAGGGCAAGTGAACAGGGAGAAATACACTTGCTGTTCAAGTGTCATTCGTCATGTGTAGCTTGGCCCTGAAAAAGGCTGTGGGGACCACTGAAAGAGGTCATTAAACGCATGGATAAATGACGGCTGCCTGCCAATTACATCTTCTTGATAGGCAAGAAGATGGTTCTTTCAGCCGTTAGTCCTGTCACAGGGTATAATATGGGGTTAATATTCATGGTCAACATTGCCAGGCTGTTGTAATGATAACTGAAATAATGGACATAAAGCATGGTGAACATTTGAAGCACGCTGTTCCAATGCTCATTTTAATTATTACCACATTTTCAAATGGGAGATGAAGCTAACTTTGAAAACCTTTTAAAAATACAAGTAAAATCAGTGCAATTTAAAACTGACTTTATCAATGAAACGAAGCCTTTGGAAGTAAACAAGACCTCAAAGGACACCATCTCCTGTTTCTACGATTTTCAAGCAGTTCTTTGTCACAACATTGAATAAAGAATAAGTGCATGTGTTTACGGGGGGAAAGAATGGTTAAAAATGCACGGGCACAAAAACGGCGCAACCTAATTTTCTGTTATTGAAACATATGAAAAGTGAATGAAAATAGTATTTCCCCTTTCACAGCATCAGTCTTTTCCAAACTGCTGACGAAAACAAAAGACCTTTTCTCCCAGCAGATGATCCAAAGAAAGGGAGGCTGATAATTGAAAAGCTTTAATTTTTTTCCCCCTTCAAAAGCTGTTATGTGTTTTTGTCTGGAGCTTCTTTGCCAGCATTTTTGCATAAATAGCTTTAAACAATGGTTGCTCCAGATTTATGAATTTATCAGAATGGAATTTCAATAGCCTGAAGAAAGCAAGCCAGTCAAATAAAATAATAATAATAATAATGAGCCACCTGCTCCAATTAATATATTCAGTTCTTCTATGAACATTTTGCATTGCAATTCCCCCCTCCTGCTCCTAATGAAGAAATTCAGAACTGCAAACTCATTTATTTCACCAAGGACAACGGTTGAAATCTTAACTCTGCTTCTTCTAGTTCTCCATTCAGATTTTTTTTTAAAGCCTGCTGCAGACATAAAAAGATGTTCAGTAATGCACATTGAATGCCTTTGTGTGAAGCTTAATTCTGCAACTTTTCGAGGGGGAAGTGCTGAGCCAATCATTCTGTGAAATTTACGAGTCCTTCGTTTCTTTGATGAGCTGCACGGCACTATAGCGCCGCTTAAAATATAGACTATTGACTTCATGACCAGCTTGGATTCGCTGCACAATCTGATTGATTCTAAGTGTATATTACCATGGGTGTGTTTCCAGATGATATTCCCTCTTTTTCAACTTTTGCTTGGGATTCATTTGAATAGGGTCGGTGACTAAATGGCTAACTTTACTAGGCTGAACTTGGCAGCTGCACTAAGAAGGGTTTTCTTTTTTAAATCATTGAGCGGTTTATTAAAGGGATGGGAAATGGCCGTTTGTCCTCACAGAATGGCCATTTCCACACGTCTTACTTTCTGCCGGAAAATCGCGGAAGACAGTGTCTTCATGTGCGAAATTGAGCCAGGGAGACGCTGTCATCACCAGGGCTTTTTTTCAGCAGGAACGCAGTGGAATGGAGTTCCGGAACCTCTTGAAAATGGTTGCATGGCTGGTGGCCCTGCCCCCTGAACTCCAGACAGAGGGGAGTTTAGGTTGCCCTCTGCGCCGCTCAGCGGCGTGGAGAGCAATCTAAACTCCCCTCTGTCTGGAGATCAGGGGATGGGACCACCAGCCACATGACCATTTTCTCCAAGAGCAACCCACTGAGTTCCACCACCTCTTTTTCCAGAAAAAAATCACTGTCATTGCACCAGGAAAACATGATTTCATGCAAACATCCCAGATGACAGCGTCTTCCTGGCACGATTTCGCACGCGAAGGAGCTGTCTTCTGCGATGTTCTGGCAGAAGGTAAGACATGGAAAATGGCCAATGTTGTTGATTTTTTTCAGTTAGTATAATTTTGGGGTTGGATATCACCAATAATGCCATGATCTGGACTGGCCATGTGAGCCTGATCTCATCAGATCAAAGAAGCTAAGCAGGGTTGGCCTTGGTTAGTAATTAGATGGGAGACCTCCAACAAAGACCAAGGTTGCAGAGGCAGGCAATGGCAAACCACCTCTGTTAGTCTCTTGCCATGAAAACTCAGCTAGTGGTTTGCCCTAAGTCAGCTGCGACTTGAGGACACTCTTCACCACCAATAATATCCTATTTTTTGAGCAAGCTGGTTTGCATGTGGATGCAATATTAAGGCACATGTTGGGGAGGGTCTCTAGTGAAATAGTGCACCCTGTAAGCAGCCAGAGAAATGAGGAACCACACTAAACATTGAAGAAGAAGATGAAAGCAAAGGCACAACTGTTTGTGTCTGTGTGCTTTCAAGTTGCAACTGACTGATGGTAATTCCATCCAGGGGCTTTCAAGGCAAGTGAGGAGCAAAGGTGGTTTGCCAGTGCCTTCCTCTGCAGAGTCTTCCTTAGTGGTTGCCCATCCAAGTACTGACCCTGCTTAGCTTCCAAGATCTCATGAGATCAGGCTATGCCATGCCACCTTCCCAGCCAAAAGCCACAAAAAGTGCAATCAAAAGGATTTCCATATGAAAAAATTAACAGCTAATTATGCCCCCCAGCGTAGTTTTGTGGCACCCCAATTTGAACAAAGCACGATTGTAGCTATCCTGTTATTTCGCAAATTGTGCAGCTAATGGCTAGCTATTTAAGCCTGAAGCATCTTTTTCCAGCAGGCTTTCTCTTGCTATTGTATTTGTATTTATTGGATTTATATCCCACCCTCCCCGCAAGCAGGATCAGGGTGACTTAATATATCATAACATCAATATACACATAGTGAGCCCCGTGGCACAGAGTGGTAAGCGGCAGTATTGCAGCCCAAGCTCTGCTCATGACCTGAGTTCGGTCTCGGGGGAAGCCGTGTTCAGGTAGCTGGCTCAGGGTTGACTCAGGCTTCCATCCTTCCGAGGTCGGGAAAATGAGCACCCAGATTCCTGGGGGTAAAGTGTAGATGACTGGGGAAGGCAATGGCAAACCACCCCATAACAAAAGTCTGCCAAGAAAACTTCGTGATGCGACACCCCCCCCCCCCATGGGTCAGTAATGACTCGGTGCTTGCACAGGGGACTACCTTTACCTTTACCTTAATCTACACATAAATATATAAAACAGGTATTAAAATACTATTAAATACAATATAAAACCACATAAAACAATAAGACAAAGGACTTCCAAGATGTGGCTTCCAGTACTGACAAATATTCACCGCTAACTATGGGGCAAATACGGTGATCCACCCTCACTCTCGATAGAATAATGTGGATTAGCTGCTCGCTGATAGAGTTTGAATACGAATTTTGCAGGTTCAGAGGGCAGACTGGACAACGTAGCATAGATTCTAGGAGAAATTCATTCCTGAATCCTTTCCTCCTCAGCCACTATGTTGTCTTACATACTATCTGTTGCTTTAAATATGTGCTCCTATTAGCTACCTGTGCTTCATGTTGTCTAATGCCACTCCTAGAATTGCTTATGTTCTGTTTCAGCATTTTTTCAACACTGTATTGGATTCTTGCTAATGCTATGTCTTTGTAAACTTGTATATTTAACCCACAGCATTGTTTATGGAAATGTCCTTGATATTGATTGTACTATTCTCACACTGTGTAATCCACCTTGAGTCTCTGTGAGAAAGGTGGACTACAAATAACATACATACATACATACATACATTTACATTCCCTGATGTGGATAGCCGAGGCAAGCCCGATCTCATCAGACCTCCGAAGCTAAGCAGGGTTGGCCTTGGTTAGTAACTGGATGGGAGACCTCCAGCAAAGATCAGGGTTGCAGAGACAGGCAATGGTGGACTACTTCTGTTAGTCTCTTGCCATGAAAATCCCACTAGAGGTCATCTTAAGTCAGATATGACTTGAGAGCACTCTCTATATTTACATGTGTTTGTTCACTTGTTCGCCGCTTTGGGTCCCAAAGTTGGATGGAAAAGTGGCCTCATAATGTTTTGAATAAATAAAATCTCTGTGCAGTTGGCTAGTGAAAATTGGGATGACTGAAGCCAGGGGTAAATACTGATCAAGTGTGAAGTCATAGTTGGTCTGTCCAAAACTCTGGTATCTACACAGAGCAGATCCCATGAAGATTGTTAAATGGAAGCTGTCAGGTCTGTTACCCACAGTTCTTCCATATTGCTTGCCTGCTGTAAATGTTCCAGTACTGTTTATGTTCACAGGAGCAGCTTGGTTCCCCAGACAGCCTTATCTGGGATGGCTCACCACAGCGACCTTGAGACAACTCCTTTCTCTTTCCCACCTTCTGTACTAACTGTGATGGGGATGGCCTAGGAGGGTTGATACTGTAGCAAGTACCTAATATGTCATTCTCAACAAGAGATCTGTGTACAGCCTGAGCTTATTTTAGCCTTTGGATAATCTATGGACATTTGTACTTTCTAAATATATATCCTCTCAATAAGTAACCTTTGACTCAAGAGACCTTGGATTTCTTGCTGCAAGGGGTGGAAGATGAAATCAGAGTATCCTGCCTTCCATAGACTGACAGAAGCCTTCATTCAGAGTTGAGCAGAGGTTTAAATGGCTGTAGATCTGCTCTTGATAAAACCCGAGTTAATTCCACACATTTGGAGTCTTGTATCTGCATTCTGGGTGGCAAAAAAAATCCCTTTTTTATAATTATGAATATTCTCTATAGTCTTCTTCAAAGGAACTTTGAAGATCGGAGACTCGCATTCCATCTCCTTCCAATTTATCAGAGGAGTTGTGTTATGCCCGGACCTAACCCTAACACATTTGGCCTTACTTTCATTGTCTATTCTCTGTGGGGTGCACAAAAATTAGTTCTGGAACAAAGCTGTCAGAGCAATTGACCAAAGTTCCCCCTTAAGGACAACTAACTGCTTGTACTGACCTTGGTTTATTGAAAGGAGTGTGTTTGAAAATGCTCAATAAACAGTTTAAGGTAGAAGTTGGTCAGTGACTATGAAAATGGCCAAGATGGACCTTGAAAATAACTGCCGGAGGAAAGTACATTACACCATCTTTTACTAAGTGCCCAGAATAAGTTTTTTCTTGTTTAACTGAATTGTTAAACAATTTCTTATTATATTAGGATATGAAAACACTTGCCTCATTGATGCTTTCACTGAGCTCTCCCTTTTCAAGGTGATTTTTTTTAAAAAAAAAATCACATTTCCTTCCATACTTTAATAATCTATCGCTTCTGAAATGAAAGGATTTTTCATAGATAAATATAGCTTACATTTTCCCGAAAAAAAGATCACTGTTTCAGATGTTAGAATGTATATTAAAAAAACACTGATGTTATTGATGAGAAAATTAAAATCTGAAATCTAGGGGATATGTAAGCCTAATGCACCCAAGAATGCTTTTCTCTGGTTCATTATTATTTTGTTCTCCATCCAGCTTTTCATACAATAGTTATTTTTGATCGGTCCAGAAATTCCTGGTGATTTGGGGATGATGCACAGGGAGTGCAGAATTTGGGGAGAGCGTTCCACAGGAATATGGGTCCAACCTCCAGTTCCCCCAGGGGGAATTGATCTCTGAAGTCTGGAAGTCAGTTGAAATTTTAGGAGAACTCCAGGCCTACAAGAGACATGCCAGGATGGTGGCCCTACAAGAGACATTGGCTCCACCCTCAGCTTACAAGCTAAAAAGACAACACAAAAGGGAAGGAGGATGGAGAGGAAGATCGGGGACAGTGTGACCTTTCCTTGGCGGTGTTCTTACTAGAAATGTTGCATCTGCCAATGGCTACAGGGACATTTCCTGCTGGCAGAGGTGAGACACTTCTGCAAACCCTAGGCAGCTATTGGAACATAGTTTGTTCACATAAGGAGAGAATAATACCCTCCTGCTTATTCTCTGGCCAGTGGTAAGCTTCCCCTTCCTGGGAGTCAGCCAGGGGTTTCTCCTCCTAACGACCCTTGGACTAGTGGTTGGTAGCAGAAGTAGGAGTATCCTTTCCCCATGGGAGCTTGGGAATTGGGGAATAATGCTGTATTTATTTATTTCGATTCACGACCAGCTTTAAACTGGGGAAGAATGCTGATAAATGTTGAATGGGAGAGTTCAACAAATGTCACTTCCTCTGCTTGAAAAAGCTCCCAACATTTTAAAGTCAGTCACAGACTTCCTGTTGTAAGCTTAACATGAAGTGGCTCACCAGATGCCTATCGCACAGGCTTACCATTTGCCTGCTTAAGATGGCCAAACTCCCCAGAGATCGGAACAATTGTCCATGGGACTAAAAGAGAAAAAAGTCTCCAAGCCTAATCACCATCACGTCACTTCTGAGTACAAACAGAAAGGGATAATAGTAGCTCTAGGAATCACTATAGGGTTTTACCATAGAGTTGTGATGCCTGCCAGTTGATAGTTTAAAGGGACCTGCCTCTTGCAAGTGGCAGGAAAAGTTTATATGGGGAAATGGCCATTTAAACTGCCCCTTTACGACCCAAATGAACCTGTAGACCAGTTCATAGAAGCTCGTGGAAACGAGCTTTCATGAACCACTGGTTCACGAACCACGAACCAGCCTGGTTCATGTGTTTTTTGGGTCATAATTCTATTCGTGCCCATCTCTATTTGAGAGCCACAAGACATGATGCGTTGCAGTGACTTCAAATGAAGAAGTGGTTTGGGGGGGAGAGTCCTGAAAGTGGTATCACAGGCAGGGGTGGGGTTTTGGTGCAGTATGTTGCAAGTGACATCATCAGAAGGGGTGGAGCTTGGGAAGAGCTATCACTTGACCTTTGACTTGGAAGTGACATCACAAAAGCAATGTCACATCCTTGCTAGGCTTTACCCCCAAAGTCCCCAGGTATTTTCTGAGTCAGACCTGGCAACCTCAACATTTTTACTGAAAATATGAAAGACATGGAAAGAAGGAAGGAAGGAAGGAAAGAACTTATATGGATAGAAAGAAGGACAAAAGGAAAAGGAGGGAGGGAAAGACACAGAAAGAAAAGACAAAAGGGAGGGAAGGGAGAGAGGGAAATAAACTAAACTAAAATGTATGGCCATGGCAATACTCATAGACCATTATAGCAGATGAACTAATGCCCGGTGTTGCCCCACTGATCACTGGGCCAAGCTACACGTGACAAATGACACTTGAATGGCAAGTGAACAGACTCATGTGTATTCCCTGTTCACATGATCGAGTGGAGGGTAAGTGAACAGGGAGGAATACACCTGAGTCTGTTCACTTGCCATTCAAGTGTCATTCGTCACGTGTAGTTTGGCCCTGCGTATTCACTGTCTTGTAGCTCCGCAAAGGCCTTTCAGCTTGACTTGTTGCAAGGCCATTTTCACTTCCCAGGCTTCTCCTGAGTGTCAATCAAAGTAGGCTCCTGAGAGTTCCATATCGGAATGCCCACTTCTACCATTGAAGGTGTCAGGAGGCTGGCATCGACCTTCCTCCCCCCTCCCTCCAGGAGAATGAGACAGCTGCAGTTTCTTTTCCCTTTCAGAGGACGTTTAGCCAAAAGTGCTGGGAGCGCTGACAAGTTCTCACAGGCTGAATGTCCAACCCCCAGAAAGGGGGGGGGGTCAGTACTTTGAACTGCACGTACTACTGTCTGTTGATAATGTGTCTTTCCTAACAAAGTCTTCATTATACCTTAAGCTGGGTTTTTATAATAAATCTTCATTAAACCAACCAGTGGAGTTTTTTGTAAACTATCCTGGCAGGGTCCTCACAGAAGGTCACTGGGTCAGTCACATTCTCTCAGCCTAACAGACCTTGCAGGGTGGTGGTTGCGAGAAAATGGAGAGAACGAAGTTCTAATTTACTTTGGGTCCCGGTTGGGGAGAAAAGAAGGATAAGAATAAATAAATGCAATGCATGCTTAGGGAATTGTGTCTTATGTGGGCCTTAGTGGTGGAAAGTGCCATCAAGTCACAGCCAGTTATAATGACCCCCTGTTGGGGTTTTAAAGGCAACAGATGAGCAGAGGTGGCTTGACATTGCCTGCCTCTGTCTAGCAACCTTAGACTTTTCTGGTGGTCTCCCATCCAAATACGCTGCCTCTGCTTATCTTCCAAGATATGACTAGACAGAGCTAGCCTAGGCCATCCAGGTCAGCCTTACTTCCATGTAAGCATTGCTGTGATCCAAATGAGATTAAGAGTTAGTCTTGCTAATCCCATAAAACCAGTTTGGTGTAGGAGTTAAGAGCAGGACTCTAATCTGGAGAACCAGCATAACTTGGAGAAACACTGTGCCCCCTTTTCAGTAGCCAAAAAATTGGTTGGATCTAATCCAGAATTTGGAAACCCTTGAAATAAGATATTTCAAGGTATTGATCAAATATTACAAAGTCATCACCTTTTAAATACTGGAATTCTTTGTGCCAGTTTGGTGTCATGGTTAAGAGCGGCAGGACTCTAATCTGGAGAGCCAGGTTTGGTTCCCCACTCCTCGTCTTGAAGCCACCTGGGTGACCTTGGGCTAGTCACAGCTCTCTCAGAGCTCTTTCAGCCCCATTCACCTCACAGAGTGATTGTTGTGAGGATAGTAATAACATACTTTGTAAACTGCTCTGACTGTGGCAGTAAGTTGTCCTGAGGGGCAGTATATAAATCTAATGTTGTTGTTATTATTATTAATTTATTATTATAATGATCTCTAGAATCACGAGATTACTTAAAACCCTAAGAGATTACATATTGATCATCATCCAAAAACAGTAATCAAAGTGACACTGGCTACAGAAATAAGTAAACGTTTTATAGAAATCCATTGTTTTCTCTATTTTACCGCAGAATGCAGCAGTAATATTAGATCTAAGCGCTCTGTCTCATGAGTCATACTTATCAACAAAAGATGGATATTTATTCTGCATGACTTAACCTTCATCCCAGTCTCAGAGCTGTTGAGTGGCAAAAATTAGAATAATGATAGAGATTAAAATGTTAGCCTGAAGTCAAATACCTGATACAATAGACAAATCTCAAATGCAGATTAGAAAATGATAAAATAATGTTAAATTCAGTCCTTTTTGCACCAACGAGCAATAATTCATGTAGAAAAGAAACAATGCATGTTTAATTCAACACTTGATTTTTTTCCTAGAGATTCAAGAGTTTAATTTCATTGTTTCCTTTGGTAATTGGTAGTATGTTTAACAAGAAATTGTGCCAACAGAAAAAAGGCAACAACATAACCAGCACCACTTTCAGGAACATTATAACAAAATTCAGTTTATTTAATTTACTGAGAGATCTGCAATTGATTGAGGAAACAAAGCCAATCAGGCCTAAGAAGTTTATTTATAAGAGTCTGTCTACACGAGACCTCTTACACGAAGATGCTCAAGTGTAGGGAGATACAATGTTAGCCGGGAAGAGTAGTTCAAAGAGTCAGTTTCACCTCTCTAGACAGAGCTGGCAGAGATCGTTCCTGAGAGGGTTTTTTTAATTTCATCTTCACCTTCCTGAAGGCTCTGTCCATTTCATCTCCCCTTCAGGGAGGCCTAGATGAAATTAACAAATCCTTTCAGGAGGGATCTCTGGTGGCTCTGTGTAGAAAGGTGAAACTGACAGAACCATTGGCTCTGTCCTTTTAAACTACTCTTCCCGGCTAACATTGCATCTCCATACAGGTGAGCGTCCTCTACTCTAGTTGGCTGTGAATGTCTAAATATACCTGGTCTGCTTTCGTTGTGTTGGGCATGCGAGGGTTGGCAGGACAACAGTAGGACAGGGGTGCTAAATTTAAGGTAGAATGGTAAGCCTGAAGCATTTGAGGATGGGAAAGGCACCCCAATTGGGGCTGAAAGGGAGCTGAGTGGTGATTCCCTTGGTGCTGGGACCCTTACTCTGATCAGTCTAGGGTGATGGGATCGATAGGTGCCATCTTAGGTACATCGGTACATAGAGCCAGGAAGGAAATTGAAGCATGGCTAGTGGCTATACCAGGGTTTGATCCAGGGTGGGTTTTCTGGCAGCCTCATAGGACACCGGTTTAGGGACCCTGCGTGGTGGAGGGGAGTTTAAGTTGCACATTATTAAAGAGACATTTTATGTGTTACAAGATACAGAGGCAACAATGATGATTTAGGACTACAAAATCCATAAAGCAATGCAATCAAGAATGACAACGTCCGAGATATTAAAGAGTCCAGTAGCATCGGATGAAGAGAGCTGTGGTTCTCGAAAGCTTATGCTACGATAAAGTTGGTTAGTCTTAAAGGTGCTACTGGACTCTTTACAATTTTGCAACTATAGACTAACACGGCTAACTTCTGTGGATCAACATCCGAGATGTAACTGACACTGATCATTGGGGGGAAACTAGCGAAGACTGCAATTACATGCGGAACCAAATGAATTTGTATTCAGTCAATGCATTTTTTTTCATGGAAATCTTCTGTTTAGAACCTGGAAACAAAATTCCTACCACAGGCATTGCACACGATTAATCTATCTATTAAAAGATAACTTTTTTTTTTTGAGATTCATCCGAGGAACCAATTAAGATCAACAGTGGTACACGGATTATTTCTGCTTGAGCTTCCTATTTTTTCATACCATCAGCAACAAAGTTTTAACGGCTGCTAGCTTGCCTTCCCTTGCAGAAAAAAAAAATTGTTACACTTCAAGAATACATTTAGGTGATACTAAAAGCCCACTAAATATGCTCATTTTTCATAAACGTTGGCATGCTGTAAGCTTGATTTCTGAGTAGGGTAGTACTCAGACAATGAAATATACTGAAGACATCTAAGATCTAATATAATCAATAAGCCATTTGTTGCTGGGTTATTTTATGGTTATTATAGTTCTCAGATTGTTACACAACCTGCTGCCAAATTAACTCTAAGCTTATTATTACGGTAGACTGGTGCCCAGTTCGGTTTGCTTAGACCTCATTTATTTAAATCTGATTGAAATGTACTGTTGGGTGCAAGCACATATGTTTGTTTATAGGCACATATGTTTGTTTGTGATAAACTCTTTACCTTTCTTTAGTCAAAGAGGATGGGGCAGTGCCGTCAGTAATGCCAATAACAATACCAATAGCGATAGCGATAGCAATAATGATAAGGATAGCGATAGCGATAGTGATAGCGAGAACGACGACAACGGCAATGACAACAATAACAATAACAATGATGACAATAATAACAATGATGACAATAATAATAATAACAACAACAACAGCAACAACAACAACAACATTCAATTTATATACTGCCCTTCAGGACAACTTAATGCCCACTCAGAGCAGTTCACAAAGTATGTTATTATTATTATCCTGTGAAGTGGGTGGGGCTGAGAGAGCTCCAGAGAGCTGTGACTAGCCCAAGGTCACCCAAGCGGAGTGACCCCACTCCTCCACTTCAAGCAGAGAAGTGGGGAATCAAACTCGGCTCTCCAGATTAGAGTCCCACGCTCTTAATCACTACACCAAACTGGCTCTCAGTAAACAGTGTAATGTCACTTCTGAGGAAAACTCAGAAGTGATGTCTCTCCTCTCTAGGAATTCTGAGAAATTCAATGGTAAAATCGTAGAATTTCCTGCAATTCTTTTAGCAGAGGTTTCTCCAGAAGTGATGTGATGCTATTGTGCTAACAGCCACAGGATCAGCAGCAGGCAATGAGAGCTGGGAGCAGCAGAGGTTCATTCTGGACCCATTTGGTTCTGAACTCAAGGCCAGATATGAGCACGAAAGACTCATTTCTTGAACTTTTGAGCATCTAAAAACTCCATCCTTTACACTCACTTGTTCATAAAACCATTACAAGAGCGATTTTTACCTCCTGACCAAAGTTCACTCCACAAAGCCATCAAAGATGACAACTTTTTGGGCTCACTGTTTTCAAAACACTTTCACATTTTTACTGGAGATTTTGGGGGTAGAGCCTGGACAGGGCAGGGTTTGGGGAGGGGCCTCAGTGGAGTATAATGCCATAGAGTTCACCCTTCATAGCAGCCATTTTCTCCAGGGGAACTGATCTCTGTTGCCAGGAGATCAGTTGTAATTCTGGAAGATCTCCAACTACCACTTGGAGGTGGCAACCCTAGGCCCTACCCACTTTTTAAAAACACTTGGTGGGCATCAGAAAAGGTGTCAGCAGGCAAAGTGGTGCCCATGGGTACCATATTGGGTACCCCTACCCTAAGCCCTAAACTCAACCTTGATTCCAACAACTGGCTTACACATTGGTTATACACCGTCATGTTAGGCAGGTGGCCAACAGCAATGGTATATGCTCAGAAGCATGGGGCAAAGCACCCAGGCTCACATTGCATAGACAGTGTCATACAATTTGCCTAGATAGCCTTTCCCATTCATAGACCAAGGGGCAGCAGAAGAAAGTGTCTCTGCAATGTATTTGTGATCTAGTTAAGAACATTTGATGAACATGTGGGTTTCTTCGCTACCTTCCTCCTGAGAATCAGAGCTAAGTGGGGGAAAGGGGGGGGTTAGAAAATATGAGTGTTGAATCAGCTTCCCCACTTTCTGAGTTGGACTCAGGTGAGGGAACACAGGCCGGCCAAGCAACCACCACAGAGGGAGCTGTGTATTTGTGAGTATTTTTGTGAGTATTTGTATTTGAAATTATTTTTGCAATTATTTGTATTTATGAGTATTTTTACGAGTATTTATATTTACGAGTATTCCCAAGTTGCAGCTGAGTTGGTTCAGTGATCAGGGTAGGGAGGGAAACGGTGAGCTGAACTAGACGGGATGAATTACACGAGTCTATGCGAGTGGCCAGATTCGGGGGTTTTCATCACCTTCCTGTGTCTCTTTTACCCCTGATGAACTCGTGTCCGTGGCTCTGCTCTGTGCATATGTCAGCAAAAAAGTGGTTTACATTGGAGAGTGTCTACAGTCCCTATCATTGAGTCGCTGTGTACAGCCATGCCATAATTGTTTGGTTGTGTCACTGATGTCACAGAATACTGAAATTACAATGCTTTAATGCTAACATGATGTATTCTCTCCTTAGTCATGTTCTTTCCATATTATAATTGTTACTTTTCCAGACCCATGATGGGCCTCTCATGTTATCTCACAGAACTATGCATCTCCTAGCTGGAGACAACCTTGGAGTCTCCAGATGCCAGCTTTTGCTACTTTGCTCAGACACTGGGAACCTATTATTGTGTACTCACTATTCAGCCATAACTATAAAGGGTTCTTACAGAATCCATGTAGACTTGCACGCCAAAACCTTAACAGTTGCTGGAGCGTGGGAAAATCAAGTATAACATAGACTTTTTGTTTTGCCTTGTCACTTCTACCAAGCTCCATGATGGAGTTCAGACCGGAACTGTAAAGATCCTAATAAAAGCTTTTCTACTGGAATCAATGTTTGTTCACTGGAAAGGGGCTGAGAGATCTACCTGACAGGAACTGACAGTTACAGGGGATGGTTTAAGCATGCGCAAACTGGTGGTGCATGATGGGATACCATTCCTGCAGCTTGGAGGAGTGCAGAAGAAATCCATGCCAGCACGGACATGGGATCAAGCGCAGTCTGGCCGCACTGGCAAATGTACAGGAAAGCAACGGGGAGACACATGTACGTCTGTTCGCATGTCGTTCACATGTCATTCATATTTTGTAGTTCAGCTCACAGTCTTTGTTCCTCACTGGTACCTTCATTGAATCATAGAATCATAGAGTTGGAAGGGGCCATACAGACCATCTAGTCCAATCCCCTGCCCAGTGCAGGATCAGCCTAAATAGAATCATATCCTCTGCACATGAACTACCTAACCCTAAGGGAAAACTTGAGAACGAGGGTACTCGAAGTATTTATGCTTCTATTGATTTATTCATTTAGGTTATTTATATCTCCTTCTCTCTGGAACATGCTCAGATTCAGAGCATTCAATCAAAGCAAGTGTTTTCTGAGCATGTGCCGCTCACAATTTGCAGTCAAATGAGACTGCATTTCCCCTCCTCCCGTGGGAACACCGAGTGGTGTACCAGGACCTTCTCTCCAACTTGGAAGGTCCTCATCCTTGCACCCCGGTCGTAGGCCGACTTCTGCTTTGTCTGGGCGTGGGTCAGCTGGTGGTTGGCCTCGGCCTGGGACTGCTGCACCCGCTCGCGGAGCTGGCTCATGTACTCCGGTATGGGGGGAGCAGGGCTGCTGGTGCGGGGACCCCACCGTTCCGCCAGCCGAGAGAGCATCCCCCGCGGCTTGCGCCCGTACAGCAGTTCGAAGGGGCTAAAGCCGGTGGACGCCTGCGGGGTCTCCCTAAGGGCGAACATGAGGGGGTCGATGTATAGGTCCCACTGTCGAGGCTTGTCCTGTGTCATCTTCCTCAAGGCTTCCTTGACGGTCTGGTTCAGACGCTCTGCCAAACCATCGGTCTGAGGGTGGTACGCCGAGGTGAATATCTGCCGGATCCCCAAATTCTGGCAGAGTTGACGCATGGCTTTGGCCCGGAACGGCCCCCCCCGGTCTGTCAAGATTTCATCAGGCAGTCCCACCATGGCAAAAAGCTTGGACAGGGCTCGTATCATCCCCGGGGTCTGCATCGTCTTAAGCGGGATGACCTCAGGGAATCGTGTAGCATAGTCCACGATCACCAGGGCAAAGCGGTGGCCCCGGGGCGTGCGTGGCAGTGGGCCGATAAAGTCCATCGCGATGCGTTGGAAGGGCGTCTCCATGACGGGCAGCGGGGAGAGGGGAGCCTTTGGTGGGCGCCGGGCTGCCACCCGCTGACAGGTGGGGCACGAGCGGCAGTGGGCCTTCACGTCCGCGTTCACGGAGGGCCAGAAGAACTGCTCGAGGATCTTCTTCAGGGTCTTGTGGTGCCCCAGATGCCCGGCCCAAGCGTGCTCATGGGCCGTGCGGAGGACTTCTGCCCGGTAAGCTGCCGGCACCAATAGCTGGCGGATCTCTCCCTGGCCGTTTGGGGCACGGGCTAGGCGGACCCACACCCCTCCTTGCTTCTCAATGCGGGGAAGCCGTTGGGACCTCCGCTCATCCTGCACTCGGTCCTCCTCACGAGCTGCTGTCTCCCGCAAGCGATGCAAGGACTCATCTGCCCCTTGGGCCTCGCAGAAGGGGCGGTCGGCCGGGGGTCCCACTGGGTCCTTGGCCCGCGGGCCTGCCCCTGGTCTGGTAGAGGGACCCTCGTCCGGGTCGGGGGCCTCCTCCACTTGCAGCGCTGGGGCGACCTGTGGGTTTGCCAGTCCCTCGGTTGCCTCCCTAAGTAGCCTTGAGAACCCCGGTGCATCTCTCCCCAGCAGCATAGGGAGCGGTAAGTGGGCTACCTTGGCAACTTCCAGGCGGCGGAGCGCTCCCAGGTATTCCACTGTGATCCAGACCATAGGGTACGGCTGGGTGCGGCCCATCACGTCTGTCACCGGGACCCAGCGGTGCACTGGGGTGTCAGCTGGGATGAGTTGGGAACGAATTGCTGACACTGCACTCCCTGAGTCCAATAGGGCTTGTAGGGTCTGCCGTCCTATTCTCACGGTGGTGCACAGACCCTGCACCACCTTGCCGGCTGGTGGGTTAATTTCCCACGCAAACGCGCATACCACTGGGGGGGTGGCTGCGGGGGTGCAGGCTTGTATCTGGTGCTCCACTGCCTGTGCTAGCTCCACCTGAGCTGCTCGGAAGGTTGCCTCCAGCTTCCTCCACATCTCGTCCAGGTGTGCCTCTAGCCATGGTCTGAGCTCTGCCATGGCGTTGGAGTGCATCCCCTCACCTGGCGCCTGCGTTGGAACGACCTTCCCCGTACGGGCCACCAACTTGTCAGGGCTTGCCGCGACTGCCGCTGGGCGTGGCACTGGGCGGTCTGCTCCTGACGTCACAGGGGGGCCAGGGATTCTGCAGGACCCTGCTCTGTGGAAGGAGGGGCGGTATACCTCACCCAGACTCCCTCTCAGTCCACTCGCTGGCCTGCTCAACCTGGCCTGCTTATCCCCTGCATCCTCCTTCACCTCCTTCCAGAACTCTCCCCCAAGCCTCCACCCTTGCATCCTACTGCTCTCACTCCACATGATCACTCCTCACTCACACCCACCACCCCAGAGCTCTTCCTAGCCACCTTATATAGGGCTTCCTTTCCCCGCCCCGCCCTCCTTCTAGGCTTGTGCCATCTCCTGACTTGGCCCAGCTGTGCCTTCCCTCAGGTGTTTCCCTCCTACCACTAATCCCTTCTTGGCTTCCTTGCCTTGCTGGCAGGGTGGGATTGAATGCAAGCCATCCCCGGCTGAGGTCTCCTTGGCCTTGCTCATGAGGAGCTGCCCCAGCCGGCTTCGGTGCTGCTGAGCCTGCCTGGCCTTGCTCGCGAGGAGCTGCCCCAGCTGGCTTCTGTGCTGCTGAGCCTGCCTGGCCTTGCTCACGAGGAGCTGCCCCAGCTGGCTTCTGTGCTGCTGAGCCTGGCCGGCCTTGCTCGCGAGGAGCTGCCCTGGCCAGCTTCAGTGCTGCCTGTTGGTTGATGCCGGACGGGGCTACCCATCTCCTCCCCCAGAATGCCTGTGGCAGCTCCACCTGGAGGGGCTTGGCTCCTAGCACCTCCTGAGCCAGGCTGCTGTTGTCTAGCCAGGGTGTGGCTCTGGGCTGTAGTGGCTGCTTCTCCTCCTTGGAAGGTAAGGGCTTTGTTTGGGCTATTGCTGTGTCCCTATTCCCCCTGCCTTGGCCCTTTTCCTCTAGCCTGCTTAGCCCCCTCTCCTCCCCCTGGGGGGTGGGACTAGCTGGCTTCTCCCTGCTCCCTCCAGCCTTCTGAGGCTTTGGCCTTTCTCCCCTTCCCCCTGGAGCAGGCAGGTTCTGGCTCTGTTTGCCAGACAGAGCGGTTGAACTGCTGTCTCCCGGCTGCCCCCTGCCGCTGCCTGTCAGCAAGTCCGGGGGCTGGGCTGCTGACCCCGGACACACTTCTACTACTTCACTAGACCATGCAGTCTAAGGTGTTCTCTCTCTAGTACCTAGTTGAGATTATCAAGATGTAGTCAGAAACTATTTGGTGTTTTTCCTACCAAACGTACCCTTTTTACCCTATTATGTTATAAAGTATTTTTATAGAGCTAGAATCACAGAAGTCTGTCTACTTATTTCCATTGCGCTATTATCAAACTCTGCAAACTTATATCTAATTGCTGTGCAACCCGCCAACAAGGAGCCACACCAGAGAAACACTAATCTGGAGATCCGGGTTTGATTCCCCGCTCCTCCGCTTGAAGCCAGCTGGGTGACCTTGGGTCAGTCACAGCTCTCTCAGAGCTCTCTCAACCCCACCCATCTCACAGGGTGATTGTCGTGAGGATAATAATAACACACTTTGCAAACCGCTCTGAGTGGGTGTTAAGTTGTTCTGAAGGGCAGTATATAAATCAACTGTTGTTGTTGTTATAGAAAGACGCCAAGCCTATGAAGAACTTCAACGAACCTCAGTTTTCCATTGGACTGGGTTTTCTGAGGCACTGACCCTCAGTCCTGTAGGAAGATTGCAATCCTATGCAGAGTCGCTTTCTTCTGACCCTATTGACTTCAATGGGTTTGAAGATCATAACTCTACTTAGGATTGCACTGGTGGTCTTCTGTCTGTTTCCCAGTTACCGCATAATTACTTAGAGCTGAGATGCTTACAGACCCACTGAGATAAAACAAAAATAAGATGAGTGATGTTCAAGTCCTGCGTACATAAATAGTCAGGGTTCAAACCATATTTAAATGATAGCTCCTCATTTGGTTTAATTGCAAATGGTTTTTGATCCACTTTCAATATCTCTTTATATGTAATCCATTCTTCCCCTTTGTATTCCAAATTGGGATTCACTACCTCCGCTGGTACAATCCACATTGGTTTTTCTTCTTTTAAGTATTTTTTATATTTTTGCCAAACCATAAGGAGGTTTCGTCGCACGTAGTGGTGATGAATACATAGATTAAAACACATGCAATATTTCCTACCATAATGGAATTATGAGATATGTGGACAAAGGGGCACTTCTGGCACTTTTATATATATGCTTAAAAAATGAAGCGAGCAAGAGAACAGTGCATACATTGTAACTGCTACAGAGCTGTAATTGGCTCTTTGTTGAGTGTATCTTGGTAACAACTTTAGCATAACTTCTTAATGTGGGGACTGGATAGAAGAAGGGAGACTGAAAGAGAGGTAAGGAAAATCTCCGTGGTCAGTAGAATGATGTAATTAATCTCATTTTGCAATATATTTGGACATGCCAAGCATTTTAAAAAAAAGTACAGTTCTGAGAGCCTTCGGAGACTTCAAAGACAGAAGACTTCCTTTCTAAATGAGCAGTCCCTTTATCTGATCCTTAAAATCTTGCTTTTGAATGCTTCCTCTCTCAAATACGAATTGGTTGGAGTGAACTGGAAGAAGCCGGAGTCTCTTAACAGATCAGCACATGAAAGGCGGTTTCAAGTGCTAAAAGAAAAAAGAGAACCCTTTCAGAAGTTATTTTCTAAAAAAACTAGGGGAAATGTGGGTGCCTTTAGAAATGTAAATGTACTCCTGATGTCTGAGAATTCCACCTGCTTTTCAGTGTTTGCTGACATTTTCATTAGCTGCCCTTCAATTAATCTGAGGAAAAGGGGGGAACTTCTTTGCCCCCTTGAGGTGGTTCTCTGGATCTGTTGGAAGTGGGATTAATCTTTGGCCGCTACTGTCGGATCAAACAAAAATGCCGTGGCACCTTAAAGACAAACGACCTTTATTTCAGTATGTTTTATTAGCCACTGGACTTTTGTTTTATTTTGCTATGACAAACTGAACTGAGCCTGTTTAGCACCCTGCCCTATTTGGCTTATAAGGAAATAGATGTGCCAAAAAATATAGAGCAGGGGCTCGCAATTTGGTACCTATGGATGCTATGGTGCCTGCTGATACCTTTGTTGATGCTCTCCAAGCAGTGGCATAGTGTGTGGGGGGCAGAGGGGCGGCCACCCAGGTCACAAAATTATTAGGCAGCGCCAGCTGCTGAGGAGAGCCTGTACCACCCTCATGGGAGCCAGGAGGCCACCCGCACCACCCTGGCTGCCTGCTGCACCAATGGGGTGGCTGGCTCACTGGGCGACGAGCTGGCCCTCTGCGGCGGCTGGCCGAGGAGTGCACCAAGCAGGCAGCTGTGGTATGGGCAGCTGCAGTGAACAGCTGCAGCGGAGAGGTAAGGGGTGGGGAGGCGAGCAGCCCCAAATCAGGGTAGCGCCCCCTGCGTGATGACCTCACTTCCTGGAAGTGACATTATCACACAGTGGCCCAGGCGCCACAGGCACCGCCTTCTGCCGGGAGTTGTCCCAGGCGCTTGCAACTCATGCTACACTGCTGCCTCCAAGTGTTTTTAGAAAGTTGGAGTGGTCAGTTGGGGCTCTTGCCCAGAAGGTCTTCTTTTTTTTTTTTTTTTAGAAAAATTTTTATTGGGTTAGAATATTATTATTTTTACATTACATTCAATTTTCCCCAAATTTTTCATTTCTAACCCCCTCCCTTTCCCCCCCTTTTATTGACTTCCAACAGCTTTCCCACCCTTTGTCCCTTTTCCCTTTCTTCTTCTATTAAATTCCTCTGTCTAAAACAGATATGCATTCTCCATTATATTAAGCAGTACATCTTTAACTACTTTTCTTATTATACACCCAAACTGTACGTCTTTGGATAAACAATTTATCCCATTTTCCAGTTTTGAATATTTCTATATATCATGAACCTATATATCATAAACCATAAAAATTTCCCACATTTTAGTCAAACAAATCAAACAATTTGATTTGTTCTCTATATATTACTCATTTGGTCTTTTTATGGTGATTCTATATAGTTCATCACATAATCAATCGATTTGACTCTTCTGTACATTCAGTTTGGTGCATATAAATCTTATCAAAGAAAGAGAATATTGTTAGTTACTCAATCTTCATATTTAAACCTTATCATTAATTATTCTCTATCAATATTCTATCAGTTAACCTATACATGTCTATATATATATCAATCTATTAATCTAACTGCTTATAAATTCACATTTCTCTTCCTCCCCCGGTAAAGTCACCCCTCTCTTTTATACTTTTATTATACTTCAGTAGTTCTCAAACTGCCACAGTTTTCCTCCCACCTCCCATTTCTTCTCCAGATATTGTTTCAGCTTCTCCCAGTCTGTGTTAAACTGCCCTGAGTCCAGATCTCTCAGTTTTCTTGTCATCTTGTCCATTTCAGCCATATACAGCAATTTGTAGATCCAATCTTCAATAGTTGGCACTTCTTGTACTTTCCATTTCTGCGCATACAAAAGTCTAGCTGCTGCAGTCATATAAAATATCAACGTCCTATGATGGGCTGGAATTCCCTCCATTCCCAAGTTTAGCAGCAGGAGTTCTGGGTTCTTATTTATTTGAAACTGTAAAATTTCACTCACTTCTCTTATTATTTCCCCCCAGTACTGCCTAGCTACCTCACACGACCACCACATATGATAGAGGGAGCCCTCATGTTTCTTACATTTCCAGCACTTATTAGAAGTGTTCGAATTCCCTAGCGCAATCTTCTTTGGGGTCATGTACCAACGATAAATCATTTTGTAAATGTTCTCTTTGATATTAGTACATGTCGTTGTCTTCATTGTAGTTTTCCACAAGTATTCCCATGCCTCCATTGTTATTTCTTTATTAAAATTTATAGCCCATTTCACCATCTGTGTTTTAACTATCTCATCCTCAGTATACCATTTCAACAGTACTTGGTATAATGTATTGTTGAAGGCTTTCACGGCCGGAGAACGATGGTTGTTGGGGGTTTTCCGGGCTGTATTGCCGTGGTCTTGGCATTGTAGTTCCTGACGTTTCGCCAGCAGCTGTGGCTGGCATCTTCAGAGGTGTAGCACCAAAAGACAGAGATCTCTCAGTGTCACAGTGTGGAAAAGATGTAGGTCATTTGTATCTACTCAGGAGGGGTGGGGTTGAGCTGAGTCATTCTGTAAGAGTTTCCCAGGGTGTGGAATGCTAATGGCGGGAGGCTTCATTGTATCCTGAGGAGGTTCTTTTGCATATGGATTGGGGCTTGATGTGCTAATCTTCTCTGCAGGGCTATTGTCGGGTGTGGAGTGTTTTGTTGGCCTGGTGTTTTTCAGAACTGGAGCCCATGCTCTGTTCATTCTTAAGGTTTCTTCTTTCCTGTTGAAGTTTTGCTTATGCTTGTGAATTTCAATGGCTTCCCTGTGCAGTCTGACAAAGTAGTTGGAAGTGTTGTCCAGTATTTTGGTGTCCTGGAATAAGATACTGTGCCCTGTTTGAGTTAGGCTATGTTCAGCCACTGCTGATTTTTCAGGTTGTCCAAGTCTGCAGTGTCTTTCATGTTCTTT
Source organism: Eublepharis macularius (assembly GCF_028583425.1). Classification (NCBI taxonomy): domain Eukaryota; kingdom Metazoa; phylum Chordata; class Lepidosauria; order Squamata; family Eublepharidae; genus Eublepharis; species Eublepharis macularius. The sequence continues at coordinate 221,007,358 of NC_072791.1, read as the reverse complement.
TATTCTTGTCTGGATGCTACGCTTTGTGGTCCCGATGTAAACTTGTCCACAGCTGCAGGGTATACGGTATACTCCTGCAGAGGTGAGGGGGTCTCTGCTGTCTTTTGCTGATCGTAGCATCTGTTGTATTTTTCGGGTGGGTCTGAATACTGCTTGAAGGTTATGCTTTTTCATAAGCTTTCCCATCTGATCAGTAATTCCTTTGATATATGGCAAAAACACTTTTCCTGTAGGTGACTGTTTTTCCTTGGTTGTTTGATTCATCCTGGGTTTGATTGCTCTTCGGATTTCATTTCTGGAGTAGCCATTTGCCTGAAGTGCGTGGTTTAGATGATTAATTTCCTCATTGAGAAAGCGCGGCTCACATATCCGTCTTGCACGATCCACTAATGTTTTCATTATGCCTCTTTTCTGTCGGGGGTGGTGGTTGGAGTTTTTGTGTAAGTACCGATCAGTGTGAGTTGGTTTCCTGTAGACCTTGTGACCTAACTGAAAGTTTGCTTTGCGGATGACCAAGGTATCCAGGAATGAGAGTTTTCCCTCACTTTCTTTCTCCATTGTGAATTGTATGTTCAGGTGGATGTTGTTGAGATGATTCAAAAACTCCATCAATTCTTCCTCCCCATGGCTCCAAATGATGAATGTATCATCCACAAACCGGAACCATACACTGGGTTTGTGGGGTGCTGATTCTAGAGCTGTTTTTTCAAAATGTTCCATGTAGAAGTTTGCTATAACTGGGCTGAGTGGGCTCCCCATGGCCACCCCATCCATCTGTTCATAGAATTCGTTGTCCCATTGGAAGTAACTGGTTGTCAGACAATGATGGAATAAGGCTGTTACATCCTCTGGGAAAATCTGATTAATCAGTGCAATAGTGTCTTTTACTGGAACCTTGGTAAACAGGGATACAACATCAAAACTGACAAGTATGTCTTGTGGATTGAGTTTCAGAGAACTGATTTTGTTGATGAAATCTGCTGAATCTTTGATGTAAGACGAGGTTTT